>NC_071545.1:13607500-14207500 GCF_026979565.1 Vidua chalybeata
ATAGATCTCCTCTTTCTCCACCCCTGGAAGTGTCCAAAGGCAGACTGAATGTGGTTTGGAGCAATGTGGTCTAGTGGAAGTTGTCCCAGGGCTGGAACTGAATGATCTCGAAGGTCCCTTCCAACCCAAACCATTCTGGGATTCTCTGATCCAAGGAGATTGGGTGCATTAAACCACAGGGCTGTGCCCTGCAAACAGCAATGAGGTAAATTAGCCACAGCCACCTGCTCGATGGGAAAAACTGCTGGAACACCTAAACCAAGGGAAACAGAGCTGTGCAAGGTCAAGAAGGGTTCAGGCAGAGCAGGTCCACCAAGCCTCTGTCCTGGAAACTATTGTAAAATGCAGGCGAGCCCAACGGGAAGAAATGCTGATGTCCAACATCAGTTCAGAAGGCTGAATGATTTCTTTATTATAACTATGCTATAATACATTAATATACTACACAAAGGAAGATACTAAAACTACAAACCTACTTTCTCTAACTACCATATCTAACTACTAACAACTCGTGACCCTGTTCTGGACAGTCCAGCCACAGGTGGATTGGATTGGCCACCAGGCTCAAACAATCCTCACCAGAATCCAACCAAGCAATCACCCCAGGTAAACAATTCTCCAAACACATTCCACATGGGAAAACAAGGAGCAGAAATAGAAATTGTTTTCTCTTTCTTTCTCTCTGCAAATTTTTCATAGAGGTCTATGAAAAATCCTGAGAGAGAGAGAAATGTGCTGCCACAGGGAACCTGCAAACTCAGTGCAAGGCTTGTGGTCTTGTGCAATGGCAGCACCACAGGGGTCGGGGTTGTGTTGTGGACCCTCATCTTCTCTTCCCTGTGTGCCCTGGGGTCAGCAGCATTGGCACTGGAATGGGGGACACGTGTCCCTCCGGCATCTCAGGGGAGAGGTTGGGGTCAGGGTGGAGGATATTGTTTTCATCCCAATCTGGGGGAAATTCCTGCTGTCTCAGCATACCCAAGGCCTTCCCTGCCATGCCCAAGCCCCTGGCAAGGACCAAGGGATGGAGGAGAGGCTGCTGCTTGCTCTGCCCCTCCTGTTTCGATATCCCTAAAATCACACACACAACAAGCACCCCACGGAGCACTTGCTGACAGAAAGGCGTCTGGAGCAGGGGGCAGCACAGCTCTACAAGGGATATTCCCCCATCCCAGGGGCTGCACTTCCAGCTGAATTCATGTAAATCACACATGAATCTCTGTGATTAATTGCTGCCACCCAGCACACACACGTGTGCAAGCAGTGGCAGATGTGCAGAGAGCTGAGCACAACCCTGCACAGACCCCAGGCAGGGCAGGGTGAGGCCAGGCTGGGTACCAGGAGTGCTGGGGGATGCTGGATTTGCTGCAGCAAAGGTGGAAGGCTTTGCCAAGGAATAACCAACACAACCTGCAGGGTTCAGCCCCCACTGGGACATTCAGTTCATTCACTCATCCCCAAAATGTCACTGTCCCCAGAGTGGACAGAGCCTGGCTGCTGTGTCACTTCCCTGGTGTCTCATGAGGACCAAGTGGCATCACACGAGCCCCTGCCTCTCCTCCCTCCTCCACCAGCCCCGTTTCCACGTCGCCCATGGGAATCTGATTATCAGCAAGATCTCTGCCACCGTCAGATGTGATCAAAACCACAATTCAATTAAATTTGATTGGATTGAAAGCAGAGGGTTTGAAGGAGACAGGCACGTACACCCGGAGCGGGATGGCATTCCCCAGGAAAGCAGGCTGGGATCTGTAGGATCTGCAGGGTGGTCACCCCAGGTGAAGGAAAAGCCAGGATGCAGCTCTGACCCTGGGATGAACTCCATCCTTTGGGGCAGAAGCCTTTGCCAAGTCACTCATCCTCCTTCTGAAGGATCCTGGATAGAGTAAGGTGAGCCCAACCTCCTGAAGACACTTCTAATTCTTTCTCATCTTCTGAAATCAAATAAAATTCCAAATGAGAAACTTTGTCATCTGAGCAACAGAAGGGGGGGAAAAAAAACCCCACCAGCTAAACATGCCTGGAGATGAAAGGGAATTGCAGATGGGTATTTCATCTCTTGCTCTTGTAAGGAACGTGAACATAAAAAAAGGGAGAAACAAACAAAAAATCCCAGACACGGTTAATGAGCTTTGCATTTAAATGTGCCACCAATGTCACTGCACAGACAGTTCCTCCAAGGTCCCACGTTCCTGCTCACCCCAGACAATGGGTTGGAGCAAACATTGGGTGAGATTAAATTCCACTGGTGTTTAGTAAATAAAACATGCATTTCGAGAAATCAGGGAAAAGTTTGTTAAATATTTTAGTACATCTGGTCTCCCCACCCGTACACGGCCTTACAAAATGTTTTGCATATTTATTTTAGCATGCACTAGATTTATTTAAAAATAGCATCACCAGCACTGGAAACAGCCCACTTGCTTTTCATCTAGATCTTTGCATTGAATCAATGAATCCAAAATTAAACAAGGTTGGGTGAACTAAATCTATAAAAGGACCTATTTGCTGATCAATACGGGAATGGATGCCTGGGATCTCTTTGCTGGGTGAAATATGAGGACTTACGAGAGAGAAATTGCTTTTGTTATTATATTTTTTTTTAAATTCAGATTTAATCTCCCCACATAAAAAAATTATTTATCGGAGAGATGCTTGGTCCTAAATAATTCATGCTGGTTGTATAGTACCCAGAAGACAGAAGACTTCTGTCTTCCATTCCTAATGAGAGGGAAAAACACCTCAAATACTTTTCTTGGATTAGCTTTCATCACTGCAGGGAGATTAAATTCTACTTGGCTTCCAGAGGGTGTCCTCCCCCAGGGGAGCAGAGCCCCCCAAATCACAGAGAAACCACAACGTGCTGTGTATGGAAGGAGAAGAGCTTCAGACACGTCTGGAGGCCAAATTTTAGCTACCAGTAAGAGACACCTGGCTCTGGTGTTGAAGTTCAAGATATGACTTTGGTGACCAAGGAGCCAGAACAAAGAAGGATCTCCTGAAAAAGCCATCTCAATATAAATAATAGATTTTTAAATATTTTTTTATATATATATATATATATTGGCCATAATATAAATTCAGTCTCTCCAAAACAGGGTAGGGGTGAAGCCACCCTGGGGGCACCGAGCCCCCAGCAAAGCAGAGCTGGAAGAAGAACAAAGTTAACCCAGGCCACCCCAGCTGCAGTACATGGGAAACACAAGCTGTAACTGTCAGTGGAAGTCTCCCCTGGCCAAAAACAAAAATAGAATTTGGGCTGAAGTGTGTGAATTTCAGAAAAAAAAAAATATTCACCTTTTAGCCCATCTTGGGCACAAAATTTGGGGCTGGCTTTGGGAAGTGCCTCGCATGGCTGTTTGCTCAGCCAAGTCCTTTTCTCCTAAGCCTGCTGCAGGAATTGATCCACGAAGGGTTGTACCTGCTCTGCTCTGAATAAATCTGCATATCAGCCTCTTCCATGAATGAAAAATGCATGCACCAGTAAATCTGAGGTGAAATAATACATCTGTTGTCAGCAGCCTTTCCCTTTTTTTCCCCGCTTTTCTCTTCCACAAGTTTCATTAAGAAGAGACACATCAGCTGTGATAAAGCTGACACCACCAGCTCACTAATTGTTCCTGACGCTTCCCCGTTGCTTTGACGATGGATCGCTGCAGAAACGCCGGCCCCGAGCAGGCAGGGAGGGGTAAAATCACCTCCCTGGGCTAATTCTGGGAGAAAACACGAGGAGGCTGCAGCGGCCGTGGCAGGGAATGTCCCCAAGCTGTGGCGAGAATGGGGACACAGGGGGTGGCAGGGGTGTCCCACGAGCCCTGTGAGGTGCCAGCCACAGATTTGGGTCCTGCAGGGCTTCCTCTGAAGGACAGGAGGGATGAGAAACGGCTGCCCCTGGGCAGACACATCATGGATTCCAGGGACAAAACTCCAGGAATAGCCCCAGCTTCACCTTCATCCACCTGCATCATCCAGCCCTTCTCCAGGTCAGGAGCTGGCAAACCCAAAAGGGGTTTGGGCTCGTTGCACTCAGGCCATTTGCAGCCCCACTGGAAGGGAAGGACGCAGAGGGACCCAGAGCTGGGTCCCCACTCACAGCTCGGATGATTTCAGCCCTCGCCACGGGCAGGGCGAGGCTGGTGCCAGCAGCCAGCTCCCCTGGGCCTCACCAGGTGGGACAGTGACAACGGCAGTGCCCCCTGTCCCCGCACTGCCCCTCTCCTGTCCCTGCGTGGCCACAATCGGGTTGGCAGCTTGCAGCACGCTGCAAAGAGGCAACAGCTGCTCCCCGCTGGCCCAGATCGAAGATTTTAATTACGGAGCAGATTTGGGGGAATAAAGGGGAAGATCTCTCTCAAAGATGTAATTAAAGAAACTCAGGGTGGGGCAGGATGACGACAAAGGACACGTCCTGCTGCTGCCGGGGCTCAGGGAGGGCAGACCACCCATCACGGCCCTGGCAGGCATTGCCCCCCTCCCCGAGGGGAAAGATCCCCCAAATGCAGGTCACAGAGGCTGCCCTGCACCCCTAAAATCAACCTTCCAGTCTTGGAAGGTTCCCCACAGGGCAATCAGGTGCTCCAGCCTACAGCAAACCCAAATTCCTGTGGATTCCGCTCAGAGTTATGGCAAAGCTGAGGGAGAGGCCAGAGCGTCCTCACAGCTGAAGGTCCTGACCCCAGCTCACCCCCTCTGAGCCAAAAGGGGCCATGTCAGAGCCCAGGAAACCTTTGGGAAGCGGGGTGCAGTCACCAGAACCCCCAGACCACTTTTGGGCTGTTTGGAGAGGTTCCTGAAAAGAGGCACAGCATAAAAAGAAAACCCCACAACCCCTATGAAAAACACCGGGGTGAGAAGACAAGCTGGAGGCAGCAGTGCCTGAGAAATCCCAGTGCCACCCCTACACCTCACAGCCACCAGCACCCCCGCATTCCTCCTGCCTTCCCCCAGGCTCCCAAAATTCCACCCAACAACGCTGCCGGTCACTCCCGCCCGGCTGTGTCGGGTCCGTGCCCGTGCCCGGAGCGTGCAGAGCCAGCCCGCATCGATTCCCGGCAGCTGCCGGGTGTTTACAGAGCCACGGCGAGCCTGCCATGAGCATCCCTGGGGCTCCCTTTGCCGGGGATGGGGCAGCAGCCAAACACCTCCTGCCACAGCCAGGGCTCCCCGATCCACCGGCACATCCTGGGGCACCCTCAGGATCATTCATCAGCTCCTCGTGGCCGGCACGGAACGGGACCTGTTGCAGGCGTGATGTTCTGCAGAGCCCGTGCAGAGAGGGTCGGGATGACCTGGGAAACGCTAATTAATCGCCTCACTGAGCTCAGAGCAGCCACACGCCGTTCGTGGCAGCTTGGGACCCAAGCCAGAGCTTTTGTCTGAAACCTCGGGGTTTATTTATGAAATCCCAGCCTCAATCAGAGGAAAGGAGTGCATCCCTCGAGGAGAAACAAGCGGCCCTGAGCGCGGAATGACACTGAGGAAAACACAGCTGATATCGAGGTGGCAGCTTTGGCTCATCGAGGTTTCTGTCTCCTGCTCCACCCCGAGCTGCCCCGAGATGTAAATCAGGTGCAAAAGCCACCGTGGCTCGCCAGGCTCCTCTCAGCCCCCTGCCTCTGTGCCTGCAGCGCCCGCCGCCGCTCCCGGCGTCTGGAAATAAACAGCCCGTTCCAGCTCCGCTTGGCATTTCCAGAAAGGTTAACGCAGCGTGTGAGGGGCCACGGCCGCCGCTCGCGGGGCTGGAAAGGCTCCCGGCAAACCCACCGGGGGACCGGGGCTCCCTGCGTGGCAGGTGACCTCCCCGCTCACCCCCGGAGCGCTGGCGTCAAGCTTTGGTATTTTCAGGCTTTGCGCTGCTAAGGCTTCCTTCTCCCACCCCCACGTTCCCCCCCCCCAGCATTCCCTCCTCTGAAAAATCAATAGGAGTTTCAAGCTGAGAGGGAAGGCTGGAGGCTGATATTGCTGGGCAAGCCAAGGAGTTTTCCCCCTGCTCTGGGGCTCCAGCAGAAATCACCCCAGTTTTCCAGCACCCCGTTGATGGGGAGTTGCTGTTGGTCCTGTACAATTCCCAGGGGATGGAGCAGCAAAGCAGCTGTGCATGGACGGGTGGCACAACTCACTCCATAAATACACGCACTCTGGGGCTGGGTGTGCAAACCAGGCTGCTGGGACAGGCAGAAAGGGCTTGGAAGATGCTTTGTCCGAGCCAGCAGTAAAAACAAAACATAAAAACTCACAGCCAGGGATGAGCAATTATCAGGGGAAAAGGCAGGCCACCAACACACCTGGATACCAGTGATTCAGCCAGAGTTTGAGCCCTCCTCACCTCAACACGAGCCACCTACACTTCTATTTGGAGAGGAGAGCTGGGAGACATCCCCAGCAGCTCCTCATGGGCAGCAAAGGCTTCTCCACCCAGCGCACCTCACTTAAACCCTTCCCTCCCAGCTGGGCTGCACTGGTCCCTCTGTGTGCCAGCTCAAACGATTTTAGAGCCTCTGGCTGGGCCAGGAAAGGCTGATCCATATTCCTGACGTCTCGTTGCTATTCTGCAGCTTCAGCTCATTAGTGCTTAGGTGCTACAAGAGCTTTGGAAGTTTCTGGGTGAGACAGTTATTAGGGGAGGATTGAACACGTCTCGTACAAACCCTTGGCCTGGGTGAGCTTGCTAATTTACACTATCGAGCGACAAGGTGCCCACAGGCCACCCGCACCAAAAAAAACCACCCCTGTCCTAGATACGGGCTCAGCCACCATCTGAAAAAAAAAAAAAAAGAAAAAAACAAGAAAAAAATTAAGCAAAATAAATAACCTTCAGCCCCAGAAAACTGGCTGCATCATCACACCCCCTGCTAATCCATTAGCCAGCCCTCCTCCGCACACGGCTCTTAGGAACAGCGTGAGCTCCAGCTCAGGAGCTCCTGGAGAGAACCACCATGGAATGGAAGCACAGAAGGGTTTGGGTTGGAAGGGACCTTAAAGATCACCCAGTTCCAACCCCCTGCCATGGGCAGGGACAGCTTCCACTACCCCAGGTTGCTCCAAGACCCATCCCACCTGGCCTTGGACACTTCCAGGGATCCAGGGGCAGCCACAGCTTCTCTGGACAACCTGTGCCAGGGTCTCACCACCCTCACAGCCAGGTATTTCTTATGTGTTTCAAACCTTTATTTTCCCCTTTTCAGTTTGAACCCATTACTCCTTGTCCTACCACTACAGTTCCTGATGAACCGCCCCTGCAAAGGGCCAGTATGACCAGTACAAACACCTGCACTGTACTGGGGGAGCACACTGGGGTCTGCCCTTTTAGAGGGACTGCTCGTGTTACTGATGGGTAAGGCTTTATAGAGGGAGGGCCTTGTGACACGGCTCCAGCCTGTCACTTAGGCTAAGGAGAAGGGAGCTATGGGGGAGTGACTCAGCTGGAATAGGGGTACAGAGATGTGAGAGATGTGAGAGACGTGCTGCGTGACTGCCACACGTCCACATCTTGTCCACTTCGTGGTGTGTGCTGGTTGGTTGACTTGGGCTTGTTGTGCCTTAAAACCATGTACCCACGTAACCATGTTGTGCCTTAAAACCATGATAACTGGCTAACTGCTTTAAAAGCCCGGGTTTTTGGCCACGAAGAGCACTCCTTTGCACCTGCCTGGGGTTTTTGACCACGAAGAGCACTCCTTTGCACCTGCCTGGGGTTTTTGGCCATGAAGAGCACTCCTTTGCACCTACCCAGGATCCCTGTGTCGCTCATTATCACAACATGCTCCCAACACGTGTTCTCAGCACAGGACAGGGAGAGCTGTTGGCTCTTCATCTGAGGAAGACTGAGCTGCTGCAGCCCTGATGGTCCCCGTGCCCCCTGCCTGTGCTGGATGTGCTGAGTTTTCCCTTCTCTGCAGCAGGAGCTGTGTCCTTCTCACCCAGGTTTGGGCACTGCCTGTTCGCACCTCGTGACAGTCCCACGGGGGAGTCACCAGGCAGAAATAACCTCTTTTTGCCTCTGTTTGAGACAAATGGGGAAAAAAAACCACCTTTTCTCCTAATAAGGGAACTCAAAGTGATGAATTTTCCACTTCTCCTGAAGTTCTTTCCTCGGAGGCACTGATGCATTTTTAATGGTCTCGATGTAGCTATTAAGCTGGTAATTGGAACAGAGCAGACTCCAGCTCCCAGCAGGTCGGGCCCCCTCTCCAAGCGTGTCCCCACACCACACGGATGGGTGTTCCTGGGGTCCCTGCTCTCCTCAGCACCGCTGAACCCCCCCCCCCCCGGCCCCATTTCCAGGCAAAAAGCATCACCACCAAGTTCCCAGTGCTTGAGGGACGCGGTGTCCCCGGCCTGATCCTGCCTGGAGAGGGCTGACAAGGAAAATACTTGGGAAGGGAGCTGTTTCCTTACTCCCAATCCCCCGCCAAACCTGCAGCTCCATCCCCCGTGTGCACGATCCCCCGGACCCCCCTGCCCTAATCCCGGCCGCGCACCCTCGAGGGAGGGCTGGGAGGTGCCGAGAGGGGGGGTCACAGCAGCTTGGGATGGAAAGGGGGGGCTCCGCCGGGTCCCGCCGTCGGTGGGGGCTCATCCCTGCGGATCCCGGCTCGTCCCGCCGTGTCCCAGTGATGTTCACCCCCCTGGGGCTGGCTCATCCCGCCGTGTCCCGGTGGATGTTCACCCCGCGGATCCCGGCTCATCCCGCCGTGCCCCGGTGGATGTTCACCCCCCTGGGGCTGGCTCATCCCGCCGTGTCCCGGTGGATGTTCACCCCGCGGATCCCGGCTCGTCTCGCCGTGTCCCGGTGGATGTTCACCCCGCGGATCCCGGTTCACCCCGCGGATCCCGGTTCGTCCCGCCGTGTCCCGGTGGATGTTCACCCCGCGGATCCCGGCTCGTCCCGCCGTGTCCCGGTGGATGTTCACCCCGCGGATCCCGGTTCGTCCCGCCGTGTCCCGGTGGATGTTCACCCCGCGGATCCCGGTTCGTCCCGCCGTGTCCCGCTCGGTCCCGCCGTGTCCCGGTGGATGTTCACCCCGCGGATCCCGGTTCGTCCCGCCGTGTCCCGGTGGATGTTCACCCCGCGGATCCCGGTTCGTCCCGCCGTGTCCCGGTGGATGTTCACCCCGCGGATCCCGGTTCGTCCCGCCGTGTCCCGCTCGGTCCCGCCGGGTCCCGGCGCCGGGCGCTGCTTCCCCCTCGCGGCCGCGGGCAGCGCCTGCTGCCCCGGGACCCTCGACTCGAGGGGATCCCCAGTCCATGGTGAGCCTCCCCCTGCCCCAGAAACCCACAGCCTCACCCTCCTGCCCGGCAGCAAGAGCAGCAGAGCCCTGGGTAGCCCCCGGCAGCGCTCCCGGGGGTCCCACTCCGGGATGCTGAGTTGGGGTTCCCGTGTTGTGCAAGCCCCAGACTGGAACCAGCGGCCGTCCACAGCCTCCTGCACCCCCAGTCCCAGGGGAGCTGCTCCAGGGACCCCATCCCAAGGGTCACAGCTTGTACAATCCCCAAATCAGGAGCAGCATCACCCCACACTATAAGGAGAAATCAGGATCCCCCTCCAAGCTGCTGCCCCAAACAGCCCCCAGCTGATGCTCAAACAGCAAGAGGAGACAAGCAGCACGTTTGAGGGTGAATTTTATTGGAAACAAGGGTGGGGATTGAGGGGTACAGATCATTCCCAAAAATACAGGGGGAGAGGGGCTTCCCATGCAAATCAAAATCCTTGCCCACCTTAAAGCCAAGCTGGTTCTCCCCAGGGAACTGCCACTGCAGAGGGAACGAGGTGGGACAGGGAAGCAGGGAAGTGAAAAGGGACATAGGAATTGGAACAGGTAAGACCTGTGTTGAATGAAGCAGAGATGGCACGGGGAGGTGTGGTGTGTTTGCCTCCTCAGCAAAGCCTCAGCTCATCCACAGGGGCCCAAGCCCACCCCGGAGCCATCTCCCCTGTGTTTGAAAGGGCAGATGCTCCATTATCCAAAAACACAGAAATCAGGACTTTCTCCAGGAGGAGAAATGCAGAAAAAAAATTAAAAGCATGCAAAAAAATTTTTTTTTAAAAAAAATGAACACCATTTCCCAAAGCACCAAAAAAGGGTGAGATAAAGGGGGGAAAGGTTTAAACAAAGAGAAGGGAGAAAACCCAAAAGCTCAACTCCAAACAAAAATAATCCAAAGTAACCAACTATGAAAAAAAATACAATTGTACATCTCAGCAGCAAAGCTGTCAAACCAAGCAGGTACAGGTGAGTGTCGGGTGGTTTGCAGAGCAGGATGAGGAGGAGGGAGAGATGGAGAACATCAATCACTTCCTTATTTTCCATCCAGAGGTGGGCTGGGGGTCAGGGTCGAACCAAAGCTGAACAGGGTTTGTGCAGCTCCACCTGGGCTGGGTTCCTCAGGGTTTGTTGACTCAGGGAGGAGGATCAGAGGGATGGCACAGGAAAAGCCTGGCTGTGTGATGCATCAAGGGCTGAAAACCATTTGCCCCAAAGCAGCTTTCCCAGGAGCAGCTTGTGGGGATAGATGGTGTGGAGCACCCCAGTTCCCAGGCAGGGGGTCCCCAGCACTGCATCAAACCCTGGACTGCAGGAGGGGGGATAATGAATTTAAGGGGACATCATTCTTCATTGTGGGGGACCCTGAACACTAGAAATTCACCCTGAAATCCAGACCTCCAGGGCATGAATTTCAGGAATAACATTTTTAAAAGATTCAGTTAAAAAATAGATGCATTTCTTTAAAAAAGAAAGGAAAACAAAATGTAATCTCAGGCCAGAGTGTTTTCTAGTGACCCCTTCCCCACCTGCCCAAATTTAGCCAGAAAAATCTTATTACGCCAGATCTGCTGGCCACATAGACATCCACACATTCATCATTGATTTAAAAATATATAATATATATAGAGCACACATACACACACACAAATATATATTAGAAAAGAAAAAAAAAATCCTTCGGAAAAACTCAATTATTAAAAAAAAAGAAAAAAAAAAAACAAAACAAAACCAAAATCCACAGCCGGTGCGTTTATCCGTGATCATGTACAGTAGAAGCCAGAAACCCCTCCTGCTCCCCTGGCTGGGAGCTTGGGGAAACACATCAGGTTTTCACAGTGGATTTGTCAGCAGAGAAGGAACTGCTCCTCCCTCCTCGCACACAGAAGGGCTTTAATTTATAGCGAGTTAGATCAAACCTAGGGAACACGTTACAAAGTCCATTATATATAGACAACAAATGTACAACTGTCGGCAGCCCCGGGCCAGTCACTGGGGTTTGGCTCTCGCTGGCACCCGCAGGGGTTGGGGACAGTTTGGGACACCAGGGGTGCGAGTTCAGCCTCTGGAACAGCGTCACAGTGCGAGGTCTGACAGCAGCTCCAGGCTGGCAAGCAGATGGAGCAGAGACTTCTCAGGGAGCCAGGCAAGGTGGAGGCAGCCAGGGCTGATGCCCGGGGCAGGGATGTGTCCTCCCAGCCCAGGGCCACAGGGAGGAGAGGCAGCCTGGGGCAGCTGCTGTGTCTCCATCACCTTGTGGCCACGAGGGAAGGGACGGATGCTGCCTGAAGTCCCACGGGCAGGCGTGGGGACAGCGTGGGCTGCAGCTTGTAGCACAGTGGGCTCGTGGAAAAATGCCTTTTTCCCCCTCCTCAAGAGAGCAGCATCGATTGAGGGAGAGGGATGCCCGAGCTGGTGCTGCCTCAAGGTGTCCTTGGTGTCCAGCCAGGCATTAAAACAGCCTCAGGTGTGAGCAGCAGCCCAGGGAGCCCCACGAACCCCTAAAGCTGCGTGGGCCCCTGGGGGCAGAGAGCCAGGCACAGAGAGAAGGCAAGTGAGACCAGACTCCAGGGAAGGGGCTTTGGGCAGGCAGGAGAGGAGTGGGAGAAGCACAGCAGCACTGACTCTCTCTGTCGTCCCCCGACAGCAAAGAAACACAACCCCCTGTGCTGTGCTCTGGGTACTGGGGAGGGGAGGTGGCCTCTGGCATCCTTTGCCTGCCCAGGCACTGCTCCTCTCCAGGGTCCTCCTGAGCCTTCAGAGTCCTTGGCTTGGCTGGGAAGGCGTTGGCTTCAAAAGGCTCCTCCTGGGGGATTTTTTTCTCAGGGGATAGAGAAAAGAGATTTTGCTGGGGCCAGAGATGCCCCCAGGCCGGGGAGGTGGATTTGTGATTTGTGCAAAGCACTGTGAACTGCAGTCCTGGCTCGCTCTCCTGCCCTGCGGGGAAGCCAGGATGGAGGGACTGCAGGGAGCTGGGAGTTAGGAGTCTTCCCCGAGGATCTCTGTCACAAAGGAGGCCATGTCAGTCTCTTTGGTGTCGTGCAAGGTGAAGAAAGGGTGTTCCTGCCAACGAGATCAAAGACAACGTCAGCTGACACCAAGGCCAAGACCCCAGGACATGTCACACAGCTGGAGGTGGACCCCACCCTCCTCCCCAGACTCCCACGGACACCATTCTTCAGCTAAAAGATGAACTTTGGCATTTCTCAGCTCAGCCCCAGTGGGACACTCCACCTTGGCAGCTGTACTACCATCCTTCCAGGTCTAAACTCTCCAAGAGCAGATAGGACAGAAGGAGGAAACACCTGGAAACCCTGACCTTAAAACCCATGAAATCAACACACCCTTCCACCTCTGACACATTACACCCATCCCATCCCATGCCTGAAAAGTCACCCACGTTGTCCCATTTCCCTGCTGGACCACTGACTTGAGTTTCAAAACTGGGAATGAAGACCAGCAGAAGCAGCTCTGCACTTACCATAAGTTCTAAATAGTTCATTCGCTCAGCTGGGTTCTTCCTTAAGCTGGAAGGGGAGAAAAAAGGGACAGAAAGGCTGTAGGATCTTTTTCTTTTGCTGATCGTGGTCTGTCATAGGGGATCTCCCCTTCCCACCCAACATGAAATGCTTCCTGTGGGCTGCACCCATCCCTCTCCCTCCTTGGCTGAGCAGGTTTGAACTGCCAGCAAATCAGCCAGGCAGGTAACTGGGGAAGGACAACTCAGTGTTTTGGCACAAAAAGCACAAGCCAAGCAGCTCTGCAGTCTGTCCCACACAGAGCAGAACAACTGGGAAGGAGAGGATATGGTTTCCCAGCACCTGCAGGGTGAGCTTGCCTTTGCCTGGCAGCTCCAGGCAGCACCCAGGGAGCAGGGGACACCCTGGGGGGAGCAGCTTCCCACAAAATCACAAAGCAGCTTTCACCCAGAGGCTGCCAGGGGTTGGTTCTGGTTTCACTGCCACTTTGCCAGAAAACACCAACATTTCAGCAGCAGCGACAGGAAAAGGGGAAGAGAAACCTCTGCATCTTCCAGCCAGCCTGGGTGAGTCAGGCTGAGAGCAAAACCAGTTTGGGCAGTGCTTCCTGCCATGCTGAGCACCAGGTACAGCGAGGAGGGCAGAAATGGGCTCCCAAGGGACAGCAAAGCCATCCCCACGCTTCACTCCAACCCCTACGGATCAGGGCTCCTCCTCAGCCAGGCTGGGAGAGCCAGCAGTGCCTGCTGGAGCCTCACCACTGCGCTGTGAAGTCCACGAACTCCTTGGAGAAGCGTTCAGGGGGCAGCTGGGGCGAGGGCTCCTCCACCACCTGCTTGAGCTGCTGGAAGGGCGTCCCCCAGGACTCGTATGGGAAGCGGAGAATGGCCAGTTCAATCTGGGGGTGGAGGCAGGGCAACGTGAGACACACACCAAGCACAACCCCACGATGCTCAGCCAGCTCAGACTCAAAGGAAAACCCTCTTTCCTTACAAACCATTTTCAATTTGGGTCATACCACCTTTTTTTTTTTTAAATACAAAGACCCAGAGGCCAAAAATACTTCCTTTTGTGGTTGGTTCAGCATATTAATGCATTTACAGGAAGTCACAAAAGATATGTAAAATTGGATTATTTAAAAAGATAATAATAACAGCACACTGTTTCTGAACTGGCTTCCAAAGTACTCTGCTGGCCCTAAGGCAGCCCCTGGGCCTTGGGCTGGCACTGCATGAGCTAAACACACAAAAAATCCACAAACCCAAGAAAAATTAAGTGCTAGAATGTAGTTTTGCCAAAACCACCTCAATTACTGGGTTCTTCCTACAAGTCACCTCTGCTCCATCCCTCATTTAAGCAGGAAAAAGTCTGTCACAGCTTTTGGGTAGTCTCCTCATGCCAAGGATCAGTTCCTGTCTCAAAATGGGCAACAGAACCTTGAGACCTGCCTGGTAGGGTGTGATGGGATGGGAGGAATAACAAACCTGAAAGGACAGAGCCCAGTGTCCCTCCCTGCCTCTGGCTCAGGTCAGGGGAGCTCAGTTCCTGCTGCTGCAAAACTGAATGAAGCCACCAGCCTAGGAAGGCCTGGAATAGCCCTGCAACTCCACAAACAGTCTGGTCTGAAATCAATCCAACCCCTTCATAAAGAAAATAAACCTAAAAAACCCCAGGAGGAAGACCAAGAGGGAACCAAACATTCTGGGGCTCCATTCAGCTGCAGGCTGGCCAGCTTCCAGCAAGGTGTCCTCTCCCTTCCAGCTTTGGAAAGGTTTGGATATTCCATCACTCAGAGTCTCCCATCCCACAGCTTCCTGCAGCTCAGAGCTGATGACATTTCCAGTCAGCCAGACCAGCTCTGCACTGGCACAGGGACACCAGGGAGAAAGGCTTGGGTTTGGATGAGGCCACTGTGGATGAGACCACGCTGGGGAAGAGGGAACATTTACCAAAGCACAGCATGCACAAACACAGGGATGCAGCCCCCAAAACAAAAGCCACGGCTAAGAGGGCACAGGAAAAATTCCTGAAACTAATCTACCCTCAGAGAGAGAGTCTCCTGGAAAGCAGGAGCTGTTTCTCTGGCAGCATCCCTTGGAGCCAACAGCTGGGATTTCCTTTGTCTGCTGGCACCAGAGGATCTCAGCTGCTTTCTGCAAGATCTGTTTCTTGCAGGAGGCAGATAAACCATCCCAAGCAGCTGCAATTTTGGAACTGAAAGCATTTCCCCTTCCTGTTGGCTGCTCTGAGCTACCCCGCAGGCAGGATTTGCTGCAAACCACACACAGCAGCTCTCACTGCAGCAGGACTGGAATCCCCTGCAAGGCTCTGGTGACATGGAGGGGTGAAGCAGGAAGGCTGAGCCCCAGCTGCAGCAAACCCTGCTCCACTGACCACCCCTCAGCCAGCAGGCAGGGAACTGCAGAGCAGTTAAAAGCCAGACTCTTGGATACTCAGCGTGGATACTCATTGTCATCCTGGTACTTGCTGGGAGCCTGAATTCCCTGGGTAATTAACCTCATTGCCCTGAGCTGTCACGCTCAAATTGAGTCCTGCTTGATGGGCACCCACCCAGCTGCCAGTGCTCCCAGCAGGGGTACAGCCCCACCTGCCCAAACCTCATCCCAACCCCGGGGCTGCAGATACAGATCCCAGCCCTTGGCCTTACCATTGTGATCCCAAGGCTCCAGACATCTGACTTCACGTTGTAGCCCTTCTGGTTCAGCTCAGGGTTTATTCTTTCTGGCTGTAACAGCAAAATGGGAGGTGTTACCACTCCTGCTTTCCCAGTGCAAACCCCACAGAGCGCATCTCTGGCTCCAAAAGCCAGCCTGGGTGGATGTCCCTGGCTCATGTCCCCAGGGAGGCAAGGTCTGAGGTTAAATCTAGCTCTGATGAAAGCCACATCTTGCTCCACACAACTCACATCAACTCTCCCTCTCTGCAGGAGAGTGAGACTTGCATGATCCCTGCCTCAGGAGCACACACTTCCCACAGGGATGCCGCAGATGGCAAAGGGAAATTCACACTGACTTGAGGACGAAACTGAACGACCCTGCCAAGAAAAGCCTCAGCACTTTCTCTCCAACAAGGAGCAGTGCCACAACCAGTTTTGTATCCTTCTGCAAATGGAAGGGGCAGAGGGAGAGTCACTCTGGGATTAACACACAGAGCTGGGCTTCAAGGGGGGCTCTGCTGAGTCAGGGAGACCAGAGCACTCTTGAGTGGCTTTTATCTCAGGGTGGAGGTGGAACAGACTGATTTCTAAGCAGCAGCCTCTTACAGTCAGGGCTGAGGCTGCACAGGGTTGCACTTACAGCCATGTAGGGTTTGCAGCCAGCATCCATGGTCTTGGCAACAGAGTCCACCAAGTAACCACTGATCCCAAAGTCGCACATCTTCACGTGCCCCTCCTTGTTGATCAGCACGTTGGAAGGTTTCACGTCTAAGAGGAAATGCAAGAGGGGAAATTGGGCTTGTTCAGGGGTATTGAAGAGTCTCAGACAAAACAGGCAATTCCCTGCAGGCCTGGGAGGGAGCAGGCAGGCCCCAACACAGGGGAAGGGAGACAAAACCCCAGCAGTCTTATTGCAATAAAAGTCATCCACAGG
Organism: Vidua chalybeata; assembly: GCF_026979565.1. Classification (NCBI taxonomy): domain Eukaryota; kingdom Metazoa; phylum Chordata; class Aves; order Passeriformes; family Viduidae; genus Vidua; species Vidua chalybeata. The sequence goes on from NC_071545.1 coordinate 13,623,854, forward strand.
TGAACTACAACCATGTCCTTAGGGAGAACACGTCCTGCCTCCAACCAGGCAGGTCAAAAGGTTGAAATCAAGTGTTGAGGAGTTCATCCCCAACTCCTTAGGAGAGATTTAAGTGCCCAGCACAGCTCTATCAAATCTTCCGAAGAGTTTGTCTCATCCACATCCTGATCTGTCCACAGCTACACAAGAGACTTTACCAGGATGGAGAGCAAGACCTGGGTGTTACAATTCCCATCTGTGATTTTGTAAGGTCTCCTTCAGTCCCCACTATGCTAAAACTACCCAGCCAGGAGGATTTGGAGATTTTATCTCCAAGAGCTGCCTTCAAGGCACTTCTGTACTCCAAGAGGGACAGAGATGCTCATAAAATACAGGTAGTGAGGAATTCTGTTGATATATTCAACCCTTCATCTGGAAAGGAGGAAAAGAACAACACCCTGCAAAAAGGGAAGCATCTCAGGAACAAGCATCTAGATCTGTTCACCACAGTACCAAGCACCAGCAGATTCCACTTTAGGCATCCCACAGGGACACAGCACACCTGGAAAGGTGTCCCTCCCCCAGCCTATTTCAAGGTTGGATCTCCAGCCACATTCCACTAACCCCATCCAGCATTTACCTCTATGGATTACAGACAGTTTACTGTGCAGGTGCTCCAGAGCTCGTACAATCTGGGGATAAAAGAGTGAAAAAGCACCCATCAGTCACAGGCAGCAGCAGCCTCTCACTGCAAACACACCACAGGCCACAGGGGAGGCCTCCAGCAGGCTCAGGGCATGCACAAACCCATCTAAGGACCCAAGAGCCACTCACAGACACAGCCATTTTCCCCAAAATGTCTTCAGGGATGGTCTTCTTCTTCTCCAGTACTTTCTTGTAGAATTTATCTAGGGAAGTGTCCATGAGTTCCATGCAGATCCACACGTCACCCTGCGGATGGAGAGAAAGCAACTGAGAGGGAATTCCCTGGAAACCCAAGGGAGACAAAGAGCTGGGCTGAAGAACACAGAGGTGTTTTGGGGACAGTTTGGTGCCTCCAGTGCAGTCCCACAGGCCCAGGTGCCCCCAGGCACCCACCAGGTCAGTACCTCACGGAAGAGGGCTCCGTAGAAGGTGACTGTGTAGAAGCAGTCAACTGTCCTCATGGAGATGTCCAGGTCCATCAACAACCTCTTCTGCTCCTGTGTGTTCACAGTGGCTCGGATCCTCTGAGACAAATATGAAACAAGAAGGGTTTGGTGTAGGTGGGGTAACCAGATAGCAGATATTCAAACAGTAGAAAATCAGATATTCAAACAGTAGAAAATCAGATATTCAAACAGTAGAAGACATTAGTAGATATTCAAACATTTGTTTTAGGCTGGCTAACTGGCCAACCTGCATGGCTAAAAGCAAGAAAAGCAAAAAGGTATAATTTTTTGATTGAGCTCCTTGAATCCCCCAGCCAGACTCAGGACCTGCAGTCCTGGGCCCAGGGTGTTTTATCCTTATTTTGCAGCCAGCAGCACCCAGGAGGAGACGCCCAAATTGCCTCTGCCAGACAGAGCCCTGACGAATGCCAACCCCTTGGCACGCTGTGCAGGGCCAGGCCAGCAGCCTGGACAGGCACTCTGACATCCCAGCCTCGCAGTGCAGGCACCAATCCTGGATTTCCAAGCCTGTTACCAACCCCACCGTGCCCAGCCAGTACCAGCAGAGACCCTCCGCTGGCCAAACCACACCAGGAACTCCAGAGGCTGCCAAACCCAGATAAGCCCGACCTCATTTTGCCACAACCAGTGGAGCTCAGCAGCTCCTCTGCTCCCTTGGGGCTGCCCCTGCTGATCCCCACCCCACCCAGGTGTCCTCACCTTCACGGCCATGATGGTGCCGCTCTGCGCGTGCCGGACCTTCTCCACCACGCCGTAGGCCCCACGGCCCAGCTCCGAAATGGTCACCAGGTCATCAGCTTCCACCTCGAAGTTCTTCAGGGAGAGAGGACAAAATGGCATCAGGGACAAGCACCTTTATCAACAAGGACATCAGCAACACTGTCAGCTCGCTCGTGCAGAGCGTTTCAAACAATGGTACCTACAGGACTCCAGAGGCACCACGCTTTGAGAGGATGGGGGTATTTTTGGCTCTGTTGAATCACAGCCCAAACCCTCTCACCCCACACTCACCAGGGTTCATTTAATTCCCCCTCTGCAGCTGGAGATCAGGACTTTCATCCTTTAAGCCCAAGGAACGTTGCCACTAGAAAGGGCACCAAAGGTTGGTGCCTCTCTGCCTGCAGGGGATTACCCACACAAGGGTGTTTCTGCAGTTGCTGAACTACTTGCAGGATTTTAACAGCTCCTGTGCCAACATGGGCAGCAGTCAGGAGCCTCCACCACAGCTCCAAACCCCTGTGTGCAGCCAGGGATCCCTCACCTCTCCCCACATCCCAAAAATCACCAGTCACAAGTACACCTGTGTGTGTCTAACAACACCTGTGCAAAGCCTCTCTCAGATGGGGTGCACACAGCAACTCCATTTCTAATTATCAGTGAGTTCAAACGGGTTTTACCCACTTTCAGTACCTTCTCCTACCACCAAAAAGCTGCCAGCAAGGTAAAACCTGAGTTAACAACAAGAAAACAACTACCTAAGTACTGCTTCAAGCTGGGAAAAAAACCATGGCCAGTGCTCACCCCAGCGAGTGCCTGACACTGCAGGGAGCCAGCGAGCTCCTGCACAAGCCACAAACAAGTTTCCCTGAAGACACGTTCCCCTGTAATTGCTGGCTCTGCTGGGCAGGGCACGAACCGAGTGACACACGGGCTATTTTTGGACGCTGCATTCATCGCTCCTAATAAGTCACAGGCCTCCTTTTAGCCAGCCTTTATCCAGCCTCCAGTTTTCCTCCGGTCTCAGGGAACGAAAATAATACCAGGATGCCAAACTGCCCCAGTGGCCACAAAGGCAGCGAGGGTGGGAACCAAGCACGGCACAGCTCCGGATACGGTGCCTGCGAGCTACGCCCTGAGCAGGGAGAGAGGAAACGGCCTCTGGCCTGGAGCAGCCAGGCTGGGACGTGTGGCTGCCAGGCCCCTGGCCAGCACTGTCCCCTCAGCAGCAGCCACCAGGTCTGCCCGACCTTCCTGCCAGCCCTGGCTCCGCCGGGTGCAGCCAGATGTGGCTGCTGATTGCAGCCAGATGTGGCGGGCAGGGAGGGCTGTGCCTGAGCTCAGCACTGAGCCACGCTCTGCCAGCACAGGAGGGTGCCGGCCCTTTCCTGGGCAGGACGTGGGTCCTGAAATGAGGAGAGCAGGGCTGAGGGGACACATCCGACCTCCCACCAAGGGCAGCTGGCAGAGGAGCAGTGCAGGCTCGCAGGGGCCTCCAGGAAGGAGGTGGTGGTGCTTTTTGGACACGTGTTCTGCAGTTGTTCCAGGTTATTGTGTTTTTCCTTTCCTGGCATTTGCCCCGAGGCTCCCCCAGAAGCTGGCGGTTCCCAGCACGCTCCAGGAACCAGCGCTGCCCTGCCCAGCAACAAGAGGTGATGGATGCACCCAGGGAGCCCTCCCAGGACAATGGGATGCATGGCATGGCCTGTGCACATCCCAGGCACCCGAGGTCACCACCCACCTCCACTCCTGAAGCTGCACTTCTGCCCAAGTCCTCTTCTCCATCATGTCACTCCAAAATACCCGGGCCAGACCCTTCCTGCAAACACTGGAGCAGGCAAGGAAGTGACTCTAGAGTTTTCCCTGGGCTGCAGCACTGTCCCCTTGCACACACAGTGCCCAGGCTGTCACAGAGAGCATCTCTCCCAGAGCTCTTGCTACACACCAGGCCCAGAAAACAGCACAGGCAGCAGGACCATTCCCTGGACCCTGCCAAAGTTTCCTCTCCTCAACCCTAATCCTTGCACTGAGGCCAAGGGACCCAGATCCCATCAGCCAAGCCACCTCCCAGCCTGGAAGGGTCCAGATATAGGGCTGATCCAATGCAGGGTATTTTTAGCTCGTTTGTGAACAGCTTCTGCAGCCTCAAGAGAGCCCATGACAAGAGAACGAAATAAAAGAGAGACAGTGGCTATTTCCAGCAGTGTTTTTCATCAGGTCACTAGGAAAGACTTTTGAGAACCAGAGAAACTTTGTGCCCAGCTTCTCCTGGGCCTCAAGCAGCAACACAGACCTGTGGGTAGGCAGGATAAAGGGACTTTGTTAGGGGCAGTCTGAGAGCTTGGTGAGGCCACCCTCATTTAGGACAGATGGGTTGGATCATCCAAGAATGGTTTTGATTAAAAGCTGTATCCCATGAGGCTGCACTCCTGGTCTGACAGGTTGCAAGGCACAATCCATAGAGCTCTCCATGCCCAGGGAAAACCAAACTGGAAGAAGCAAAAAAAAGCAACCCAAATGACACGTACTTTATCTCCAATGGTAATGAACGTCCTGGAGTCCAAGTTCCTCGGGGGCCTGCAAGAAATGAGACAGAGTCAGGAGAAAGCCCAGCTTCATTCACCCTCTTGGCCAGAGCCAGGTTTCACATTCCTTTGAGCACTTTCAGCTGCTGCTTTCCCTCCCGTGCCTCATTGTAGGTTCCAACCAGCCCCCTCCAAACACCCACAAATGCTTTAAATCCTGCCAGTAACGCCTCACCCCACACCCACGAGGCACAGAGAGAACCCTGGGGAGTCAGCCAGGTGAGACATGCACCAAACCACCAGGCTGTGAAACCATTCCTGCTCAGGAGGGGAGCCTGAGGAGCTGAGATGAGACGTTTCTGTGGCAGAGCAGCTCAGCTGTCATGTTTTGACAGGCAGGTGTTGTACCAGCACAGCCACGTAGCCCGAAACGCACGCGAGGGAACAACAGGTAATTCCTCCCCTGTGAGTCATTTGTGTACACTCTGCTGCCTGCTCCAGGCAGGCAGAGCAGGCAGCACTCTGGTGTCACCCTTTGCACAACACCAGGCAGGTGAAAGTTGTCCTTTATGGCTTTTTTCCTTATTGCTGCCCACTTCCCATTCTGAGCAGCACGGTACTTTTAGAGCCACCATGAGTGTTCTGCCCCTTGTGCTTCACTTCTGGGCTCTCCCCATCCCCTGGGAGCTTCTAAAAAGGAGAGATTGCCCAACTGGTTTCGTCTCAGTTCCCATCAGAGCAGCCTCCAGCCTCAAGGAAGTACTTTGGGCTCTGAGCAAAAGCCTTGCACTGCGCAAATATTTGCACTGCAGCTTGAAAAGCAGGGAGAAAAAGAGCAGTGGACAGCTTGCACCAGCCTCTGGGCATGCAAAGCCCTGCAGACTCCAGCATGAGGCCTTCTCCAGGGGAAATTCAAACCCTGGCAGGAGCAGAGACAGATGTGCCCGTGGGGGAAGGAGGTGGTTGTCACAGGCGGGGCAGGGCTGTGCGAGGCTGTGCAGCATCAGTGGGAGAGCTCCCCTGCCTCCCCCTTTCTACCTGGGGTTTTCAGCAGTGATATTTCCCTTTTGGGGACTCCACTGCTCTCCTGGAGTTCTCTAGAACAGGTTTCTGGAGCAAACAAGGCTCAGCAGTGGCGATGCAGCCCGAAGTGTTTTGGAAGAGCACCATGGAAGTGGAATTTTAGCCGTCTGCTCTTTGTCAAACCGAGCACTGCTACCCTGGGCTCTCCCCCATGGCATAACAAGCATCAGCAGCTCAAAGCAAACAGGGCAGGGAGAAATTCCAGTGCCCTGAGATACTGCTGGGCACTGGCCCCAGCACCAAGCAGCACAACAGTGCAAGATGTCTGTGTCCTCCTTTTAGCAGGGTAAGGAGCTGCAAACAACTCAAACTAAACCTGATACCCACGTCGTGTAAAACACTCCCCACCCTTTGTGCCTCTGGCTTCTGTCGTGGTCCAGCTACCATCACCTCTTCTCTTCCCCTGCACTCAAATTCTTCCCCCTTCTTCCCTCAGGCAGATTCACTCTCTCTACCACATCTTTGCCCTTTGGCACTGGCACAGCCATGGCAGAAAGACTGAGGAGAGCTCCCCAGAGGATTCTGAGTCTTTGCCTTTAGGACTTTTCCTATCAAACAGGCACCTCCCAGAGCAACACACGCTGTGCACGTGTCTGCACACACGTGTGCAATTCCTTCTCATCACCCATGAGCCCCAGCTTTAGAGAAAATAATAACTCTGCTGATTTTGGGAAGTCTTCACAGGCCATTCCCCTCGAGGAAGTGCCAAATCCAGCTCTGGAGAACCTCAAAGCAGCAGAGATCCTTACGTTGTGTTGGCCACGGGTGGTTTGATGGGGACACATGTTATCCTCAGATCCCGCTTCTTCTTGCCTTTCACTGGAAGAGAAGATGCACACGTGAGCAAATGGATTTTTGCTTTTTTCCTTCAAGCACCCTCTTCCCAGCAGCCACGAGGCAAGGAATGCACGGCTTGGACCCCTCACCATGGTCAGCAAAATGCCAAGAAGGTCACAGTGACCACTTGCCCAAAATTTCAGGCAAGGGCCAGAGCACAAGTGGGTCTCAATGACAATGTTGAACACTGTTCTGTAGAAATAGCCAAGGGTGCACTAACAGACCATTTTCCAGGTCTTGCAGCCAAGCACTGTACCCCAAAAGTGCTCTTTACCCTTCATGGCCATTAACAGTCCCTTCTCTTTGGGATTTAAACCCTTTCGGGGGTGAAAGCTGCAATTTCTGCTGGGCACTTACCTGGTTTGTGTGGCTCCAAGGATCCTTTGGAATCTGAAAGAGAAAAACGAGACACCAGCTCAGCCCTTCATGCTCTAGCCAAACCAGAGAGCAGCCCTGTACCCCTCATGGCTCATGGACACAGCAGAGCTCCAGGAGAGGGAGGCAGCTGGGCTTTAGGAGCACAGCCAAGCCTGGCCCCATCCCCGTTTCTCCAGCCACAAGAGGTCCCCACGCCATTAGTGATGTGCAGGGCTCCCAAAAAACATTCCCTGTCCAGAAGCTCCTTGACCCCCAGGGCCCCAGCCCCAGCCTGGCCTTCCTGGGAAGAGCCAGAGCTGGATCTGGCATGGAGGGCAGTGACCATGAGACATCCAGCAAAAATCCAACAAAAGCACTCCAAAATCCAACAAAAGCAAGGGGTTAGTCCCAGCAGGAGAGGGGACACCCAATCCACAACAAATGGAAAACAGGGAAAAAGCAGACATGAGCTGACTGTCAGCCAGCAGTGAACCCCTCACAAATCTGGGCTTGCACAGGCTGAGGCACCAGGACAAGGCACCAGGAGTGACTGGCAAGAGGATGCTCTTGTCCCCCTGCTCCCAACTCCAAACATCCCTGAGATAACAACACCCACTGCTGCAGAGGGAAACAGGGCTCAGGCAGGGCCAGAAACCTGCAGGTGAAAATTCCATCCCGGCTCCCTGGGAAAATAAACTGACCCCAAGGGGCTGAAAGTGCAGCAGCTGAGAGCATCGAGGTCCTGATCCCCCCAGCAGAGACAAGGGGGCAGCTGCACTTTGCAGCTAAAGCTGCTGTGGCTGCACAGAGCTGGAAGATCCATTAGCAAGCAGGAATATCAAGGTGTGCTGCAGGCATGGGGCTGGGAGCAGACAGCTCAGCGTGGCCTTGGACAGCCTTTCAAAACAGCTCCTACCTGCCTGGCTGCTGGGAGCAGGCGTGTGGACAAAGTCCAGCACTCCAAAGGCTGCCAGGGAAGGGAGGGGAGAGCGAGGAGCTGGAATTTCAGGAGACAGCCCCGTGCAACAGCTCCTGCAGCTGCAGCAGGACAGAAGGGAGATACATGCCCAAAACATCCCCAGCACTGACAGCCCCCAGCCCTGTGCCCTGCCAGCTCCAGGACAAAACAGGTGCCTGGGACTCTGCCTTGTCCTTCCTCAAGTGCAAACCTCACTGAGGCTGTGGGTTAAAGCTGGTCTGCAACATACTGCACAGGTCCCACCTGCAGGACCAGCAGCATCCCTCCCAGCTGAGGGAATCAGCACAGATCAGTCCACGCCCCCACCTTATCTGCCACTTTTCCTGCATCAGAGCTGAGCCATAAGCTCCAAGACCAGCAGAGTTTCCGTGATGTGAACTTCCAGCTCAGTGAAACCAGCCAAGGAGCCACTCCACCCCAAACCGATCCCGCTCGGATGGAAACCACCTGACCATGTCAGAGCAGTCACAAGTTCTAATTTGTGAGCCTGCAGAGCTTCCCTTCCCCACTGCCCACCCAACAGGGCTGGAAGGGGCACTACAAACAGCTCCAGACTCCCACTGATGGCACTTGGCAAAATACCCAGTGCAGCAACGATGGGAGCAAACACAGAACAGAGCCAGAGGAAAGATGCTGTCGTGGGTTCACCAGTGCCTCCCCTTCCCACTCCCAGCCTCTCGCTACTCAGTGTGGGAGGCCAAGAACAGAATCTAGAAACTGGGGTCCCCTGAGTCCTTCTGCACTCAGCTGGGAGCTTGCTGTGGGCACCCATCCTGTGCCAGGGGATGGATTTAGCTCCGTGCTGAGCGTTTCACCCCCAGGAGCTGCTCCAAAACTCAGACTGGTCTCTGCTCCACACACAGCCCCCTCCCCCAGCAGTTACCAGCCAGACCTCTACAGGAAGGCCTGAAATCCCCCCATGCTGGCTGGGATTCTGCTCCATCTGTTTGCTCTCCCTCTCCCCAATTGCCATAGTAACCCCGCAGAGCCGGCACAAAGCGCCTTCTGTGCCACCAGCAGCTCCCCTGGCACCGCGGCTGTGACTCACAGGGCAGCAGCAGGGTCCACAGGCACCCAGGCAGGATGGCCTCAGCCCTTCCTCAGCCCTTCTGGCTGCAGGACCGAGGCTGGAGGGAGCTGGGAGCACCCAGTGTGGGGTTGGGAACCACAGTGTGCATTGTCCAGCAGAGCCCAAGCTTGCAGGCAGGATTTGCAGCATGGGATATCAGGGCGGCAAGGGACACAGAGGTTCCCTGTTCCAAACCCCCTGCTCCGTACAGGAGAGTCTTTTGATGTGCACTGGCCATGAACTCTGCTGTCACAGGCACCCTGCACACTTCCCTGTACTCCCAAACTACCACCCGTGACTTCCCAGAGTTGGAATCAGCAACCATCCCTTTCCCAGCCTGTCCTGCTTAGCCCCAAAAAGCATTTCCTAGCTCCAGTATGAAAAAGCATTGATTAAAACAGAGATATTATACCACCACTCCCAGACTCTGCCTGGGCCAGCTGTGAAGGGCAGAAAACCCAGCTCAGCCCATTCCTGCAGGAATAAAATCACCCAGGATGCTGCCCTGCAGCTGGGAGCCGAGGCAGAGGTTGGATTCATTTGTTACAGCTCTCCTAAAATTTGACATAAGATTTCCAGCTCCCAAAAGCTGGCCTGAACAACTCCTTGCTGCAAGCTTCTCCCACTGCTTGTGGCACCAGAGCCTCTCCTCAGGGAGAGCCCATGCCCCATTCAGGGTGAATGAGAATGCAGGAAAAAGCAGGGGAGGGAATAAAAGAAAGGGAAAAAAAGAGAGAAGCGGAAAAGCAGTGGGATGGGCATGACATGACCCTGCAATTCAAGCCCTTCAGCCCCCGCAGGCAGCTGCTGTCAGCTCCTTCCCACTGGAGAGTCCCTGGCACTGTCTCTCCTACGCTTGAGACTCAGCACAATCCCCCCCCACATTTGGGATCCCGCGAGGGTCGGTGCAGGAGGAATTGCTAGAATGTGCACAACTGCTTATGTCACCTGAAAATCCTGGAAATGCTCCAGTTTCCCAGGGCACTGGGCTCTTGCAAGAGGGGTGTCTGCAAGCACAAGTTCCCCTCAAGAGATCCCTCTGCAAAGGCCAAAAGGCAGCAGCAGGACAAGGCGATCTGGGGACATGTCCTGGTTATCCCTGCAAGCCCCAGGGCTCTGCTGCCAGCCCCGAGCCCACGGGATGGCAGGGCACCATTCTGGGCACAGGAAAGGGCTGCCAGCCACACACACACACAGCACAGTGCCCTGCACACAGGCAGGGGAAAATTAGCTGACAGAAGTTCCTGGTGCGGATGAAATTGCAACCCACGTGATGCTGCAGGCACGTAACTGCATCCTTTATGCTAAGAAAGGAACCATTTCCTCCTAAAGAGAAAAAAAAAAAAAAAAACAAAAAAGCCCAACGAGATTTTTTCTCATGCTATAACCACCACCAGTTAAGAACCACCAGACATTTCCTGGAACTGCCTAATTCAACACCGGAATCCTCATTTTTGCCACCACCAACTTCAGCCCTATTAAGCTGCACCTCTCCTCGGGAGGTTTTTCCTTCCCACTCTGCTGGCGTGGGTGGAGAGAAATGAAGAGGACAATCTAAAGAACTGCAAATAAAACTATTTGCCTGAGTCGACCTTTGAAATTAAACCTCACCACTGCCTCCCCAGGGCTCTGGTTGTAGCCCCAGGTGAAGTCCTGGGCACGGGAGGCTGCTCTGAGAGCTGTGCTGCTTTGTTAGTGCTGGGGGAAATGTTTTGGATGCATCCTGGTTCTCCTCGATCCAAGGAGGAGAGTCAGATGCCATGGATAGGGCAGAAGGCTGGAGGGTGGATCCCAGCCCTGCTGCAAATAAAGAGCTGGAACAAAAAAGCATGAAGGAAAAAAAAATTTTAAAAAATGAAGAAAAGAAAGGAAATAAATTAAAGGCAGGGTGCAGAGCAGAGAGGGGAATTTGGGTGCTTGGTCACAAGAGCCAGCTCCTCACAGGCACAATTTGTGCTGTTTTCCACTGTTGGGAGTGGAAAAAGCTATCCATGGAAGTGGAAAAAGGGCTCTCAACCTGCTGAGAGCCATCACTCATCAGCCGGCCGAGGTGCCGCTGCAGAGGGGCTCCCGCGGGTCAGCGCGCTCCACACTTCTGCAAAACTGCCAGCCAGCAGCAGGAAAAAAACACGCTGCACAAAAAGCCCCTTGCAGCCCCAAAACAGCCTCTCAGCCTGTGCTGAATCAGAGCTCCCGACTGCTGGGGCCGTGGGCACCCACCTTGCCCATGCAACAGGCAGGGGACAGCCATGGAGAGCTGCTGGAAAACCCTGCGTCCCAGGAATGCAACTCAAACCAGAGCCAGAAGCCAGCTTCACCCTCTGCATATTTTCCTTCAGACATGCTGGATTTGGCTTTTTTTTTTTTTACAATTAAGACGCCAGAGTTTTAACCCCACAAAACATGCAACTTTTCCAGTGCTTTAAAAATAGATCCCCAGCTGCAAAGACCGACCCCCTGCCCAAGCCAGGAGAAACAAAACCGCGTGGATTGACCCCAGAAAGTTACAGAGCCCCTTTTAGCACCAAAACCAGCCCTTTGCTCTCCCCCACCACGTGTTTTGGAAATTGCAACATCTACCTTGCTTCTTGTCCATGGTTTCCCAGAAATGAAGAGCAGCGCCGGCACGCCTGGCACAAGAGAGGGATGGGGGCGGACTGGAGGAGGGAGGGGAAAAAAATTCCCGCAGGATCCAGCGCACGGCACTTCTTGCAAGCACCGATGATTCTTTTCAGTGGGAATGCATGGCCCCGAGCACCCGCTGGCTTCACAGAGCCCTCCTCGCCGGGAGTCCCCAGATCCCAGGGGTCCCCAAGGCTGGGAGCAGCAGCGACGGCAGGCAGGGGGAATTGGGGAAGGTAGAGCCGCGTTCCCTCATCGGCAGCTGCCGAGGTTGGCCGGACTCGGCTCCGATTACCCTTGAAAGCTCAACAGTTGTAAAAACTGCAGCAGAGAAATAGCAGGTGACGTCAACAGGAAACTGGTGGGGAGCCAAACTCCAGCTCCGGGAGCTGCTGAAGCGCTGGATTGCTACAGTGCATCCCGGTGGGACACGTTCTCTTCCCACTAACTCAACCATTCCAAGCCAGCCTGCAGGCCCAGGCATCCCACCGGAGTGACCCTTGCTCCAGGACAGCCCTGGCACCAACCAGCAGAGCCAAGGGGAGCCCAGGCTCGCTGGTTTGGGCACCAAAGGGGTGCTGGGATGGAAAGAGGTCACATTTCATTGTGCTGCAGGTGACACGTTAATTGCTCCGCCACTAACAACTATTACCACAACAAATAGTAGAAATATTGCTCCATGACAATGCCAGCTCGGAGCTCAGCAGCTATTCCAGGGTGACAACCGAGATGGCATCTCTGGTAGCAAAATATAAATTGCTGCATGCACTTGGCTGGGAAATAGCGAGGGAGAGTGGGAAAATAAAAGCATTCATTTCTCTGCAAGCACGTGCAAGAAAAGCCGTGGCCAAGAATTGCTGCTCTTCCCCTTTCCCTCAAAACCGCTCCAGCAGAAGCCAACGTTGATGTTCCTGATCAAAGCCAGGCTCAGCTCTGACAGGCTGCAGTTTTGTTTTCGATTTCCCTGTCAGCCTGGAGGGGAGATACTGTACCAGATTCTTTACCTTAAACTAATTATAGAAGATCTACCAGTGCTTTGCTGCTGAGCTCTCTCCCAGCTCCAGGCTGTGCCGGACCAGGCACATTTGCAGGCTGAAAAGTCAGAGGTCAAGGTAAACGCACATACCAACATAATGAGTGGCTCTAATTTTAAATAGTGTTTATGTAAGCCCCAGAAGGACTGCGGAAGGTATTTTCTCAGGCTCATTTCCACTCCCAGGGTATAGTTTCAGGCACAGATCATCAGCACATAAAGGATGCTGACGCAGGAGCTGCTCTTGCAGATGGCACTGAGAGCCACCAGCACCCGTCCCCAGCACTCCTGGGGAGAGCAGTGCTGTGCTGCCCTCCCATCACCAACTCTGCTAACAGCTAATTCCCTCTCACCCAGACACAGACACTCCAAGGATCTTTACAGACACCCACAGAGTCAGAGCTGCTTTGGAGCAGAAAGTCCCTAACCCAGCAGGTGGGATGGGAAAGAAGATTTCCTTTGAATTAATCCTGTTGGGTTTCAGCGCCCCGAGGACCAGGGGTGGTGTTAAAGCAGAGCTTCCTGACATCTCAAAAGCATCTTAAAAAATAAACAAACAAGGAAAAAAAAAAAGTGAAGAAACAAAACCAGACCCAACCATCCTTTCGAGTCTCACTGTTGGGAACTCTTTCAAAGGTTTGCTGGTGCAGTAGTAATAGCCAGGCCTGGAAAGATGTGCACCATTTGCCAGAAATTATCCAATCCTTTATAGGGCACGGGTAATCCCAGGGGAACAAAAAGCATCAGGTGTTTCACTGGTGTTAACAAAGCCTCCCCACGAGGGATGTCACCCCAAAACAGGTAAGGGATGCTGGGAGAGCAAATCCTGGGGAGAATTCAGGCATTTGCACAGGGTCAGGTATGCCAGGGCAGAGCCAGGGATAAGGATGGCTCCCATCCCTCCCAGCAGCCTCCTGCCAGGGGCCTGGCTCGAATAAGGGGAAGAGCACACCCTCAAAAACAGCAGTGAGCTCAAAGAGTGCCCTGCCAACACCGGGCCCCTCTCCCCACCCTTCCCCTGTGGACACACAGCCCCTCCCGAGGCCACTTCACTTAAGGCTGGGTCACCACCACAGCCAGGGAGTGGAGAAGGGGACGAGCTGCTTTGCCACGAGCAGCAGAAGTGTCCCATTCGGGGCTGGAAAGGAGCTTTTCATCGGTGTGTTTGGGATAGAGCACAAAATTAATTACTTCACCTGTCCCCTAAGCAGAGCTGCTGTCTAACCACGGGGACAGTCTGGTTTTCATGGAATACTTCATTCCCTCTGCTCAGGGACAAGCCCGTGCACCAGCTGGCTGTCCCATCCCAGCACCACACTGCCTGATGCTGCCCACATCTCCCAAGAAGGGCAGCAGCTCCCCTGGCCAAGGCTGCAGAGCAGGCACTGCCCCAGTCCGGGGTGTGCTCACCTCTCCACGCACCAGGCACACATCCCATGGGAAAGCCTCACGTGCCCCAGCCATGCACGGGACACACAGGCTGGAAACTCTGCTTGAAAACAGAACCTTTGAACTGAATCCAGATGGACAGGGAACAGTGTTATCCTTCTCACCCCCCTGCACGGGACATGCCATCATCCATGGTTGGGGACAGCCAGAGCAGGACGTCACAGCCACAGTGCCACCGGCTCTGGATGAGACTGTGCAAGGGAGAAGGATGTGACCTCCCAGTGCCCAGCGAGGAATTTGGGGATGGGCACTTCAGCCAGAGTCTCTGACAAGCAGAGGCATTGGCACAGCCACCTCTGGGGCTCAGAGCCACACCCGGGCTGTGCACCAGCCAGATAACACCGGGGCAGCCCCGGGAGGATGTCACCGCCCAGCCACATTCCAGTTGTATTTTTAGGTTACCTGCACAACCTCGAGGGCTGGAAAAAACGTTTGATTTTGTCCCCATGTGTCAGCCTGCTCTCGCCCAGCCCCGTGACAATGGAACACACTCGTGACCAGAGGCCAGACCCCCCTCAGGAAGCTGAAAAGCCCCGTCTGGCTGACACTCGCACGGTGACATTTCAGGACACGCCACGTAGGTGCCCGGAGTTGTGGTGCTTTGCACCAGAGCTTGTGCAAAACCCCTGTGCAAAGGTGGGGACAGTCACAGGGGCAGCTATTCAGAGCAGGCACTGAGCTGGGGTGCAGGCAGAGCATCCTCTGGGATGGACACTGCCTCCTTCGCATCCTTCACTCCAACTGCATTTCTCCCCAAAAAAAAAGCAGCGGTTGAGGCTGCACCTCTTCAAAGATCCGAGACAAAGATCTGGAAGGAATCCCAGCCCTGATGCCCTGGGGTTGTCAGGGGAATGTAAAGGAGACAATGCTTAGAGAAAAGCAAAGAACATGCTAGAATTAAAAAAAAAAAAAAAAAAAATAGAAGAAAAGGAGAAGGCAGAAGCATCATCAGCTGTGCCCCTCTCCCTGCCAGCAAGTACCAGCATCACTCCTTCCTTTGATTTCTCACTTGGTAGGCTAAGCCATGAAAAAATAAAATCTGCTTGGAATTGATGTGACTGGCTAGTGACAGTTTCCTGATGGGAGAGAAAACTCAAACTGTCCTTGGAATAGATCAGCTTGACAGGAGGCACAGTGGGAAAGGGAATAGTTTGACTTTGTAATTGTCAGCAGTAACTCAACTCCAGCATCAATAGACACTTTTTCTATCCAAACTGGCATCACTCAAGTACTTCCAGGTGTCCTTGTGAACTTATCAAGAGAGCAAACTATTCCCCTCTCTGCTTCTTAAAAAAAAGAAAAATTAGGAAAAACAAGATTTCTACCATCCTCCCTCCAATTTGCTTTGGGCAGGGATAGAGTGATGTCAACTCTGCAAATGATGTAAGAGAGCAGGCACCTGCTATGAAAATGGAATTTATGGAGGAAAAAAAAAACCTTCACATTCCCAGCTGCCTGCCCTGGGAGAGAGGCAGAAACAAGAGACTGACCCAGGTGCTTCCCTGGCCCCAACAAGCTGGACCTGCAGCCTCTTTTGCTGGCATTAACCACACCATCCTTATGGCCCACACCATGCACCTCCTGCCCTCCCTCCATCACTGCTCCTCTGCCCCACAGGACAGACTGCATCCACACTCCCAGAACAAACCCCAGCTGGTCCGTGAGAAATCACCTGTGAACATTTCTCTCCTTTGTTCCCTCACATTCCCTGCTGCAAAGCTTAAAAAAATGCCCCCCAGTTAAAGGCTGGAGCATCAGCACACTGCCATCCCCACTGCCCAGCATCTCCCTGCCCTCTTTCCTCTCCACAGGCTCTTATCAAAGGCTGTACCAAGTCTATGTGGGGAAAACATTTATTTTCAGGTGGATTTGCCCAGTACCTACAGGGCAGCTTTGATTCATGACGAGGAAAAGCTCCACAGGAAACGTGCCCACAGCTCAGCGGTGTTTTGCCACCACAGCTGCTCCTCTGGGTGGGATTGATCTTCTTTCCCCTCCTTCTGTCACTCTCTCATATCCACCCTATCACACTGCACTTTTTCCAGCCTTCTGGGAAGGGAGAGTTGCAGATTTTTCCTGGTCAAGGCAGATGAGAGAGCTGCCTCTCCATCCCAGGAAGGCAGAGGTCTCCAGAGCCAAGCTGCTTCCAACACATCCAGCTCACATCCCAGCTCAAGAGCTTGCAGTGACTCAGCTCAGCCCAGCCTGCAGCTGTCTTGGGGCACACTCAGGGCTTCCAAGAACCATTTCCACTTGAGTAAGAGAAAATCAATTTTTAAGAATCCCCCTTCTCCCAGAAGAGCGAGGCTCACATCCGTGTTTTGGGGAAAGGAGCAGCGCTCTCTCTGCAGGGTGACGCGTGGAGAGGAGCTGGGAGGAGATGTGTGAAACATCAAACCTGTCTGAGATCAAGGGAAACACACCCTGGCTCCTGTCCCTTACACATGGTTTCCCTCACTGAGCTGAGGCTGTAAAACCCCATGGGGAAACCCACAGTTACCAAACACAAAACCCTCTGTGGATCCAAAATTAAGGGGAAACTCTCGGAGCTACCTGGAATGTACACAAAAACATCACACCTACAGGGGAGCTGCTGGAGGAAAAGCTGAGTGGTTTTCGAGCACCTTAGCATAGCACTCACAAGGCTGATAAGAATTAGAAATTCACCCACAATTTCTGCTTGGTTATTTCTGGAGGCATCTCCTCCAGCCCTCGCTTCACTCTCACCACCCTTCAAGAAACCAGGCAGGGACAGGTGTAATTAATACCTGCAAAAAGCTGCTCTTGGCTAAGAAAGCAGCATCTGCAGAGCACAAGAGGCAGCCCCAGCACAGCACAGCCCTGCAGGTATCCTGGGCTCCGAGGACAACCCCAGCCCTGGCTGGCACCAGCCATCCTCTGGCACCTGGCGCTCACCTCTGATGCTCAAAGCCAAACAATTGCAGGGATCAACCAAAAACCTGAGGGAAACGGGCTGCAGATGCTACCAGAGAGTAAACACAGGGAGCTGTACAAACAGATCATCTGAAACACCCACCACATCCCTCTTTTTAGCAGCCTTAAAGCAGTGTGGAGCTGCTTCCAGGCTTAAGGAAAACAGGAGCTGCCAAAGAGAGAGACAGAGTTTGGCACAGGGGCTGGTCAGGTCCAGGCTGGTCCTCCAGCAGCATCACCACCCACCAGCACCTTCATCCCTCTTTCAATTACATCTTTTTTTCTTTTCCTGACCACCACAAGGGTGGCAGTCAGCACCACAGGTGAAACTGCCACTCTACGACACGAAATAACTCATAGAAGCAGGCTAGATGTAAAAGGAAAGAAAAATAACTAAAAAAGCTAACTTTATTTTCTGACTCCAGTTTATATACAATAGTAAAAGTGACAGTGGATTGGAGGGTGAAACTGCCACCTCTCCAACTACTCTGGTTAAACTAATAGTCTATCAATTCTCTTCAGTTACAAAGAATGTAAAACAATCGTTTACATGAACATGCGTGAGAAAATTCAGTTGAAAGATGTAAATATCAGAAGGCATAGGAACTTTTAGAAGAACTTTAAAACTCTCAAAAGAACAGGGTGACATAAAACAGGTGAGGATTTGGCACAGGGTGGAGGATTTTAGTTCTGGGGACACCAGGGAAACCTCAGAAGTCAGCTGAGCACACGAGCACACACACAAAGGTGTCTCACACTGCCCTGCCCCGTGCCAGCAGGGATTTTCTGGGGGTTTTACAAACAGGCACGTGGGGCTGGGCCTGTCACCTACCCCCGAGCACCTTTCAGAGGTGTTTGGAAGATGACAAAGAGCAGCCAAAGCCACGTATCAGCACGAGATCACCTCAGCGTTGGCCAGGGCGCAACTTGGCAGCACGTCAGGAGAGAAACCAAGCGGTGCAGAGCAGCAGGGGACTGTGAGCTATGCAGAGCAGCTTTCCTCAAAAGCCCTGACCGTGAGCACATCTGGCCCTCAGCACAGGAGCCACGTCATTTTAGTGACGAGCTGCAAAGACATCCTCGTGTCTGCAGCACAACACACCCCTGCAGCCATGCCCCAAACGCTCAGGGCTGATTCAGAGGGGCCACCCCAAGGGCTGCACACTTTGCTGCTTCATCATCTCCCTGTCCAGCCTCAACTTTCCCACTCCCACACCAAGCAAACCAAGATCTTCGTGCTACAGCAAAAAAAAAAAAAAAACTCTGCCGTGCAGCCTGTTTGCCCTTCACCAGCTTGAGCAGGGAACAGCCTCCTGCAGGGAGGGATGAGTGCAGCAAGAGGGAACATCTGCTCCAGCTGTGCCCTCCAGCCAGCAAGGTCAGGCTGCTGCCATCTCCAAGCTGCTGTTAACACACCCCAGTGAAGACATGCAGGGCACCCAGCCCACTGCAGCCACCCCCTGCAGCACTTGGCTGCGTCAGCCATCCCCACGGGACCCCGGCGAGGCAGGAATTCACACACACACACACACACACACACACACACACACACACACACACACCACAAAGCAGTTTCTAACTGGCCTGCAAGCCCAGACAAGCTGACACACCCTAGATAACCTTGTCATCCTCCCCTAAGCCACCCCCAGCCCATCCACGTAACCAGCCCTGCGTGTTTATGACCTGTCAGACACATGACTGTCACCTGCCAGGCCCTGCAGGACAACTTCTTCCCCTCCTGTCCCTCCGTCCTGCACTGCTGGCCCCATCCACACCCATCACCCGTGGATGCCAAGGGAGGATGTGGCTCTTGATGCTGGCAGGACCCCATCCCAGCTGCAGGGATTTAGGCGTTCCTCCTGAGAAACCTCCAAAATTTTTAGGAATTAAATACAAGAATTAAAAGCTGCTTTTTACACTTCCTAAAAGGCACTACCAGGGCAGGAGAGGAGGCAGCAGGGACGAACACTGGTGACAAGGAGCACTTGGTGCTCAACAGGCAGATCCCAGGGAGAAAAGGGTCCAAGCCATTCCCAGAGAGCTCCATCAGACACAAGCAGCTTGGCTGATGCCAGTGCCAAACCACAGCTAAGGTTAGCAGC
The DNA here is from genome assembly GCF_026979565.1 of Vidua chalybeata. Classification (NCBI taxonomy): domain Eukaryota; kingdom Metazoa; phylum Chordata; class Aves; order Passeriformes; family Viduidae; genus Vidua; species Vidua chalybeata. The sequence goes on from NC_071545.1 coordinate 13,642,712, forward strand.
CTCTGATGGGAAATTACTTGTATCGAGCACTCTGGAGGTTTCTTCCTTTCCAAACCCAGATTTGTCTTCGGTGGTGGTGAGGGGGGGTGAATGCTCCACAAACAACTTCTGGTAAGTGTTGTCTCCTCCTCATCCTGCCTCCTCTTATAAGTCATGCTTTTCATGGAAATTTATATATTTTTTTTTTTTTAATAATTTCAATTGAAATTATGAAATTAAGGCTTAGAGCACAGATCAACTCAGCAGTGCCCCTCCCTGGGCACAGTGCAGGCAAGAGGATGGAGGCTGTGGCAGCTCAGTGGGTGCTGGAGAGGGTCCAGCTCATCCTCACCTTCACCCCACTGCAGGTCCCCAGCATAAGGCAATGATTTCCTTCCTCCCCTGCACACTGGGACCCCCAAATCCTGCCCTTCCCCTTGGCCACACTATAAACCACCACATTCCACACAAGCAGCACCTCTGCTCCAGCCTTTTGCTGGGCAGAGAAATGGCTGCAAGAGAAAGGAGCACACAGGGAGCCCTGTCCCAGCTCCAAAAAAGGGAGCAGACTCAGATCCATGGCAAAGTGAGGCCCACTGGGGCCACAAGGCAGCACTGTGACATCTGAGATTGCTGCAGTTGTGCCCAGTAATTCCAGAGTTCCACAGGACAACGAACATTGGGACTCTCAGCACTGCCACAGCACCACGGCAGCATTGCCCTCACACAGGTAAGAGGAGAAGAAAATCATAAAAAAAAATCCTCTCTGCCCTTTCCCCCACTCCAAATCCCTGACTAACACTTGACCTGTGCTACAGAGGTTTGTCAGCAAGAGGCAGCGGGTAGATCCAGCTCCATATGAACCCACAAGCCACCCTGAGTCATGCCAGCAAAACCCCAAACTTTTTGTTGATAGAGTAAAATCACCTCCCCAGCCAACACAAGTTCCTCTCCCAGCTCTTTCCCCAGCTAACAGCCAGCCCAGGCTGTGCCTTATTAACCAACACAAGCAAAAACCATCTTCTGTCCAGAAACCCACAGAGCCCCACATCTGCAGAGGTGTCATTTTGGGGCACAAAATCACCAGTACCAGAAAGCTGCTCCCAAAGGGAGCCTCTACAAAGCACAGAGGAGTTTCGTCCAGCTCAGCCCTGGACCACGGCTCAGAGCTGGAAAACAAAGGGATCAGCCTGCAGTGAGATTCATTATCCACTAAAAGAAAAGCAGGGAAGCATCCCTCCAGGGAGAGAAATGGATTGCTGAGGCACAGCTACATATTTATCACATCCAGCATGATATTTTCCAGGCACCCACCGTTATTCCAGCAGAGGAGGAAGTCAGGAGCAAAGTGCTGTGCTTTCTCCAGGATCGTTACAATTAATTGGATTTGAGCTCCGTGGTGCTTCAACTCAAATTAAATAATGGCTCCATGAGATCAGAGCTCCCACCTCTCCAACCACTCACACCCTGGGAACACCAGGCTGGTGGCTGCTCTGCCTGGACACAACAGGAGCCCAGAGCCAAAGTCCTGCCTCGGCAGGTCACGACCCACACGTGTATTTTTGGCAGAACTGCCTTTTTTGGGGGGATGGCAGCTGGAAAAGTGTAAATGGCAGATGAGACAGTGCTGGATTCACAGCCTGAATTGCATAAGAGTGTTGTGCTCCCACAGAGGGCACGGCCAGGGCACAGCAGGGACAAGGCACCACCACTTATTTACCCACCCAGAATAGACATGCCACGAGAACAAGCACCAGTTCATCCCCAGGGCCTGGCATTTCTCACTGCTGGCTTTTCCAAGCCTCTGTGGTGAAGGAGAGCTGCCTCCCCAGAGGCACAGCCTGGCTCCAGACAGATCCTGATCCCTCTCCCCAAAAGCACCTCTATTCCCAAAGGACATCTCCCTGCTAAGGAAAAACACTTGTTTTTTAATTACTCAGGCATAGGTGCTGGGTGAGCCAGGACAGGACAAGCAGGTCTTCTCCCTCCAGATCCCACCCATGCACTCACCCTCCCCTCCTCCCTGCAGCTGCTTTTCCCAGCAAACTCCCAGCATTTTGGGAAACAACCATTTCCCCAGCAGAACGCTCCTGCCTGTCCCTCCAGGCATCAGGGGCCGCTCAGGTGACAGCCAACAGCCCCAGGGATGGGGACAGGGATTTCCACGTGCAGGGCAGGCAGAAGATACAGCTTGAGGCCCAGGGAAAAGGGTTTTGTATCCCCAGAGTCTCAGACCTTGCATCCTCCACTGTTGTTTCCGCACCCACACAAAGGCTGAAAATTCCCTGAGGCTTCATCCCCTCCTGCTTTAACCTCTGGGATACAACACCCTCCCTGCACAGCACCCATGCACTAAAAAGGTGCAGACCTTGCTGGAAAATCACAGCCAGGCCCAGCCCCAGGTTGCAAGGTGCACCCAGAGGCTGTGTCCCTTGCAAAGTTCTGCAAGGAGGACACAGGGACAGCTCCAGAGCTTTTTTCCCAATTCCTTCCTACAGTGCCACCCAGGCCATGAGACACAGCTCGGGGGAACTTGGGTGACCTGAGGAAACAGGGAGTTTTTGCATACATGAGTAAACATCAGCCTCAACAGTGCAAGATAACACAGGAGACTTCTCCCACATACAAGATCCTGTGAGATAACTTGGATCAAACAGACAGGAGCAATGGGAAGAGGAAGGAAGCAAGCCAAAATCCTCCCTAAGCTCCACAAAATCCCCAGGAGGTGTTTATCTCCCAAGCTGTGTTTAGTGCAGAGCAAAGTCCCGGCACAGCACCATTCCTGTCACCAGTGTCACGGCCAGCCACGTATCCCAAAAATCTCCCGAGGCAGGAGACAACCCCATGATTAAGCCAAAGTGATGGCAGGTGAGTTTTGGAAGGCATCTGTCACAAAAAGAGCCAACCAAGAGCTTCAACACAGCAGTCTCTGTTTACAACCCCGAGCAACACAAACCCAAGGAGAACCAGCAAAGGAAACCTGAGATTGTTCACTGAAATTCCCTAAGGAAAAGTAGGGAAATTTAGCTTAAATTCAGGCTGCCTGAAAGAGAGGGAAGCAGCTGCCATGAGCAGCAGGTACACACACTCAGACCTGCGAGCATCCCTGGAAAAGCCAGCTGGGATGAGAGGAGGCAGATGTGTAACACACACTCAGGATCCACTGCTGCTGCTGCCCTGATGGAAGCAAAGGAGCTCAGGTCAGACGGGGACTCTGAGCTGCCAGCAGACACCGGGGTGCTCTCAGCACACACAGTGTGACACCTCCAGCACAGCACTCCAGGGTTAACTGCATGAATGAACCAGTCTGCCACAACCAACAGAAACCTGCACGCACAGAGCAGCTCCAAACCTCCTCTGAGGAAAGCACCACGCTCCCAGGTGCTCCTCCAGGCATCACCTCTTGCTGTCAGCCACGCTGCTTCCCCCAAAATCCTCCAGGCCCAGCTTGGGCTTCATCTCCCATGGGGCACAAGTGGTCAGGCTCACCTCGGCCCTCCATCCACACATCCGCCGGTCCGGCACGGGCAGCCGAGGAAAGGTCTGGGCTCCGGTGTGCCAGCCTTTAAGAAGCCTGGATGATCCCTTCCAAGGCTGGATGGCTGGAGGCATGTGCTCCTACCTGTGAGTCAGCAGCTCCACTCAGCAGCTCCGAAAATCGCTGCTGATTCACCCCCTGCTTACACAGCAAACAGGAAACTCAGGTCCACATTCCCTCCGGATAAGACACGGATCGTTTAAAACCGGGAGGGGGGGTGGAGGGGGGGGGAAAGAAAAAAGAGTCACGGGAGGTGGCTCACATGGCTCCTGACTTCGAGTTTCCAGAGCATCACTCCCGCACAGGGAAAACCCCTCGAATTTTATTCCGCTGATTCGAGAGGCAGCAGCCACACTCCGTGCGCCCCCCGCTCCGTCCGGTCTGCGCCCGCGGCGCGGATGGAGCCGGCTCCGGGGAGCACCGGGACACCGGCAGAGCCGCCTCCCCGTCCCCATCCATCCCGGCACGTACCGCCGGCCGACACCTGCCGGCCGGGGCTCACCTTGCGACGGGGACAGGCCACCTGAGTCACGGCCGCGCTCTATAAATAACACCGGTGACACACGGTCACGTTCCCCGGCTGGGGACAGCAGCGAGGCACTCCCGGCACACGCCCGGCACCGGGCCCCGGCCGTGCCCGAGCACCGGCACGAGGCCCACGCCCGGAGCCCCAGCCCGGTCCTTCCCACCCGGGAGGGCTCCGCTGGCCCGCGGCTCCCAGCCCAGGATTCCCGAGCAGCGGGAGCTCGAGGCAGGGGAAGCCTCCAGCAGCGCCAAACAAACCTCGCCTGTTTTCATCGCTCTCCCCACGCCGAGCGCAGCCTCGCCCCGTCCCCTCACCGCGGCCCCTCCGCACATCCCCACCAAGGGCTCGCAGCCCCGGGCATCCCGGCTCTCCGGCCTCCGCCGGGGCAGAGGAAGCGGCGGGGAGCCCGCGCCCGGCGGGCTGGGCAGCAGCCCCGTGCCCCGCGGTCGCCCCCAGGCGCGGCCGCCCCCTCCCGAGCCCGCTCGTACCTCTGGGCAGGGACATGGCGCTGTGCGAGCCCGGCGGGCCCGGCCCGAGCGGAGCCCGCCGGTCCCGCCCGCCGCGGCCCCGCCGCCAGCCGCCCCGCCGGGCCCGCCCCCGCGCCGCCATTGGCCAGCGCCGCGCCGGGGGGGCGTGGCTAAGGCCTCCGCGCGGAAACGGCTTTGCGGTTCTTGGGCGCGGCTGTGAGGGGGAAGTGAGGCGGGCGGGCGAAGTGCTGCTCCCCGGGAGAGGTGGCCTCGGTGGCCCCGCCGCCGGTGTGGCCCCGCCGCCGAGCGTCCCCCGGGGTCCCCGTCCTGTGCTGCTCCTCGATCCCCGTACCTCAGCTGTCGGCTAAGGGTGGTCAGCTCACGTCTCCCGTGGGTCCTGCGTGCCACGGGTGCCAGCGGTGTGTCCGGCTGGGAAATGGACGGGAATCAAGGGAACGGCTGGAGCTGTGTCAGGGGCGCTTGGGTTGGATATTAGGGAAAGGAAATTTCCCCCAGAGCCGTGACCAGGCACTGCCCAGGCTCCCCAGGGGATGGGCACGGCCCCAAGGCTGCCACGGCTCCAGGAGTGTTTGGACAACAGGCACAGGGTGGGGTTTTGGGGCCTGGAGTTGGACTGGATGATCCTTGTGTGTCCCTTACAGCTCAGGATACTGTGTGATTCCATGGTTTAATTCCTCTGTGAGTCACTGAGGAATCAATCCCTCCTAGACGTGGCACATCCCGGGGTAAGGATGCCCCCACAGCCACCCGAGCTGGGCTGCAGGCAGAAGTGCCGGGCAGGATGTGAGAGATGCAGTTGAAAAAGCAAAAAAACAAAGAAAAAAAGGAGATTCCAAGTGCCGTTTTCTGGCTGGAATTCTTAGCGTGATCCGTAAAGATCCAAAGGAGGGGTTGGAGGGGTGGCAACTGCTGACAGCACTGGTGAGATCGCAGCTGCTCTGCCGCAGCCAGCTCTCAGCTTTGCAGAGCGTTTGGGATGAATTTGAGGACTGGAAAAACCTCCTCAAAGCCAGGCAGTAGAAGGGAATCACTGCCAGAGGGAAGGAGCTGCAGGGATTGGGATCTGTGGCTGCACGGGTGCCTCAAGCAGAGCTGTGATCCAGCACCAAAGGCACCAGATCCACTGAAGGTGGAAGGGCTCAAATGGAACGTCAAGGACAGGTTTTTAATGGGGAGAGCAATTACCTTCCCCAGAGACGTCGCAGATCCACCACCTTTCAAGTCTTTCAACACAGACGAGGAGGAGTCTTTCCGAAAAAGCCACTGCTCTGCAGCCCAGCCGCGGGTCATCAGCGCTGATGCAAGAGCCGTGGGTGTCACTGCAGGGCTGGGCCAGCTCAGGGGCCCTTTCTGGCATTTATCCGCACGGATCTTGGAGTCAGCAGCGGGGTTTGAACTGATCCACGCAGCTCTGGGCTGAGGCACCGCTCGGCTGTGAGTTCTGGGGGGGGTCTGTGGCAGAGGAGAGCATCACCAGCTCTTTTACAAACGGGCAGCTGTGGGACGGGCTCTGACAGCCGGCCCTGCTGCTGGCAGCACCTGGGGTGTCACTGCAAGCTCGGGACATGGCCCTGCTGTCCCCAGGCACGTCCCAGTGTGCACCGTCCCCCCTCCTGCATCCCCCCGAGGCCGCTGGCTCCAGCTGTGGGTCCAGGGCTGGGTGAAGCAGCTGCCTGGATTTGAGTCTCTGGCTCTCAACCCCAGGGCACCCCACAAGTGTCCCCTGCTCCCAGGCCTTCCAGCACAGGAGCTCTGCAGAAATCGGGAAATTTCTGCACACAGGGAAATTGGGATGCACTCAGCAGCCAAATGCAACAGGGTGGGAAGGCAGGGAGCACACGAGCTGTGAGGAAGGCACCAGAAGCAGCCACGAGGTCGCCTCCCAGCCATGGCAGGGCTTGGGGATCTCCTGGGGGACGTCTCCTTCTCTTCTGCAGCTTCCCACGGCTTCTTCTGCCTGCCCCTCCTCGTCTGAGCCGCTGTCCCAGGGAATCGTCACAGGCACAGGATCCCCATGGAGCCCGAGTGCTCACAGAGATTTTGGCAAGGGTACCGGATTTTTGGCACCCGTGGGAAGGCTCTCCATGCTTTCAGGGGCCGGAGGTGAACCTTTGGTTGTGCAGCCTCTGGATCAGGGCGATCACCAAGAGAGCAGTAAGGAGCTGCTCACCCGTGTCTGGGCAAAACCTGCTTCTCCTTCCTCCTCTCTCCTAAGGCTTCAGACCCGCTGTGTCCCGAGCATCCCTGCGTGCTGCAGGGCATCAGCCCTCCCTGACAGCTCTGGGATCGTGCCACTTATCCCCTTCCCTCCCTCCCTGCCACATGCCAGCAGTGCTGGGCCTGGCTGCTGCAGGCTTTGCATTCCCTGCGTTCCCCTGCTGTTTGTGCCTCCCTGCACCAGCACACGGTGTGGGAGCAAAGGCTGCCTGGGAGGGGATGGGGAGAAGGACAACAGCCCCTCGCCAACATTCATGGAGGAGGAAGGGAATGAAGCCCTCTGCCCAGCAGACACCCAGTGCTTGGGGCCAGGGGCTGCTGCAGGGCCAGGCTCGATGGGAGCGGGGAAAGAGCAGGAGACCCTGAGAGGAGAACAGCAGCACCAGCCAGTGGAGCAGCACAGGGCAACCAAATCCAGTGAATTCCACAGCTCAGGCTGTGTTGGTTTGCTTGGCTTTTATAGAGACGGGGCAACTGAGAGGTGTTTGGAAAGATTTTATTCCATTATCAGTCTCGATGAATAGTGAGACACAAGAGATGTAAAACTCAACCCCATCCTATCAGAAGCTAACTTACTTCTTGGTTACAACACTTTATAAATGTTTTTCAGCCTGTTAGCTTTTGCCACACAATGCTGCTATTACTTTTACCACCAATCACTTCTGTTTTCCCCCCACTATGGCCTTCTGTCCTGTGGCCTTGGGTTCTTTACAAATCCGTTTCCCACAGGGCAGCAGGAGCCGAAGGGATGAGTGAACAAAGGCCAAGCTACGTGAGATGGTGCTCAGGTGCAGAGAAGCTGCTGGTGAGCTATTCCTAGTCCAGGTTAATTTAGGTGCTGCTGCTTTCCCTGTTGCAGCTGCCAGCCTGTGCCACTGCACAGCCACCTCGGGCACCCCCAGAGCTTTGGGGTCACAGATGAGATGTGTGTGTGATACATGATGGAGCACCTCTGCTCTGGAGCCAGGCTGGGAGAGACAGAGATTCAGCCAGAGAAGAGAAGGCTCAGAGAGACCTCAGAGCCCCTTCCAGGACCTAAAGGGGCTCCAGAGAGCTGGAGAGGGACTTTGGGCAAGGGATGGAGGGACAGGACACAGGGAATGACTTCCCACTGCCAGAGGGCAGGGTTAGATGTGATGTTGGGAAGAAATTCTCCCCTGTGAGGGTGGGCAGGACGTGGCACAGGTTGCCTCGGGCAGCTGTGGCTTCCCCTGGATCCCTGGAAGTGTCCAAGACCAGGCTGGGGCTTGGAGTAACCTGGTCCCAGCATCACACAGGGGCCACGGCCTGGGGCTTCACCCCCCCAGCCCCAGGAGAGGCGGGCAGAGAGCGCAGGAACAGGCGGGGCACCGGCACGGCACCGGCACGGTACCGGCAGGGCACCGCGGGCAGCAGCTGGCACCGCGGGCAGCCCGGCACAGCCCCGGCAGCCAGAGCGGAAAACCAGTGCGGGGCCAGTGCGGGACCGGTAAAAACCAGTGTGGGACCAGTACAGAAACAGTGCAGAACCACTACAGAACCGTGCGGGATCAGTGCGGGACCGGTACAGGACCAGCACAGAACCCGTGCAGGACCAGTACAGAACCAGTACAGAACCAGTGCCGAACTAGCACAGAACCAGCACAGAGCCCGTGCGGTACCCGTGCCGAACCAGCACAGAACCCGTGCCGAACCAGCACAGAACCCGTGCGGTACCAGCACAGAGCCCGTGCCGAACCCGCGCCGTTCTGGCGGACGCTGGTGGCGGTGCCCGCCCGCGCGGGGGCGCCGGGCGCTGGCTGCGGTCCCCACGGCCGCGGCGGCGTTGCCCCTTTAAGGGCCGCGCGGCCGTACCAAAACAAAAGCGCGGCGCGGCCATTGGCTGCGGGGCGGGCACGTGCCGCACAGCTGGGGCTTCCTGCGGCCGGGGCCGCGCCGGGCCCGACCGCGCCTCCGCTCCGGCACCGGCACCGATACCGATACCGGCACCGATACCGGCACCGGCCCGCCATGGCGCACTCGGCGCCGCTCGGCCTCCTGGAGCAGGGCTGCCCCATCCAGGTGGAGCACGATCGCAAGCGGCGGCAGTTCACCGTGCGGCTCAACGGTAAGCGGCGGCGCTCGGGGCTCCCCGGGACGTTACCTGCTGCCCTCTGCCCGGCCTCGCTGGGGGGCCCAGATTCCCGTTCCTTTTCAGCTCTCGCTGTTCCCCCCCCCCCCCCACTTCGCCCCCCTCCCGTCTCTCCCCCCTTTCCCCTCCCTGTTCCTCCTCCCCGTTGCTCTCCCCCTTTTTCTTCTTGTTCCTCCCCCTTTTTCCTGTTCTCACCTATTTCCCGCATTTCCCCCGATCCCTCCTCCTCCCGTGCCGCCGTGCCCCACTGCACTTTCCCCTGTACTCTCCCACCCTGCCGCGGTGGGACCCCCCCCCCAGTCCCACCCAGCCCTTCCTGCGCCCTGAAACCTTCTCGCAGGGGATCCGGGCATCGCTCGGCTCCCTCGCTTGGGGTCGGTGTGCGGAGCCCGATGGTGGCACGGGCAGGTTCGGGGGCACTGCCCGGGCCCCCCCCGGAGCAGGTGCCTTTGGGGGATGTGGGGGTGCGGTGCCAGCTCTGGGGACATTCCTTCAGGGAAGCCCCCCGGGAGCTCCAGCACGGTGGGTGCCACGGTTCTGTAGGACCAACGACACGGATCCAAGCTGCCACAGCCACCTGTGGAGCTCTGGTGACACAGTGACCCCCCCAAAAGCTCTGTCTATTGGGTGGAGTGAACAAAGGGAAAAAAAAAAAAAAAAAAAGTAGGTGCCACTAAAATTTCTCTGTGGTGCACTGATTCTTTCCCAGCCTTCATCTTAATGGTTAATTACAGATAGTCAAGGATCCCAGCATCTCTTCCCCATCCATTTGTCGTGTTGAGAGCTACTCTGGGTAAAAACTGCCTCACTGCCCTGCAGAAATTGCAGGGTAGCTGCCTTTAAAAAAAAAAGAAAAAATAACGTATAGTTCAGAAATCATAGGGAATGCAGGAGGCTTCGTCGATAAAACAACAAGAATAGTCCGGATTTTATTTTAGACTTCTCTTCCCCCCCCCCCCCCCCCATTTTCATTTCAACCACTAATTACAAAGTGCAGGCTGGAGGCTCGGCAGTGGTGGATGAGGAAGGAGGAGACGGGTGAGGAGAAAACAATTTCACCAACTGCTTATTTCAGCCTGAGATCAAACGAGGTCCCAGGTGCCGGGTCCCCACTGCCACCACCAGAGCATTGTCCCAGCCAGTGAAGCTGGTGTGTGCAGGAAATAGAGGGGACAGCCAAGGGTCAACAATTATTAGGGAAACGTAATCTTTTACCGTGGTTTTCTGGATAAAAGCTCTGCCAGCCACACCATGGGCCCAGCAGCGTTTGGTGGCTGAGCGGGGATGAGTCGTGACTGGAGAGGGTGAACTTTGAGAGGCAGAGAATCAGCTGTGGGAGTCGTGTGTGAATCAGCACAGAACTCCTGATTCAGGAGGGGGTCGTGGCATCACAGAATCCCAGGATGGTTTGGGTTGGAAGGATCCTAAAGCTCATCTCATTCCAGCCTTGGGCAGGGACACCTTCTGTGTGCCCTGACACGGACCAGGGTGCTCCAAGCCCCATCCAATGTGGCCGTGGCCTCACCCAGGTGAATCCCCACGATCAAGGTTGTGTCTTTTTCTGGGAGTTCAGGGAGTCTGAGCCCTTTTTTGCGAGTTCAGCCGAGCTGAGCAGTGTCCTGCTGTGATGGTGTCCGTGCTGCTGTGCTGACAAACATCCACGTGCAGTGGGTGATCCACCTCTCCTCCTCCTTGTTAGGCACTTGCTGGTAGCAGCCAAGCCCTGGAAGCTGGTCAGGAGATAACATCTCTGTGGGAGTGCTTGGCAGGGTGTTTATTTCCTGCGCTGCTCTTTGTTGCTCCTGGCACCACGAGCATCACTGGTGTGGAATGCCCTGGGAGGTTTTCCCTGCAGCAAGCAGGGAGTGCCAAGAAATGGGTCAGACAAAGATTTTGGCATCAAAGTGACCCCCGTGTGCCTCAGGGAGCACTCTTGTCCCGTGTCACTGAGCTGTGGTAGAGATGAACAGCAGTTTGTGGGCTTTCAACTCTCCTGTGATGTCCTGATTTCTGGATGATACCCTGGGAAAACATGGATGCACCAGGCACGTGAACCAAACAGCCAGACTTTGACAGCTGGTGGTTTATGGTGGTGTGATGCTGGGTAGGAAACTTTGCATGGTGATGAATTTCTGGAAATCCCTGGAGCAGGAGGCCTGAGACAGTGAAAGCTGTGAACTGGTTGTGAAAGTGTTCGTTTTCAGCATCATCCTGTGTTTGCCTCTGCGCCCCTGTGTGACCTCGTGGCAGGACTTCCTCCTTGTGCACAGGGGAGATGAATTGCACTCGATTTTTTGGGGCTTGCCCTGTCTTTTCTTTCTCTGCTGCTTCCTCCCCTCTCTCCCCTCATTGCTGCAGTAGCTGCTGAAACTCTGATAGGAGCAGCTGCTTCACTTGAACACATTCCCTTTCCCCTTGCATCCCAAATGAAGGAGCATTTAGAAGCTGAAAGTAAAGCTGATTATAACCAGACCTCACTGAGCCTCGTTATCCCTCGAGAGGAGGGCAGAAAGACACCCAACAGGATTTGTAATGGGCTAGGATGTGACTAACAGCCTGAGCCAGCCAGAAACCTCCCTGGGCAGAGACTCTCTTGGAAAACATCAATTTGTCAAAGCTAAAAGCTTCCATGGGAATCATATAGGCTGGTTTTGTCAGGAGTAGTTGGGTATTTCTTTGGCTCTGAGATGAAATTTCAGGTCAAAACAAGAAACCCAAAGGGAACCCCCACGCCAAAGCAGTTGGCTGGTTGGTCCAGCTGCTGGCACAGATGTTTGGGGCAGGGGAAGAGCTTTTAGCAGCAGCTGCTGTCACTTCTTGATGCCCATCACACCCATCAGGCTCTCGTGCACGGAGCAGCTCCAGTTCCTCAGGGATGCTCGAGCTTCTCGCACATTCCAACTCCCGTTCATCCAACGCTCCTGCTGGCTGCAGCACACCACACTTCCCAAACCTCCCACTCCTCCCCAGCTGCACTCGGCCAGGATTTTGGCTGGAAGCTCCTGCTTTGCCCACTGCTGATCTGAGTCTCGGGAGCTCCCTTGTCCAGGAGCCCAGGCTCAGGTTTATTGGGAAGACTGGAGCAGGTCATGCCTTGGAGCTTTCCTCCCTGATGGGGCAGATGCTTTCCAGGAGAGGGGGGAAGGTGCTGAGTTTGCAGCAGGGACCCAGGGATCTGCATCAAAGACACCCCTGCTCCTCCCGTGCCACAGGCGCCTCCAGAGAGCTCCTAAACAGGAAACTGCTCCAAACCAGCCCCCCCCGCTGCCATTCCTGTGAGTGAGGCCCCTCCACGAGGGTTGTGCTGTCTCCACTCTGGCTGTTGTGCTCTGTTGTGTTTTCTCTCCGTAGTAACGTGCCAGTAGCTCCCTGGGGAGTGAGGCCAGCCCATGGCAGGCAGAGCTCCAGCCTGGGATGCACAAGCTCCTCAGAACTTCTTGTCCTCTCAGCCCACCCCACACGCAGCTTTTGCTTTTTTTTTTTTTTTTTTTTCCACTGTTTGGCTCAGCAGCAGAAGACCTGAGCTGCCTCCTCCCCCTGCTCCTGGGAGATGGGGTTGGCATTTGTTCTGTCCCCTTGCTCCCAGGGAATGGCTTTGCAGCACTGTCCAAAGGGGGCTGGGGCACAGAAATTGGCCTTGCAGGCAGCAGCCAGGGCCCTGCCCAGGTCCTGGGCACACAAAGGGGTATCGTGGGCTGGGGTTGGTGCAGGGGGACAGGGAGAAGGGAAAAGGGAGAAGGGACAGTCCTGCAGTGCTGCAGCCTCCCCTCCCTGGGTACTTTGTGTATGCCAGGACAGGGGGCAGTGAAGGATGGGCTGGATGGGGTGCCTGTGACCTGCCAGATACCTGATGTGTCCCTTCCTCAGCTGCGCTGGGGCTGCTCCCCCGGGCTCCTGAGCCACCCAGCCTGGGCACTTGTGTCTGGCATCAGGGCTGAGCCCACCACTGCTCCCGGTGGAAGCAAACCCTCCATGGAGAGCAAGGTTAGACCTGGTCCCTTGCCCAGCTCCCAGAAAAGCTTCCCTTTCCCTGTGCCCCCTGTGAGTGGAGGGGGGGGGACAGAGGGCGAGCAGGGCACCAGCTGTGCTGCCCTTGCTGCCATCCTGCTCCTCTCTGGCTGTGCTGGTTTGCCTCGACTCCACTTCCTCAGTGCCAGCGAAACTCCAGGGCAGGCTCCCGGGGCTCTCTGTGCCCAGCTCTGCCAGTGCAGGCTGACACTGCTGTCCCAGAGCCCAGGGGGTGGCACGGGCTGCAGCCTGGCAGGAAATGTCTCTTATGCCGTGTTGTGGTGGGGTTTCTGCTTGTGCCCCCCCCTCTTTGGGGGGAGTGCACCGAGCTGGGGCTGGCTACTCCCAGGAAGGGCCAGCCCTGCTCCCAGCCCCCCTTCCAGCTTTCCCGGGAGCTGCTCCCACGGCCAGGGCAGCTCACAGCACCAGGGCTGGCTCATTCCAAGCCATGGCTGTGACCCACAGGGCCCACACCACACCCTGTGGCACGAGTGTCCTTGGTTTCATGTGCTGTGCCACTGAGGTGAGCGTGTGTGGATGTGATCGTGCCCTTGGCTGAGCTGGGATGTTTTTCTGAACTGGGCTCAGTTTCCAGCAGCACTGACTCTCTGTTGTAAAATCAGGCTGGTTGTAAAAATCCTTTCTGTGTGTGTGTTCATCTGTGCCCTGGTGGCACTCTGCAGCTCCTGTCCTGGCTGGGGGTTTGTGGTGCTGCTGTGGTACAGGGAATATTGAGGAAAAGGCTCTTCCAGGACATGTCTGAGATCCTCCAATCACTGCTTCACCTTCAGCTTTAAAATGCATTTGTGTCCTTGATACTTCTAAACAGATCATATCTTTTAAAAGTGTATTTAAAGAAGAAAGATCTTTTGTTCTGTGGTCAATTTAGTTTTAAACTTCTCAAAGCTTCGGGCAGAGGCAATGGAAAGTTTTAGCCTGGGAGGAGAGTGGGGTGGAAGGGCTGGAACGAGTGAAAGCTGCTGTTATAAGATCATTTTACAGCCTTTGGTGCTGCCAGCTCTGCCCTTGCCACCCCTGAGAGCTGCTACCAAATGCTCTGTGAGGGTGAGGACACCTCATGCCCCAGCCTGGGCAGGTTTCTCTCCAGCAGGACAGGTCTGTGCTGCTGGGAAAGGGCTTCACCTGCTCCCTTGGCTTTTTTGGGGTGCCTGGATCCATGTGGAGAAACACTGCAGTGCTCCCTCTTTTCTGTCTGGGGGAAACCCAAAGCTTTTTGGTGAACCAGAGGACTGAAGCCTAGAAATACTTGGGGGAATGGCAGGGAGGGAAATTATTTATGTCCACCCAAGAACAATGTTGGCACAAAAAGGAGTGGGCAGAAACCAGCAGGAATAAACTCGGGCTGGAAATGTGAAGGTTTCCATCCAGTGTAGGAGAATTGGGTGTCTGCATAAAAGGGGCAGGAATAGAAGCTTGAGCTGCTTCTCTGGAAACACAAAATTCCAATGGGCTCCTTTCTAGTTTCTCTTGAGTACAGGGATGAGGCAAGCTGGGCTGGAGTTGTCAGCTGAAATGCAGTGAAATAGAGTGTACTGAGCTCAGCTAAAGCAGATCCTGAATGCAGGTGAACTTTGCAGCCCTTCAGCCTTAAAAAACCATTGCAGAGAAGGAAAAGTTCCCATTATTTTAACAAAACATGTCTCTTTGTTTAGGCTCTTGCATTTCTGAAAGTCACTTTTAAGTACAGAAACTCTCTAGAAATGAAACATTTGCTTTTGCACAGAAGGCTCAGGTTCTGTGATGAAACCAGAGGGGTGTTCTGACTCCTCTGATTTATACATGAGCTAAAACTTCTTTTTTCCTGTAACTGAGCTGCTGTGAGAAAGGTCAGGGTGTTGAAACAGGAAGCCTGTGTGTGTGTACATGTAAATTTGTGTGCACAGCCCCCCTTGCACACCTGTGTGTGCTTTCCTGTGTGTTTGTGGGATTCACCTCCCCAGCATCCTCCCCAAAACGTGTCTGGACAATGCTGCAACAGCAGACCAAGGAGTCTTGCCCTGTTTTATGTGCCACAACAACAAAAAAAACCACCTTTGCTGGAGGAGAAATTATTTAGCTGTTACCTGGCTCAGCTTTGTTGTTTTTCCCCCTTTTCTTTTTACTCTCCCCCACCATCATCACATCTCCTCCCTCCCCACAGCTGCTTTCCTACCCTAAACATGTGGTGCTGGCATCACTGATTCAGGGCTGGGTCAAAAACTTGCTCCTGCTCCAGGGGCTTGGAAAGGCCCTGCTCACACCTCGGGGGGACCAGTGAGGACATCCAGGTGTCACTGAAAGCAAAGCCACCACTGAAACCCAGCACCAGAGCCATCCCCACGGCACGAGGGATGCTGTAGCAGTCCCAAAACTGCCCATCCTGCTGGGGACTCTCAGGGGACACCCCAGCCCTCACCCCTCTCTCCCATTTCCTGCTGTGGATCCTCCAGGGACACCCCAGCCCTCAATCCTCTGTCCCATCTCCTGTTGTGGGTTCTCCAGGGACACCCCAACCCTCAATCCTCTCTCCCATGCCCTGCTGTGGGTTCTCCAGGGACACCCCAGCCCTCACCCCTCTGTCCCATCTCCTGCTGTGGATCCTCCAGGGACACCCCAGCCCTCACCCCTCTCTCTCATTTCCTGCTGTGGATCCTCCAGGGACACCCCAGCCCTCAATCCTCTCTCCCATGCCCTGCTGTGGGTTCTCCAGGGACACCCCAGCCCTCACCCCTCTGTCCCATCTCCTGCTGTGGATCCTCCAGGGACACCCCAGCCCTCACCCCTCTGTCCCATCTCCTGCTGTGGGTTCTCCAGGGACACCCCAGCCCTCAATCCTCTCTCCCATGCCCTGCTGTGGATCCTCCAGGGACACCCCAGCCCTCAATCCTCTGTCCCATCCCCTGCTGTGGGTTCTCCAGGGACATCCCAACCCTCACCCCTCTCTCCCACCTCCTGTTGTGGGTTCTCCAGGGACACCCCAGCCCTCACCCCTCTCTCCCATGCCCTGCTGTGGATCCTCCAGGGACACCCCAGCCCTCACCCCTCTGTCCCATCTCCTGCTGTGGGTTCTCCAGGGACACCCCAGCCCTCACCCCTGTGTCCCCCCGCTCAGGTTGCCACGACAAGGCCGTGCTGCTCTACGAGTACGTGGGGAAGCGGATCGTGGACTTGCAGCACACGGAAGTGCCCGATGCCTATCGAGGGAGAGGAATAGCCAAGCACCTGGCAAAGGTACGGCCCCAGCTGGCCACGAGGGCTGTTGCCATCCCAGCTGTGGATGGAGATCCTGGCTGAACCAGGCCCCGTCACGTTGGAATTGCGTGCGTGCCCCGTGGGAGTCCTGCTCTGCTGGGAGATGGGGTGGCTGGCGGGGCAGATGGAAATCTGGGGTCAGACATTCTTGTTTTTTGTGGCAAGAGGAGCTGGGTAAGTGTCAGCAAATCCAGCCACTGGCCCAGGTTCAGCCCATTCCTCCTCTCGGCAAAAAACCCTTGTGCAGGGGCTGATGGCTCACCTCAGCTCAAGCTGGACCCCTCCTCTCAGACCTTCAGTGCCCTCGTGAGCCCTCTGCCTGCCTTGGGCTGTGCAGGGAGAGCTGGGGAGCCATGAGCACAACAGTGGGGGGACTGTGGGGTGCTGCTTTGGGGGTACTGCTGCTCCCTGGCCCTGTAAGTGGGGGCAAAGGGATGATGAAGGTGGCCTTCACAGGATGGGCTGTGTCAGCTGCAGCACAGCACGCACGGGGCTGGATGTGTTGAGGGTTGAACTGGGGACTTGGTGACGTGGTGGCTGTGGCAGGACAGCTGTGCTCTCCCCTCAAGCCTCTCCCTCCACCTGCCTCGCACAGGGGGTACCTGAGGGACTCCTGCTGCTTCCCCCATGTAGGTGAGGGGCACAGGGCTCCCACGAGGCCGGGGGTGTTGGTTGTGACCCATCTGATCTCCACTGGTTGCAGGCAGCCCTGGACTTTGTGGTGGAGGAGGACCTGAAGGCCCACCTGACGTGCTGGTACATTCAGAAGTACGTCAAGGAGAACCCGCTGCCGCAGTACCTGGAACACTTGCAGCCTTAAGGCAGGACTGCTCCCACACCAGCACACCTGGCCCTGACTGTTCAACACGGCCTTGGCTTCTCTGCAGTCTCAGGAAACCCCTTCCCACACTCGCCATTCCCGGTTTTTGTAGGCGTGTCCGCGCGGCGTGTGAGCGTGGGCACCACCTCCTCCTCTCTGCCCACGTGTGAGCATGGCCACAGCCCCTGGGCACACGTGGTGCCCACCAGTGCTTTTGCCAAGCCAGGGGATAGAAGAGGGTGAATCTTCCACCAAACTCCATCGCAAGGCCAGGGCATGACTTGTTCTGCACCTCATCCTCTCCCCTCTGCTTGGCGACAGCTCTGAACTTGCTGGGGGATGTTGGTTAGGGCTGGCCATGGGGTGCCAGCCCCTCTTTCCTCCTGGCAGCTGGGATTAAGCTCTGTGGGACAGAGGGAGGTGCTGGAGGAGCCCCAGCCTGGTGTCAGGTTCATCCCCTGCAGCACCTGGTGGGCACCACGCCGTGTCCAAGCCCACATGCAGTACGTACAAGAACATGTGGACCATGGTGGCACCTCGGGGGCTTTGCTGCACCGGCTGTGGAGGCACTGGGATGGTGACACCTTGGAGCCTAGAGACAAGAGCCGTGTGAGGAGTGGACTTGGACTGCAGAGGCCGTGGCAGAGTCTGTGCAGAGGAAGAAATGTGGCTGAGTTGCAGATGCTGCTCCCTGGAGATGCCAGCTCCTGCCCAGCTTCTGTACACAACCCTGAAGTGGCGTCCCAGAGAGCCATGGACTGTTATTCCTGTCTCCCTGCCCTTGGTGTGGACGCAGCCTGCTCAGGAGAAGAGACCAGCCCCACAGCCAGCCTTGGCCTAAGCAGTGAGGGACATCCCAGGGCACCAGGGTGGTTTCCTGCAGCTGAAGAGGAAGGCTTCCCCCATCTCCCTCTTCTCCATCTCTGCAGGCCCCATCAGGACATCCTGAGAGCAGCAGGGTGAGGCCTCCAGGACCTGCTCCTGGCCCATCTCCAGGGTTCAGTGCTAGAGGCACCTGCATCCACGTGGATTCCCTTGGCTTCTCCTTACAGCCCTTGGAAAGAAGCCCTGGCTCATGGCATTACCTGTCTGCTCAGGGCCTCCTCACAGCTCCAAGCTCAGAGCACTGGCAGCATGGTGGAGACCTTGGCCAGCAGCAGGAACACCCTGATTTCGTGCTCTTACCTCTGTGGATGATGATTCTGTAGCACAACCCAGCATTGCCACACTCAGATGTAGAGGTAACACCATGATGGCAGGGCACTGCCAGGTTCCAGCTTGCTGCCTGTCCTGCCTTGCCTGCGTTTTCCAGGGCTTGAGCTACACCCCAGAGCATCTCACACTGAGCTCTCAGGATTTTGTAGTGTGCCAAGGCAGGGCTACAGGGAGGTGATGGTGATGGTGAGGGAGATGTTTTCAACACCCTCAGCCCTGAGCAGCTGCTGGGGGCTGCAGCCAGGCAGGACATGCAGAGCCTCTCACCTGGAGACCAAATCCAGACCTTGCTTAGCTCAGCAGGGACTAAAGTTTACAATCTGTGCCACGGAGTGACTGAAGCCCCAGGTGAGAGGCAGCTCAGCCCTTTCCCAGAGCCCAGCACAAAATCCATGGCAGCAAAGGCAAAAACTCCTACAAAATCTTCTCTCCTGGTTGGGGTGGCCAGGGATGGAGACCCTGTGCCAGGATTTCAGCCTGAGCTGTCCCTGGCCACCAGCTCGAGGGGAACCCTTGCTGTCTGCCCATGCTTTTGGGCTGCCCATCACCAGCACAGTGCAGCCTCTCAGGCTTCCAAATCTCCCAACCTCCATCCGTGTCCTGCACACTGCAGGCTGTGAGACCCCTGGCCATGCCCACCACCTGTGCCAGGGGCCAGAGCCACCTCTGCCTTGTGCTGCTCAGGAAAGGCTTCAAGCTCAGCCCTGCCTCTGCTTCATTTCTGCCCCCCTGCTGCTTATTTCACCCAGGCTGTGACCTTTTAGGGTGGCTTCAAGGGACTGGGAAAGGGTGACAGGTAACAAACTAAAGGGGCTCAAGAAGAAATGTGGGCTGCTAAATGTTCCTTCTTTAACATGCAAAACACACTTCAACACATAGTTACGGGAGCAAGGCTGGCTCTGGTACTGCTGTGATGACTGAACCATCCCTTCTCTTGATTCCAAGGTGAAGCTGAACTGTTTTGTCCCCTGGAAGCCAAGATAAGACACTTGTGTCTTTGCCACAGCAGGGCTGGGTGCGATGTTTGAGCTCTGTCCTGGTTTTGTGCTCATTTCCACTGTGTGCAGTCTCCAGCAGCTCCCTGTTGTGTCAGCTCGCTGGAGGGTGTGCTGTGCTCACTGTCTGGGCAGAGTCCCACGTCCAGCCTGGCTCTGGAGCCCCCGTGCTGCTCTGGCAGGAACCTCGAGCTTCCCGGCGCTGGATCCCCGCAGCGATCGCTGCCTTAAACCGGGCACAGCACACGGTTCTGCTGCTGCTTCCCCTCGAGGTGCTACAACCCCCCGGCGTCTGACCTGACAGAGACGTGTGCCAGTGTCTGTGCCAACCACTTCTCTGCTGTGTCCGCGCTCTGTCCCAGCCTTCCCTCCTCCTGGATGCCAGTGAATAGCAATACCCACAGGTGACCAGCGATGCCGCAGTCCACGGTGCTGCTGTGACCCTGCCACGGCTGGGTGGGACCCGGCTCGGGGTCCCTCAGTGCTGGGTAGCCCTTCCCTGCCTCCCCACCAGCTGCCTTTTCCCAGCTGGTCTCTGCAGAAAGGAGCTTCGAGTCCTGTGCTGCCCCTTGGTGCTGACTAAGCCTGGAGGAGTTTGGGATCCTGGACTCTCCCCGGGCAACAGGAGCGTGGAAGTGGTTTGGTTGAATACTGAGCTCCCCAAACCCGTTTGAGCTACAGACCTTTGGTGGGTGGGGGAATGCAGGTGGCTGTCAAACCTGCTTCCACAGCCCCCAACTTGAAACACCCCCTCCCTCATCCGCTCTGCAGCGTTGTCTTCCTCTGTCCAAGGTTTCCGTTCTGTTGGATTCGGTGGTTACGATGTGCCTTTCCTTCTCAGGACCTGTTACAAACGACCTTTCTGCTCTTGTTTATGTTTAACATTTATCTTGATCCCTCCCTCTGTCATACTATAAAACATGAACATAATGCATGGAATACAATACAATAAAAGTGTGGCTTAACTGAGCTGCAGTGGCTGTGCTGTGCTGGAGGGAACCACATGCTCCCACTGCAACAATCAGTAGGTAAGGGGTGAAATTATTGTGTTTTATTTGAGGTCACAGGGCTGGCTGACCTCGTGATGACTGTGCAGAGCTCAGGGCGAGCAGGATCACAACTGGTTCCTCTCCTTTGCCAGCTGATCCAGCCCTGCTCACCTTCATCATTCCTCCTTGGGATTTCAGGCCAGTCTTGGGGAGTTGTCCTGCACATGAGCAGACAGTGTTTAGGTCCACTGCTTTAAGATCAAATAATAACTGAAAATATTAAAATATTTAAATATCCAGTTGCTGTGCTTGTCCAGAGCAAGGTGGGCAGGCAGCTGACTCAGAGGGACACAAGGCACTTCCCTCCTGGAGCCAGCACTCCCCAGGGCTGGGAGCACTCAGGATCCTAGCAGGGTGTTTGTGTCTCTTCCCAGTGCTGTGTGAAGGCTACAGAGGCTGAGTTTGGATAACTCAAATTGCCAGGAAGGTTGGTGTGGAGAACAGTGATGATTTGATCCAGTGTGACAAGCTGCCCCTGGGCTGCAGCAGGAGTGTGGGGTTTGCTGCTCCCGAGGGAGTTGGGATCTGTAGCTGGGCTGTTGCTGGTAACACACTCTGTTTACATTCCACATTCCAGGCAGTCCATGCTCCGGCCTGTCCCAGCAGTGCTGCACGTTCTGCCGGGCTGGGCACGCTTCCCAAACACCTCCTTGTTCCTGCGAACGCAGCCTTTACCTCCCCCGAAACAGCTGCCCCCCGAAATACAGCTGAGAGAGCAGCGGTGTGGGAGGGCCCTGCAGGCTGGAAGAGCAGCCTCGGGATGCCTGGGAAGGTGGAGGCAGCCGGGGGTTTGTTCTCTTCAGTCACATTACATCACTTGGGAATAATGCTGTCAAAATGAGAGTGTTTTAGGAACGGGAGATGCAGAACCAGCGCTGTCAGGCTGGAGGAGGGCTCCGAGAAAGGAGGGGGAGTGGAGCAAGGTTTGATAAGGGAAAACTTAAAATTCCTGATAAAAAGGCTCCTGTTCGGGGAGGAATCCGGCCGGGAGCAAGAGGGAGCCCTGCCGAGGCTCAAGCATCCTGGAGATAACCATCCAAGCACCCCGGCACAAAACCTGACGGATCCACAGGAGCTGGGAAACCTCTGGCAGTACCAAAGCCACATTTCAATTCTAGAGAAGCGTTTGGTATTAAACTTTATACTGATGTGATGATCTTGAGGTCTTTTCCTAAGTGATTCTGTGATTCATTCCTCCTCCGAGATGCAGCAGGGGAGCCTCCCCGTTCACTGCGCCTCTTTCGAGATTGATTAAGGCAGCGAAATTCACCCCAAAACCGCCCAGCCTCTCAGGGGATCTTCATCCCTAGTGGCCTGCAGGGAAGGAACCTCCAGGGTTTTTGGGATCAGGAGGCGATGCTCAGGCTGCCTAGCGGTGCCCACCCCGGGCAGCCGCATCCCCTTACGGCGGGGCCGCGGGGCAGGCCGGGACTCGCCGCCGCGCTCCTCCCACCGGCTGGAAGATCCCGGGCGGCGGGGCCGGGCCGGGCCGGGCCGGGCCGAGCCGAGCCGAGCCCCGCGGAGCCGCTCCGCCACCGGTGACGGGGCTGTGGCCGGGGGCCTCACCGGGGTCTCCCCGCGGTGCCCCACCGCCCCCGTCCAAGGGACTACACGCCCCAGAGCCCCCCGCGGCCGTACGGCGGTGCGAGGCACTGTGGGACTTGTAGTCCTTTCGCGGGCTCAGCCCCACCCCGAGCGGCGGCCGCCGCCGCCCCCACGCACTACATCTTCCGTCGGGCATCGCGGCGCGCCCGCGGGCCGCCGGCGGAGACATTTGCGAGGCGAGTGTCTCCAAGATGGCGGCGTGGGGAAGGAGGCGCGCGGGCCCCGGCGGCACCAACAGCGGCGGCGGCCGGGACAGGTGAGGGGCGGCCGGGCCGCGGCGAGGGGCGGCGGGGGCTGCGGGGCTGCACCACCCGCGGCGGCCCCGCGACCCCGCGGCAAGGGCGGGGGCGCCGCGAGGGGAGCGTGGCCGGGCGGGGCGGGCGCGGGACGCGGCCGCGCTGAGGCGCGGAGGGGCCGGGGGCGCTCGGCGGGGCCGGGCCCGGGGAAGGTCAGCGCGGCCCGCGGCGTGTCTGGGGCAGCGCTGCCCGCGGCGCGATGCGGCGCTGGGGGCCGGGTAGAGGAGGGCCGGCCCCGGGAGGCTCCTTCCGTCCACGGCTATTTTTAAAGGCGGGGAGGGAGCGGCGAGTCCTCCAGGGTGACCTCCTTCTGCCGGGGCCGCGGCGGGCAGGGAGCTCGGTACCGCGCTCCGGCCTCTGCCGGGGCGGAGGAGCGGCCAGCAGAGGCTGGAAATACCCACGGAGCAGCGGTGGAAGTTTGGGAATCGCAGCTTTAAAATGGGGAAAAGAGACGGAGCGATATCTCACGGAATCAATTAGGTTCGGAAGACCTCTGAGGTCATCGAGTCCAACCTGACGGATTCACACCCCGTCACCCAGAGCGGAGCAGCGAGTGCCACCCAGTCTTTCCTTAAACACCTCCGGGAACGTGACTCCACCACCTCCCACGGCTGCCCATTCCAGTATTTAATCACCCTTTCTGTGAAGAAATTCTTCCAAATGTCCGACCTGGCACAGCTTAAGACAGTGTCTGGTCGAGCTACTTTAAAATCTGTGTGCACAGTTCTCCACCTGCTGAAAATGTCTGGGTTTATCCCGCATTTCCTGATGTTGGCATTTTTCTGTTCTGCCCCAGGGCTGACTGATGTAACCGGCAGCTGCTGAAAGCTGCTGCAGTGTTCTCTGAGTTTTCCTTTGTCCTGCCGCCTCGCCTCGAAACTCTGATATCCCTCTTAAATAGAAACTCTGATATCCCCTTCATTTGTCTTGTGGCTTTTGCTTCACTTTGTTCCCTTGCTGTGATCCAACAGTGTTTGCTTTGATGCTGTTGAATCTTCCCGGCCAAGGAGAGCCACAAGTAGCCCTGAAAATTCTGGCGCTAATGTGAATTGCAGGAATGCTGCCCATGTTCAGGGAATTCAAAAGTAATTGAACTGGAAGGGCCAATGGAATTCCTGCATCAGCGTGGTTTAAATAAACAGCTAAGAATACCACAGTGGTAAAACTGTCTGCACGCAGTGCTGGCACTGCCCCAGCACGGGAGGTGTGGAGTTTTCATGTGGCAGACGTGTCCTCCCAAGGGAAGAAACAGAATATGGAAAAGAACACTTAATAACTTCAATTATTCTTCCAGGGTGAAAAAAACCCACAGACTTAAAAGTGGGTTGTTACTGTGTAACTTCATCTGTGACCTGTACAATAATCTTAATTGTTGTTTGAGGTGATCTTTCTTCAAAGCTGTGATTGCTCTTGATCTTATGATCAAAAATATGTCTAAACACAAGTCACTCCATGAACCTGCTGCATGTATTAATTTTCCTCTGCCAGTGAGAAGGGTATGGAAGAGAACAGAACAGCAGATCCTCCCCTGAGCAGCATTTCACAATCTCCATCAAAAGCTGGTGGTTCTTTAGGTGTCACCCTGTACAAACGCGACAGGAGGAGAATTCCAAAAGGTGTTGGGTGATGTCAGCGAGGTGCTGCTTCTTCCTGGCAGTTGCAGAGCAGGAGATGTGCATGACTGGGCCTCTGCCTGGCCGTCAGTGGCTGATCCCAAGCCACACCTGCCCGTCGTGTCGGGCTGCTGCAGCCCCGGTTGTGCAAAGGCAGCGCTGACAGACCTGATGTCATCACATGATGACATGTGCTTTTTATAGGCTGAATACAGTTTTCTTACTCTGGGCAGGATTCTTGTCCAAAGCCACGTTCCTTTGAACTGAATGTGCTGATCCAGTTTTCCTGGTAACTGAGCTGTTTCAAGGAGTGTTTGTAGTTGTCAGCCAGCCGCTCTAAAAGGCATCTGTGTGTCGGAGGTGGTGTGAGGAGACTCAGTACTGAATAAAATCCTGTCTGCTGCGAGACTAGAGCAGCTTTCATTTAAAATTATTTAAAAAAAAAATAGACCAGCATATCTGTGGAGACTGAGTCCCTTCATAAGAGACTTTATTGATACAGAGAAAGCTATGATTGGTTAAAAAGTGCTTTCCTTGCTAGGAGTGAATGTAAGGACATTAATTTCAAAGGATGTTGACTGTGAACTCCAGCTGGCTCTGGTGGTGAAATAATAATGTTAAACAAAATAACCAAAAACACTGAAGGGAACCAACTAAATATTTGTTTTTCTTCATTCTGGATAGACTCCTTAATGGAGCCTGTCTAAAGGGAATTGTTAATCTGTAGACCAAAACAACTTTTTCATACAGAACAGTCACTGGATTGTACTGGGTGTTTTTGTATAAAAGGCAGCCCGGTGCCCGCCAGAACAGTGGACAGCATGTCGTTTGTTCCCCTGGGAGATGTTCTGACAAACTCTGGAAAGAACAGCTTCCATGTCATCACCACTGCCTGCACTGGCTCCTCTGTGCCCTCACAGAGCTCTCCTTTTGCTACCTGCACTGCTCAGATTTCTGGTGCTCTGCTTGCAGCAATGATTGACCTATTTCCATCAGCCTGGCTAATCATTAGTTGACTTAAAATTGACACCTCCTTGTTGTCTGGGGCTGGATTTGTTGTAATGGTCTGGTGATGTTTTCCTTAGAGTTCAGGTAATGTTTGAGGCTGAAGAGCTGCTTGAAGAGCTTCCCAATGTTCTCCTGTCCTTTTTCCTATTTGAATTAAAGATGCATCTTTTGAATTCAAGTCTTGCTTTATTGCCCTGCATTTCCTGTTCTTCCTCTGCTTGAGTGCCCTTCTTAAAGCCCCAGGCCTGACAGCCTTGGCTGAGGGCTTGAGCCTGGTAGATTGTGGAGACCTTCAGCAGAGAAACAATTCTCCAGGTGTTTAGGGTGGGATGTGTTTGTGCTTTCTGTGCACCATATCCTGAGTAGAAACATACACTGGGGAATATGACTGGGAGGTGGAATATTTCCACTGAGAATTAAAGCCAGGCCACAGCTCATTTTTTAATCTTGAAATTAATTTAAATTTCAGGAAGGATTTATGGTGGAGGGAGGGAAGTTTAGTGTTTGGATTTGTTATGCCTTGACTCTGTTGACTTCCTCCAGCTTGGCTGAGATGCCAGCAATGCTCCCAGACGTGCTCTGGCCATCTGTAATGTCCTTTTTCTGAGATCTTGCACTGCTGAGCTGGGCTGCGTGTGCTGCTTGTTGACCAGGTGTTATCACACTGCTGCAAGCTTCTCCTTTCTAATTTTTTTAACTACTTATCAAACTGGTCTCCATTTTCAGTTTGGTGCTCTGAGCAAAACTCGGAAAGAAAACTTAAACAAAACTTGACCTGCATGTTATGGGAGGAGCTCAAAAGAACTTTTTTTGGACATTGGGAAGAAATTCTTCCCTGTGAGGGTGGGGAGGCCCTGGCACAGGGTGCCCAGAGAAGCTGTGGCTGCCCCTGGATCCCTGGAAGTGTCCAAGGCCAGGCTGGAGGGGACTTGAAGCAACCTGGGAGAGTGGAAGGTGTTCCTGACCATGGCAGGGGGTGGGACTGGGTGGGCTTTGAGGTCCCTTGCAACCCAAACCATTTCAGGATTTGATGAACTGCTGGAGCTGCTATTGTTCACCCTCTCCTGGTGCTCTCCCATATTCCCATGTTAGGAAGACAATCCAAATGTAATTTGAAGCTTGCTCTATAGCTAACAGACACTTCTGCCCCTCCTGCTGCTGTAGCTCTGTTAACAATGGATTCCTTATTTTTAACTTTGGCAATACCAAAATTTGACATCGTTGAGTTTTAAGTGATTTGCATCTTGCTGTGCTGAATAGCTCAGAGTTCTGTCACGTTCTCCCATCCAGGCATTCATTCAGCACCAGGAATGAGACACTAAAAGTTCTCAAAGACAGAATGCCTGAAGCTGCAGTAGAACAAATATTTGGATATAAGGCCTAGAACTATTGCTACAGAACAGCTGTACAACTTTTTAACTGTGCCCTCTTATTTGGAGTGAGGAAACAGGTCCTGGAAAATAATTTGATTGAATAATATTAACAACTGCTTTTAGGCTCTGATCTGTCTAGTAAACAATCTATGAGGCTTCTGAACACCTGGCAGCATTTTATGTCTTCTGGCATAAGTGCTCTGTGGTTATTTACTATTCTTTCAAGTAAAATGGAGTTTATATCAAATCCCCACACTAGATAAGTGGTGGATGCCAGCTCAGAGTTGCACAGCTCTGCAGTTGTGTTTGTCATGGCTAGGATGGGTGACAGGCTCCAAAAGGCAAACTTCACAACTCCAAAAGGCCTCCAGTGTTTGAGCAAATCCAGTTGCTTTGACTGGATTTGTTGGTGTGCAGCTGCTGTGTTCAATGGAAAGGCTGTGTCAGGGGAGTTGTCTCTGTGAAGTCCTCGTCTGAAACCTCCTCAAGCCCACATATCTGTGTCTCTTTCTGTATCATCTGAAATCCAAACAATTTTCAGCTTTCCACACTCCAGGGGCAGCCAGTTCTTGTGTGGAAATAATACATGATAGCCCCGCTTCCCTGTGCAGAAATTGAGACTTGCTGCCTGCTTTGCTGACTCCTCACATGTCCTATTTAAGCAGATATCTTTTTTTGGATTGGCTGTTTTGCCATTTGCAGCTTCAGCACTATGATAGAGATTTATTCTGATTTTAGAGGACTCATTTGGAGAAACAGCACAGTTGGGAGTCATAGTTTTTCAGGGACAGAGCCTTTGTGCTGTTCAGTTCCCAGTGATTTTTTTATTTTTCCCAGCAGAACTTACTTTAAATTCTGCTTGTTTTGGCATTGGAGGCAAAAAGAAAAAAAAAAAAAAAAAGTGCATGTGCTTTTCTCAACTTTATTGTTATAAAGCCCCAGAGCCTGGCAAGCCAGAAAATTCCAGAGGAGATGGACAGTGCTGCCTCTGGCCAGTCTGTTGGATTCCTGCTGACAGGTGGCTGCTTGTGGTGTGGCTCTGCTTGTGCAATGATGGTGAAAGGAAAAAAGGGGTGTTCAGAGGGAAGAACAGGCAAGAGCTGAGCAAGGAGAAATGAGGCTGTTAGTGCCACCTGTCCTGGTGCTGAGCCTGGAGAAATCCCATGTAATGTAGATGCTGAATTCCTAGAGTTAGAAGCTCAGTTCCCATGGCTCTTGCACAGGCAGGGAAGCGATGGGCTGGCTTCTTCCATGTTTTCCCAGTGATGACAGGGAGATGTGGAATGACAACTGTGCTGTGCCTAAGCCTCTGGGAAGTTCTCTGTTGAATTTGGATTCTGCTTCTCTGTTTTGCCCACCCATCTGCATGTTCCTAGGTATTACAAAACACTGAAAGTGCTCCTTGTTGGAAATATTCATTTTGTCTGGAGAGTTGTGTTAGCACTGGGTTGGCTTCCAGCTTGAAAATGCCTTTCAGCAATAGCTCTTCCATGAAGTCATTGTGGCCTTGCAAGTGGTTTCACAAAGTCATGGGTGGTGGTGTGCAGTTATCTTAAGCCTCTATATGTCTTTTGCAATGAAACTGGAATTTTTGATTTGGAAGAAGCTGCACTTGGAGCAGCTGTTATCAGGGAGAAGAATCCTTGGCAGAAACCATGACCAGCTGTGTCCTTGGTGTCAGTGTAACACCTGCTTAACTCATTTCTTGTTAGAAACTCCTTATATAGATCCTGTACTTACATTTTATTTTCTCTAAATACCACTCAATTCACTGCAGAACATCAGAGGCCACCACATCCTGTGCTGAAAGGGTTAATGGTAATTTTCCCAACAATGTCTAACAACTCATTGCCCTAAAGAAGCCCCCAGCATGCATGGAATTAATGTGGATTTTTATTTTTCTTTCTACCCATGAACAGGCCAAGGGGGAAAGGCACTGCAAGGAACTCAATAACTACATTGTAAGTTGAGTTTTCCTTGTAGGTTATATAAATTCCAGCTGGACTTTTAATGAAACTGCTTATGACTCTGCTTTGGGAGAGGGTGGTGCCTCTCAGGTCCTGCTGGTTGATGTTTGCTGCTGTTACAGACCCAGCCATGTCTACAACAGCTTGTAATTTAACAATATTCTTGATTACAGCTGGCCACTGCTCAATCCCCTTTGCAGCCTGAGTGGAGCTGCACATTAAGGATAATGTTTGGCAACAGCAGCTTGTGAATGTGTATTTTTCTCCCTTATTTTCCAGTGCATGCACATAAGTACCACTGTACTAATGGAGCAAAAAGTGCTCATTCTGTTCTCCACATCAGCAGTGTGTTCCTCCCGATATCACAGGGGTCTAAATGCTGTTGGGATGAGGCTGTTTTGTCTGTTGTGATTAGGTCAGATGTGTGATTTGTTCTCCTTCTGCTAAAGGAATCTGCTAGATATTTTTATCTTTGCTAGGCCACGTGCTCAGTTTTGCTCTGGTTAAGCACGAGTATGCCAGAAATATTCATTTCTGCTTAGAAGGGAGGATTTTGCCTGGTTCTGATGGATAGGTTTTTACCCTTTCTCAGAGCAGGTGAACAGTCATAATCCTATTTCTTAGCAGTCTGTACATGAATGTAGCTGCAGATATAAGGTGATGTGGTGAAGGGGGTGGAGGGAAGGTGGAAATTGATGTGACGTTAAGTAGCCGAAAGCTGCTGCTCCAGTACAAGTTCCCTGAATCCCCTGAGTAGGAAATGTGCTCCCAGGTGAAGTGAGCAGCTCTTTCTTCACTGTTTAAGCAGTACCTGGGTTAAAAACTTGTTTGTGTCTTGCTTTGTTTCATCCCACTTCAGGAGAGGGAGTGAAGCGTTCTGCCACAAACTGAATGCTCTGCTGCCTTCTTCACCTTCCCTTTCAGCAGTGTTCCTTGGCCATCCTTTTTGGATTTACCATGGATTTACTAGGCTGTGTTAATATGGAGGACTAAATAGCAAGCTGCATCAGAAAGCAAATGTATTCATCTGGAGATGCTTCCTCTCACCAAACCTCCCAGAGCAGCTTGTCCTCCTGATCAGTGAGCTGCTTGTCTTGGTTTCTGTGAAAGCTCCTGAATTCTCTGTGGTTTGTTCAGTGATGTGTTGTGGTCACTAAGGTGTGAGTGACACTTCTGCTCTCTCCAAAGAAACTGCTTGGGTATCAGTGTGAGAAACCATTTCAGGACTGTTACAAGACACTATTTCTCAAATTGTTCTAGATCCTTCAAGTTAGGAAAAGGTAAGAAAAATATGTTGCCTTCTTTTGGGATGAATTATTGTCCAGCAGGAATAATCGGCTGATGTGAAATGAAGCTTGAGTTGAGGAGCTGCTGCTTGTGAAACAGAGGCAGTGACCTTGAGGGGCTGCCCTCACTTGGGGCACTTCTGTCCTGCTCTCCCATCCGGGTGGGTGAACGGCCTGTCCTTCAGCCCTGTAGTTTTAATTCTTCATTTCCCCTTACCAGGGTGACCTTGTCCTCCACGGACTGTTACATTGTGCACGAGATCTACAACGGGGAGAACGCTCAGGACCAGTTTGAGTACGAGCTGGAGCAGGCGCTGGAGGCGCAGTACAAGTACATCGTGATCGAGCCCACGCGCATTGGGGACGAGACGGCGCGCTGGATCACCGTGGGGAACTGCCTGCACAAGACGGCCGTGCTGGCGGGCACCACCTGCCTCTTCACCCCCCTGGCACTGCCAGTAGATTATTCTCACTACATCTCCCTGCCCGCCGGAGTGCTGAGCGTGGCTTGCTGCACCCTCTACGGGATCTCCTGGCAGTTTGATCCCTGCTGCAAGTACCAGGTGGAGTACGATGCCTATAAACTTTCGCGCCTGCCCCTGCATACGCTCACCTCGTCCACTCCCGTGGTGCTGGTGAGGAAGGACGACCTGCACAGAAAGAGACTGCACAACACGATAGCACTCGCTGCCCTGGTGTACTGTGTAAAGAAGATCTATGAACTCTATGCTGTATGACTTCAGCAGGGAAGAGAGAAACCCACAAAGACAAGTGTATTAAGACTCCCACAGTAACATTTTGTTTTTCCTCTTTGAGAAGCGGTGGAGACTGGGAAGGATTTGGTTTGATAGAGCTGTTATTTTTCAAATAACACATCACTGGTGCACCAAGGTTTTTCAGTTCTTCATTACACTTGAGATGTGGATGTGTGGTGACTTGGGATCCGTATGTTAGGCCAGGGGAGTCCAATCCAGCAGCAGAATGTCCATGAAAGAAAGCAATAGAAAGAAGGGGTGTGAGAGCTGCTTTCTTTTTTTTTTTTTTTTTTTTTTTTTTTTTTTTTTTTGGGAAACATTTAAGTATATTGTTTAATTGTATTACACAGAACCAGCCAGAAGTTATCATTGACCATTAAAGGATGAGAATTTCAAATGCTCTCGCTCTCTTGTCACTGTTATCAAAGTGATATCACTTTAAGTGTCCAGGTACAAACAAATTCTGCTCAGTTCTTGTTCTTCCTAAGGTGGGAGTCCACCTGTCCTACCTTTGTGCTGTGCCCTGACCACACAATTCCACTGGTTTTTCCTGGAACACAGGAGCTGCTTGCTCCTGCTGCAAGGCATCTATGTAACAGCATCTTGTAACTGTTACCTGAAATTTTAGAATCCAGTCCTGTGCATTAATCCATTTTTTAGCTCTAAACTCAAAATCTTGTTCTTAGAGTGGGAAGCATTTACTCTCTGTGAGATCTGCCAGTTATTTTTAAAAGATAGGGGCTTGCTGTCTGTAATCTCCTCCCACCACATGGGGAATAGGTGTGGCTGGCATTGGCAGGGCCAGCTTGGCACAGCTCCAGGTGTTACATTTGGAATAGGAGAGCAAAGGCCTGCAGTGAGAGCTTCCCGTGCACTGTGTGCTCCCTGCTTCAGTGGGAGCTGCAGCCTGACCTTCACAGCTCAAACACTGACCTTGACAGGGGTCAGGCCCCAAATTCTGCCTTTCTATCTTTATCTCTCCAAATTGCCACAGCAGGCACCAAGGACTCCCCTGTCCTCGCCTCCATGGGCTGTTCTGACCACGGTTCTGACTTGTGCTTCTCTGCTGGGGCAGTTTTTCTGTGAGCAGGACATGCAGCCCATTCTATATGTGCTGGGCAAACTGGGTTTGCTGAGTGATCCCAGCCCTGAGTACCAGGCAGCTGTACCTGAGTGGGCTGGAGGAGCTGCAGTGGCAGTGAGACATTTCTGGGTGGCAGCAGCCCTTTGTACAGTGGCTGAGCTCTCTCCCTCCAAGGTTAAAAGAAGCTGGGATCCAGAGCATCTATTTATAGCAACAATGTACAGTTGCCTTGGCAGAGAGGAGGCAAAGAAATGCAGCTACTTCATCTTTCAGTGGTTAGACCAGGCTGGGCAGGCTGCCCTTCCACCCTGACGTGTTTCCAGAGTCCCTGCTGGATGGATTTGAAGCCAGTGGCACATCTGCCACAGCTACTACTGCTTATTGCTACACAAGGCCCTGAAATACCTTTGTGCTGGCCACACCAAAGGTGTTCCTGATCTTTTTTTTACTTAATGCAGAATAATTCTCAGAGCTGTTAGTTCCTTTCCTGCACCAAACCTCTGGGGTCCTGGTACCTTTTTGTGTTAAGCTTCCCCTGCTCTGGAATGATCACTATGGCGGGTTCCCTAAATGCATGGCTGACATCAGAGACTTGAGTTAAAAATTAGCAAGTTTCCTGGGGTCTCTTACTGCAGGAGGAAAGGTGAAAAGTCAGCTTAGCTGTCACAATGGGTAGGTCTGACTGAAAAACACAGCTGTTACTCTATTCTGAGGTGGAGAGGCAGAGGGGTTTGTTTTCCAAGGAACCTCAGTGCTAATGTAGCTAAAATGCTTTTTAACATTCTGGTTGTTAGTCAGGGCTGTAACTGTTCAAGGTGACCTGGGAGAATGAGAGGAGTCTTGAGGGGTATTTTAGTGCAGGGTGAAATGGTAAAACAACTTCCAAAAATTCTCAGCCATGTGGAGTGGTGCTGTATCTGCTGTCCCCAGTGCCAGTAGCTCAGTGGAATCAACAGTGGCTGGGGACAAACCTCCCTCAGAAGCCCCCACACTTTGCTGCCCCACCCTGCCCATTGTGGATGTGCTCTGGAGTGTGCAGCATTCCCCTCATCACAGACAGGGAATTTACCTCCAGAGGAAATGGGTGCACTCTCAGCAACCTCTGCCTTGGAGCTGAAGTTCCCACAGTAACTACAGGAACTCCCCACACATAATTTTTTCCCTCAGGCCTGATGTGTTTCGCCCTCAGTGCCCTGGATGGGAACACAGGAATGCAAAGCAGCCCCTTGGTCCTTCCTGGGTGGCCACGACCTGAAACACCAGAACGTGGAGCAGCTGAACAAGCCTGGCAGGAGCACCGCATTTCATCAAGATCCTGAGGATCTGAGCACGGGAAACACAAAAGGAAAAGCACAACTAACACAAACACTCCCCTTGTGGAGAGGCAGAGAAGGTAATGCCTTGCTTTCCTATCTTAACAGGAAAAAAGGTGTCTACACACCTGAAAGCTTCACCTTGTCAGTCCAAGCCCAGGCCTTTCTGTGACACAGCTGCAGCCTCAGCCACAGGGAAGGTGGCAGAGGATGGCTGTCCTGACAGAGCAGCAGCATTGTCGTCATTAAACACATCCTGGTTCTCAGAGAACATTTGTAAATGTAGTGGTTAAGAAAAGGCTTTTGGAAGGAGAAGGTCCTGCTGAGCCTGCACATCCATATCAGAGGTTGTGTGACTAATCCTCTGTGTGGATTCACACTGTGTAAGCTAACAGGTCCCATAAAGAGGGCTGGGATAAAGCATGTTGTTCTGCAGCTACTACTGCTAAAATAGCACCTTGCAGGGATGTAAGGAAAAACAAAACCCTCCTATTTTCCCTTCCTCTTAAGTTATGTGCTGTGAGGTGCTGGAGTAGACCAAGGGATTAATTTCATAGCAATGTAATTTATTTGTCATCAGGTGTGCACTCCCAGACAAGACATGTGAGGCAGGACACATGGAAAATGCTGGCAAGTGCTTGGAGGTGGCAGGAAAGGTCTGAGCCTTGGTTCCTACTAGTAGAGTTTATTTCAACTTTAAGATTATTTCTGTCCTATATCTGTGCAGCAGTTCCTTTTTCCTAGTGGTGCTGGTAATCCCTCACATGAGGAGAAGGGGTGAGGAATGGAACATGGCACCCCTTCAGGCTGTCAGGCTTCCTGAGGAGATACCTGAACAGGCAGGTATCATTCCCCACTGGATGTGATCCTAATTAGCATCTGTGATTGCTTTAAAGCAGATGAGAACAAAGGGTCTGTCTGCCACACTCTGCACTTTACACACATGGATTCTTCTCTAGTACCAGAGAGTGCCTGGCATCCAGAGGGTCACACCTGCTCTGAGCTGCAGGTGGCCCAGGTGTGCTGCTGTCACCTGTGCAGTGTGTCCTGGCAGCAGCTGCCTTGCTGTGCTGTTCTACCTGTTCAGTGCTTCCCTGCATTCCTTGGGCTGGGATTCACAGAGCGCTGTCACTGCAGAATTAACTGTCCCAGTACATCAGTAGGGCATGATTCAGACAGGTAAAATGATGCCAAATACACCCAAATTGTACATCAGTTACTTCTTTAAAAGTGGCACTGGATTGAGCTTAATTTATCAGATGCCTTGGCACGTTAACAGGAAGAAGCTGTGAAGTTTCCCACTGCAAGCAGCATGTCCTGGATCAGACTGGAAGGAGAGGGAATGAGACACTGATCACCAGAGCTCCCAGCTGAGGACTGTATTTCACAGGGGTGGGGACAGCCAAGGTGTGCTCGTGTGAAGGCAGAAGAGGTGGGTTTTATTTGTAGCAGGCCAGTAAAGCTGAGTGTGCCTGCAGTGAGGTGAGGAGTCTCCCAGACAGGGGCGTCCCCAGCTGCAGTATTCCCCTGACCCCTCCCCTGCAGCCTCAGCTCTCCCCCATTGTCCAAGCACCCTTCCTTCTCCAGCTGAGGTTCCTCTTCCAGCAGTGTAGGGGAAACCAGTTCCCAGTCTCCATGCAATGGTAAACAGCTTTTTGAGAAAGGATTTTCCTGCAGAAGCACCTCCAGTGATGTCCCAGCTGACTGCAGGGGCTCAGCCTCTCCCTGCTCAGGGCAGCTGAGCTCTAAGAGCCCTTTGCTTTTCTCTCCTTTTTTGCTCTGGATGCCATTAAGGTGAAGAAGAGCCTGGGGCAGAGGTTCCTCAGGTAGACAGCCAGGCAGGGGGTCAGGCCAGCCACAAGCACTTCCTTCTTCTTCTGTCCCACTGCACTGAGAACCACCTGAGCCACCTCGGCTGCCGTCTGTCCCTCGGCCGTGGTCTTGTCCATAACTGCCAAGGGAAAGCTGAGTGAGCACCACCAGCAGCAGGTAAAGCCCCACTGAGGTGCCTTTCCTAGGAATGCTCTAACTGCACATGGCTGCTTGCTCTGGTTTTCACTCCAGCTGTGTATGGGAGCACAGGCAGGTGTTCCTCATGGCTGGCCCTGAAGGCAATAGTTGCTGTCTGGAAAGGCTAAATTTTGGGGCTTGTTGTTCCTACCCTGCATCCAGAGTTGGTTTTTGATCCTTCAGGGCTAACCTGTGTCCCCACCAGAGGCCATGTGTTGCAAACACACCTTATAATAACTTGGAGATGCTTTAGAAATAGGGCAGCAAGTGGTATCTCACCTCCATAGCGAGATCCATCCGCTGTGACAGCGTTGAGGGACAGGTTTGTCTGGATGTAGCCAGGGCTCACCACTGTCACTTCAATGTCATACTGCTCCACCTCTGCTCGCAGACAGTCAAAGAAGGCCTGGGTAGCGTGCTTAGAGGCAGCATCTGGAAAATATGAAAAGGACTGTGCACCAAGGAGAAGGAGCAGGACTGAAGAAATTTTCACTTTGTGAATGGGATTTTCACTGCAATGCAGGCACTTCTCAGCAAGAACTCAAGAGCTGTTCTCTACGTTTTTGTTTAGTGAATGGCAGCAACAGGTAGTGGGAGTCAGAGGCAATTTAAGAAGACAAAACATAAACTCAAGCTGAGAACTGGCTGGGATCCTGAACTCAATATCACAGCGCTGCCAGAGCAGTGAACCCAAGCTGCCTCCCACTCCTGATAAAGGAGACCCAAAGCCTTTGGAAGGCAGAGCTGGCTGCCCTGCACGTGCTGAGCACTAGGGACTTGCAGAGCAGGTTCAGGGCCTGGCTGCACAAAGGGAACACCAGATCACACAGGCAGGCACAGCAGGGTAGCGTGGCCTAGGGCAGGATTTTCCCCCATGAAATGGCTGAGTGACTCCTTTTTTTTGGTCACTGTGACTGCCACCACCACGTCAGCAGCACCAGAGCCAGCACAGGCTGCACACCCTGCAGGGACCAAGGGCTGAGCTCCTGCTGCCAGATCCACGTGGCTCTGGTCCCTGTGCAAGCACCCTGGGAGCTCCTCAGAACACACTTCCTGGAGCAATTGGACCCACATCACCTGCAAAACCCCATGGCTCAGACATTCCTGACCCACCCCATCACCAGGCTACTTCTGGTGTTCACTTTCAGTGATTTACAGATGCTTGTGTGTCAAATGCTCTCATCTTAGTTCATCCATCTTTTAAAAGGCTTTTTTTCAGTAATCCCACCAATATTCCTTGTCATAACTGATTGAGCATGAAGAGTTTGCTGGATCAAGATTGTTTAGGCTTTTGTTCTGGCACTGTTTGTATTATGGAACTTCGTAATTTATTAAAACAAAAAATTCCTGCTTTCTTAGAGGAGATAATGCAGAAAAATTACAAGGACAAAATACCATAAAATGATGGAATTATAGTGACTCTCAAGATAGGACTATCAAGCTGTTTTCAAAACACATTCTCCATCCCTTAAAAACTTTAGGACAGGGCTAAGATTTTGTATTTTAAGAGTACTGTCAGTGGTTTGTGACCCAGTTGAGGGTGATGCACAGCTCTGCTTTCCCTGCACACAGCCAATTCCACGGAGAGCTAAATGTGGAAGCAGAAGCCAAGTATTTAATCAGCCTGGTGCCCCAAATATGTCTTTCCCATCTTCTGTGGAGATACTTACATGCAGATCTGAAAGGAATGCTTATTTTGCCTTGCACGCTGCTGATAGCCACAATGTGGCCTTGTCTCCTCTTGATCATGGAGGGGAGAAGTGCTAGCAAAGGACAGAAAAGAGCCATTCAGACAACAGTCCTGCCACTGCTGCTGTCAAGAATCAAAGCTTTCAGAGCACTCAGAGATGCTGAAGGGAATTACAAGATCCCTTTTCAGTGCAGTGCTTGGGATGCCTCTGACTGAAGCTGTGTCTGGCTGGGAGGTTCACCTGTGAGGAGATTCCTTGTGCCAGAGGCTGCACAAGGGCTGCTGTGGTGGCTCTGATCTCCCACACAGTGGGCAGCAGGATTTGCTATTCCTGCCACCAGAACATCTTCCCATTTCCTGCAGCTGACACGCTCCAGGCTGAGCTTTCTGTGTCACCAAAGCTTCCCAGGAAAGCTGCAGCTCCACTGGAACCCCCACCACGTTCTCCAGTGTTCTGTCAGTGCAGACAGGATAACTGGACCTCTTCCCAAGTCCCTGCCAGGCTAGAGAGGAGATGGAACCATCTCCAATGGGGTATTTCCCACCCAGTCATGCCCTCAGGCCTGCCCATAACCCCAAACCTCCCTTCAGCCTGTGCTGCACCAGGTACAGTGACAAACACAAGTGAAGCTGTGCTCAGTTGTGCTGATCTGCAGAGGCATCAGCCAAATCCTGTGGACCACAGGTACCTTTGGTGAGGGCTACAGGTCCAAAGTAATTTGTTTCCATCACTTTCTTATCCACGTGCAGCCCTGTGTCCACGATTGTGCCTCGGAAGCTGATGCCAGCGTTGTTGATCAGGATGTCCACGTGACCCAAAGCCTTCAGGATCTCCTCAGCAGCATTTACCACAGCTTTGGTGTCCGAGAGGTCAAACACCACAGTGTGAGGTTCGTGTGTCTGTGAATAAACTAAAGTTAGCAAAATACAGCTAGCTCAGTGCTGGGTGTGGCAGCTCATGATGGGATCCCCCAGTTCTGGAAGCACAGGAGCAGGGCCATCCAAACCCTGTGCAACTACAGTGCAGCAGATCCATGTGGCAGCAACTTATGGCAGAAGCAAGTTGTGCTCATCTTTCTCTGCTCCTGTAGCCTGTTCCCTATCCCTGAGCCTAGGAAAGGGACAAGGGAGACTGTCCTCAAGTACTAAAGTTTCCTGTTGTCTTATTAAAGGAAATGCATCTGAAAAAGGCAAAACATAAGCCATGTGTTTTCTGCAGAAGCCAGCAATACCTTTCTTAGCCATAGTCAGCAGGCATAGACATAAAAAATAAAAGCAGAAATAAAGTCACTTTTTCAGATTGAGTGTATGAGGTGCAGGTGTAAGGGGTCTGGGTTCTGCCCTCGTGTGCTTTCACTTCCATTTCTAGCCAAGATGGCTTCTTTTGGGGGGTTTTTACAAAGAATGACATGCCAGCTCAGTGTACTCCTGTATCAGCATCCAGCCCTAAGCACAGAGTTCCATTTTTCCTACTGCTCAAGAGAACAACCCACAGGCAATTCTGTAACTTCTGTAAGAAGCCAAGCAGAAATCCAGGCCACGTGAGCCCACGGGCCTGTCCTGGTCCCACACTCACGTTCTTGCGGTGATTCTTCACAGCACAGAGCTCCTGCACCAGCTCCTTCAGCTTCTCACTGTCTCTGCCACAAAGCACCAGCTTGGAGCCAGCTGCATGGAAAGCTTTGGCACATTCTGTGGAGAAGCAAGGAAGAGAGAAAAGTAGGCATGTGCATACCAGCCAAAGGACAGATCCACATCAGCCCTGGTGAGAGCTCAAAGTGCTGTCGCTGGCAGGGTCTGAGGTGGCTTTGTTGGTGCTGTGTGGTGGCCAGGCTGATTGACAGAGAGTCACAGCCACGTCCCACTCTCCTGGGACTGTGACAGACACATGATAGTGGAGAGGCAGCTGCTGTGCTCACAGATACTGTGCTGGTTAAACACTTACTGTGCTGTTCACACATCCTCCCCCTCAGCCGGTCAAATTTGCCTGTGCCTCTTCATTTTTGACTTTACACCCCTGTTCAGAGGGACCACAGTTACCTTGTGTGTGTCATCTAACACAGGTCTTAGGAGTTTCAGTTTTAATGAACACCTCCAGAGGTTCTGGGAGCCTGGGGTTTAATGCCTTCATCAAGGTGATTCTCTTCACTGGAAAAAGCCTGGAGAAGGGATGCCAGGCTATTGTCCTCCTAATTGCATGTTCCTGTCCCCTCTGGGAGCCAGAGGGACAAACTGCTTGTTTGCACAAGGGATGACAGTGGATGGCAATGAACACACACTAATTAGAGGTGGTCTGGTGTATTAATAACTACAAGTAAGGGAAGTTGTAAAAGATCTTGCAAATGAGTCAAAAAGGGAGGAGACTTTACAGTACAGTGGTGGAAGTCTCTACACCCCACAGCACAGACAGAGCTCCAGCTGGAAGGTCTCTCCTGGAATACTAATTTCCTCTCTTCTTGATGAGAAGTACAAGATCCTTTACCACTCCCACTCTTTGGTTGAGGCAGGCAGAGAGAACCAGTTCATCTCCTTTGACCAGTTCCTGAACACCCCTGTCCTTAGGGACAAACTCACATGCAAAGGCAGCATCAATTAAAGCTCTATTTGTTCTATAAATGTACTCATCCTAATGAAAGGCCTTGACAGCAGACAGCACCTTGTCTTCTCTTCAAGCAGCTTTTAAAGCAATTATAGAAAGCAGAATTAGAGAATGTAGCCACTGAAGCAAAACATAAGTTTCAGGTGGAAAAAAATACTCCTGGTCTTAATAATGCCAAGAGCCTGACTTTAGAGTGCAGGGATTTGTACTGTGAGAGGTACCTTAACTTGAGGGTGAGGGACAAGGAGAAGGAGTGGAAAGTTTGGCAGAGCAGCTGCAAGTACATGAAGGCAGAACACCACATCTGGGAGGTTTTAAAGAAACAATTTGGCTTCCTGACTTTTTCAGGATTTAGGGAAGAGACCCCTGACAGCACAAGAACAGCATCTAATTCCTTGCTTTGATGAGCTCCAGTCTATACAAGGAGATTTAAATGTTCTGTACCAAATGCTGAGACTTCCTT
Source organism: Vidua chalybeata (assembly GCF_026979565.1). Classification (NCBI taxonomy): domain Eukaryota; kingdom Metazoa; phylum Chordata; class Aves; order Passeriformes; family Viduidae; genus Vidua; species Vidua chalybeata. The sequence continues at coordinate 13,681,971 of NC_071545.1, forward strand.
GCACCCAAACCTGCACTGGCTGTGGTTATGACTCAGGTGGGAGCCGAGTCTCTCAAAACTCAGGAAAGTTCAACAGGAACTTTCAGCTCATTCCAAGAGCTGCTCCTGCCACAGCCCCCTGCCTGTGCTGCCCTGCTTTGGGTCCATACCTTTCCCCAGGCCAGAGGTGGCCCCTGTGATCACCACCACAGCTTCCTGCAGGTAGGCTCGCATCCGCATCCACTGCAGCAGCCGGAACAGCGCGAAGATCCCCAGGCTGCCAAAAAGCAGCGGGATGATGACAGTGCTTGTGAAATCCATGAGCTTTCCTTTCTGAACTGTCTTCCTAGAGCCACAGGATGAAAGGAAAGAGATCATTTCACCATGAAGAAAATAATCAGAGGCCTGAAAACTACTTTGAAATTGTTTTTCTTAACCCTGCCTTAGACCACCAATAAACCACCAAGGTACCTCTGTATCTTCAACAGATTTTCTCATCCCTTCATTTAGGTTTTGGAAAGTTCACATCAGTACCCAATTTTAAGCACTGAAATAGTAATGTGAACATCCCAGCAGGACACTTGGCATTGCATCCTGTCAGCTGTCACGTCACAAACTTGGGTTCCCATGTTTTGCCCTAAATTCACCCTCTTGTGATGAAGTTTCTCAGGGCTGGGATATTTCTCCACATTCTTCTGATTGTATGAAACTGTTCGGATTTCTCTAGAACAGCCAGTACCAGAGTATCTACAAGCCAGAGATCAGTGACTCTGTATTATCCCAGATGGATATAAGCTAGTCTGCCTTTTGGAGGCTCCAGGTTTTCTCTCTGAGCCAGTAATTTGCTTAACACACTGAAATCTCATCCTGGAATTGGATTCTGATACCAAGGCATAGCCCTAATCTCCTTGCTAAGCCATTCCTTCAAGGGAGTAGTTTATGTGACAGCTTACTAAGGGCCAAAGAGCAAGTGGCACTTCTGTGAAAAGGCCACTAATTTTTCCTCTCTATATCCCTGAGCTTTTATCAAATCTTGGTGTAAGAGTGAAGTTAATTACAGCCCCTTCCTCAAATCTTCTGGGTCACACATGAAGCTAGAACCAAGCATCAGGGTATATTCCCTTCCTTCTTCTTTCTTGTGCAGGCAGAGTTTGAACTCTTGCAGTCTGAACTGCAAGTCAGGCCTTTACTGGGAAGATACTGGGAAATTCTGAGCACACTCCTTCAAACAAAAGGAGAGCACGAGAAGCAGAAAACAAGAGGAAATTACGATGCTAAGGCAGAATTCAGTGTCACTGAGGAGGACTGAGGGGATGGCAGAGGCTCTGCATGCCATGGAACAGAGCTAATGTGGAAAATGTCAGGCTCTTCCAGATATCCATCAGGGGCTTGGAGAGAATTCCTCAAATAGCTGCTCAGTGAACAGCTTGCTGAAATAGTAGTGAACTGAATAAAATAAGTATTTCTGGAGGTACAGCTGGAACACAATAAAATAACACATAAAGACAGCTCTAAATAAACTTGGCAAGGTCAAAAAACAAAGCCATCAAGATAGAACACAACTCTTCTTGGGGTTCTTTGGAGCTTCCCATTCCCAAAGTGACTCGTGTGTGTGTCTCAAGTCCTTCCTGGTGTGATCCACTGTGGATAATGCAGGGAGACATCAGAACAGCAGCTCCCCCGGGCACAGGGAGTGTGCCCAGAGTGGGAAAGCAGAAAAACAAAAGGAGCATTCAGCTCAGGCACTGCAAAGCATCTTATTCCTCCACCCCTGTGCTGAGGGAGTGCACACAGCGTGTATTCTGCACTGGTTTGCAGCCAGGGACTGGGACAGTTCATTTGACATAAGAGAATGGATCTTCCCTAAAATAATTCCTGGGAAAGAGATGTTTTGACACAAGGCCACTGGATTTTCAGGCTGGATGGGAAGGTTCTGCTGACTGGTTCAAGCTCAGCAGGTGCCTTCTTTATGATTCCCCTTTTTTTGTTCTCTCAGATGTCTCCTGAGATTCACAACACGAGGTGTGGGCAGGCACAACAGGTGCTGTCCTGACACTGGGCATTCTGGAATCAAAAACAAATCCTCAGCCCACGTTTGGGCCCTGTCATTATTTCCAAAGTGGGAGCTGACAGGTGCAGTGGCACTTCCTTCATGAGGCACTGGAAAAATCTGGCCCTGCTGTGGAGTCAGGGAAATGCAAGTGAAAAGGTAACTGAGGAGAGGGGGCTTTGCTGACCCCTCTCCTAACTACAGCACACTGAGAGCTGAAAAATATTTCTGATCTTTTATTGTATTTCTTTCCTATTTCTCCGTGTTATACACAGGAACTGGGCACATTGTCCATGTCTGCACAAACCAAGAAGCCAGCAGGAGCAAGGCCCTGCTCTGGCAGCTTCCAGGCTGGAGCCTGAACCAACAGGTAACAGCTCTGGGGAGGGGAAAAACGGGATGGGGAGGAGAAGGGAGAGGAGCAAGAGAGAAGGATTTGCCACTCAGAGATGTAAATCCCTTTATATTTTTATATTTTATATATATTTTTATATTAAAATATAAATATATATTTAATTGATATATATTTCATATATTTAATTTATATCTATTATATATTACAAATATATTAAAATATATAATTATATATATTGTTATAATATCTATTATATATAAATAAATATAAATGTATTTTAATAGATAAACTATATTTTTATATATATGTATTTTTACATATATATTATATATATATTATATATTATATATATATATATATTATATATTATATATTATATATTATATATTAAAACATTTAATATAATATATATTTTACATATATAAATATAAAAATATATACATATATAGAAAATATAGAAAAATATAGAAAATATAGAAATATAATATAAAAAATATATTATTATTAATGATATATTATACAATATATTATTATATAATATATGGCATTATATAATTATTATATATATATTTTGGGGCATGCAGACGCAGTGCCTTTTTCCAAGGTACTCAAATAGCCTCTTAAAAAAAACCCCAAAACAAAGAAAATCTCAGTTCAGTGAGACTCGAGAGAGAGAGAACAACCCAGCAGAATGAATTGTTTGGGACAGAAGAACTTCTGTAGCACTTCAGACCTCGAGCAGCAAGTGTTGCTTTGATTTCACAGCCTATCAGAAGCCACCTTGAGGTACCACTGAGGGAGCCAGAGGCAGCGCAGAGCAGACAATGCTGTGGCACGTGAGAAATGGGGGTGAGGGTGGGCAACACGCGGGCTCCACACCTGACCCGAGAGGAACGGACTTCTGGGGCCTCCTGCTCCGAGCTCTGAGGCCCCACTGTCACCTTGGTTCCTTTGTTCCTTTTGTGTGTGTGTGTATATATATATATATTTTTATATATATATAATTATATTATATTATATTATATTATATTATATTATATTATATTATATATTTTTATATTATATAATATAATAGATATTATATATTATATAATATACTAGAATATAATGTAATATAATGTAATGTAATATAATGTAATGTATAAATAATAAATAATAATATAAATAATATATATTATAAATATATATTATTATAATTATATTATATTATATTATATTATATTATATTATATTTTTATATAATATAATATAATAGATATTATATATTATATAATTATATTATGTAAATATATATATTATAATATATATTATATATTATATATTATATATTATATTATATATAATATATAATATAATATATAATATATTATATAATATACTAGAATATAATGTAATATAATATAATATACTAGAATATAATGTAATGTAATGTAATATAATATAATATAATATAATATAATATAATATAATATAATATAATATAATATAATATAATATAATATAATTAAAAGGTATATATACACACCTTTTGTATATATATTTATATATATATATTTATTCACATACATACATAAATATCTATTTTTATACATTTACATATATATTATATAATCTATTTATAACATACATCTACATATATATTTATATATTTATATATGTAAAAAATATATTTTTAAAGTTTTTATATATTATATAAATACATATAATAGTATATAAAATATATGTGTTAAAATACATATATGTAAAATATAATTTTTATCCATTACAAATATTTTTAATATATATAATATATTATATATATATAAAAATATATATGAAAAAAACCTGAAAAAATCTCTGCTCTGAACAGGTAATGTTTATTACACCAGGGTTTCAGACTGGGACCACTGCTCATTAATGAGCCACTGCTCATTAATGCTTTGCTCATTAAGGTGCAAAGCAAGTCCTGTAATTCCCAACTCTCCATCCCAAGAGGCAGAATTGGAACATGCAGGTTATTGGAGAGCACAAATAGGAACACTGACATTGTGACAGGAAACTTTCTGAAGGCTTCCCATAGAATAAATCACATTTCTCCAATTAAAAATAAACCCAGGACTTCCCCCTTAAAACAAATCTGGGTGTTAAAACAAATGCCCTTAAAACAAATCTGCTCCTATGAGAGGAGCCGCTTTCTGAAGGAACAAGGGCATTCATTGATAAGGTCAAGGGTGCACAGATGAGACCTGATCCTAAAGAACCAACCCCTGGAAGCTTCCCCAAACAAGGGGGGATAAAGCCGATTGTGGAGCTCCAGGCTCCCAGAATCACGCTGTCCTTTAGCTGACAAGTGGCACCAGCTGGGAGGCTGCAATCCCAAATCCAGCGGCTGGGGGGATAAAAGGAAGGGAAAAAAAAAACCAAACCTGGTTTTGCTAAGGACAAAAGCACAGCCCGTCCAGGCTTTAGTGTGAAGAAAGCACAAGGTCCTACCTGAGGAGGGGCTCCCCTGCACTGGCTGTGAGCTGGAGCTGCCTCGCTGCTGGAGCAGGAGAGCCCCGAGTTAAATCGGGAAACGGCAGCGATCCAGGCAAGTGTCCGATGCCAGCTGAGCCCAGGGCTGCCTCTAAAAACAAACCTCGGGAACACAGGCCTGACCTTTCCAGGGGAGGGGGAATTTAACCCCCGGACTGAGGAGACACAAGGGAACTCAAACTCCTGAAAGCAGTAAAAACTGCTCAGGAGGAACTGCAGCAACGGGACACAGCTCCTCATTCCAAACAGGGAGCAGCACAACAACAACCCAGCTGGAATTCCCAAAAGAAAGCTGCCAGCCAGGCATCACCTGAAGGATCACCCTCTGCTGGATCTCAGCATCCTGCCCAAGTTCTTCAACCCATGGGGCAGCAGCAGGGAAAAAAAAAAAAAAAAAAGTGTTTGCAGCACCCAAAAAACAGCCTGGGCTTGAGGAATTATCTGCTCTTCCAGCTGGGCTAGGGGAAGGTGCTGCTGTGCAGGGCAGGGGTAGAATGAGATGGGATTTAAAGTCTTTTCAACCCGAGCCAGCCTAGCATTCTGTGAAATCGTTTTCTCGTTATCTTCCTGCCACTTTTGTTCAGGTGCAAACTGCAATTCCACCCTCCCACGCGAGTTCCTCCGCTGGTGTTTGGGACAGAAACAAGGGCGGCCTGCTCAGAAAACGGAAACGTTTCTTGTTCCAAAGAAAGCGTTTTGCAGACATTTACCCGATCAAGAGCCCCCTAAAGCTCCGCGAGAACATGAGGGCCGGCTGTGCCCGTGGTTTATCGAGAATTAGGGATTTCATGTCGCTACCAGCGGTGAACTCTGCCCCGGAGAGCGCTGCGTGTCCCTGCGCGCAGCAGCGCCGCGTTCCCCCAAGCTCTCCTATATTCCCCCGAGCCCCGCAGCTCCCGGCCCCTCCTGTCCCCCCCTGTCCCCTCTGTCCCCTCTGTCCCCTCTGTCCCCCCTGTCCCCACCTGTCCCCTCCTGTCCCCTCTGTCCCCACCTGGCCGCCGCCGTCACCATGGCCACCGCCGGAAGAGGGCCCGGGCTGTTTCCGCCCGGACTCCGCTCCCCGTGGCGCCAACCGGAAGTCGCTGCCGGCGTGCAGCTGCCCTCACCTGTCCTCCTACCTGTGCCGCCCGGCCGGGAAGCAGCGATACCAACCAGGGGTTCCGCCCTCTCGCGGTTCCCGCCCCCCCCCGGGGTGGGCATCGCCCTCAGGCCCAGAATCCCAAAATCCCGAAGGGATCGGGCTGGGAGGGACTGTGGGGCGTGGGTGCAGCCTCGCTGCTCAGCAGGGCCGTCCCAGAGCACGGCACAGGATTGCATGCAGGCAGCGCTGGAATGCCCGCAGGGAGGGAGGGAGGCTCCGCAGCCTCTGTGCCCAGAGCTCGGGCACTGCACGGGGGAGTTTCTTCTCATGCCCAGGTGGAACCTCCCGGGCATCGGCTCCTGCCCATTCCTCCTGTGCCACTGCTGGGCCCCACGGAGCCGGTCCTGGCCCGCTCTGAGCCCTCCCCGCACACCCTGAATTCCCAGCTGCTGCAGCGATGCCTGCTCTGCGTGCTCGCGGCTGAACCCCCGAAATTCTGTCCTCTGATCTCTCCACGTGAAAGAGGAAGGTCAGAAACAACCACAGAAAAAGCTCGGTTGGAGGAGTCACCAACTCCTGGCCCTGCACAGGACACCCCCAAAATCCCAACCTGTGCCTGAGAGTGACATTGGCACGGGACAACCCCAAAATGCCACCCTGAGAGTGACATTGGCACAGAATGCCCCCAAAATCCACCCTGAGAGTGACATTGGCACAGAATGCCCCCAAAATCCACCCTGAGAGTGACATTGGCACGGGACAGCCCCAAAATCCCAACCTGTGCCTGAGAGTGAAGGCTCTCCCCCAGTCTAGGACTGGTTTGCAGACCGTGCAAGCCCCAACTGGTAAGTGTTGGCACAATCTAAAACTACGCTTGTTGTTTTTATTTGCACTCAAATCTCTTCTCTTTCTCATTTTGTCAGGCCACAGCTGCAGAGGGCTGGAATCCTTTGAGCATGTTAACACTTCCTTGACAAACATCCTGCTGCTCTGTGGCTGCCCTCTTGCAGTGCAGAACTCTTTCTTGAGCGGGAGAGAAGAAAAAAAAATCTCCAAACTCAAGGATTTGAGTTTGCACTTGTGTTTGGTGACATCTGCTTTACTGCAATCACTCAGTGCAGATCTGCAGCCTTTTAACCCTTATCTCTAGGGCAGCAATTTTGTGCCCTAGTTGGGCTATTATTTATCACTTTTTATTGTTTTTTTTTTCCAAGGAATATAAGATGTAGCTTCTTTCTGTAAGAAAAGCTTTGGTTGCTTACCCTAACAGCAAGATCTGGGCAGAAATCCCCACAGGGTAACAAAACCCTTCCCCAGGGAAAACATCCTTGAACTAGTTTGTACTGAGAGCTCCCAGTTTCACAGTGCCTGTGGCTGGAAGATGTAAATGTTCAAAGGGCTGTGGCAGGATTAAAGATTTTCTTGTCTCAGCCTCTCGTACAAGGGTGCAGACTCTCGTCCTCCCCTCCCTGCTCCCATAGTTGGAGTCAATGAAAACATTCTAGGGTGGTAGGGAAAAAAAAAAAACAGACCAGGATGGAAAGCAGAAAAACAAGGGCTTCTCAGGGCTTCTCCAGTTCTTTGCCCCTGCAGCTGTTTGCAGATTTCTCTGTGTCCCTTCCAGACCCAAGAAGATGGTCTTAACTTTTGCCTCAGTTACAGTTCTGGTTTGGGACTGGGCTCTGACTCAAGGACATCAAACTCCTTTCAGAGAACTCTTTCTGGGTACTTGGTCACTGTTTCTCTCAGCTCTTGTCTCTGGGAGAATTTTGCTGCAGGTTCAGGTCATTGCAGTTCAGTTTTTTTCCACCACCTGAGTATTATTTTTCTTTTCCAGCTCTTTTCTATAAGGTTTGTTTGTAATTACTCTTTCCTGCAGAGCCTGCACTGCAGCATTTCCAAGCTCAGTGTGAGAACAGTGTAGACTTAGTGAAACTGCATTTCTGATGTGTGATCGTGCTGCAAATCCCCAATCCTTGCAGATAACCCAAGAGCTGGGGAAGAGGGAGAGGCAGCAATATCCTCTCCTCCTGCAGCTAAAGATCCCCACCATCACTTTCATGGAGCTGAATGCTTCCAGGGGAGAGAGTGATGTTTTGTCACACACAGAAATGGCAAAGCTGAGGTACCCTTTCCATAAACAGATGCTAATTGTGGTTGTTTTAATTGATGAGAGGACAGATCAGGCCAACTGTACAGAAGTATTTCCTACCTGCAGCTTCACTGCCCTCAGGATATCCAACCCTGTCCTTCCCTACTGCCTTTACTTCTTGGTTTGGAGGGGGGAAAGCAGGTACGGGTGGAGGGCTGGGCCCCCAAGAGCTGAAAAGGCACAGGCACATCTGCCGAGGAGTGGAGAGCCCACCCCTCTCTGGGTTTTGGTGGGTCAGGAAGGAGTTAAATGACAGCAGAGGGAGAGGCTGTGCTATTGTTCAGGCATCCCTGGGTCCAGGGTGGCTGATCTCTATTCCCGGATCTGCCTCCGGCTTCCTGCACGACCTTGGACCGCACACTTACCTTTTCTTTTCCTTAGCTCCCAAACTACAACATGGAAATCTTTCTCTTCCTGTGGTGCCTCGTTCCCTGCGGGTTTCAGGGGGGCTGAGGTTCTCTGGTGGGAGATGAGAGGAGCAGAGGAACGCGTTTCCACTCAGAAAGATTTAAGGAGAGGGCAACAATTTTTGGGGCATGGCCCTGCTCGTTCAGGAACAGCCCAGCACGGGCTGTGCATATTTGGGTGATATTTGGGTTTTTTTAGCAGCAAACTTGTGGTGAAAGGCAAATGTTGGTGCAGCTGCCCAGAGCGCTGCCAGCTGCAAGGAGCCTGTTCTTCACTAGATGGTGCTTTGATCAAAGATTTGGATGACCGCAGTTCTTTCTGCACATAATTTCCTATTTTTTCTTCCCCAGTCTCCATTCCTGCCCCTTTTTCTGTGCTTTAACACCACGGGGGACACTTAATGATGCTGGATATCGAACAAGGCTAATCTGTGGTACTGCAGGCTCCAAGCACCCACCAGCCCGCCGGGCTCCCGGGCTTTGGGGTTTGAAGTGTGGATCAGTGCTGCTGGGCTGTGGCAGAGAATTGAATTCTTTCCGTGTTTTCTATTCCCATAAGGAAAAAGCTTCAAAGAGCAGGTCCCCTCCCCCTCTCTGCTGGTGAAGGGCATTTAGGGAAGCTGGGAAAGAAATCCAGCCCTGACAGACGCATTTATTTAACAAACCACTGCCTTTCCCTACCTTAGCAGAAGACTGGGTGTTTTTTTTAAAAAAAAAAAGGGGATTGCTGCTTTTATATCCATCTTTGTATTCAGGAGATGGTTACCTAGCCAAGGTCATGGCTGCTGCATGCCTGGATCGAGCAGCGAGCCATCGTCCTCTTCTTGAACGACCACTGCTTTCAGTGGGGCTCCCCCAAGGAAAAGAAAATAGGAATTAGGCTTGGATCTGGCCAGCACAAGGTCCCAAGCTGCTGAGAAAGCCACAGGAACAGCGTCCCCTTTCCCAGCGGCAGCAGAGGAGATGAATGAAGCTGTAATCAAACATTTCCTGTGCAGACATGCACGGGGCTGGGCTGGGCTGTGACAGCCTGTTCCCGGCACTCCAATCCGGCACACGCAGGGAGAACCAGGGGCTGGGCCCCCGCCACGTCTCCCTGAAGCTGTCGCCTCCCTGGGGACGGTCCCTGCAGCCCGGTGTCCCCAGTGCCTCGGTGCCGGGCTGCTGTGCCAGTGCCCGCGGGCATCGCGGCGCTGCCGGCGGCTTCCATGGCGCTCAGCTCCCTCCCCGCGCGGCTGGGCGAACATCAGTGAATGGGCTGGGGCTGGGTGGCTGCTCTGACCCCACAGCCACGCTCAGAGGCACAGCGCGACATCCCGCTCCTGTCCCCGGCACCGCACCGGCCGCTGCTGCCAACGCCAAGCTCGCGGCTTCGATCCCCGGATGGGCCATTCACCTCTGAGGCGGGCTCGGTGATGCTTGTGGGTCCCTCCCAGAATATCCTGGGGTTCTGTGTCTGCACGTGTGTGCTGGCGATGCAGGATGTCGTGCTCACGGCAGCGATGTCCCCACAGAAGGGACACAGCGATGCCAGACTGCAGCGTGACACAAAACTCCTCTCGGGACCGGGGGCTGACACGGGTTTCTGTGTCATTGCCCTGTTAGCGTCCCACTGCACATGCATTTGTTCATCATTATTAAGATATTGATGCCGACTAAACCCTGACCCTGCATCACACAGAAATTCGCCCAGAACTGCGGGGTTCAGACTCGAGTGAGAAGGAGGGACAGGGCATTTCCTCACATCTATTCCATCTGGAGAGCAAACCCCTCTCCCAGCCCCTCCTGCCTGACAGGGAAGGGGTTTGGTGACCCAGGAATTGCATCACTGGTGCATGCAGATTATTTTTTTCGTTTGTTTGTTTTCCCCCTGAAATGTGCTTATTTTATTGTTTTCCTCCGATGCAATTTGCCAGCGTGTCCCAAATTACGTGGTTCTGAGATTTAAAAGCAACATACCTGTGTGGGGGAGAGAAGGAGTGCTTTTCACTGTGCAAGCTGGCTCTCCCTTCCCTCCTCCCTTCTCCCCACATCCCCATGTGCTATGGAGCCAGCTGCTCCCGGAATAGTTTGGGAATGAAATGTCACCATTTGAAACTGGTGAGTCACACTTTTGGGAGGAGGGGAGGAGAGAATCTGAAATCTTGCCGTGTGGCAGAGCGTCTCCTGGTGAGTACAGAGAGATTTTTAAAACCACAGACTCCCTGATGATGGAGTTGAGGGGCTTTGAACGGAGGCTGCTGGGTGTGTCCACGCTGTTTTTCTTTTTTTTTTTTTTTTTTTTTTTTTTTTTGCAGGAGGATCTCAAAATCTTCTGCAGACTTGAATTTTCTTCCCCAACATGCCCACTGCAGCTGGATGCTGGTGCCTCCTCCAGCAGCACTGGGTTGTATCCGTCTGACAACACACCTACAGTGACTCTCTTAATTAAGTCTCCCGCACTGCTGCGAGGTGTGTAATTACAGTGAGACCTGACTTAAGCATCCACTCGAGGGACTAACAAAAAGAATTCCTTACCAGAGCAGGGAGGAACAGAACTTTACTGAATAAATTTTTTAAAATATATTTTAGGGAAAGTTTATTAAACAAGGGAGGGTAATTATCTCGGTTTTTCTTTCTCCCAAAATAAGGATGATGCCTTTAATATACTGAGCATTAACATAATCAGCTTTTCTTTTCCTACCAAAAGCATACCTGAGAAATTTTGTCTTTTAACAGAGATTACTATAAAAAAGTGTCAATTAGTGCAAATGGTGGCAATGATCTTGCAAAATGAACTACTGTTTATCAGAAGCTCAGCAGTTTTCCCTCTCTGCCCAAGCCCAGTGACAGATTTTTTTAGTGAAAGGGCAGCATTCAGGATTGCAGTTTTAGGGTGCTATAACCCATTTTCAGCACCCCACCTGGCAGCTTGGCCTCGCAGGTACCAAGAACGGTGTGTCTGGAGGTAGCCTTAACACTAATGGTGCCTCCCAAGGAGCTGTAGCAGTTCCAGGAGGATGGATTTTGGCTGTTGCTGCCCCAGCTCGCTGTCAGAGGTCCCAGTCCTGCCCCCGAGGTGGCAGCTGGGCTGTGCATCCCCACACACAGCCCAGGGTATTATTAATCCAACCCAGCAATTATTTCAGGTTCTGCTGCCATTCCGAGCACTGTGGTGACACTGAGAGGAGAAGATGTGCCACCCTAATGATCTCCAGTTGAAGGACAGGGAGAGGCTGGAAATAGGAATATCAGAAATAGCCCCCAGAGGGGCTGTCAACCCTCAGGTCCCACCTTCCGTGGCATTCTGAGTTCATGCTGTGAGTAAAACTCCCAAATTGCTCACCAAGCTTGCAGCGAACTTGGGGATTTTGCAAGCATACGGCCCCGGAGGGTTTGATGCCATCTCTGCTTTATTTGGAAGACTGAGCTCAGAGCAAGATTTTATGAAGTGTGCATTTCTATCTCAAATTCTAGATAGCTTTAACTAGAAAGCCACATCCTCCATTGTCACTGGATTTGACAGAAAACCCTGGCTGCAGAAATTTGCTGCAGAGCCTCCGATTTTCTTTAATACAAAATAAAACAACCTCAGAGACAGCCTTGAAAAGTCAAATCCGGGTGCTATTCCACATACATTTTCTCAGCAGAAAAGCCTGTTTATTCTCTGAAGTGTATCAGTGTTGCCCTTTTTTTTTAACTCAGACTGTCACAGTGATTTTGCACTGCAGAGCTCCACAGAGTCCAACCAGCAACGCTGCAGGAGCTGAAAGTTGCAGCAGCAACGCAGGCGTGAGCCAAGGAGCCAGGTCAGAAAAGGAAACCCCTCTGGCTGCACCCTCAGGTGTGAACTTGGAGCTATTCCAGTAACTCCTAAGAGATGGGAATGTCAGTGGATCATCGATTCTGAGGCATAATGACAGCATTTTAGTGCCTGATACTGTCTTACCTCTGTTTGTTCTAGCATAGGTGTCTGCCTGCTCGGTTTAGCTCCCCAGGTTCCTGATGGGGATTCCCTTTAGCCTGCAGCTTCCTGCAGATAATTCCCATGATAATGCTGGGAATGATCAGTGTAAATGCTCCCTATGGGAAAGCAGCTTGTTTCTCAGAATGAGGTTATTGTCCTTTCAAATAGAGTAACAAAAGACAGATTTACTAAGTATACAACTCACTGAAATGCTGCATCTTTCAGAGATACTTGATGATTTCTTTAAAACTTGATGGATTTTTGCCCAAATCAAAGGATTTTGTCTCATCAGCTACAGTGGGATTTCCTAGAAGGCCTGAGACAACACATCCTCAGCCTCTTGGACCTTGGCTTAAACTGATACATAATGTGTGGAAGTCTTCTCAAAAGGAACAAGCAACACTGGAAGGCCAAGATTACCACTGATCTGGTTTGGGGAAAAAAAAAGAAAAAGACAACTGAAATGACGTTGGACATTCATTAGCAAAGCATTGTCAGAACACAATAGAAGAACAGACAAAAGCCAGTCCAGATTCTGTGGTATTTCCTAAAGGGCTCCCTCTGGCACACAGCTATTCCCTGCCAATCCTTCTGTATTGTTTTTGATAATGAATAGACGCTGAACAGATGATTGTTGCATTGTCCACTAAGTGATTCATTTACATTAAATAGTGCTCCAAAAGTAGGCTTTGGGTGGACTTTTTTAGTCACTTCAGTTATTTATTTATACAGTTTAATTACTGTCTTTTAACTCTCCACTGTAATAATTATTTCCTGATTGCTTCAGCTAAATTACTCCTCTGAAGTCAGTGGTCCAACAAGCTCTGACATGAGAAGCAGCATCCATTAATTTTCAAAGGAGCTTAATTTTGAATGGCCACCTCAGGGAAGTGCTCCTGGTTTGGGAAGGTGCTGAGATTCTTTAGCACCTGCAGGTCCCTGGTGTCCCTGGTGCCTGGCACTGAAAGAAGCAGAAACTTTGCTGGATAAACCATCTCAGTTCCATGAATTTCCATGTTAACCTCTCAACTCCTGCTAGATCTTCACCAAGGTTCTTGATTAACCCAGGGCTTCCATTGCAATTTCAGACTTGTCTTACAGAGGTCAAAAGTTTTGGTTTGGTTTGGTTTGCAAATGTGACAGATGTCATGTGCTTGAGGACATATTATTGGAGAAGAACTTCAGTATGAGAAGATGTTTAGCCCCAAATCCACATCCAGGACTGCATGACCACTAATTTGGATGTACTGAAGGGCTCTTTAATGGCTGAAGAATTTGAGGAAATCAACACTCCAGGCCTTTTCATCTCCAGTTCTCTGAGAAGCTGCATGACTTCCTTGAGTAGCTGCAGTTACATCTCAAATTCCCTGATTTTGCAATTATTCTCTCTTCCCTATTCCATGTACAAGGCAGGGATCAGCAATGCAGAGGGAGGAAGGGAACAGTCCCAACAGTGTTGAGTTGGAATGTGGCCCCAGTTTAAACCTCCCTAGGCAGAGCAAGGCAGCCTTTGCAGGCTGACATTTTCTTAGTCCCCTCTCCTTCCATTTTGGAAAAACAAACTTGCCAGCCCTGTGCCAAGATCCCAAAGAAAGAACAGAAGTTTGTTTTGAAGAGTTTAGATGCCTGCACCTGCCAAAATGAGGCAAGATTGACTTTTTGCAACTAGTTTCCTACCAACTCCTCAGCCAAATGAACACAGAGGACAAGAACATTCCAGTTCCACTGTAGCCTCCCAGTTCCTTGCCATTCCCTACTGCTCTGGCTACAGAAACTGGGCAGAAGCTGCTGTGTGACTACCTAAGCTTTAGGTTTCTGTTTGTGTCACATTTTTGTTACCCAGCTTCAGAAACTGCCTTTACCTGGCCTGTGATTAAAGCAAACTACCCTCCCTCAGGATCTGCCTGAGCTTCAGCCTGCATTTGGGTTATGTGGCATCACCATCAACCCAGATGAGACTCAGCAGACACAGAAGTAAAACCATCCCTCCCTCTGCATAAACCCACAAAGCACTGCCAGGGTTTTCCCTGCTGGCTTCCACTTTAACCCTGCAGCGTTGCTCTCCCCGTGTTCCTGCTCTCCCAGGGGCCCGATCGCTCCGTGCTCAGTGGCAGGCACGGAATCAAACACTGCATTAGCAGCTCCATAATAGCTGTGCTCAGTGGAACCCAGCTCCCCTCATTAATCCAGAAAATGAGAGTTGTTTTCGTACATTTGAGAAGCTAATTATTTAAGTGCTGGGAATTAAGGCTCATCAGATGCTGGTGACTGAGTTTGGGTTTGGATCCCAGGGGATGGAAGGAGACCAAGGGAAGCTGGTTTTGCACAGGTGAGCAGCTGGGAACACATCCCTGGCTACCTGATGCATAAAAGCCCCTCTCTTTGTACATGTCTGTTCTTCCAGACATCATCCAATGACTCAGAGAAGTTGTGAATGCCCAGAGAAGTTCTGAATGCCCCATCTCTGAAGTGTTCAAGGCCAGGTTGGACGGGGCTTGAAGCCTCCTGGTCTAGTGGGAAGTGTCCCTGCCCACAGCATGGGGCTGGAACTGGATAATGTTCAGTATCTTTTCCATTCTATGATCCTATGATTCTTCCCATTCAAATAGATTTTTTAATCACCACTGATCAAATAATTCTATATATAGGATTTTATTTTTTCCTACCAGGAAAAGGTGTGCCCCACTTGAGGCTGACCAAACCTTTATATTTTGCAATAAATCAATATTGCCTTGTCTCAGGTGGGTTTTTAGAAAGGGAAATGAGCTCACACCATTTGTTCACCTATAATCAGTTGTCCTTCAGCCTTACCTTTGACCACCATACTCAGAGAAAGGTTTAGATAGAAATGCTGCTCCCTGACCTAACAAGGGACCTTCCAGTGCCTTGGGAAACAGAAGATGAACTGGGTGAAAACCCCCCTCGTCTGTTAGAAACCACAGATGAGGCCAGATCTGCTGTTCTAAACAAAGTTTTTACAACAGAATGACTTGCAACAGTAGATGGGTGCTTTTGACATTCTTCCCAGAAAGTGACAGAAAATCTATTGATGCTATTGCCAATAACTATAGGCTAAGGAACAGGGACTTGGTTCCTGGATGTCACTGGATGGATCCCCTCTTCATAACAAGCAGCTTGCCAAGAACAAATGTTTCATTTTTTATGGAGATAGCCAATGTCCTGTGTTGTCTTCAGAGACTGAGGGCGTGAACTGCTCTGTGTGTTCACTTGAAGCCAGATGTTAAAGTATTGTCTGGATGTAATTGCCTTGACAAATAGCAGGAGTGACATTTTAGCTCCATTCAAGTCAGTGGCAAAATTCCTGTTGAGTTCAGCTGGGGCCAAGATTTCACCCTCTGACAGTGCTGACGGGAAATCTAACGAGTGATCTTCAGAAAAACAAGCACAGGCATTGTGTTTTTCTAGGACTATTTTCAATCCACGGGCCATGAATCCTTGGAGTCTTGTGCACTGCTTTGAAGAGATCTGCAAAAGATCTCAAAGACAACGAATTTTAGTGTTAGTACCTTTAAATTTGCTATACAGGGGGCCGTGACTCCAAGGGATAATGTCAAGAGTTGATTACCAAGTCCAAAGTCAGCTTTATCCACTGAAATGCACCTATCTGTGCAGTCCTTGGACTGACAATCAGCTTTCTGGCAGGATCTGCTCAGCTGAACCAATCCTTTATCATGGAATGTTGTGGATTCAAGAAACCACTCTGTGTCCTATGCTAAGACTGAGCCACGTGGAAATCTCTGCTCTGGCACCTACCAGGTGCCATTGCCAATGGATTGGGATGAAAACAAGGCTTTTTAGAGAAGCTGGCATAGCTGGGACTTTACAACCCATTTGGTTTTGTAGCAAGGTCAGAACTCCATCCCCAAGATAAATGAGAGGTACCAGTGTTTCCCTACAAACCTTCAGGTATCTGAGGTAACTCAGCTGAACTTCACAGGGATTCAGAAG
Source organism: Vidua chalybeata (assembly GCF_026979565.1). Taxonomy (NCBI): domain Eukaryota; kingdom Metazoa; phylum Chordata; class Aves; order Passeriformes; family Viduidae; genus Vidua; species Vidua chalybeata. The sequence goes on from NC_071545.1 coordinate 13,698,424, forward strand.
CAATCAGCTTCAGGCAGAATCACACAATGGATTCTGCCTGTGATACCTCCAGAGCTTTTAGCCCTGCAGTCAGACATTCAACCTCATCTGCTTTAAAGCATGTGGATTAAGCAATGGCAGTACTACTTGGATGGAAGTTTACAATGCTTGGATGACAAAAGGCTTAAGCTCAGGGGAAGAAAAAATTCCTGAAGATTAAAAATAGGGTAATTTTTAAAAGTGTTTTTTTAGTCTTTAAAATATTCTTCTGTGTTTTGGTAAGCAGAGTTGTTCTGTAAATTCTTTCCTTTTAGAATGTGGAAAAACTTGTATTTTTTAGAGTGCCTGAAAAAATGCAGGAGAGGTACTGAGGAATCTTCACATATTCTGTACTGGTCATTAGCATGGAGAGCCCTTGTGCTTGTGGGAGCAAAGCTCCTGAACATCCCCCTTCAAATCCACTTGTGGAGCCAGGGGCTTCAGCCTCTTGCAGGTCCAAACTTAGGCCAGCTCCACTTGCAATCCAGGGTTATGGGAGGAATCCTACCCAAATCCTTGATGCTGCTCACACACCTGATGGAAGGGAAAGGTTCCTGTTTACCTGAGAATGAAATGGGACATTTTAACACATATCATGGCAAAGCATGCCCAAGTGATGAGGTAACAGCTATCCAGAGGAGCCTAGAAGTGCCACCTTGGGATGGCATGGATAGAAGAGGCAGTTACTTTGCTTTTCCATGTGAAGAATGCTGCTTCTCCCCAGCTGAGCTATCATGGAACGCAGATGACTCTCTGGAGGAAGACTTTGCTGCACATTTGCAGTGTGTTTTAGCTACTATCAACATTTATATTCCACTGGCATTTCAGGGTAAGCACTAATTAGCATAATCATCAATGCTTTAAAATTAAAAATTCTTCCAAGAGACACAGGAGGGATTGAAACTGTTTCCTTTCCCCAGAGGCAAATCCTTTCCCAAGCTATCTGCTGCACCAAAAGGTTTTATTCTAGAAACATTCCCAAGCTATGCCCAAGAGTAAATTAAACTACAGCAAACTTGTAAACTCGTGTGTGTGTGTGTGTGTGTGTGTGTGTGTGTGTGTGTGCAGCAAGCAGGCCCTGATTTGACAATTACTCCTGACAAAATGTTGTCACTATTTTCCACTCCTATTTTGTTTTGGCTGCTGCTCTGCTGTTGTGTCACCTTTAGTGTGTGGGCTGCAACAAGCAAGAAATGTTTGTAGAGTTGGAAGTTTTTATACTTCATAGGAAAGATGAAAGATTCTGGTGTCTTCACAGGACAGAAAGCAAAGGGTTTAATGACACATGTAGAGTTTTGCCTCAAGCTCCCCAAATCAGGAGTTGGTCTCAAAAAAATCTCCAAAGCCACTGTTTTCCACACTGTTCCAAAGTGGATTTTTACTCTGGTTCCAATTTACCACAAGAAGCCCAAGCTGAATTTCTAGCATAAATAAACCCCTTTTATGGAGAATAAGGTGCCAAGGGAACCTTGGGGGAGCTTTACGTTTGAAAGGTAATGTCTATATTTTGGAAATATCCCCTAAGAGTGATCTTTCAGTTTGTACATTGCTGCCTTTGGGAAGTGAGGTCTCACCAGGTGTGCTCCAGGATGTGGGTCCTTTGTGGCTCAGAGGATGCTCCTCTCATCCTCAGCAGGGTCAGAAACCTCCAGGACAGGAGTAGGTAATTGTGCTAATTGTTCTGGAAGTGGCCAGAGAGAAAGATCAGTATTTTTCCAAAGGTTCTCTCCTTGAGAGAGAACTAAAAAAAATGTAGGTGTTTCTTAAAGCAATTGTGTTTAAACTCACAATTCTTGTTATTTCTACATAAGACACCCTAAAGGGAGTAAACACAGGGACTCTGCAAGACAGAGTGGCACAGAAATCTCTGTGAAAATTTCCGAGTCTGCAGGACATTGAACATATGTATTGTCTCTTTGGTATCCTGTTTTTTCAGCGAGATGGACTTAAATTTCATTGGCAGAAATTCTCTCTTTTATCTTTATCTCCTGTTTTGATGTGGTAGCCATGGAGAAAAGCCCCAGATTAGTAACAGTAGGTTGCTGCAGAATAAGAATAACTTTCTGCTTGTATTTAGACTGTAGCAATATCAGAGGCTTTGTTTAATTGGAAATATTCAGAGAATAATTATTAGATGCTGTTAGGACACTAATCCTGCTCCCTTCTATGCACCTTGAGTTGACAATCCTTAACTTCCCTCTTTTCTGAGGGTGGTTTTCTCAGGGGAGGGGCTGGTTCTCTCTGACTCCTGCTTTTGAAAACTGGTTAATTCTCCTGGAAGTAGGGCTAACACGGGAAGGATGTGCAGCACCAATTCCTGTTCCCTTTCCAAGGAAGTGTAGGCTGCACTGTGATGACTTCATAGGTCTAATGATTACATAGGGTCAAAGAGAGGGTACAGCCTTCCTCCACATTCCACTCATAATCTTCTGAAACATTCAGTGCAGTTTGTGTACACAGCGGGAAAATTGGGCCCTCTCCTGGCTCTTGGCTTTTTTTTTTTTTTTCCACCTGTGGGACAATTTTTTTTCCACCTGTGGGACAATTCCAGGTTGATCACTGGAGCATAATCCCCAGACTGTGTGGAAGACGGATTTCTGGGGGAGGCTAATAAGTAGTGTGAGCCAGGAGATGCAACAACTGCAGGAGGACAGTGCCTGGGGCCACAAACCCAGCTCTGTTCTTAGCCCTGCTTTGCCACCAAAACTTCTAGCTACATACAAATGATAAATTAAGTTTTCTACTGCCCACATTGCTTTCTTTTTAAAACAGCAGCACCTCAGGAGGAAACGGAAAGTCCTCAGGTGATTGTCACTAATTTTTACATTTATTTCCTGCTAGCTGCAGCAGCAGCTCGGGAAACTGGACACTATAAGGAAATCTGCAAGGTGAAGATTTCAAGGTTACAGCTCCCGAGGAATGTGATTAGCACGCACTGAAGAATGGGGTTGGTGAAATAATGTGGTGGCACTTCGCCACTTATTTCCTTGTTGCACAGTGTTTGCAGTGCTTGTCTAAGAAGCCTCTGCAAAGCCTCCGGTCTCTCTCTTCAGAAACCACGGCATAATTCCCATCCTTTCCCTCCTGCCTCACTCCATTATGTAACCCTATAGTGTGTGTGGCATACAAGCTAAAAACTATGTACAGATTCCAACATTTTTTTCACTGTCTTCCCATTTCCTTGTATAGGAAAAAAGCTGAAATAACAACAAGTTCTGGTTATACACCGCTTTTGTTTCTTCCCTATGGAACACCAGGATGCAGACTGGCGGTATGGAGGGACCATAGACGGTCCTGGGAGCCCTCGGAGCGTGGCGCGGAGCTTCTCCCGGGAGCCCGGCGATGCCGCTCCCCTCAGGAGACCCCTCAGGAAACCACTGAGGGAACGGCGAGAGCGGGACCAGCGGATGTGACAGCAGCGCAGGCTGCTCTGCGAGGGACCGCCCCCTCGCGGACACAGCCAATCCGATCTCCGCTTGCAACGTGACTGACGTCCATGCCAACCAATCATATCGCCCCTCCCATCACATAGACTCCACCTTTCGCCCCCGTTGGTCAGATAAGCTGTTAATCGTCCGGGATGTCCCGCCTCTTTCCGGCGGGGGAAATGCTAGGTAGGAAGGGTGGAGGGGGAGAGAAGAAAGGGAAAGGAACCAATGAGACAGTAGAGATGCGTAGATTGACAGGGATGCAGACCAATCGTCGCGCTCCTTCCCCCCGCCGCTCCCTCCCTCGCGGGCGGCGGGGCAGAGGGGGCGCTCCTCCCGCACCTTCCCCGTTGGTCTATCCCACTCCGGGCCGGGCGGGCTGGGTTGAGTGAGCGGCTCGGACCATTGCTCGCGGCGGGCGGGGGGGGCGCGGGCGAGGCGGAGGAGGAAGGAGCCGGCGAAGGAGGCGGGGGGGCGGTTTAAAGGGACAAGAGCCGTGCGGGCGCCGGCGGGGGAAGCCGGAGCGGCGGCGGGCGGGGACTCGCCCCCTTCCCCACACACGCCCGCTCGCACCGCGGCCGGGGTCGCCGCCGCCAGCGCCCCCATCCCCTCCCTTCCCCTCCGCCCGCCGCTTCCACAGCGGCCTCTATGAGGTAGAAGGGAGCGGCGGCCACTCCGGGGGCGGCAGCGGCCGCTACAGCCGCCGCCTCCTCCTTCTCCTCGCCTCAGAGCGCCCCATCTTTGTGTGTGCGGGAGAAGGGCGGGAGGGAGTGCGCGCTGCCCGCCCGCCGCGCTTTGTTCGGAGCCGGGGGGCCGTGGCGGAGCCCCGGCTCTATGTGCCAGCGGCTCCCCGGCGGCGGCGGCGTGAGGGGCCGGAGCCCCTGAGGGCGGGGGGGCCCCGGCCCGTGTCGGTGCTGCGGGGCGGGGGAAGGGGCCGGCTCGCTGCCCGCCGGCCCGGCCCGTGTGCGGGCGGATTGATGTGGGGGGGTCTGACATGAGTCCGCCGGCGGCCGGGTGCTGCCATGTGACCGGCTTCAAGGTGGAGAACTGGAAGCAGAACCTGCGGGCGATTTACCAGTGCTTCGTGTGGAGCGGCTCGGCCGAGACCAGGAAGCGCAAGGTACCGGGGGCGGCTCGCATCCACCCCCCTTCCCTTCCCTTCCCTCCCTCCTTCCTTCCCTCCCTCCCCGACCCACCCGCCGCCGCCTCGGGGAGGGGACGGGTCCGGTCCCCCTCTAGCCCTCCCTCCTTCCCTCTCCACGGGGCAGGTGGGCCCGAGCTCCCGCACGCGGTCCTGGGGGAGGGAGGAGGAAGCGCTCCGGGATGGCGAGGGGGGGGCACCGGGATGGAGGAGGGAACCAGCCCCGGCGGGGCCTCTTTCCCTGCCACCTGCCCCGGCGGCTTTTCCGCAGCGGGGCTGTTCCGCAGCGCCGCCGCTTCCTCCTCCTCCTCCTCCTCCTCCTCCTCCTCCCGGAGGTTTCCCGGAATACCGGGGGGAGGGGAGGCCCGGGGCACCGGGCACGTCCGGCCTGTGGCGGAGCTTTGTGGAGCCCCGCGGGGCCGCGCCCGAGCCCGGGGGGCTGCGCGGAGCACAATGGCTGGGAGCGGGTCCCGGCGCCGGGCGTTGCGGCTCGCTCGGTTGTATGTGTGGTTTTCCTTAAAAAGGGGGAAAAAAAAAAAATCTGCTCGTGCTGATAATCCACTTGGAAAAGGGGATTCCTGCTCTGGTGGGGCGAGGGGAAAGAAACTGGTTCAGCCTGGAGTACAGGGAAGGGCAGGAGGGGTTTGCTCTGGGAGCTGTTGGCACCTAGGAAAAATCCCTGTAAACCAGGCAAAAAGCAGGAAGAGTGCTTTTCCCCACCTATCTCCTATAATAACATACTTATACACTTGCATGTTTCTGGAGGGCTGCTCTATGCACTGTGCAACTAATTACTGTTTTTCCCTAGAATCAACTAGTTTTTACTTCAAAGTGACTTGGCAGATTTCTGTCAGTCGTCGCATTGGTGACTGAAGAGGGGAAGGCAGCAGCTGCACGGAGCAAAACTTGGGGTTTGGGACAACACGGATTGTGTTTTTGTTGGAACAACCCATTGAAAACTTTCTGATCCCAGTGCTTTGCATTAAGCTGCTCAGCTTATTATTCGTAATAGAACTAGAGCATGAAGGATGGACTTAAAGGGTGAGGTGCCAAACCATTTCTCTGTGTTCAGTTCATGTTCTCAGGATGATCCAATTTCCCAATTTTTTTTTACCTAAAGAGGAAAAAATGGAATCTGAGAAGAAATACGTTTTAAATGGATTTAATTACTTGGTAGCCCTGCAAAGTATAGCCAGACTTGTTTTAAATACCTTACAATTCCCTACAGGTCGATATTATGGAGTATATTAGTCAAAATCTGGGTTTATTTAGCCTAGAGCATGTTAAAATACAAATTGAGATATAGTTGATGGTGCTTTCAGCTTAAATGGAGAAAAAATTGTGTCTGTGCTGTGGAAGAAAAAAATGGCAAGTGAGGTATGAAGATGTCTCAGACAAATATAAAGCAAATGCTATGTGGAAGAATAAAAATAAAATTTCATAAGCAAAATTACCTTTTTCTAAATATGGAGCATCCTGTGTAACCTGCATACCTCATGTGTGCTGCAACAGCTTTTTCCTTCTGAAATCTAATGTAGGGATACGTTCATCATTGCTTGAGAAAAGAGCTGAAAATACAGAATATTCCATTGTAATCAATCTGTTCTCACTTCCTCTTTGCACAGCCAGGCTCATAAAGCAGAACAGGATTGTTTCAAAATTATCTGTCAGCCCAGGGAAAACACCAGTTTTCCTAATACATGCTAAAAATGCTTTTCTCCCCCCACATTTTTTTTAAGCAGGTTGCCAGTTTCTGAATCCAGCCCACCTGAAATATGTGGGTGTACATGATCAATATGGGGGAACATTTTGGGTAGCTAAATTGGGATTCAATTCCCTGTTTATGTTTGTAAAGACTGAAAAAAGTCTATAAGTGACAATTCTGGTACTTTATTCACCCCTTATTTATATGAACATGAGACCTTCTTCCATGGAATTTTAATTCACTGCAATTCCCTGTACATATGTATGCCTGACAGTTTTACATGTAAAATTAGAAAAAGGATGTTTTCTGTTTGGTGGCATATTTATAGTCTAATAACTAGAAATAAAATTACCTAGATAGTCCATATAACTTGAAAACAATCCTTTGTCCTTTAACAGTTTACATACACATATATTATGTATAAGTGTATATATATATATATTCTAGGAGCAAACTGTGACTGCTTAAGAGCACCTATTTATTGGTGAAGATTCTTCTTAATCCTAATCATCAAAATGATGAGGCTGAATTAAAGGTTTATTAGCAAGTGATATTCTTTTTATTGCATGATCAGTCACATGATATGTTTATCACAGGAAACATTCCATATATATAATTGATCTTTATGGAAGGCACTGGGCAGTTGAACTGTTGTTCAGATGAAGGTAGGTATAAAAATGCCTTGGCTGTTGGTGAGAGCCAGATGTAAATGGTTCTGGTTCTAGAATGGTAACTACTATCCCTCCTAAGCCTGTCTTAAAAATCCAGGGAGCATTGGGAACTGCAGGGGGCAGAAAGGGTCTGTTCTCCTGCTCTACCTACACTGCGTTGTGCCTTGGCAGACCATTTTAGTGCTGTGCTATTTGGTTTTAATACGCACCTTTTCTGTGAATAAGCTTTTACGAGCTCCAGCTCGCGCTTCAGTTTGCTTTACAGCCAGTGCTTCCAGCAGAATGGCTCTAAAGCCTGGTTTATAGTGGGAAAGCTGTCTCCTGAACGTGTATTTCAATCCTCAGTCAGAACCAAGAGGTAATTATGTATGTGGCTTTGTAGGCACTGGGGTTCTGGTGAAGATTTTCAGAGTGTGTTTGCTCCTGAAGCATTGGCTATGGCAGGATTTGAGCTGTCATCACGGTGCATTGTTGTATCCACACGGAGGAGCGAGGCTGTGACTTGCCTCATCTCACTGCATCTTGGCCAAACTCAAATGCAGCACTCGTACAAGCTGTTCTAGGCACAGGCCTTGCCGTGGTGTAATTTTGTTGCTGGTGGTGAAGCCTAAGCAAAGACAAAACTGTCACGCTGGAGAGTGGAACAGGAGAAGAGGGAAAGGGAGAAATCCAAAGACTGACTCTTGAAATTGTAGTTATTGTGATTAAAAGTTGGAGCTAGGTTTTAGAGCTCAAGTTGTGTGTAAAGTGACATAAAATTAGTGTGGACTGTTTCATTGTTGGGCTTTGACTTGTAACTCCTGATTTTTAATTTGCCGTAGTTAGAATCTGTTTAATAACCTGATGGCAAAGCTTGTGTTTCTGTAGGTCATGGACTTTACCTTGAATATTTTGATGTGAAAATTATCTCATGCTTAATTAAATAACACTCTAGAAGAGGTCCTTAAATTTGTCACCACTACTCCCCATTCAGGAATTATGGAGCAGACAGAGGATGCTGAAAAGGCTTGTGCCAGACCTTCGTGTCATCTTTTTCCATTTTTTCTGTAGGGTCACACTTGAAACACTTGGCTTATTCCTTTAGGATTACAGATGAGAAAAATCTGTTTTGCCGTGCTGAATGTAGCTTTTGTCCCCATCAGTGAGCAATTACGCATGTAGATGCATCTTTGTGTCCAGGAGTTGGTAAGTAATGGTTTCATTGCTGGAAGGACAACTGAATTTATGATTAAATTCCCTCTTCCTGGACTATACGCCTTGGAGGAAAACTGTCTCATTCTGAATGGTTCTTACTATCACTGCCCTGAAAAGGCTCCTCATGATAAAAGTAAACTGGTCATTGTGACCACAGTCGTGATATGCACAAGGTTCTGTGTGGAATTTTAGAATGTTTGTTCAGTGCTTCAGCCAATAGATCAAAGAATAATTGCCTGTCAGGGGCTGTGCACTCTCACTGACAGCGGCTGTGTCCTGGCATATTTCTGCCTGTTTGAGAGCTTCTCTTGTTTTTCCCATTACTCTCTCTTCACATGGGTCCTACAGACCAACTCTTCCTTTCAGATATGAAGAAACATTTGCTTTTATAGGTGATGTTTTTGTCATGTATCGTTCTTCCCATGAACTTGTGACTTCAGTGTGTGGTTCCTTGTAATATTTTGACAGATAATCAATTTTTAGACTTAAACCTGAAATTACTTTGGTTAATTTAGTAACTTTCAAAGTTAAAAAGGTTAAAATAACTTAGCAGATAACTGCCGTGTCATGTTTTCAGTAGCAAGTGTTTTGGTTCACAGTCTAAATCAGTGTGTCATGTTCTTGCTAGAGTGACCTTGCAGTCTTCAAGGTAAGCTACTGGTGGAACTTCTCACTTCCCACGTTTGCTTCCCGAGGGCCTTGCCCCACGTACCTGTCCAGGAACAGGGAGGTGTTGCTTTGGTGATTTGCTTTGTACTGCAACAGACAGGCCAGGAACCTCACCAGGCTGTGCCATCTTTGCAGGCTTGGTGTTTGGATTGCTTAAATTAACGAGGAAATCTTAGCTTGTTTTTCTTTAACGTTTTTAGCATGTGCACCAAACTTCTGGATTACAAATCCTGTGGAGCATTTAAAGAGGAGTCCAGGATTCAAGAAGCATGTCTCTTTTTCAGCTGTGTACTCTGCTGTGGCTGCCTAAGTGACCTGTCTGATTGACTCAGGAAGGATGTTCTTCTTTGCCATGTGCTGTGGGAACTGCCTTCTCCCTGAAAGCCCATGAGAAGTGTCAAAGTCAACTGCAAGCTTCATTGTTCAGGAGGTCTCCAGTTTCATGCTTGAGCAGTCTTCCTTAGTTCTTAACCACTAAGGATTTAAAAGGTCCTTAGACCTGCTGGAGGTAATGTTCTCTTTCCTCTCAGTGTGAAGACATGACCTTTGGTGTGAGAGATTCCCAGACTTGAGATTTTAGCTCTGTACCCAGCAGAGCCTGGTGTACGTGGGACATGTCAGATTGAGAATGTTCCACTGAGTTTATGTCTCTGGTGCTGAAGAACATAATACAAGACCTTCCTCTTCCTAGTGGTGCTAAGCCCTATTCTGTATCCTGTACCATGGGTCTTTTAAAATCACTTGTTGGTTTCTGGGCCAAAGGTTAGGAATTAGTCTTGCACCATGAACTTGAAGGTGGTGAATAGCAGTTCTTAAGTTGTGGGATCTGAACCATCAGGACTTCTGTTTTTTAGCATGGATGGGAGAGACAGTAAATGCAGTTTTCTCCCTCCTTGTGTTTGTTTCCTGTTGTAGAGCAGGAAGATGGATCTGCACAAGCAGGTGAAGTTAAAAATAGGGATAGTTGGACAAGAAGGCTTGTATCTTTTTTTTCTGTAGTCTTATCAGCAGTCAAAGGTTTGCTCATAGCCAAGCTGTTTGTAAGAGTAGTCGAACCATCTCTTTAATTTTGTCTGCAGTCAATGATTTTATTTGCTTAACGCTGAAAGCTTTTAAACTGTAATGACAGCGAGTAGTGTGAAGGTGAGCAGGGTGGAATGGCTTTGTTTGATTTGCTGGACTGTGTGTTGAGCTTTATTTTAAGCCATCAAAGCTTTAAACCCCAAACAAAGGTTAGGTGATAGCCTCATTTTTTGTTCCAAGCCTTAATCTTTAGGTGAAACCAGAGCTGCAAATTGCTTGCAAACCTTGTACTCTCCTCTCATTTGAGGATTTTCTGTTTCAGTAACTGGTGTAACAAATTTAGAGGCAAATGTTACCGACTGGTACTGGAAGTTTTCTGCTTGTGAATTGCTGACTCTCCTCCTTGAGTTGAGCAAAAAAAAAAAAAGTGTTTTCCTTTGGGATGGACTCTGGGGATCCTTCTTCGTAACAAATGCTCTTGCAACTGTTAGTTTGATTCCCAGTGGTGGCTGATTTGTTTTAAACCAGAGAAATGTTTAAAACCTTATGTTTCCCACATTAAACCAAGCACCCACAGTTTTTTCCGTTCATGTGCAGATCTATGAATTCTTACAAAGAAACTGGTTTATTTCTGTCTTTTTCCTGGTAGATACAGGATTTTTTTAATTAGCCACGCCTTTCTGTTTCACTTGACTGACATCTACTTTAAAACTGTGGGTTTGGGCTTTTTATTACATTCTCATGGTTCTCCCAGTGTTTGTAATGTCTCTGTAGCCCACAGCAGCACCCAAGGTGAGTAGATACTTATGTCCTCTTATTATACATGAGGTATAGTGGCATCAGGAGAAAGGCAGTCTGAAAGTGACCCATAAACATCTCACTGGCCTGTTCAAAACATTATTAAAAAAGAAATTATTTTTCTCCCCACGACGCAAAGAGCCATTGTTAGAACCTTTCTAGACTTGGACAGAAAGAGCTGCCTGGAGGCACTGTCTCCAGCCTCTTGTTAACCTGTGGACAATGGAGCAAGTGAGTGAAATGCTGTAATGACATTACAGTTTATTCTGTTATCCTGGACTGTGTTGTCAGCAAGCAGTGTTGGAGTGTAGGGAGAGCCATATGTTACCCAAGAGGCCTGAATTGGGAACCTTTCCTTAGCAGAAGCAGTTCGAGAAGCTGATAGATCTGTTCGGACTGAATGGAAGCTCTGTCTTGGTAGTTGTATTCTCTTACATATTGATTTGGCAGTCCTTTATGTACACTCGGCTTAATTCAAGCTAAGAACTTTGCTGCATTAGCTAGTAATAGAATCAATGTTGTAAAGAGTTACTCCTTGCAAAATTGACCTGCATTCTGTTTGGGAGTGGGACCACATAATGCAACTGGCACAGCAGCTCAAGAACAATCTGTGGTTTAGTGTTGGAGCAGCTGCCATGGTGCTGATCTCTCTCATTTAAGAGAAAGAATCATTTTATCTGTCTCAAGACCTATTTGAGGATCTGTAAAGTGAACTGTTACCAGACACCAGTTGACTCAAAGTAACCTGAGATTCACTTTATCAGTTGATAACTGATTAGCAGCAAGCATTCTGTCCTGTCACATTCTTTTGTGTGTGGAATGCAGCAAATACTCTACTTTAGATTTTCCATTTCTCTATTTAAGTAGAATGTTCCTTAAGGTTTGGTTTTATTTTTCTTAAAACCTCTCAGAGATACATAACACTAACAAGAAACCCATAATTTTTTTTTTTTTGCCTGTCTCTGCTACTTTTAAAGTTGGTAAAAAGAACTTTTTCCTCTCCTCTTAATTCTTCCTTTCCTGTGTTTAATGGAGCTTGAAATTAACGTGGCTTTTCTTGTCTACCTCTTGCATAGTATCACTGGTGATGTCAGCATATCCCTGGTGGGAAATATATCTGTGAAGATCTACAGTGCACTAAATTTGTCATTGAATGAAAAAATTTGGTATTAGACAAGGTGAAACTTAAAAAAAAGAGAAAAAAGTGGATATTGGTAACAAGAGTTGTTTTCAACACTACTTAAAATGTAGTATCTTTTTAATGTAACTGTTGAGGGCCAGTGCAAGTTTTCATGTCCTGACACAAATTCTGACATTAAACATGACAAATATATTAAACATCCTCATATTTCAAGTAGTGGTGAGAGGCAGCTCACAAACTGACACTGCTTGGTAGTAAGTCTGAAGACAGAACTGGGATTTGACTGGGCTTAAATGGTCTTGTCCTTGTACCATGCTGGTTTTGCCATGGTTGTTTTGAACACACAGCTGAGCTCTTCTGCATGTACGTGTAAGATGTGAAAATTTAACTGTTAATACATTCAGTGAGTTCTGTTTATGTAGAATTAAGATGTAGAGATCATTAATCTACATTTCATTCAAAAGATCATTGGAATATCTTCTCTTTGTTATTAGTGCCTTCATTTTGGAGTTCTGTGTTGCCACTCTTCCCTAGTATATTAAACCAAGTTTTCATCCATGTATTAATCCATAGTTTAAAACATATTATATTTAAAAATCACCTAGTTATTAGGCTCTTTTTTTTCTTAAACACATAAAAGAGCCTGCACTATTTGAATGTAGTTTAGCGATGGGGATGATGGAGTATCAAACACCCATGTGGGCACCATGTTCCATTGCCTCACTTGTCACTGAAGTTCATGCATCCAAGTAGCCCTTTTTAAATAGGCTTTGGCTTTGGATTCATCTCACTGAATTGACTGCCAGGGCTTTTATATGTATGTTTTGCTTCTGTTTTTAAAGGGCTTTTGTTTTTGCATCAAGTACAGACTTGAATTACTTCAGTGTTTATCAGCACAAGGAGAGAATGCAGCAGTTTATAAGCTTTATTTTTGCCTACCTCCCTCTTGCCAACTTCTATTTAAAAAGTATCTTTCCCTCCTTGTGTCTTTGTTCAACCTGATGTTATTTCACAGAGTTTGTCTAATTACAGTTTGTACTTCTGTCCTCTGCAATCAGCCTTGTTGTTGCATTGCAAGTCAGATTTTAAGGGACCTTGTCTACAATATACTCGGTAAATAAAGGTGAGATTTATTGCACAGCAGATGTATGACAGCTCAGTAAGTGCAGACAGCTGAGATAGCTGACTGATTTCAGTACCTCGTTTGTGTTAGGTGAGCTTTTGTGACCCTCTGCCCTCCAGGGACAAATGCAAAATTTGTCTTAAGGTTTTATGTTTTTCTTTGCTGTGCTTCATTATTTTCATATTAGTGCCCAGTTTTGCTCATAACTGGATCTCTGTCCTGTTGGCAGCTGGTGGCCAGAGTGAAGCTCTCATTCACATTGGCCTCTGTGCATTGCTGACTTCTGCCATGCTCTTTCAGCAAGCATCCCCTCCCGAGAGCTTATTATTGGAAATGTTTATCTGCATGATGAACACTCAGTTCTTTGGTCACTCAGGACTACGTTTTGACTACGCTTTTGGTTGTGGGATAATCTTGATGTGGAGAACAGGATGAGAAATGCTGTGAAAATAGTTTCAAAATTCCTGCAATTCTGTGCATAAAGAGGAACAAGACTCTCCTCTGTCATGATGAGGCTGTTCCCTAAGGAAATTTCTTATACTGTGTTCAGCATAATTTTATCTTACTGCCCTTCATGATGTATTTCCTTGTCACATAGTAGTTCTGCTACTTAGAACTTTTCTTGCTATGCAAGTTCCAGAGTTACCCCAATAAATTAAATTTGTTTTCTGCTTGTCTTTGTAATAATTATATCCTTATTGAGAGGTTTTGGGGAGTAGATTTTTTTTTTGTCTGCCTTAGGCTGTGTACTGCAAAAATCTGACTGTAGAAAAACAGAACTCCAATTTTGCAGTAATCTGAAGAATTACTTTATTACAGCAATTCTTTATAAAGCAAGCAGTTTAACTCTGTAAGCACATTGTACCTGTACGTTGAAACTGGCAGACAAGTTGTTTTAAGCAGTGGTGCAAAGGATGTTAAGGAGAAGGTGAGTTTGCAAATCTGACAAGTTTTAAAATATTGAATTGAAATTTGGAAACTAGTTATAGATACGGGTTCCAGTGAGGCACAAGTACATGATGGAATTGGTAAATGGTTTGGGTGAGAAGAATGCCACTGAGGTAAAGGACAGGCAGTATTTGACTTACCAGAAAAAAGCAAGAGATGTGAAATTTGAACGTTTCTGTGCATTATCTTGGAGACTGGTGAGTGAAGAACATGAAATCAGCTCTTCAGCTCTAGGTGAATAAGTGTCTTTCCTTAATTGTGTAAGGAATTACCAGCTCTGGGCTGCATGTTCCTGCTGTTTTACCATTGCTGTGTCATGTTTGTGTGGTGCCATGAAACAGAGCAGATAAAGTCAAAAATTATTTTTTTTCTCCTCTTACTGATACTTCACCAACCTGAGTAGTGACACTGGGAGGCTGCATGTGGCAGCTTGAATAATAACTGCTGCTGTGCTCTGGACTGTGCCAGGGACAGACCATGTGTGAGTGTTGTCCTAATGGTGGCTTCTTCTGTAAAGAGTTTCTAATACCGACTTCATCCAGAAGGTTCTGTGAAGGAACCTCTGTTAGTGCTGCAGTGGTGTGCTTGTACCTGCTGTTCTCACTGGTGTGTGCTGAGCCTGATACATGAAACTTGTCTTATGTCTGCAATTGTTGGAACTTACTCCTGTATGCAAATAAGTTACCCCAGTTTCCTTGTGAAAAATAAATGAATTGGGGAGTGTAGAATGCCTGTAATCTGTGATCAGCTATTACAGTAAATCTACTTTTCATATTATGTTTAATTTAATGAAATGAATAGTGTTTTTCCAAATAATCAAGTTACGAGCCGCTTGTGTCCCTCTTTACAGAGGCCCGTCTCTAAGTTAAGATTTCTGTCTTTTATAATCAAGCTCTAGTAAGCTGACGTAACTTTTTTGTTGGTTTAAAGCATGTGGTCATGGGCCGTGTGCCTAGATCATGCTCCTGCTGCATGTAGTTGAGGATGATGGGATAATGGGACTGTAAATTATCTCTTTATGGTGCTGGTTTTCCTCTGGCCTCCTCCCTTGTGCAGTGTGGAGCAGCCCCAAGGCTGTTCCGAGTGGTGCCAGCTGGCTGGAGCCCTGGGGGCCGCTGTGCCAGATGGAGACAGCAGCACTCCAGTGAAAGCCAAACGTGCTTCCCGGGGTCGTGGGGAGGTGCAGCCTCTGCAACCCTGCCAGGGATCCCTGGGCAAGAGCTGTCCTGGGACTCCGTTACTCCTCTACTGGTGCAGCTGTGGAAGGGACTGGGCTAGGGCATCTGTCAGGCTTTTTTTTTTTTTTTCTGGTGTAGATTCTTAATTCAATATTCAGCTATTAAGCATTTTCAATGTGTTAGCATCTCCTTTTTCCTAGTTTATGCTTCTGTACTGTATCTGTGAAATGATCAATTCCATAGCATGTACAGATGCTCGGTATCGAGACAGATTTTTTCAATTTGATTAAGTGTGGTGGTTCCTGATGTGTTGTCCTGCTTTTTTCCTGACTACCGAAAAATGCTGTTATCCATAAGATACTCAGACTAGAAACAGCTTGTTAATGCTGATTTTTTTCACTAAAATGAAACAAAGCCCCAAACCCTTCATTCCATTGTCTGAAATGACAGCTTCAGATACGCTCAAAAATAAAAGCATCCCTTCATTTGCCTAGTTGACTTTATAGTTTGTATTGAAAAAAATCTATTTCTTAGAATACCATTGAAATCAGTTGTTGGTGTTACTGCATTTTATTCAGCCCTGTGGCTTTTTTTGTATTCCAGAACAATTCTTAGTGTAGAATAGCCTCATCTGCACAAGATATACCCCACAAAACCCATGTGTTTGAATATTCCCATCTTGTGGAGATGAGGACAATAAATGGGTGAAACTCTTCGAAGAATCCAATTCCCTGGTAGCTGCTCAAACAGCTATTTGTTCTGTGAAGGAGCTGAGATACACCAACTTACCCAGTGTTTCTTCACTCTCTTGACCCAGAAGGCTTTGTTCTTATTGACCCATTAATGCAGCTCACACTTCTAATCCAGGAACCCAAAATAGCTGCCAGGCCTGGATTTTACTGTGGTGGCATTTGCTGCACAGGTAGTTGGTATAACCCACCATGCAGAACTGCAGCTGAAAACCCCCCTGAGCTGAGGCACATGAGACTATTTTGGGCAGATACTTTGAGTGTCTGATTTAAGTAAGGTAATAAACCCAAATTGATAGAATGTACAAAGGACTTACCAGAAGAACAATATATTTGGAGTCAACTCTCCCTGTCAATCTCCAGAACTGGACGTGAGTGGGAATAGGGAAGGAAGGATGTGCCTTGTAGCTCCCTTGCCCTGATGATTGTGCTAGAGGAGTGAAGTACAATGAGAATGGACCACAGAAAGTAGTAGTTACCATATTCCAGCCTAAATAGTATTTATCTCTGCTCTTGAAGAAAGAATGATAGTGTTTTTGTGATCTCTTAGGATATGACACAGATTTGGGAGTGATCATTCAGTCTTGTATTAGTAAGGCAAGTGATTTAAGGCTGAGTCTATCCTGAAGGACACACCAGCTTGAGGTAATGAAGCAGTGGGAAGAAATGTATGGTGAGAAATAATTTAAAGGCTTTAGATGCATTTCCCTGGTTTCTTTACAAAGTAGATTTTTTCAAAGTGACCTTCATTTGCAGGAACTGTTTCTACTCAGTGTGTGCTCCTCTTTGCTACACAATATTTTTGGTACCTTTTTCCTTGGAGAAGCTTCAAATCACAGGGAATTGGAGTTCATTTCCTAGCAAGGTAGTAAATGACTTGTAATCGCTTCCTTAACAAAATTCTTAACATGTACTGTTCTCTTAATTCTCTCTTTTGCAGGTGTCTTATATCTACTTACAGGTATCAGAAATAAAGCTTTTCAAGGAAATTGTGAAATTTTCCTTTTGTCATGCAGAAAGAAAGCTCTGCTCTATGTAAACCCTTGCTGAGTGTGATGCCTGCAAGACTGTTCCTGTCACTTTAAATACTTTTATATCCAGCTACTACTAATAGTTAGTGAATTAGTTTTCTTTCAAGATATGAAATCCTTTTGTCCTGCTCTTCCTCAGTGCTGAATCCCTTAACCTCACCAATTCATATGTTTCAGCTCACACTGCTTAACTGCTTAAAGTATTTCCTTCAAGTTAAGGTCTTGAAAGTAGAACACATAATATGTGAAATCAACTCTTACCAGCATTAATGTACTTTTCTTCTGGTTCATGAAGCAAAGAGATTGCATTAGAATTGAAATTGATGATTGGTGGAATTTCCAAACTGTTTATTGAAAAAAAAATTAGCAAACCATATCAGAGGGCAGAAGTCATGCTTTAGTTCTGTCAATTCTACAGAGCCGAAGAAGGTTTAAGTGTGGTGTGTGTTCAAACAGGAAGGAGATTCCACTCAGCTTTGTCCTTCACTTCTTCTGCAGGTTTTGCTTTAAGAACTTGTAGTAAGGAGCTTTGGTTCCAGGTTTCTTTGTGGTTTATTAGGTGGAAAAGTGGAATGGATGACCAGGAATCTACTTCTTAGCAGAGATAGTTTTTGTTGTAATTTCCTCTCTGACCTTCTAGCGAGGCCAAAGCTGGTTTTGAACCTGCCCTTAACTCACAGGTAATGGTGAGTTCTGCTGCAGAGCACACAAGATCTGAAAGACTTTGTGATGTCCTGAGTTGGACTCAGTGGTCACACCAAGCTTTCAGTGTGACTTATTTCACATCAGCTTGGTTTGACTGGTTAATTCAATTTTTTTCTCTTAAGCAGGAGGAATCTGGTGCATTGTTTCCTGATTTTTGTTCTGTATCTGTTCTTTGAAGCACATTCTCTACAACAGACAGCACCCTGTTTTCAATGGCTACTTTTTAATTTATTCTTTTTTCTTCCATACCATGAGTTTTCCTTCGTGTTCCTACTTCTCTGGCTGTACACTGCCTTTTTCCCTAGAAATTATCTGTTTGTTTACAGTTTAGACAAATGTCTACATTTCTGTGCTCCTAATTTTTTAACGTGAGCCCACCCTTTCGAGCCTAAGTATGGAGCACTACTCCTGACACAGAGTCTGAGCAGACTGTTCCTCATGCCAAGGTTGTAAGTGTTAATCTTGCTGCAGACTGGGGTGATAATTCATTGCTGTCACAGCAACACATGCTGAAAGTTGCTTCTTGCCAGATTTGTTGGCTATATGCTACACTAGAGAAAATTATTTCAAGAGTCTTATTGCATAGCCAGATGCTGCAGAACTCGTGCAATCAACCTCCCCTCCCCCCTTTTTATGGCTCTTCTGACTTCAGGGAGGAAAAACTATTATACACTGAAACACATTCCTGTGTAACACTAGTAAAGACGTGGATGAACTTCTGATTGTGGCTAATTTTTCTGGTTTTTCATGTAGGGAAGTTCTGGTTTGTGTTCAGGATAAAAAGGAAGGAAAGCTTTTAAGGTAGGATGAGGGGAATTTTAAAAGGAAATTAACAGTCTCTCCCCTGCTGTTTGTTGTGTTCTCTGCCATAGTTGGGTGCTGTGGAAATTTTGTGTTTTCTTTAAGAACTAGTGACTAGGTTGGCTCAATTCTGAAGAACTGGAGCCTTTGCCATCTGTGTCCTTAGGATCTTTCAAACGCAGGAGAACCTTTGTGAACTCTGGATATCATCATATCTCGGCACTGGCCAAAGATGATTTTTGGTTTAGTTATAGCTGAGATGTAGAGCCCTGAAGAGGAAAATAAGTGGGTTTTTGGTACAGGATTTGAGTCCCCTGTAACAACTTAACATTTGCTCTTATATATGTGCTGTAGAAAAATGCAAGTTATGTAGGTTTTTTCCCAAGGTATCCATTACATTTTGGGCATGGTGGTGTCTGATTACCAGGGAGGTGAGATTTACTGACTGTTTAGTCAGAAAGAAATACACTTTTCCCAATGTATTTCCAGCATAAATCTCATCCAGTGGCTGGGCATTGTGTCACCAATAATTTTATCCTCTCTTGTGTTTTAAGAGAAGGTGCCATAGAAATTGCATTATTATGAATGTGTTCCCATGGGACAAGATCCAGGTGAAAATGCAGTGTTGGAGAGTTTATTATTACCCACACATTGTGTGTCATGCAGAGCTCCCCTGCTTTTCATTCCTTGTGCTACAGTTCTTTGCACTTCTAGATCACAGGAAACACTGCCCTGAAAATCAGAACTAGGAAGGGCTTCTTAGACCTGAGCAAATCACCTCTCTGCTTGGCAGGGAGAGCTTTTCAGCAATTTAAGGTACTCTAAGAAGGCCCGAGGCCTCAATGCTCTCAAATGCTTTTTTAATCCTGCTGTTAAGCACAAAGGCCATGTATTTGTCCCCAAAACACTACCCATGTTTTTAAGTATAGAGACAAAGCAAGAGATCAGGACTAGAAAGCTGTACTGGCTCTCATGGAATATTTTTGCTCTAATCTGTGTGAGATTACTGGTGATTTGCAATTGTAATACTCTCCTGAAGAATCCCTTGGTTTTGCTTCGAGCTCTTAACTGGTTTTTCAAGTGCAATATGCCAAGGAAGTTCTGGCTTTTGTTCAGATGAAAGACTTTATAATTCACTTTCTCCCTCATTCCTATGTTTCCCCTTATCCCGCCCTATCCTGCTGTTGTGGTTTGTGTATGTATCAGCCTTTCATTTTCCCACGTACAGGGGCTTTAAGAGCCCAGACAGTTCCTGTTGCTGGGGTAGCCTGCACAGCTCTTGGGAGCTGAGGGGAGAAAGGTTGAGTTCCTTGTTCTGTTTCTGGCCTCCACTGCCACACTCAAATGTTGGATTGAGGCTCAATCTGTGCACTATAGATGTTGAATTTATTCCTGGTACTGTTTCCTTGAGTGCAGGAACAGGAATTTGTTTAGAACAAATTGACAGATGAGTTCTCTGTTCTTACCAACATTCAGATTGCACTGTGGTTATTTTTAATAGCAAATACAATGTCCTGTTTTTTTTCTTTTTAGCAATGCCAAACACACACAAATGTCTGCTGTTATGTTAACTTTGGTGAGGGATTTGGAGCTTTGATGAGCTGCTGTATATCAGCTAATGTTTTCCTTAAGTGTTGGTAAGTCTGTCCGAGTTTTGGAAGCTGGGACAGGCTAGATCCATGGAAGAATGTGTAAAAATGTCTCATCTGCCAAAGAAGATTTGTTAGCATGTTCAGGGCAATAAATAATTTAAAGTTTCTGAAAACTGTTAAGGTTTGTGTGATATGGAGAAGAAGGAAAGCAAATGATAAATACATAACTTCCCTCTTTCCCAGTGAGACTGCTGTTTGAGCTGTTCCCTTCTCCCAAATTCAGTTGCTCAGCTGGGAGACAAAGAAGCGTTAAGTTGATCTGTTTGCTTGAACTGATTGATTTCAGACCCCAGTCATTTACAGCTTTGGGGCAGAGCTTGTGGAGTCTTACCTTGTGATGATGTTTCCCTCTTGGAATGCAATGTGGTAATTCATAAGATTGCATCAGATGGATTCCCTGCTTAAGGGGAAGCTGCGGATTCCAGCAGACCATCCACGGTCCTTTAGGGAGAGAACTGAAATTGAGAAGGGAAGGCAGGACCCACAGAGCCCTTGCTGCTCTCTGAACATGGGCTTATTGGGCTTCTCTGGAATTCAGTCTTCTGCTTGATAGAAAAAATTACCTTCTATCACAACAAAGCTTTCCGTTTCTGTATGGTAAGTAAGTAAATGGCAAATAATGGGAGATGGAAGCCTGTACAACATCTCATACAAAGTGAGGGAACGTGGAAGAGTTAGAGTCAAAGCCTCTTTGTTTTGGGTGGGGGGATGATGAGGGAAGAGTATTTTTAATGTGTTGGTTTTTTAGGAAACCCCTGAATAGTGAGCAGTGAGGATGTGGCAGGGAATTCACTAACAACTGCCTACTCAAGTGTGGTAGAACAACCCAGAGTTCTGTTCAGGGGTAATGATCCCTCCAGACCTCAGGGAAGAAATGGGATTTCAGGCTGATTCTGTCAGGGTGGTGTTTGGTGGCACAGCTGATTCTGCCCATCCCAGCAATGTGTTCTGTACACAATTGTTAACATGAGGCCTTGGCACAGAAACTGTTGGCCAAGTTTGATTTCCCTGAAGGACATCGTAAAGTCAGCAGAAATTACAGTGTGGACTCAGCTCAGAGGGAAGTTATGGCTCTTTCCTGTGGATGGACCTTTTGCTTCTTTGTCCTTTTTTTTTTTTTCTTAATGCATATTTTGACAATTCAAATTTAAAACCACATAACAAAGGAAACTTTTTCTATCAGTCTGAAACGCAAAACCCTTTCACTTGGTGCTGCAGTAGCATGTAAGATTCCTTGATTATACCAATACTCCTTAGTCTTGGAGAGTCTTGAAGGAACATATTGGCTGATGGGAAGCCAGTTGGAAATGAGAACTCTTCAATTGGAGAACCAAATTAGTATATGCTTAAGTCCCTCAAAAGCACTGCTCATGCTATCTAATGTCTGTTAATCATTTCTTAGGAGAAATGATGGAAATGTTACTCAATGCACTAATTCTCTACAGTGTTTCTAATTACTCCATTGATTTTTTTGAAGCATAGATTTGTGTAAAGGAACACGCAGGTATATTTGAACAAATACAGAGCAATAAAACTGTAATTGTAATTCATGTACATTCAACAAACAAAGCATTAATTTTATTAGTTTTTCCAGCAGTCTGTGTGTTTGAAGTGTGTGGCTGGTTCTTTCTTAAGTCTGTGACTCATTAAAATTTCTGTACTGTATTGTCTCATCTGTCAGGCAATCTCACGTTGATTTGGTGTTTTATATGTACACATTGTATAAGTAATTCATTTTAAAAAGTCAAAAAATGTATGCAAAGGCTGGTTTAGTAGTTGATTGTGGTAAAGTTTTACCATTCTCCATGGTATTGTCTTAATCATAAAAGAAAAAAAATGTTCCTCAGGTTGTTCCAGTCAGTCTGCATTCAGTGTCTGAGTTCTGGTCCACTGAACAGTCACTGCTCTGTTATATCCGAGTTAATAATACTGTGACTTCATCTATTGTTTTAATAAAAATGCCAATAATTATTGTAAGTGGTTATGAAATTTCTTCCTTTCAATCCCAGTGTCTCAGAAGAGGCTCCTATTAAACTTCATCTCACATCATGAGAGAATGTATGATGAGAAAATGTGTGTTGGTATTTGGAATCCTGTAAGAACACTTACTTATTTCATTTTTGTGATGTTGTCCTTGGGTGGAGCTCAGGGTTTGGGTTTTTTTTTTTCTCCCATATAAATGCATTTCCAGATGTTAACTTTTGAAAGTCTCAGTCTGAATTTTGAGGTTTTAATCCTTCATTTCAAATGCACGGAATCATTGTAGTGGGTTTTTTTTTTTTTTAAGTTTAATTAGGGATTTTTGGTGTGTGTGTGTATATATGTTAAAAACCCACACACATATAGTCACTGGTAATTTGCTTAACCTTGGGCAGGAAAAGTGGAGAATGGTAATAGGAGATGCTTCAAGGTGTGTGGTATCCAGTATAGTACAGAATCTGTTCTTTCTCTGCCTTTTTCAGCCTCAGGTTCACTAATTTAACGATCAATTTAAGAGGCTTCAAGGTCTGCTGTGTTTTGTCAGAGCAGCAGAGCTAGACCATATGGATGATGTTTTTTCCCTTTATCCTTTTTTGTAATTTCTGTGGATGTGTTTGGCTGTTGGTGTTTGTTGTCTTATTCTCCGATTAGAAGACAAATTTAGTTTGCGATAGGAGTTAAAAAGCAATTTGTTTCACCAATGTGTGTTCCAATTTTAATTAGTGTCTTTTTTCTAGTTGGGAGTCTTCAGATAGATGATTTTTGCTTTCCAAAGAAGTTATTTAAATCACATGATTATTATATTTATACAGCTGAAGTTTTCTGTGTTCTGCTTTGCACAAAAGTCCACGTGTGCCAAGTACCCTCACACTCACCTGATAAAATAAACTCTGAATTATATCTGAGTAATTCTTTTTCTGAAGCTGTCTGCAGCTTTGCTGTACAGATGCCCTTTTGCTAAATGAAACGCTACTTATCTTAATTACTAGTGTTAATGGACGTGCTGTGGGCTCAGTATTTGCTATTGCCAGGTAGAATCTAAGTTATGTCTTTTTCTGCTTGACAAATGTGACAGAACTGTAGTTCTGACTGTCGTGTCTGAATGAATCAGTGCCACGTGCATGAGGAGTTGCTGGCAATCACCTGGAATGCATAAGCAGACTTCTCTTCTTTCAAGCATCTTTTGCAGGCACTGTTATTCCTGAAATGCCACGTGCTCCTAATTTGTCAGGTGCATGTGTTCCAGTGATGGCTTATGGTTTCCCCTTCTGCGTTTTTATCTTCTTAAAGGTCTCAGCTCTTACAGAATCTGCTTCTGTCCAAGGATGCAATGTGAGCTACTGAAGATCCATGGCATTAATATAGGTAGATGTAAATAGATCAAAACCTCTACCAAAACCCCATGTATTTTCCCATTATACAGACAATTCTTCTGCTAAGGTATTATTTTTAATTTAAATTGCAATGTGCTCCTGGTACTTGGTATTTGCTGAATGTTAAGAGTATATAAATTGTGTTCTGAAACCATCTTTGCAGGAAATTAAGATTCAAATTCTGTTTTCTTTTTCTAAGTAGAATGCTTACACAATGGTTACACATTCTTAACACATTATGTGTATGTGTGTGTGTGTATATGTACATAAATTGTATTTTCATTTGAGAACGAAGATTAGTTCTTTCCAAAATGCAGAATTTCCCAAGAGCCAATGAAAGAAAAGTTTTCTGAAATAGTTTTGATCTAGGAAGTTGTCACATTGAGTGGAGTTCTATTTTCTCTCTTCCTTCATAGCAGTTCTGACATGACCACTATGTGGATTTTTTTCTCCTTGGTGCTTTTTAGTGTTGTCAACTGAAGTGTTGTGTCTAGCAGAACTGCAGTGATGAACTTGCTGTGCAAACACTTGTTCAAAGGGTCATGTGGAGTATTAATAGATCTGATAAGTGGTTCCTCCATGAGTTTTACCTGGGAATGGTGGACTGGAAAGTCTTAATGCAGGTTTTGGGTTAAACATGGGTAGGTATCACTTTCCCCTCGCTTCATTCATCAGTTACCACTGCCATCACTTGATTATCAGAAATGGGATGTCAGGAAATCCTGCTCTGATTAAGTCTTTTGGCATGTTAATTTCAATTACTTCATTACTGAGGAAGAACTGCCAGGGAATGGTTTTGCAGGACTGATGAAAACCACTTGAACGTGCCTGTAAAGTTTCTGAAAAATTTCCCCTCTCTTAGAGAATCTTTTAATTTCATCCTTAATTTCTGTGTGATTAATGAAAGAACAACTGGATTAATTTATTAACTTTGACAGGCAAATTGTCTTTTACATCAGAGTTCTAGCTCTCTGTCAGTGGAGAAAATTAAATCTCTACTAGAAACCTTGATGTCTTCACAAAAAAAAAAAAAAAAAAAGAGGTGGAAAATGTTATGTATTACATAGCATGTTACTTTTTCTTGCTTACAGGGCACAGACATAAGTGCTTGTAGATCACCTGGAAGGTGAGAGGGTTGTGCTTGAATACTTCCCTGACCTGGCTCATGTAAGGGCAGGAGTTAAACTGCTGAATTTGAACCCATTCGTGTTTCTTTTTAAAATCAGGTCTTTGTCACTGAGCTTTATAAGCATTTTTGGTTTGGATGTAGGTTCAAGATAGTCTTTGACATCTTGAAACATTTTGCTTTGCTGTCTTGTAACTTGAGTTTTTGTATTCTGGTTTAAAGAGCATTTTGTGAGAATGTGAGGCAATGGCACATGATGAGTTCTGAAGTACTGTCAGAAAGATCACTGTGGAATGAAGAGGTGGCATTGTGTCTGAAGTGTTCTGTCTTGATGGTTCGTGTTCTGCAGAACTCTGAACAGTTTCAGGAGCTGGAATAGTTTTAGGATTTTTTTTAGAGTTCAGATTTTCAATTTTTTAGGTTTAAAGCTGTGCCCTTTTGAAAGATCACTAATAACTGTTTGGAACTGGCTACCAGACATGGTTCTTGGAACTCCCCAGTCGCTCTGTAAGATGAGTCTTTTATGGGGTACAGCATTAAGGAGGTGTCCTGCTTTCTGATTTGTTTGGGGGGGTGGTTTTTTTTTTTGTTGTTGTTGTTTGTTTGTTTGGTTTGTTTTGTTGGTTTTTTTTTTTTTTTTTTACTTTTCACATACTCCTGAAGACACAGGATTTGATGTATTTGGTAGTATAAAGGCAGATGGATTTTTATCTCACCAGGACTGGGTAGCACTTCAACTGAAATATCATCTTCCATTTCCATGTTTCATATTTTAATAGAAGCTTTAGAATTTCATGGAACCTAATCAATTCAGAAACAAACTGGTGTTTACACAGACAGGTTATATAATGCCTACATTATGTTTTCATGCTTTACATCAAGGGAGGAAGGCTTGGTTTAGTTCCTGCAGTTTTTAATTGTATTTTGACCCTTTCTTCTGCAGCCCTTCCAGCCCCTTCATGGGACAGCAGAGGGTAGGTGAGACAGGCTTCTCTGTAAAACCTGGCAAGTCAAATGGCAAAGAGTGGAAGTGCCTTGGGTTTGGTTTGTTCTGTCTTTTAAAGAGACAGGAAAATATGGAGAAAGATCTGCTGTTGATATTATGAAATAGACTTTCACTGTAATTAACAGCCTGGGAGTTTTTCTGCTTGCTTTTCTTATCGTGGTGTTGCGAAAGCTTGCTGTCCTGCTGGGATTTCTGTTTGGAATGCAGAGGTGTGCTCCAGCTAAAAGCATGTGCTTTGCCTAATAAGCTTTCCTAGCCACTGAGCCCAGCTGGCTGCTGCAGTCTGCATTTGTTTTGTCTTAAGTAATTTTTAAATGAAACTAACACTTTTTACATTAAATGACAAACCAAGCACAATGTCCATAAATGAAACCAAACACTATAATCTTACTAATTTTTCCTTTCAATGGGCAGCATTATATAACTAAGCAGCCTACTAAAAAGGAAGATATGGAAATAATACTGGTGGGATGTGAATGGGGCTGAGCTGAAGGGATCAGCCTTTGTTGGAGGGAATGTCTACGTTGAGTTAAGGGTTTAGCACTTCCTCTCATAAATACAGAAGATGAGTGAAGAGAGTGGGGCCTGGCTGGTCAGCACAAAATGTTCTTGTCAAATCTTGGTATCTTTTGCTGTAGGTGATGATGAATGTCATCAACATGTAGCACTTTGCTGGAGTCTCCTGATGGGTTAACTTTCAGGGTTGCTGCAGTCTTGCAGCTACCTTGAGTTGAAAAAAACTGTTCAAACGCTCTGAAATTCAGCCAGATCTTTCCAATTTGATGCAAATTATGAATGAACAGAAGAAATGTTAGAAGGTAAAACAGGAAATAGTCTGTTTCAAAATACTCATGATTCATTGTTTGTAAGTCTACAACGGTGACACTGGAATTGTTGTGGAAGTTTGTTCTCCATGAATTTGTGGAAAATAATGGTTTTGTTCTGACTTTTAGCTGAATATGAACATTTTTCATATAGTACTAGTCAAATACACAAAGCTCTGGCCAATTCATGCTTGGCTGTTAGTTTCAGTGGAGCTTTTTTAATATGATGGAGCAGCTGCTTGGAAATTAAAAAAAAAAACCAACAAAACAAACCCATAACAACAATAATAAAACCACCACCAACAAAATATCTCTGTAACCTTGTTTATATATTTATTCTCACAGATATAAGGGCAGATTCTTTTCTTCCAGTGAATTCACATAGCTCAAAGTTGCTATGAGCAGGAACTTCTCCCATTGCTGTGAGGGTGAGTGTCATCTGACCTGCACACAAATGTTCTCCTGGTCCTTGTAGGCAGCTCTGTCAGCTGGGTCAGGGTGAAGGTTTGAATCTCTTTGCTGGTTCTTTTTGCTGCTTTTTGAAGAATTGCATTGCAGTGAAGCTCTAAACCTCTTTTTTTTTTTTTTTTTTTTTCCTTTACACAAATGTCAGCGGACAGATTTAGGGCCTGGATGTCGGCCCCATTCACTTATAGGTTTGCCTCATGTTTATTAAACTGTGACTTATCAGAATGATTCTGGAGTCAATTTTTGGAGTCAAAATTACTGAGGATGACGCCTCAGAAAGACACAGATAATTGCATTTGCACTATTAAAAATGGTAGACTTCTTCATGTGACTTAACTTTTTTTTCTTTGTGGCACTCCTTTTATAATTTACAGAAGAGACTGTGCAAAATATCAGGATGAATTTCTGTGTGCTCCATTAAAAAAAAAAATCTCAATTCAGAAATTTGTCAGTTTAGGTCGCCTGAACTAAGCAATGACACTAATATATAACTAATCTATTAATGGCCTCCAGGCAGCTGTGAGAAGGAAATATATGGATTTTTACTTAATACTCATGATTGGTACATTAAGAAAACAAACAAACAAAGTGTTGTTGAGTGTTTGGATATTGCTGAGAAAAAAAAAAATCAGAAGATCTTTTCAGGTGTAGTCAACAAACTGCAGTGAGGAAAGAATCCAGAACTTGCTTCTGTGTTGTTGTCATCCTACAGCTCTTCCTATAACTGAAACCTGGTTAAAATACATAATAACCAAGTGGTGTCTTTAGTAGTCCTGATACCAGTGGGGCACACTGGATGACATTTTTGTTGCTTCTCGGTTCCATATATGTGATTCCAAACTTCTCTGTGTGGGAAGCACCCCTTCCCTGAGCCCTCCTTAACCACAGGAGGTAGAATTCCCTGTGCCCTGATCCTGAGAGGCAGTCACAGTTTATCAGCACCTTCCTCCCAGTTCATTCCTTTGGGAGGAGGGTAAAATGCACATATTTTGCAAAACAAGTTAATGTTCTAAATACATCACGAAGTGTTAGAACAGAGTTGTCTGTGCACTCTGTGGAAAAAGACAGAAGCTCTTTGCTGAGAATCTATCGCCCACCTTCCTACATACTTTGTGATTAATGTTTATTATATTATTGTGGTACTGCAGCAATTTACAAACTCTTTAAATGGATTAAGGAGTAAATCCCTGTCATGAGAATGCTTCTTTCCCAGCTGTCTTTCTGAAGATGCTTTCATTCATCTTACCAGTTTTAATGTGAGAAATCTAAGCTCCTTTTCTCTTCCAAAACATATTTTATGCTCATATTGCTTTAATAATGTTTTTTCTGTGCTGACCTGCCTGTAGAATTCAGAATATCCATCTGTCTAAATCTTGTCCTCTAAAGGGTGACTTGCAATTCTGACTACCTCTGTCTTACCTCTGTAACTTCAGGCTTGCAAATTTGCATAGAAGTTTTATAGTGAATGAAAGACCTCTTCTTGAGCTCTAGTAACATGAATTATTAGTTTTGTATTGAGGTGTGAGGAAACAGTAAGCTTCATCTTACTGGATATCAAACATGTTCTGTGCAAGCACATTGAGAATTTGCTTTCATTCTCTGGCTGTTCCTCAGCAGTAACGTGCAGGTTGGCTTGGAGTATTCCTGAACGTAAATACTCAGATGCTGACTTCATAAAATCATAAGTGGAACTAGACAAGCAGAATTTCTCATTTCATACATGTGTCATATATAAGAACTGAACCAAGTTTTGACAAATCAGCAATAGATGTGCCCTATTCAGTGTGGCCTTGGGGTTTTTAAAATCAGAGTGACTTGGTTTGGAAGGGACCTTAAAGATCCACCAGTCACTAATAGATGCCCTCTATCATTCTACTGCTGCTCATTTTCTACTGTTTGTCTTTTTTGCCATATTTGTCCCACAAGGAAATCACACCATGGAGAATCTGTGTTGTAGGATCATCCATCCATCTTTCCTACCAGCAGAATTGCTCTGACTTTGATCTGAGCTAATTAAGTGTCTGTATTTTTATGGCTATCCTAGAGCAGTTGAAGAAAAGATAGCTGGAATATGTGTGCTTTTCCAAATGAGCCTGTAGGAGTTGTTAGGGCTTTGATCCCAAAGTTTCTTTTTCTCTTTCCTTTCTGAAAGGATGCTGTCTAGAGTATTTCCATCGAAGTACTGTGGCAAACTTCCCAAGAGCATTCCTGTTTTCATAGGAAGAATCCCATTCCTTAGTTTTACACAGGGCAAAAAGTAATCTCTGCAGCCTGGGCAGGGTTTAATAAGACTCTGCATAGCATCAGGCAGGTTTGGCTGTTCAGCTTATTCCTTGAATTGCTTCCCCAGTCAGAGATCAGAAGAGATCAATATGTTACCTAATAGGACACTTAAAAACATTTCCACGATTTGCTGACGTGGGGGAATGGGGAGGGAAGGGAATAGATTTTGCACTCGATCTGAGCACACACTGCTGCGGTCTTGGCAAGCCCCTTGTTCTCATGTGGAATTTGCTGCTGCAGTGGTGCATTGCAGGAAATAGATAAAAATCAACACACAGAATGTATCCATGCAATGTATATATCCAGGGAAAGAGCCGTGCATTTGAACCTTAAGAAGCTTATGTGTTTTCACAAGGCAAATAGACTTCCCACTGTTAACAGAACCGTACTATAGAAGGACATGTGTTTTAATTTGAATAAGGTCCATTATTGAAATGGTTTAAAAACACAATAGGCTCTTAACTGCATCTCTTATAGAGTACTTGAGAAATCATTTAGGTTTGTAAATGCTGGTGAAGGGGACCTACCAAAGGAGAAGCAAAGAAGCAATTTCAGCATAGTCATTTGAATTCCAGAGAATTGCTTTGTTCTTGTTGAAATACAACTTTTTACTACTGTGACTATTTACAGGAAAAGCAGAATTACATTTTTAGAGCATCCTCCTATTTTTTCCTCTAGCTCATGCTGTCTTTTAAATTGCACAACACTTCTTTTTCTCCCAAGTTTCATTTCAGCCTTGCACCTGTTGCAGAATTTTGTGTAAAACAAAGAATGGAAGAAGTTTAAAAAATTGCAGGGATTCAATATCCATCTCTTGAAACAAGACACATCATCCAGAATAAGGAGAGCTGGAGAAAAATCTGTATGTAGAATTAATGGTACCTACTCAGTTCTCTGTTTTGCCCCCAGACATAATTATTAATTTCATCCGGGTTATGTATTTGTAGATTGACTTGCATTTTTCTCTTGATGAGAGCCCTTGAACCACAGTCATGTTTTTGTAACTTGGACAGACTTTGGCTATAACATGGTTCTCATTTAGCAACATGACTTCATTTCAGAGTGAATTCAGAAATAGGTGTTGTATTTATTTTGTGTATTTTCCATGCATGAAATCCCTATCAGATGAAAAGGGAAAAAGTTTCCTCAAGTTGCTTTCTAGCGTGTTCAGTGCTTTCCTTTTTCTCTTCCACATTTTTTTCAGTTATAGACAGAAGTAGGACTCACTGGAATCAGCAGCAAGCTGCTCACATGGTCATAATGGTATATTTTTATTTACACTCCATCTGAGAACTGTGATGTTATTTAACAGCTTAGGCCATTTCATCTTTAATTATAAATTGTGATATTGTTGTCTTCAAACTTCAAGCAGATGGTCAGAGCCAAGTGTCCTGTTCAGTCTGGGAGAGCTGTGTAGACATCTCCTCTCTGCCTTTTTTTTTTGGCTCTGCTGCTATCTAAACAAACATTTAGAATAACCCAGTTTATGAAGTTACCTGTGATATTCTGAGCACTTACCAAACTCAAAAATTCTGTAACTAGTGCACAGTTTTTGCTTGTACAAATAAAACCTTTATGGATACCTCTGACCTCAGTGGGTCTGAAAATAAAATTTACAATATTGATGGCATGTTCTTTTAAAGACCAAATTGACATTTCTAATCTTTCTAATTAAGACTTGGTTGCAGGAAGTGAGTGAACAATACTTAAGTTGATTTTTAAATTATTTAAAGCTGATGTGTCAGAGCAGTGCACTGACTCAAGAGTAACTGAATCATCCTATCAGCCTGTGGAGGAGTGATTTATATGCCATATCATGAAGAACTGTAGAATCAATTCCTTCTTTTTGTCTCTTCAACTCTAAGAACATGGCTTTGAAGTTTTAATTATTTAAATTTCTGAAATGTCCCAGCCCCTGTACTGGTGTTTGATGGATTTGTGACAGACTGGTGTCAGGAACACAGCATGAGGAATCTGGGAGTAAATACAGACTAAGGAGTGACAGAATTGTAAGGCAGATTTGACCCATTTTTGTTACTCTTGAGGTGCAGAGTACTCAGGAGTAATAAATGCTCTTGGCTGTGCTTTAATACTGGCTCTGTCCTCCCACAGGGCAGAAGAAACACCACTGTTGGAATAGCCATAGGGCCTCCATCTTCAGCAGTGCTTGGTTTCATGGCCTTTTGTGATTATCTGTCCTTTTTTCCTTTCAAAAAATAGGCCAAGGGAAGCACACTGTTCATCACTCACCATGAGCTGCTGTGGCTGCTTTAGATCTGGGAGAGAATTGGTTGCAAGATGAATGAATAAGAATAAAAATAAAACTCTGTGTCCAGGCTGTGATCTAAACATAGCGAAGGGAATAGAATAGGTAAAAATTCCCAGAGAGGATTGACTGTTCCTAAAATGTGAATGTTAAGGTATGGAACACTGAATATGTGAGGAAATGTTTAAACTTTGCTTCAGTGTCTTGATCAGTGGCCCAATGAAGGCGTTTGCACATCATATAAAAAAAAATTCAGTCTAAGGTCTCTGACTTCCTTGGTTTGGGTTTGTTTTTTCTTCTTTCCCCTGGTCTGCTATTAAGGTAATGAACACTGCAAACCTTAAATCAGTCTCCTCACTTTTGTTTGTGGGTCTGTAAGGGATTAAGGATTCAAGAAAGCAGAGTTTTATTGCAGGAGCTGTCACAGATTCCTAAGGCTCTACACAAGTGTTGCTTTCACCTTCTTTCAAGTCCTCTGAAGCAAAACCTTGTAAGGAATAGTTTGGCAGAGCTGAGGTAACACTTCTGGAGCACAAACACTGCTTCTGGGAAACAAAGCAGGTTATGGTGGCAAACTTGGGCATGGAGGCAGAATTTCCCACATAAATCTGTATTCTCTAGGTAGGCATATGTAGACAAACACCTTAATCTGTGCAGACTGAGAATAAAGTTGTCTCTGAAGAAGGGGGTGGAAAATGAAGCATTCCCACCAAAAACTTCCAGTAATGATTATAACATGTTAGAATATTAGAGTTTCTCTTTTTTTTCTGATGTGTCTAAACATCTGTTTTACACAAAAGACTTACTTTAAAAGATGGGGAAATAAAGTAGATTTGGTTTGGGAAGCTTTTACTTTCCTAATGCTATGAATTTGTACCTGATCAAACATTGCAGGGATCCATAACTTGTGTTTGCTTTAAGACTGCCTTAGGAATCTGCTTCTTTGAGTTACTTGTGAACACCTACAGGGTGGCAACACCTTCCTTATGATCTTCTAACCTCCCAAGCCTCCCACTGTCTTGTTAGTGTTACCTCGACCATCTTTTCCCCTGTACCTTTGTGGTGGATATGTTTTGCAGATTGTGAAAGGTAGGAGGTCTTTGGCTTACAAGTTTGTAGCTAAAAACCTCTCTGTTCTCTTAAGTGCTTTGATATATTTAGTGTGAGCCTAAGAGGCAAGACTCCTAAGTACCACAGTGGAAAACTTCTAAAAAGATGTATACAGTTAAATAAAAATTGTACTTCTAAAGCTATTTCTGAAATAGCTGCAAAAGTGGAAGGAGAGTTTGTAATAGCTCAGGTCACTGGATGGCTCTTGCTTGCCCTTTTTTGACTCCTTTTTTTTTTTTTTTGACTTTGTAGCGATAGTTTATTTCCATTGCCATTGCCATTGGTTGGTGTGAGGAGCCAGTATTACATGAAGTTGAAACAGGTTTGTGGGTTTTTAGAACAACTGATGCTCCTGCCATGTGTGACCTCCTTGCTTTAGGTGGAGCCTGAGCTGGCCCAGGACAGCAGAGCAGGAGCTGTCAGACCGAGAAGTGCAAGGGCAGAACATCAATGGATGTGTTCATTTTCTCCACTGCTATCCTGATGGTTTGATGGTAAACCAGTAATAAGCTGTTCTGACAATTTGGGAAAATCTGGAGTGTCAGCACTCTAGGTTTTGACCTAGTGATGCCTGCTGCTTTCTTGAACTCATTTTGTATCATGACTGTTCACAGCACTGAGAGCAGTTTTAGAGGTGGACTCTTGCCTTGCCTTGCAGATGGTCACAGCCAGTTCCCCTGTGTGTGTCAGGCACTATTGTTTGCACCCTCTTTTGCTGGGCTGAACCTCCTCTGTAGAGGGAACAAAACCATTGCTGGGTCTGGGCCTGTGAGTTACCCCAGCCCTGGAAGCAACACAGGAGATCAGCAGAGGGTGAAACACTGCAGAGGGAATTGAGACGCTGTCAGAACTATCAGTAACTCTTTGAGTGTGCATACAGAGGTTTAGTGTGGATTGAAGGAAAACTGGCTGGGGACATGAAGATGAGGGATTGTGTATGACGGGGTGAAAGATGGAGAGTGGGGTACTTGGGGGTGAGGATAATACAGGAGGGAAGCAGGAAGGGAGCAGAATAATAGTGGGAGAGAGTGTGAAGGAAGGGGAAAACTCTTAGTTAGATAAGATTAAGTTCCTGTATCTTGGGGGAGGAGAAGTTACAGGTTAATTCTCTTGCTGAAATCCTGGTTGAGTTCCCTAAAGTATCCAGACCGTAAGCAAGACCTAACTTGCTTTTTTACAAAGTTGAATGCTGTTTTAAAACAAGCTGGTGACTGTATGGATCTGACTGCTTCTCATTACTCATTTGCAGTATTCTGTTTCATCTTAGACTGTAGCCTCAAGAGATGTGAGCAGGGTGGGAGTATTATGAAACAAAGTAATTTGATTATTTGGGGTGGGGTAGGAGAGTGGCAGCTTTGTTTTAACTTAGCAAATTGTTTAAAAGCACAGACAGATGACAAGGAGACAGCTAATCTGGTTAAGAATAGCCACTATGGTTCTTGATATTGATTTCTTTCCACACTCTGTCTTTTAACCTTGTTTTCTTACAACTTTTTGAAAAGCCATCTTGAGCTATACTGAACAAATAGAGGATATGGATAAAATAGCTTCCTTTCAAGAGGTGATTGAAGCCTCTTTCAACTTAGCACTAAATTTCTTATACATTCTTCAATTTCTCTTAATTTCCATTGCAATAAAAACTCCTTAAGATACGAATTTTCTGCCTTTTACCCTAAAATGACCAGCTTTTACATGCTTGTTATGTCATGTGTTTACAATACATTTAATGCTAAAAGATTTATTTTTAGCTGGCTCAGTAAAATAGCTGGTTGCTGGAGTTGTTGTCATAGCAGCAATCTTAACAGATAGGCTGATCCTATTTAGCTTTTGCAGCCAACGAGCGGCCGTTAGGCAACAGTTTGACAGTTCTGCAGCATTTTTCTAAAGATGGAAATTGTGCTGGTGGTGGTGAATTTTTTTTGGCCCAACTTTTAAAATATTTCTCTCTGTAGGTGTGTGGAGTTCAATTCAACATTTTCCCCTAACAACTTATGATAACTTTGAATACACAACATGTGAGATTCAGAATTTAAGTCTTAATTTGTAGGAGCTTGAAAATAAATTACATGGTGCAACATATTGCAAGCTGCTTTGGTGATTTTTTTTTTAAAAGCCAAAAGTATTCTGGGAGAAAAATGCCAGACTAGAGAACAAGATTGTGCATCATTTATTCAGCAGTAATTTTAAGTCGTGGCAGACTGGGCAAATACTACTGAAGAATTTTGTGGGTTGTTTTTGATGAAATGCACTGCCTGAGTTAGATGATATCTTAGGATTTTAGTAATCCCAATTCTTATTTTTTTTAGTATGAAGAGAAAAGGGTCCTTCTATATTGCCAAGCAAAGAAATAGTATTTTCAGATTAGGCTGTAAAATCAGACATACCCCTAAGTGTTCTTTGTAGCTCTAAGCTGTTACAGAAGTTCAGTTGCCCTCAGACATAGGTCTGAATGCAGTTCTGAGATGAAAAGTGAATTTGCTGCAAGGAATTTCTCCTGTCTGTAACTTCCAGTCAGATGGTATTGAACCTAAATTACTTTCAAAGTGGTTGAGCAAAAGACTTACTCTCAAAACTCTCTTAAGTCTCTTATTAAACAGAGTAATTAAAAAATTATTGAAGTACTTTAGTTTAATGCTAAGAGATGAGTTCAGATGCCGTTGGCTTAGAGTGCTTCAAATATGATTAAGAGTTAAAAAGTCTTTTTAACCTTCCAGTGACTTTTTTTGCTCCTTAAGCCTCACTTGCCAAAATGTATTGCTGTCACAGACTGTCATATTTGGGGTGTGTGCTTTTTAATTTCCAATGAATCAGGGCAACTTTCCTCAGATCTGCCCATTCTGGGTAGTTTTGGGGAATTGTTCAGCCCGTTCCTTTCAGCTCCTGGTCCAAAGCCAGTCTCAGAATGGCAAAGGCAACTTCTGTAACTCTGGCTGGTATGGATTCCATACTATGCCACTGTTCTTTGGACTAATGTAGAAAAATCTGATGAGGGAACCTGGCAGAATCTCCCAGCAGAGATATGAAATATCATATACCCACACACATTTTAATGTTCAAGTTATATTACAGCTTTTGAGAGCATCAAGTAGGTCAGTGCTGTGAAAAAGCAAAGTTCTTGCCATAGTCCCACCACCCCACCTCCTGCCTCTTCACACCTTAACCTCCCTGCTGGGCATCCCTTTTCCCTGGGTTCTGGTGTTCATCTGAATCATGAGACCTGCTCCCTGGTAGGACTTGAAAATCTCTTGGACAAATGGAAGAGTTTTTTCTGTTATTTTATCTGTTATTATTATCTGTTACCAAAACCAGCTGCTGGTTTTGTCACATGAGGACAGAGCAGTTTCTGCTGTTGTGCAGCATTCCAGAGTGAAAGGGAAGGGTGGCCGTGAGAGCTGTGCCCAGTTACCTGAGCTGGGGGATGTTTCTGGCACTCACAATCTCTCTCTGTTTTGCTGTTTCAGGCAAAGTCGTGCATTTGTCATATGTGTGGTGCCCACCTGAACAGACTCCACTCTTGCCTCTACTGTGTCTTCTTTGGCTGTTTTACAAAGAAACATATTCACGAGCACGCGAAGACAAAGCGACACAATTTAGGTGAGTTCTCATCCCAGTGGTGCTCATCATCCTCTGTTATCCCTGTCCATTCCAGGCCAGTAAAGTGATATTTTCTTGTAGTTACCTCATTAAGCAGAGAGATAATTTTATTTGGGGTTTGGGTTAGTTTAGTGGTATTATTCTAAACTTGGTGCTTAAACTTCCGTTGCATCACTTTTAAGTTTATCTTCACAGCTTAAAATTTCCTTAGTATCTTGGTATTTATGAATTAATGTCATATATAAAAATGTGAGGAGGCAGAGTTTTGGGTTTTTTTTTCCTAAGTGTTAAAAATGGTGGGTTTGATGCCTGGAACTAGAACATTTATTTCAGTAAACTTTTTTTTTCAGGAGGTCATGTTCACTTCTTTTCTTGCTGAGGAATACACCCATCATTTCTATCACAAAGGAGGCTAATCAAGTAGCAGTCAGAATTATTTAAACTGCTGAAGTTTGGAGGCGGGGGGAGTTTCTTCATTTATCTATGTTGGCTTCTTCTTTCTATTGGGGTCAGTAACCTAAGTAGTAAGAAAAGAGTTTAATTCATATGGAGCACCTTTCCCTCAACAGTCTCATAAAATGCTGGTTTCAAGGCCAACAAGTTCTTCTGTTCTGTCAGCTTTGGTGCTATTTCATGTTCAAAGCCAAAAGCCTTTGGTTTTGTTTCAAATTACCTATTGCTTATAGTTCAGAACATTTTTGAGTTATAATGCAAAATCCTGATCTGTACTAATATCCTGTTTTAAAATGGATAGATGTAATTTTTTGTCCAAATTAAAATACAGTCTTGGTGGAGTGATGTCAGAAACAGGGGAAAAAAAGACATTATTTCATGGCATAAATTTCCTCTTGACCAGCATGGCCACCATTCCTAACTTAATTTATCCTAAAGTGCTTATGGAACAAACTGTCTTTATTTTCCATGAAGACAGAGAAGCTCCAGAAGGCCAACAGAGCTGTGTACTCCTGTGCTTAAGAAATGGGTGTGTAAGTTTACTATTTATGGAAAAGATTATTTAAACCAGCAGATCGTTACAGTTTCTTCCTCCATATGTGTCAAGAAAGCAAAAGATGAGGCTCAGTAGTGGAATAGTTTAAGTTTGTAAATGTCTTGAAAAACAGAATTCTGGGAAATAGTACTGAAAATTCCATCATGGTGTGGCTGAGAGCTCTGGGACTGCTCAGCTCACAGGAGAGGCTCAGGGGAGCCTCATGAACAGGTACAAATACCTGAAAGAGGGGTTCAGAAAGTGCCCTGGGCTCTTTCCAGTGCTGTCCAGGAGGCAGGGAGGACAAAGTGAAATACAGGGAATTCTCTCTGATTATCACACGACTGTGAGGGTGACCAAGGCCTGGATCATGGAACCCTGAGAGGCTGTGGAGGGTCTATCCCCAAATATATTCAGAATCTCTCTGGACATGGGCCTGGGCAGCCTGGATGTGCTGGATGGCCCTGCTGGAGCAGGGGCTGGACAAGGTGACCTCAGAGGTACCTACCAACCTCAGCCATTCTTTGAAAACTGAAAATACCAACTCAATCCTGTGTGACATCTTTTAATTGCTTTTTGCAGAGTATGATCTCAAAGAGCTTTTAAAGTCAATTCATTAGCTGAAATTTTTTTGGAATCTTTACCAATGTGGAATTGCAAATTATTTGAGGTAAACTTGAAGAATTTCTGGTAAAAGGGATGTGTGGGTGGGTGTGTATATATATATATATATAAAAAAAACAACCTTTTGTACTAATACAGGTTTATGGCTACATTTCAGGTTTAAAAAACACTGTGCTAAATTGAGACTGTCAACAGTATTTACCTGTTTATCTGTGGACATTTTGTAAACACTGTAATATTTTTACCACTAAACTCACCATATTTATGGAGAACCTTTTTAAAAAGCTTTATATTTGCACACATTCTCAGCTGCTGTTTATGTATTTGCGAAGCTTAAATTCAAGTTATTTTTTGTGCAAGGTAGAATTTGCTGTCATCTGCTGTAGTGAATTAGCTTGTGTTTCCTAAAAGGAAAACCAAAACTGGATGGTGGAGGAGGGAGATTCTTAAAGATGCTCTTGCTTGAGGACTGTTGTGGTTATTGTCCTGGCACTAGACAATCAAGGGTGTGTCAGAAAAGGTATGTCCCAAAAGGAATAGCCTTTAGATAAAAAGGCCAAGAGTTAATTAAGCCAGAGCACAAAATACTTTACTGAATCATCCCAAAAAGGATTCTTCTGCAGCTAAATATAAATTACTTGGTGCACAAATACACATAATGTGAAGATTGTGCAAGTGACTGCTTGATTTCTAGTTTTGGAGATTCCTTTTTCTGTTTTTTAATGTATATTTTGGTGTTTAATTTCCAGCTGCATGTGAAATGAGATTTAAAAATATTTTTGTAGTTTTACTAGTGCCTTTGGTTGCTTTTGCTGCTGCAGTTTTAGTTGGGAAAATAACATCTGATAGGCAAAAACAAGTTAAGTGCTTTGAGATTTCAAAACGAAGAGGAATTATTTTAAAGCACTTGGTGACTTTTTGCTGAGCCAACATCAGTCTCCATGGAGACAGGCAGGAGCTGCACACTTAATCACAGTTGTAAGAAATACCACGGATTTCAGCTGTAACAGCTGTCTGAGCATGGCAGGGATGTGTTTGCAGCTCTTTGCTGTGTCTTTCAGGAGGCTCCAGCATCAAATTCCAGAGTGGTTTTAAATACATCCCTTGCTACGTCTGCCTGCCTGAACCATCTAAATTAGGCACTCACAATCTGACTTTACAGTGATACCTGGGCTCTTGAATCTGCCTCCCTGTTCAATGTATATTAATAATGCTGGACTTAATTTAATGTATTCCTTGAGTTGTGGATGTGGGTGATGGGTAGGTGAGGTAAGATCCAGCTATAGGAGCTGCTTGCTTTCATCTCTGCATTGCTCAGTCCCTCTCAGTCAGTCTCCAGGAAAGTCTGATATTCCCACTGGGCTTTGTGTGTCTTTTGTGAGGAGTTGTGAAATGGTGAGAGCA
Organism: Vidua chalybeata; assembly: GCF_026979565.1. NCBI lineage: Eukaryota > Metazoa > Chordata > Aves > Passeriformes > Viduidae > Vidua > Vidua chalybeata. The sequence continues at coordinate 13,737,445 of NC_071545.1, forward strand.
AAGTCCTTACTGAGCTCCTCTGGGATTTTTCGTGTTTTTGATCCTGTCAGATGTTTTCTTTTCCCCACCTGTAGGAACTTGAACAATTTTAAACTTTTCTTATTGAAACTCCTGTGAGATTCTCAATATCATCATCATCCTTCACTTTTCCAGTTCCAATGTGTCCATTTCTGGTGCCAGCCCTTTGGACTAAGACAGTTTGTTGTGCAAAATGAATGCTTGCATTCTTAGTTAATACATCCATGACTTCTATTTTGTGCTTCTTAACCTGCTGTTCAACACAGAGCTGATACTGTTACTTAAAAGGTAAACTCAGGGACTCCAAAACTTCTTTTCTGATTATTGTTACTTGACTGCCTCTTCAGTGGTTGGAGGTTGACTCTTGGTGCTATTGCCTGTTCGCTAAGTAACTTGAAATCCTTCTGGAGCTGTTTTGATTATCCTAAATGAATGTGTGCCATCAACATACTCTGTCATCTTCCTAAATAATCCTTCCAAATCAGGTTCAGCACCTGGGGAATCTGCTAGTGGATTCTGTCCTTGTAAAAATTGATGGTCTCTTCCTTATCTTTTCTACAGCTGCTCAATGAAGGAAAATACACAGTAACTTAGTCCCAGAGTAGCAGAAGCAGGAAGATGTCTGTGAACAGTAGCTCTAAAAGAGAAGAGAGGTTGGTACTATAAAGTTCATCTCAAAAGCACAGAAGTGATTAATTTATCAGTTTTCTGATTGGGACTGAAAAGTCCTGGGCAGACAGAAATGAAGTTTTAGTATTATTTCAGAGTGAATATTTTCTGTTACATAATGTTGTTTTTTAAATATACACACACACTCTCAGCTGCAGAAAAACCCACTGCTATAGGGCTTACAGTCCATGCAATTCTGAATGAGGTCAAGGACTGAAATTAATATTCCACTCATAACAATTTAGCATAAAATGGTTTGACACACTGTATTCCTCTAAATTAACAGTTAAAAGCATATTTTTTATCTAGATTCCATAGGGACACCAGGACATTTTTTCTTCATCTTATCTTTCCTGGCTTGGGTTCATATGGAGTTGTAGATGATATTCTAAACCATCACAGAGTGTACAGCACAGGGGCTGCCCATTTGGCTCCTGGTGTTAAGTGGTTTGCAGGATAGTATTGGGTGCTTGCCATGTTTGGATTGCAGGCAAAATGAATTTAAACATTAAAACTCTAGATCCATATGGGGCCAGTAGGCATCTTGGAGACTTCAGAGCCACAAAAACACTTCTCACCTGTTGGCTCCTGATTTGAAAAAAGAAGAAAAAGCAGCACTTCATGGAATAGTTCTATCTCAAGTAATAGGAGAAGATACTGAATGTGAGAGGGAAGGATTATTCTTGTCTCTGACTATAGTTTTTAATGTGGATTAAAAGATTTTGGCAACAGAAGGAAGTTTGGGGTTTGTTTTTGTTTGTTTGTTTTTTTTTTCCCTGACAAGAAATACCTGCAGTTCTCAATGGCTGGATTATAATTTAGCAGGAGTGTAGTCCCTTTTCCACCTCTTTTCCTCCCTTCTTACCAGTTCAGGAATTCTGACCTGTGGTGCAGATTCCAGGTGCCAGGAGATCAGGGGGAAGGCAATCAGAGGCCTGCTTTGTGCTGATAGATCAGAGACAAGATCCAGTGGAGAACTGGCTGAAGTTTAACAAATCACTTCTTGGGAACCTGAGCCAATTACCTGGAATGGGTTTAATGATTAACACTCAAGGTGAGAAATCAGGGAGCATGAATTAGCTTTGGATGTTGGCTTAAAATGGTCTGAAAGAATTGCCAATTGAGCCTCATTTGTTACAGAAGTTGAAGGAAATGCAGGTTTCTTGCATGGAACACAGAATGTGTTGATTTGAGGTTGATAATATGCCAAGACTGAGTCACAGAAATTCACAATGGAATTAATTTTGGTACAGGTGAAAACTGACCTGAATTCTGAGTTGCTGCTGGATGTTTTTTTTCTACTTGAGTGCACCCAGTGATCCAAGGGTGATTGATACCACAACATGATTCACAAATATCTCTTATCTGATGAATGGTATCAAATATTATGGTGAAGTATCCCATTCCCAGCTGAGCAAAGTCACTTCTTTTCACCTGGCTCTTTCAAAAAATGAACATCCAAGGTTTTTTACCTGGATGAGAGATAGGCACACTCTGGATGTGGCACACTTCCCTGCTTTTGTTATATTCCCATCATCTCTGGTGTCTAACATTTTCACAAGGACATCAGTGGATATAGTTGTAAAAGTAAAGCACTTGGGCTTAACTAAAACACTACTTGGCTCCCAGATGCAGTTTGAAGACTTTTTGCTGCCAGATTTAAAGTTTCACCCCAGAGCTGTTGTTTTTCAAAACTTAGTGTTCCTTGCACCAGTAGATAAAGTTGTTGCTGTTCCTGCATGATCTTCTGTGCTGCCTCCTTGTTTCTCCAGGCTGATAGTTTTATTTTAAAATGAAAAATAAAACATATTTTCATTCCTCTCTTGGGTTGCAGCTACTTATAATTTTGCATGTAAAGGAGTCCAAGGAGATCAGACTTTAAAGGAAGGGAAGCTTGTTGTCAGCACAGAAGGTATAAAAGCAGATAAAGATGTTACATTCCAAGAGGTCTTTTCATTCTTAAATTGCTCTGCCTGTGATCACCAAGTAGGTATTTTGAATTCCTAAACCAGGAATCTAGATTGATCAAATTTAATAAAATTACATTGTGATTCTTTTAAATTGCTTTTGGTTCTTCCTTGTGTGAAAGAAAAGGTAGATTTCTACTTGTTGTGTATTGTATTTTCCAAGGGTAATAAATTCTGGATGTGTATTAAGCTAAATGTGAAGTTCACTGATTTCATCCCCCTGTACCTTCCTGTGACAAGGGTTGGAGTAGTTTTAGGAAAAGCAGATCCTGGAAGTTGGGAGTAGCAGCCATTCCACAGGAACTCCCTAAAAGAGATGTTCATCGTGAGGAGTGTGGGGCATCCTGGCAGACTTGGCAGTGGGTTAACCCAAAACACCTGGGCATTATTCCTAGGTTGGTAGTTCCCAAACCTTTTCTGAATTTGAGGCCTTTCTGTTAGCTTTGTGATCCAAAATATCAACACAAATACCAGTGATGAAATTTGCTATATGTGCATTCTCATGCTTTGCTGTCATGTTTTTTATGGGATTTTCTGGCCAGGTGTTTCAGTTTGGGATAGAGCTTCATGGCACTTTAGTTTAAAACAAAAAATGTTTAGCCTAACAATGAGGTGAAATTTGTTTCATTCCCCCCAGTCCTTTGAGGGAGAAAGTTTTGTGTGGACTTTGTCCTTTGGGTGTGGTGTACCTTCAGTCAGTGCTAAGGAATTGCTTGCTTGGGAAGGGTTTCTGCCAGTAAAACAGTCCCTTCAGTGGTTCCTGTGTTCTTCTTCACCTCAAGCCAACCAGCCTAAGAAACTTTAGGTGTATTTCAAGGGTAATAAGTCAAATTACATTATCCTGAAACAATTAACTCTCAAAGTTTCCTACTGGACTCTTTTCCTGAGCAGCCGTGTTCAGGTTCCATGAGAAACTCCTGCCCTTCCTCCATGCTGTGGCCAGGCCTGTGTGGCTGCCTTGTCACTGGTGCTTGAGGTAATTTGTCCAAAACCCTTTGCAGTCATTAAAAAGACATTGGAAGTGTTGGCAAATGTACAACTGCATTGTTCCCATAAGTGTGTTGGAGAGAGGATATTTCCTCAAGAGTCCTTAATCAGGTGCTGGACAATCACAGCTTCAACTCCACCAGTGTTTGTGTGAAACTTTCTGATCCTTTACAACAGAAATTCCTTCTGCTCTCTCATTGGTTTAGATCTTGACATCTCTGTTTTATTGCTCAAGCATGTAAGTCCAGGAAGAAAGGAAAAGTAAGGAATCCTCTGAGCACAGCTATGCCTACATGTTCTGATGGTAAATTGTAACTATTAGTGCTCACAGAGTCCTATTTATTCAATATCCTGCCAGCCCTGTTTTATTATTTGGAGACCTCTTGGTGGGATGTTTTAAAAGTACATGGAGATCAATATTTGGGTTTGTGTTTTAAGACCCATATTTTGGATTTTCAACAGCTTTTTTGTAGAAAACTGTGCAGAACTGGTAATGCAGTAAGTAATGGAGTAAATATTGTAGAACTTTAATACTCTGTAAGTTGTGATATACCACCCCTGCAGTTGCATAGTGTTTCATTACTGATCCTCCACCACAGCTCAGAGTCTTGTCTCCTTTTGGGGTATTCTGCTAAAGGATATTATTATTCAGTCCTCTGGGCATCAGGGTGAAATATTCTGGTGTTGGGACCAACACATTACAACACATTACCTTACACAAAGTAATGAAAATCCTGAGTTTGTGATTTACATGAGGTAACAGTCCTTACCCTCTTCCACAAACTGAGTGTGATCCAAACAGGCAAAACAGAAGAATGGAACACATCAGCAAGATGAAAAGTGTTTGAAGTAATTAGGTCTATTGAATAATAGGAGAAGTAACAAACAATTGACATAATCATTGAAAAGGTGATTTTAAAAGAGAGGAAGAAGGAAAAGAAAACCAGCTTGCAACAGACTAAAGGAGAGGGACAGTAGGTTGTGAGGGGGTAGAGGCTGTAAAGGATGGAAGAGATGGGGTTAGAAAGGAACTTCACCAAAAGCCCTCACCACAAGCACTGCCCCACTAACAGGGCAGCACAGAGACTTCACCTGTGTTTGCCTGCTGAGATCCATGGCAGAATTCCTGGTGCATGGCATGTGGTTTGGCTTATTGAGCACTTCAGAGTAATTCCATGCTGTTTCTTGCAGGCTGCCTAATGTGGTAATGGTTTCCTGTGTTTAAAACAAGTTTCCATTGCAGTAAGGCCATTCTAATAATGCTATTATCTGGAAATAAAAGGAATTAAAAACAGAACAAATGAAAGCTCTACACTTTCAGGGAGCTGAAAGGAGGGAGGGAGAAGGGTGATGTATTACTTAGCTGTTTGCTGGTGCAGATTATGTTGTAGTAAGATTTGTTAGTGCCCACAGATTTTTAACTTTCCTGTGATTGCAGCTTTTTTTCATGTCTATCTACTGAAAATCAGCAGTTTACTATGATTACTTTGCACTTTTTCTGTGGTATATGTTGGAGTATAATGACATTTCTCAGTTAGGTATTTATTTTGTTTCTTGGCTTTCTTTTGTTTAAGGTTGTGCAAGAAAAATATTTTTAACATTGGTCAGTGTTCATTTGTTTATTCTGAAAGGGTGTGTGAAATGAAAAATTGAGACAGAAGTAACCTGTGGCATAAACTACCCTGGAAAACCTTTCCCCTGGAGAAACAGCTTTGAATTTGCAATGCTGTCTTCTGTTTGGGCCTTCATTTGTGTTTTAACTAGGTGCTTCCTAATTATTTTAATGGCCTTAAAGAGAAATGGCTGAAGTCTTAGTAAAAGACAGTTCAAACTCATCCATCAACTCTTACAGTGCTGGTTCTGTGTGCATTGTAGTCAGTCACTGTCCTGATGCCTGTTGGTAACTCAGGTGTTTGAAAGGTAAATTGTAGGTTACAAACAGCTTGAAGGCAGCTGATGCTTTGTTGCCCTGCAGAGTTTTCTTGCTGTGCCAGAAGCAACTGAATAACTCACACTGAAACTGGCAAAATGTCTGGGTTCTTCTCTTTTTTTTTTCCCCTTCCAGATTCTAAGGTACAGATTTTTCTTCTTCTGTGGACTGCTTGGAAGAAGGAGTGCCTGACTTGGAAGCCTGCTTTAAAATGCCTTCTGGTTTATGAACTCACATCTTTTTTCCTCCTCCCCAACTTCCCTTCTGTTTTGCAGCCATAGACCTTTTGTATGGGGGTATATACTGCTTTATGTGTCAAGATTACATATACGACAAAGACATGGAACAAATTGCCAAAGAAGAACAACGAAAAGCTTGGAAATTACAAGGTTTGGTTTTCCTGCCTGAATTTCTTGTTTCTGTTTTTAATCATACCTGTCCCTCCCATTTGTTCAGTGGCAAAAAAACACTAAGGGGAAGAAAGAGCTCTTTAGAGAGAGTAGTGCAGGCCATGGGAGAGAGATGTTCTTCCTTTGCAGGAGTCAGACTGTGGGTTTAACACGTGCGCCACACCTAATTGTAGCAAAAAGATTTTATTTTTAATTGCAAAAAAATTACAGAAATATCTAACATTAATCCTGAAAAACTTGCATAATATCAAAAGTTAGATCTCTATTAGGTAGAGAATGTAACAGTCTGCTCCTTTAGGCTTATTTACGTGGTACAGGCAATAAATCTGTTCCCCTCACATGAAATGCCACCCTTGTGTGTGATTTTTTTTTTTTAACCTTTTTTTTAAATAGATCATGCCAGCTTACTTACACACCTGTGCTTTCAGGGTACACGCACAGTATCTATGTAGAAATATTTACACACAAATATATGTACACACATTTGTTTTATTCAGTTTGCTTTCCCTAATTTTTTCTTTTTTAGCCTTCACCCCAACAGTGGTTTCTCACTACCAGTGTACAATGACAGGTAAGAGGCGTGGGCTGGCGACGCACCTCACTAACAAGCGTCCCTTTGCTGATTATCCTGCCATTTTAGACATGAATCACAGTTAAGAATGCCAGTTTTATCGTGCAAATCGTTTTCCTCTTGTTTGGATATGTTCCAATGATTGAATAATTGCAGCAGACTTGATTTCATATGCTCTTTCCTTGATAGAATTCCTCCAAAACAAACCTTTTCTATTTTTTTTGTTTTGGTTTTGGTGTTTTTGTTTGGAAAGGAAATATTGTTTATTCTAAACTGAGTAGTTTGTAAGCATCACTTTTAAAAGCTTGTCATCTTCCATTTCCAGTGGCCTCTGGGGGGTATGTTTTCTTAAAGTGGGAAAGTCTGTATTTGAAGACAGATGACTTCTGTCTAGTAATGTCTCTTCTGGAATCCATGGCATCCTGTTTCAATGTGACAGCCTCAGTCAGGGCTGATATGACTTCAAACCATTCTTAACCTCATTTCCAATTTTAAAAATAGCAGCTAGCATCGTATTAACGAGAGCTTTTCTGCTGGCTCAAAAGATAGCTGCCTTCACTTGGTTCCTACTACAGATCCCAGTCTGCTTCCTGCTTGTTCCCTGTCTGAGGGAAGGGAGTCACAGGAAGGGAGGATAGTGAGTCCTGGAACAAGGAAATACACCTGAAAATGTTTTAGCACAAAGCACTGGTTTTCAAAGTAAGACAAAATGGGAATATGTTTAAAAACCTTTTATTCAAGCTCTGCACCTATTCTACAAACTCCTTCAATCTGTGTTTGGGGCACCAAATGAATCAGCTGCAACAACATAACAGATCTTCATTATGCTATGGAAGAGGAAACCTCCCCCAGTACCTTACTTTTAAATATGCAGATTTAAAGAGTAATTTCTTAGTTATGTTGTCCTTATCAGTTGATACATTTGTGCCTTGTGGACTGAGATGCAGCCACTTTGTCGTGCTATGGACATCAGCCTGCTGTAGTTTATATTCCAGGGAATTACAGCTACAAGATTGTGCTCCAAGATGACCAGAGGAACAGAGTTGTGTAGAGAAGGTCAAAGAATCACCCAGAGGAACTGCCAGGCAGGAAGCCTCTGTACTGATTAACTGCCTATTGAATGGCACATTAAATATATACACACAAATGCATATTTGTGTGAATTTGCACATTCCATCTTCTCTCCCTGGAGAACTAATCTGTAGTGACCAGTGGAGGCAGAAAATCAAGGAATAGACAACAACACTTTAAATTATTGGAGTCTACAATGTAGAATTTTTTTTTCTTTAAAGTCATGGCATAGGTTCTTTTTTATGTCTTTTTATTATGAAACCACGTGTTTCCTCAAAAGTTTATCTAAGGAGTGAGAAATGTACATGAGAGACATAATGGAGAGCTATGTCTGCTTTTTTCCTTCTCTCTGTTGTTCCAATCTCTGTGCTCCCTCCCTCTTGTTATCTGAAGGATCCCTTCTTGCTCCAAACTGAATGTCAAGAGGAGCACAAACCCCAAACTCAGTGTTTTGTGTTTATATTGCTACCACATAGTTAATTTACCTCAGATCTTTTTGCCAACTTAAAGAACTTCAGAAGTGAATCCAGTCTGCAGAAACTGATTGGCTGAAAAACTGAAGGGTAAATGCTGTATTCAAATTTCTCTCCACAGTGCTTGAAGGGTGTTTATACTTTAATAGATGCTCACATAACAACATGATGCCTGGAGGAAAAAATAAAAAAAACAAACTTTAAGAAAACCCCCAAATATCATGAGATTCATTTCATACTCCTGTAGTATTAACTCCCAGTGTGCTGAGTTCCCCAGTCCAGCTGTAGTTCAGGGTTATCTGATGTAACTCTGAATGTTGCAACTTGGTCAGTACTTTTTCCTTTGGTATTGAATGTTAATAACAGGGGAGGTGAGAATACACAGAGCCCTTTGTTCTAATTAATGTCTGAATTTTTGGGAGAGGAACAATTGGAATTTGCTGAAGTTTAGCAAAGTAAACAATGATTGAAAAAAATGTGACTTTTCTAAGCCTGAGCCTTCATTGCCTTTTCCTTCACTCATCCCTATGCCCCTGATGAATTCTTTTAGAAATGCCAATTTGAGTATTTCATCCAATAAAAGAATTTCTTAGATGGAGATTTCACATGCTGACTTGAATCTCTGGCTATTTTATAGCAGCATTTTAAAAATTACTAATTTTCACTTCTCTAACACTACTTTCCTTTAATTGTAAATGGTGTCCTGTGCATGGTTTGCAAATCTTTGTTTAAGGTAGTTTATATTGGAGTTTTTGGCATGCTTGTAAGTGTTATTAAACCTTTTTATTAAACCTCTTTCCTTCTTTGTCTTTTGGTTATTTTTTTGTTGTTGTTTTTAATTTTTAAACATCAAACCATTTCTAATAAATGTCTCTGCCAAATTTTCAAGAGTAATATAACCTCAGCATTCCTGCTAAGTTATATACTTGGAATGGAACACGTTTTAATTTCTATGTCTGACTTAACTTGTGCTCCTTCTAAAGAAAGGCTTCTGCAATAATGTTTTCTGTCTGGTTTGCTCTGTTTGTGGCATTAATTGCACTTTTTTTTTTTTTTTTGTTTTCTTTCATTTCTTTTAAATTGAACACATATTTGATTCACCCAGAATCCTTAAAAGTAATCCAGTCTGTCATGTTTAACCTTACTTAGAGTTGCTCTTGTGACATGCTTTAGTCCCATTCTCTACAGTATTTAAACTATATAATTATATATAGATATATATAAATATATATGAATAGTGCTGCTGATATACATGGAGCTATTGCATGCCTAAAGTGCACATGTATTTCCAGGTATGAATTTCGTTGTGTTTGACTTAAACCAGGATTTAAACATACCCAAGGTGGTATTTTTAAATTATGATCAGGGTTCATCACACTGACTGGCTGTGTTTGGCCATGTTTTAACTGTAGTGAACCCAAACACAGGAATTTACAGCTGCACAATGCAATTGCTGCTACTAACATGGTGTTACCAATGAATTTATAGAAATTCCTGAGGGAGCATTACAAACATGACCAGGGGTGCTGGAGACATCCAGTGCCAAACCTGTTGGAAGCCAGTGTTCCATCCTGTGTGAAGTGTCCATCTGTGCATCTCCAAAGGGTCTCTGCAGACGTGCAGTGTGTCCAAAGCATTGCAGCTGTGTTATCTCATCAGTCTCAGTCATTCCCTGCCTTTTCTGTTTTCCTGGGTGTGTAGCTTGATGTTGAACCTTGGATAAAGGAAAGGGATTCTGGTATTGTTCCTTAAGTTCCTTGCATAATCTGTTGTTGAATCAAATAAAGTGAGAGATGGGTGTGTTTGTGTAAATAGGAATTCTCTAGTCCTTGAGAATCTGAAAATGAGACCTTCTATTCCTAGAACCTGGAGGGTCAGTAGTAACGATGAATTGAACATTTTTGGGAGGGTAGTTTCTGACAAGCATAGCTATTTCTGAAAACAAAGATCAAAGAGCTATTAAAATTTAATGTATTTTATGCAGAATGTGTAAGCCTCCAGCTATATTTTTCTACTATCCTTTTCATATGTATGATTTATAATTTATTTTCTGTAGCAAAGTGTTGCTTCTGCTCCATGCATTCTGTGAAAAATAACTCTTAATTGACTTTAATTCTCAGTTTTAGAATAGACTGCTTGCCATCTTAAAATTCTTTATTTTTAATGCTGAGATGTCTTTGTGACTCACAATAATTGACCTTGCACAGCAATTTCTGTGCTACATGGAAAGCTGCAGCAGTATTGAGCCGGTCAGCACGTGAGTCTTCACTGTTATGTTTTTCTTGTATCAGGTTTACACTGAACACAGCTCTCTGCTGATTTCAAATCTGGTCTCCATACTACTGACCTGACTCATTTCTACTGCACTTTCCTTTGAGCAAAAGAAATCTACTGGAAATTCAATATTGGTCTTCAAAAAGAATAATGACAGATTTTAGCTCATGAAAAAGGGTGGTTTAATATTTGGAGAGTTTTGACTGGTTGGTGGAGGGAGGGTGGTGTTTTAAACTACTACTAGTTTCATTTTTAGATAACATTAGATATGTCAGCAAAGTGAATGTCAAAAATTAAAACTTGTCTAATCCTCTGTCAATAGTATAAGGAGAGGCCATTCTGTGTAATGGCATATACATGTAGTAACTGTTTAGTATATTGAATTACTAAATTCTGCTGTTCTCTAAGGATTATCTGTCCATTAAGTTGGATCAGTTTAGATTTATTTAATAACTTGTCAAGTTCATCAATGCTGGTTCTGTCATTTAACCTCCTCTGAGCACAAAGAAATGTATTTTTGAGTAATAGCAAGTTTATTCTTGTGCTGGAATTTCTTTTTTAACTGAAAGGAGGATTATAATCCAATAATGGAAAGTTTATTGGCGTAGCTGTTCTTTATAAGTAAAAAAGCACCTTTTCTTATATTAGTTCTTCTTTGTTCAAAAATTTGGTGATACCTTTTCAAACCATATTTTTTGAGAAGGGGTAAAAAGCAATCAGTGTCCTTAACTTGTGCATAAATTGAATCTAACCTAATGGACAGCACGTTGAAAGTTTGACTTGAACAGAATTTTTAATCCTTTTACTAAAGAACTTCCTGAAACTTTGTTTTCATCTGCTTAGGCATTGGAGAGAAGTATTCAACATGGGAGCCGACCAAGAGAGAGTTAGAATTGCTACGACACAACCCCAAGCGAAGAAAAATAACCACAAACTGCACCATAGGTGAGTTCCAGAAATCCTTTCTGGAGCCAAATTGTCACTGATGTGTATGTTCAAAATTCTGTGTTGTTTTTCCATTGGTGGTTGCAGTGGATTTCTGTAAGCTTTAGAATAACAAAATCAGTTTATTTTACACTACCTTTTTCTTGCTGTGGAAGGATATCTGCTCTGTCACTGCGGGTACTGCTGATGATTGAGCTGTGTAACAGCTACAAAACACAATCCTTTTTTTTGACAATATGCTTGTAATGAGAAATCACTGATACTATCTCAACTCAGCCTTCAGCAGAGATCCCGTGCAGGGATGTGAAGGGAAATCCTGTAGCTACATCCTTAACCAAAGCAGTCTATTGGTAAATCTGGTTTAGCAGAAGGACCACATTCCTACTTCATGTTTTACACTCTAAATGGGATCTCTTCAATTTCATATGAGCTCTAAAAAGTGAATTTATTTCTCCAGTGGTGTCAAATAGCAGGCTGGAATGCATCTCAAAGGTTTAATGCTTAAGAGTTCAGTGGTCTGGAGCAAAGAATTCTCTGAAGTGTGTGCATCTGCTTCTGGCTGGACAGTATTTGGGTAAAGGTGATAAAAATTAACAGTTCTTCCAGTGTTTTCCCTGCTGTTTTTAGGTTGGGTAGCAGGGGGTTAAAATTAGCTCCCTGACAAGCTCTGATTAAGATTATTGGGCATTTTCCTATGCTGTTAAATGCACAGTAACATTTTAATGGTGAAGTTTGGAAATAATGTTTCATGGTACAAGATTGTTAATTGTACAAAGTTGGAGGTGTAGCCATAGACATTGCAAGTAAGAAACTGATTTTTTTTTTCCACAATTTTAAAGCTCTGTACTGTTTCATGAAACATGTCACGTTTTCAGCACGTTTGCATTTGTCAAAATACACTGAACATATTTTCTAAAGCTTTCTAATGTCATGTTTCTAATGCAGTAAGTCATTTAATCCAAAGTATGTGTATATTTATTTGGAAAAAATGGACTGAGAAGCACAGAGTAAGTTGAAAATGTATATAAAATGGTAATTCTAAAGAACCTATGTTTTTGCAGTCATGGGACAGGGAAGACAGTTGGAAAAACATCTGGACTTCGGAAACTTTAAGCAGCCTAGGAAAAATTAACTAAGCAAAGATTGCTTGCATCATGTTCACATTGAGATTTGTGTTCTGTGAAACTCCAGTATATTTTGTAAAGAACATTACAAATTCGTAAAGATAATAGAGCTGGGGAGGGGAGAAGAAGTTTGATAGAATTTTGAAGGTTACAGTGACCTTTGTGAAGAACTGAAGCACATTTCAGTGTTTCTCTTCCCAATCAGAAGGAATGCTCTGCTTGCTCTTGGAGGATTTTAAATCTTTCAGGCTGTTTAAAAAGGCCGTGTCTGGTTGCGTGAAATCTCATCTGCGGCTGCCTGGGCGGGGGAGCTCCAGGAGCACGGGGACAAGGGAATGACTGATCTCTTCACTTCTGCAGGCCTGCTTTTAAGAGTTCTGCTGAGCCCTGGAGCTGCCTGTGTGCTGAGATTTAGAAAGTAAAGAGAAAAATCAAAGCACCCAGGAGCCATAATGCAGTTTTGGGCTGCAGTTAAAAGCAGGAAGACTTGCTTTCTTTCACGAAAATGCATTGGGGGTTCAACTCAAGGAAGAAAAGATCTGCCATTGTCCTTGAGCCTTTTCTCTCCACCTAACCTGCTGCTAAATATAAATCTGCTTCAGTGTCTTTTTGACTTTCCTCCCCTCACTTTGACTTGTCTGTTTGCAGTTTCAGATCAGTGAAGAGCCTAGATGCAAACTGAAATGCTGCAGTAGCTGAACACTCTTGTTTCTCTCTTTTTCTAATACTCAATTCTTTTGACATCAGGTTTTTATCAATCCCATAGCAGATATTAGTGAATCCAGTTTGTCTTCTGAGGTAGGTAAATGGCTCAGAGAATAGGCATGATGTCCAGTTTTATTGGTTCTGGAAATGAAAATGATGCTGATAACCATCTCTGATAGGCCCTGCACATCTGTTGAGCACTTCTGTTTACACAAGAGTCTGTTAAAACATAACCAGCTGCCTTTTATGCATAAAATGCTCTTTTCAAAGCTGTTTTAAGAGGAAGGCCAGGGGGAGGTTTGTGGCTTTCTACCCTCCAGATAGATCCACAGATACCCGCAGAGATCCACAGATTTCACTTGGGAGTGGGACATTTTGCTGCTCTGCCATGACCTGGAATGATGGTTGTGCCAACACTTGTTTCAAGATTTGTGTAAGACAAGTCTGTCAGAGTTATAACTAAAATAGGTGGGACAACAGACTGAAACCTGGGCAGGTGTGGCCTTGAAAGGATCTACATAACTTGTATTTGAAGGATTTGCATGTGATTTTGAGCCCTGACAATAAAATACATTAAACTTGATGTTATTCCTGTCTAAAACACACTTAGGTGGTACAATATATTTGTTGCACTTGTCTGTCACATCTATATTATGTGCATGACACTCATTTAGGTGGATGTTTACTCCATGGCTGAATATTCTGGGTACATGAAGGGAATTTTTTTATCCCAGATTTGTAGCAATCTCATGGTGCTTCTCAAAACAGCTGGATGTGTCTGCTGCTTTTTGAGCTTTTTGAACTTTTGTACAGCTGCAGGATCTTTTGTCTTTGATCAGCACCATGAATTAAAACTGAAGAATACTCAGACGTGAGATGAATATCTTATAATGGAGACTTGAACTGGTAGTTCACCAGAGGAAATAATGTGCAAAATTCACAGCTTTTGATTTTTCTACTTGAGTGACAATTTGAAACCCATTGAAGAAGAAACTTCTTGTTCACATCCTCAGAAAAATGAGGAAAAAAACAGAAATCCATAGTTTTTCCATAGTTCTCTTTAAAATGCTGTGTGTTTCCATCTCATAGATACTTTTTCCATCTAGTAAGAAGATAGTGCAGGTAACTTGACTTGAATCTCTATTTTGCCATTGAGCAAATTGCTCTTGAAATGAGAGCTCACACTGGGCACTTCTGCAGGCTGTGGAAACTGTGCTGATTCCTGTCTTTTGGGATGTACAGGGTTGTTCCCAATGTTGCACATAAGCACCGTCAAAGTGACTTGGAACACACTGTTAACCAAGTGGAAACGTTGAGTTGTCTTACAGGCAAAAAGCCATGATGAGAAATCCTTGCAGTGTGGATTTTATGTGGGACATTGCATGTTCTGGTGTCCTGACTTGACATTTTGATGGAGCTTCTGTATTTCAGGAGATTGAGGAGTAATGTCATGTCCACTCGGACCATAAATGTGCTCTGTGGAAGCAGTGTCAGCTTAAGACATTCTCAGACCTTGTTCTACCTCAGACACTTGCATGCTGATTTTTTTCATTGTGTTGCCACAGCTTTTTCCACAGATCAGATTGAAGGGATGGCATACTGTGGGGAATGTAGAAATTTCCCAAGTTATTTTATGTTGCTTTCAGCAGCAGGACTGATTAGTGTCCTGGACTATTCAATATTCATAGAAATGCTCATCTTGATTTTGGGTTGAAACTGATGTTTCAAGCATCCCATAAACACAAAAACTTCTACATGGAGAAATTAGGTAAGACTTAACAGCTATGAAATTAGATTCCAACATTGTAAAAGAAAAAAAATCTAATTTTTTCAGTGTCCTCTTGGTCTGTAAAGTGGCCTCCCTCTGCAAGGGAGGGAAGGGACAGAGCTCCACATTCACAAGCAAATTATTTGTTAGGGGATTGAACTAGAAGTGATACAATATCTTTTGGGAACTATTTTCCAAGCTCATCTTGCTCTGCTGTCATTAATACCCCCAGCAGATCCATTCTCTAGAGTATATGAAATATTAGCTTGGGATCAGCTGCTCTCTGATTAGCATATGAAGTGACTTTGTGGCTAAAGATGGGTGTATTAACAATAGGAAGAATTAGACTCCCAGTGCACATGGGTAATTAGCAGGAGCCACCCGGGATTCCCATTTGCAGTGTTGCAAAAAGGCAGAGGGGAGACAAACCTTTCCAGGAGACTGAGCAAATCCTCTTCACCAGGAGTGATGGGATGGAGAGGTGGCAAAACCAAAACAGCCTGGGATTAGCAGGTGGGTTTTGCAGCTGCAGTGCTGAGCAGCTTGATGGGCCAAAGAGCAGCATCAGTGGAATAAATACTGCAGAACTCCCATGGGAAGGTGGCGAGGGAAGAGGAACGGTGACCTGGAAAATATTTCTGGTTCTCTAGACAAGCTACCAGAAGCATTTTTGCTTCTTTAACTTGGAAGTGTTGAAGGTTGCATTAATACTTGGATGTTTTTTGTGAATGTACCAGCACTCAGGTGGGCTTTTTCTCCTTGGATGGTACTTAAGGTAGCTCAAGTGGAAAAATGGAATGGAAAATATGGTTTGGTACAGCACCACATTTTTAGCTATGGCTTTAAATTTAAATTACTGATTTGTAAGCAGTAATACTTTGATATTTGGAGTTATGACTGCACAAAGTGCATCCTGAATAGAAATCTCTGATTCTTAAATTCTTTTTAGATTTTCCTCTTTAGAGGAAAGAAAATCACCTTTAAGACTACTCAGGTGAATGTTTCCTCTTTGGCTTTATTTGTATTAACTTCATTATTAAAATGGTTTTCTTGATGAAAAATTGTTTCTTAAAATTTTGGATTGGTAAAAAAAAAAAAAAAAAAAGAGATACTTTCATATCAACAGGGAGAGCCTTCTGTTCCTGTTTTACTTTGTCACGAGCTTAGCATGTCTGACCATTGGACCCAGTTGTGTAATGCATTTCTTAGGTCTAAAATTGATAAAGCTGATCCAAAATATAAATTTAAAAAGCCCTCTCCTCCTAAAGCTCCCAGGGAATTCTAAGAAAAATTAGAGTGATGTGAATATTTTAAGAATTCTAAAACACAAGTAATGATTTACTCTCTGAGGTTTGTAGAGCTGTACTTTCAGCTTTGAAAGTCTTGTTAAACTTCCTAAATTTAGCTCTTTATCAATATAAAATAGAAGCTTTCCTCTGCAAAAGGCTTTGTGAGGAAAAATTCTGGATTGGATGCTGCAGTTGCCTTTTTGTGTATTGGCTGTCTGGGAACTTGTCACCTGGTTTTCCAAAGCTGGTGCCAGAAAGCAATTTGCATCACTGCAGTAATGTCACTGTGTGTGGTTTATCTGCACAGCAGTTGATTATCTGTGATTTAATTGTTCCTGGATAAGATTAGGAACATCCCAGTTATCAGTGAAGTCCCTGCAGCATTTTCCTGCTTTGAGTGAGCAAACTTTTGTTGTAGAAACTTCTGTTAGACCAAAATCAATCAGCATCTGAAGAGCTGACTGGTGAACAGCACTTCCTCAGAATGCCTTGTTGCCACCAGGCCAGCTCCAATGAGGAATGAGGGGGGTTCTGATCTTGTTACCTCAGTACTTGTTTGAATTTTAGACCCTCTTTCAGGAAGATCAGGAGCTGCTGTCACTCAGTGTATGAGCTGTCCTGTTGATGTTTTCATTTCACATCAGCTAAAACCCCAGCAGACTGTACAAACTGTGTGTGAAATCAGCACATTACAGTTGGGGTTGATTTTTTCTGTTATCCTGTCTTGGAAAATTGCCATTCCTATTACTTGCATAGAAAATACTTTAATTTTGTAACTCTAGGTGGCTCTTGGGGATTGGAGGGAAAGGAAGATACCCTGTGTGTGTTTGCACAATGGGAAATTCCTTAGAAGACAAGGTTGTTGATCCAGGGCTTGGATCATGTTCCAAACTTCTAACTGAAACCTGATTTTCCTGCTCTGGACTTTTTAGAAGTAGATCCATGGTTGTTACTGATCCAGACACATTATTTTTAGTTTACAGACAGTGTTTCAATTTGATTTTCCTAAACTGTTCTGCACTTCCTCAGGTGAAACTTCATCACTTAAATCCAGTTGAAAAAAAAACCCAAAAGAGCCCTCTTTTTTTTTTTTTTTTTTCCCCTCATAGATGCTGATTTCCAGTGTAAAATGTTTGCTGGCTCAATTATTTGTCTTAAGTCTTTCTCTCCTGGTAGTTAATTTTTTTCCTGTGCTGTGTTTCCTTCACCAAGTCATTTTGTAAACTTCAGTATGCAGTCAAAACAGCAGCCTTTCAATAAAAAATGCAGTCAGTGTCAGTGACTTTGTCATCTGTTTGAATGGGTTTTTCTGGAAATCTGAATTTTCTTACCAAGGAAAACCCAACAGCAGCACTCAGCCAGAATCTCATTATGGCCTTCTGAACCAGATACCTTATTTAGATGAGGTGTTTGTTGTTACAGATGTGAAAGTTGAGAATTAACCCATGGAGCTGCAGTGGTTATAGACAAGTGCCTGTTGTCTTGCCATGGGCAGAGATGTGTCCTTAGCATGAGAAGGTTCATTTCATAGAATCACAAAATGGGTTGGGTTGGAAGGGACCTTAAAGCTCATCCAGTTCCAGCCCCTGCCATGGCAGGGACACCTTCCACTATCCCAGGTTTCTCCAAACCCTGTCCAACCTGGCCTTGGACACTTCCAGGGGTGGGACATCCATAGATCTCTCTAGCCAACAATTTGAAATAAACCTCAATTTGCCACTGTATTTTCACCTGATTAACTCAGTGTCAGCACAGCAAGCATGGTGTTTTCAACAAGGCCAGTCATCCCCATCTCAGTTTTGTTCTTTTGTGGATTGCTTTTGGATTATATTTACTCTGACCTTCCATTCTGCTCTTTCCTGTTGGCTTTCTGTGGCCAGAAGGTAGATACAGTATATACTGAAAGCAGGAATATGCATAAACAGCATGTGGCATGGTTTGTGTGTTGTGGATTGTTGGACGAGCTCTGTGCCAGTTCATCAACAATAATTTGTGCATATTAATATATTTGGATGCATTTCATTTCATTGGCGCTTAGCCTGCTCCTTAAGTTATTAATTTGTGAAATCTGTTTGGAGGAAGGGTAAAAACTTGTAGGCAGCATATGGTGTGATATTGGGGGGAAAGGACGGCTGCGGGTGTGAATTTTATTTTGTCAGTTTGGTGGGAGTACCTCTTGTTCTTTATGGGTGCCATCTGCACAAGGCTCTCTCTGCAAGGCTTGTGCTCTGTGCAGAGCACAGAAGAGCTCGCTGAGCTTTTAACTTTGGCTGCTTTGGGGGAGGGCAAAGAGAATATTTTATTCTGTGCCACCTTTTGAAGTGTTTTGTTTTATATAAAGGCTCTTCTTTTGCCAGAGGAAAACACCTTGAAGGGTCTACAGCTTATCTGGCTGTGAAAGGCCAGTGTCATAAAGCTCTGGATCCATCATTCAGGCATTTTCACAAACGTATTTCCTGTTCTTTGCCTGCTGCTGTTACTTTTTTGATGCTGGATGTCGTCTGTCTGTTCTTCCTGACCTTCCAGCAATTATGAGAATAATCATTATTTTCATGCTCTGGTTCTTAGGACTTCAGTGTCTTGAACTTTATAAGGTCTGTGAGACAGGGCAGCTCCTGGCTGCTTTGAGAGCTTCTCCATAGCTTTATTCAACTTTAAATTTGTTTGGCTTTGTATATCTGAATATACAACAGGCACCACTCTGGCTTCAGTAGTAAATGAAGGCATTTTGTTCAGTGCATATACTTAAATGTGACAGTTGTGTTGTTCTTTCTGCTTTTCAGGAATAAGTGCCTTTTTGTTTCTGAAGCTCTTGTTGTGACATGTTTCCACAACTCCAGTGGAAGGCGTCCCTGCCCATGGCAGGGGGTTGGAATTTGGAGATCTCTAAGCTCTCTTCCAACCCAAACCATTCCAAGATTCTATGATTCTGTCTTTCTCCTCCAGCCATTGATCTTCATCTTTTACAGGGATCATATAATGCTTTGATATTTAGTAATTGATTATGTGGTTATTTCCAGTGACATATATGAATGATCTCAATGCTCAGAGATCCTGACAGATTAGATCAGGTTGAAGCACAACAAGCAAAATTTGTTCAGTGGGTCTTGATGTGCCAGGACAGGAATTCAGAGAATTTTGGTTCAAGTTCTACTGCAGAACTTAATGTCTTTTTCAGCTTTTTTCATTTCAGCTGAGAGAATCAAACAGAGAAACAGTTGCTGTGGATGATTACATGCTGTATAGGTTTCTGGGTTTGAGAACATGCTGCATTGGTTTCTTCCTGACACCTGAGAGAGAAAAACAATTTCACAATGCAGATGGTCAATAAAAATGCTGAAATACAAAATTACAGATATAAAAACTGGCATTTTCCATGACCTTGAAGGGAAAAAAAAGGCTTTTATATTCAGGGTCCTCATCTTGTGAGATGACTTAGTAAAAGGTTCCAAACTACTCTCACACAATGCAGAGATCATTTCCTTTAACTCCCCTTTTCCTTTCCCCCACGTTTATTTTAAAATTAAGCTTGCTGTGGGAGACAGTAAATTCACATAGAGAAAACCAGTGATAACCCAGTATCTTGGACAAGTTGTCTCTTCCTTCATTTTTGGAGCTTTTGTAAAGCTATTGCTGTTTGCAGCACTACATTTATCCTAATTCAGAAGCTCTAGCACTAGGGGAGCTTATCTGTAGGTTTTACTGTATGTGTATCTTCCATATTGATGTTGCTGCAACTCTGACTTAGTTTGTTTACAAAGATGAGACCTCGGAGCACTTCAGAATACAAGAGGCATCAGAGAATATTACAGAATCTTGTAATTGAAGAGATTTAAGGACAATTTGGAGAAACATTTGTCAGGAATAATACAAGTACTGTTAATCCTATACTGAGGTATAGGGACAGATCAGGTAACATCTCAAGGACTTCTACAGCTGTTTCCTGTGATTTTAGTGGAAGATTCAATGCACTTTTTAGTGGCTTAGTCAAAACCCCTCACTTTATTTTGTTTTGGAAACACGTTTCTTAATTTAAATTCAGAGGGAAGAGATACTTTCAGTCCTTTGTCTAGCTTCTCTATTTACACAGGCCATATGAAAAATTAACCTTAAGGGGTTTGTTTGTATTGCCAGATATTTTAGGATTGCTGACTCATTTTACCAAGCTGAGGGTGTGCACACAGGAGCCAATTGCCACCAAATCAGAAGGAGGAGAACTTAAAGGACATCAAGTGCTCCTACCCTGTCTGTGTGCTTGGTCTTAATCTGGGCATGCAGCCACTGTAAAGTGACAGGCTGTAGCCTCACAGCCCACACCATCCAAGGAGATCACTTGCCTTGTGTGAAGTGCTTTTAGCCTGGAGAAATAGGAATTACAGCAATCCTAACTGAGCCATACCCCTCCAGAGAATCAGGAGCACGGTGCTTGCACGCTGCTGAACACACACAGCAACCCCAGGAAATGAAATCTCAGGGAGTGTGCCCTAAGGCAGGGAATGGGAACTCGTCTGGGCAGTGGAAAGGCTCCTGTTTTGGCATCATCAGTTTGGGAATTGGCTCAAAGATACACATGCTGGAAGTGTAGAGAGTATTTTGTGTGTCTGGCACACTGTGCACACTCAGGAGTCATTTCTGGCTCGGAGGTTTCTTCTGTGCAGTAATAATATAAAATGATACACTTGATGTTGGATCATACTCTTGGTAACTTGTTTGATGTGTTTGCTCCAAAGATGTCACTTGCCCTTAGGTTCTTCCAACAATATGTGTCCGAGTGGGATGTGTGGAAAGGCCAAGCTGTTGCTCTGGGGAAGGATCTGTAGTAAAGCCATCTTTGGTAGTCATTGCTTAGAGATGTCATTTTCCTCCTAAGTCTGGCAAAGGACAACCTTTCTTGAATCTCATTTCCATTTGTTACTGGTTATTTCTATGTTATTGCTAGAAATAATAAAAGAAGAGTCACAGGATAATGCAAAGAGTTTGCCTGGGTCCAGTGTTGTGTCAATGTCATGGAGTTGATTTTATTTGAAGGTGCAGCACAATACAGGGACTCCATTGAGCTCCTCCAGAATTGATTTTAAACCTTGATAGCTGCAAATTTAAATTTTCCTTGACACAGAGTAGCATGTGTGATACAAAGGTAATGAACCAAAATACCAGGCCCAGGCGATCTCTTTGCATTATCGTGTGACTCTTCTTTTGCATTACTAAATGGAGAGAGTGATGCATTGAGCCACAAATGCAAAAGCCCATGCACAGAATACCTATGCAGTCTAAAAATAACATTGAGGAGAGTTAGCAGCACTCATTCCAGCAGCAGTTGTTACCTGTTCTCCAGCCTTGCCTGAGTGGCAGCAGGGTAGGTAATTTTGGTTTCCAGAGCCATGAGGTCGAGTAGGGATCCAGGCATGAGGGTTGTTCACTGCTCAGCCTGTGGCTTTTAGCCACCTGCCTGCACTGGGGGTTTGTTACAGGAGAGGGGCTGAGGGGTGGCTGGTTTTGGGAGGCACTGACAGTTCCTGCATCCCTCTCTTTTTCTGGCGCTGTCTGTGTGTCCTGGCCTGCTGTGAGCTGGGTGAAGCTGGTCAGAGACTCATTGCTGTGTGCAGGGGGTGAGTTCATCCTTTCTGTGGCACCTCTTTTGCAGTTGGCATCAGGTGGGCTGAGCTGTTGTGTGGAAGTGCCCTCACCTTCCCCTTCCTGCCAGAGCTGGTCTGTGTGCTTTGTACCAGGCTGCAGCACCAGTAACAATGGCTGAGCAGTCTCAGGATGAGAAACAGGGAAGGATATCAAACACCTCTCCTGAGCTGGGTACACTGGGCTGACAGAGCTGCCTTTGGAACCACTCCAACAATTCAGAGTCCCAAACTCCCTCATTGCAATGTTTTCTAACTGAGACAATTATTTTTAATATCTAATTAAATTTTACTTCTTGTGAGCTCAGTCTTTTTTTATTATAGCTTTGGTAGGTCACAAGAGTTAATTACAGTCCTCATTGTAGTGGCCTGTAACATACTTGAAAATTGTCAGCCTGGCTGTTCCTCCACCAACACTATCTGGTTTTAATTAATTAACTTAACCAGTGGATTCATCAGTTGTTTCTCCAGTCTCAAATATTAATTCCATACAAATTTTTACTCATGTTCTTGACTTTGCGTAATTTCTTTTTAAAATGGGTGCTCAATTCCAGACATTGAGCAGCTGCGGTTTACCTGTCACCAGAGCACAATGACTTCCAGGCCTTCTCATGTTCCTGTAAAGTTCCAAAATGCTGTTTGTAGAAGAACTACAGCTAAAGATTAAGTTGTTGAGGCTGAGTTACTGTAGCCATTACTCATTGTTTTGTGTTTGTCTGCTTAATTTTTTCTTGTTTCCTACTTCACAGTTGTTTTTATTGAATTTAATTGATTTCAGATAGTTTCTCCCCTTTAACAAGTTGCTCTTGAGTTATTGTTTTGTCTTCCAATTACATTTGCACTGTCCTGGTGTGGTTTGCCCCTTCTCTAAGTGTGTATTATGTGATGTCACTGGAGCTATTGAATAAGAATAGTGAATGCAATAAATTCCCTGTTAACTAAGAGGGGTGGGGACAAACAAAATGCTGGGAAAACATTTTTGTTGTCTCAGTAAGTGCTGTTGTTTCCATGTGGTGTGGATGACCTAGGTCCTCTTCATAGATGTGCTAGAAAATAGGTTAATCTCTGCTTCTGAACTGCTGCAAATCTCACTGTGCATCTCTCCTGGCAATGTCATGTAGGTGGGTTGTGGCCATTTGGTAACATTTCATGGGTTTATGGATATTTTAATGGAGAAAAAGAATAAAAACATTCACTCTTGAATGGCAATTCTAACACAACATAAAGAATAAATCTGGAAAGTCTCCTAGGAATGCTGAGGTCACTCCAGAACTGCCCAGAGTTGCACACAAATATGCCAGAAATTATCCAAAAAAAGACTTGATGTTGCCCTGTGAGCCTGAATAAAGTACTTGAAGATGCTTCTAAGTGTTGGATTTAAATCAAAACACATAAGGTAAGATTTTTCTTACAGACTGGGAAATAGGAACGGCTGTGTTGTTTTGTTTATTTTGAACCACTTAAAATCTGGAAGGTGGGAAATTAATTCTCTTTTAGAAAAACAAAACCACCCTTGGTCAGGAACAAGTACCTTAGGAAAAGTAAGTGCATGCCAGAGCATCTGGTTGAGGTGCCAGCCTGCATTCACGTTCCCCTTTTGGGCCTGGGTTGGCAGTTGCTCAGGTGGAGTGAATTGTGTCTGGATCACTCCTTTAAAAGGACTGACTAAGCTGGTTTTGCCTCGGGGTAGAGCTGTGTTAACAGTGAAAAAGGTCAGTAATGAGGATGAATTCCTCCAACTCTATACAGCAGTGACACACCAGGACTGAGAACTTTGGGGTTTGATGATTCAGCCTTATAAACAGTTCTTGTCTTCTGGTGCTGCTCATACATCCAAGGAGGAATAATGACTATATTGTTTTCTCTCTACAGTTAATGATTTTGGAATACATGTGCCACTCATGGCATATTCTTTTTCCCTCCAATGTAGCAGCTTCTGTAGTTGGACTCCAGCGTTCTCAACCGGATACAAACTCATGGACAGTTTCCTTTTGTACACATAAGCAAATTTTTTGCTATTGAGCAATCTGTTACTTCAATAGCAATAGAAAAAATGCAGTGATCCAGAAACCTTTAGCTGGAAATGGGAAAGTTAAAGATGGGGTTTCATTTAAAATTCAAGTATTTCTTTTTCCTATGATGACTCTTTTTTTCATTCAAGAAGACATTTTCTGTTTTATTGACCTTTCTGCTGTGTAGGGGTGGCTAAACTTGTAGGTTTTGGTGCAGTGCACAATAGGGTGTATCTAAAATAGTCCTGTAATTTATTTTCTCTCTGTTTACAGGAGTTATTCTTCATTGTCTTATGCTGACTGCTTCTGGACTCAGTGTCTTCCGTATTATCAGGGCTTTTAGATGAAGGGGCTGTTTTTTATTTCATTCCTGTCAGTGACAAATGAAAATACTTACTTATAGTTAAAACAGGAAAAAGAAATCCAAATTTTCAATAACAGTATTATCTAAATACAGTGTCCTCTGTCATCCTCTCAGCCTCCCTGCAGGATTCAACAATGGCCTATGAATCTTGATATGCACACACATATATATGCTATTCGAGAGATATTTTTAGATAATGGAGTGATACAGTAAAATACTCATGTACAGAATATAACATATATAGAAAAACTTGAAAAAAATGTATTGCAGATCTCATTTTCTAAATTAAGATGTATTGCTCTAAAACTATTCTGACTTGTGATCTAAAAGGCTTAGCTTAAAAGTTGGGTAGAGCAGAAGAGTGAGGGAAGCTCTCCAGGTTGTGCCTGTTGGTGATGGAATAGCTCAGGGGGTGGAGGGTGGGTGGGTGGTGCTGGTGAAACAGCTCGGGGAAGGTGGTTTGTTTCCACAGGGATTTACAGTGATTCAAACTGAGCAGTGACTGACCTGGCAGCCCTGAATAGCTGGAGAAGAGGAAAAAATAAAAAAAGAGGGAGCATGAGCATGTTTTCACCTGGTTCAGCAGTAACCCAGCAAGGGAAGATGATTGCCCTGAGTGTTCATCTTCACTTCTTTGATCTGTCATGTAGTCTCTTGCTTTGTGTTGCTGTCAAAACTACTCTACTGAAAAAAGAGATCTACTGATGAACCAATGTGAATCAATGAATCACATATTTTCTGCTTCCTCTTCTCCCTCCCAAGATGGTTTTTTTTCTTTCTGGGTAGATTGCATGTCCTGTGTTTGCTGGAGGTAGTTCAGTTCAGTTAGTTTTTAAGATCATGTGGTTGAAATTTCTTCATTTAATTTGGCCGTGGCAAAAGTTTCTGTAGCTTTTTCTTAAACGGTTGTCAAAACAATTCAATACCCAAATGTGTTATTGGTAAGTTTGTAAAAAATGTTCTGTAAAAACATCTGAAGAAAAAGTTCTAATTCATTTGACTCATTGTTCCTTCTTCTGTAGTTACTGTGGGTTTCAGTCCCAGTGAAAGGATGCTTAGCTGAAGTGTTGGGGAATAAATTAACCAGAACTGCATG
Source organism: Vidua chalybeata (assembly GCF_026979565.1). Taxonomy (NCBI): domain Eukaryota; kingdom Metazoa; phylum Chordata; class Aves; order Passeriformes; family Viduidae; genus Vidua; species Vidua chalybeata. The sequence goes on from NC_071545.1 coordinate 13,762,751, forward strand.
GTTGGGGCTTTTTTGGTCACTCACATGATCATTGGTGTCACAGAATGTGATGAGTTTTCCTGTGTAGACTTGTAATTTCACATATCTGTATACTGCTGCTTTCTGAAATGAGTATTTTTGTATTAACATTTCAGAAGGGATTAGCTTTGGAAAATAATTGCTGTCACTAACCCCATTAGCAAAACTGCTGCTCCTGGCATGCAGGTGGAACAGCAGCTCTGGGTCTGACTGGGCCAGTGTTTGTGGCAGCTCCATTCAGGTCACATGTGATATGTTCTACACCTGAACAGTGAGAGCTGAGAGAGAATTTGGGTGTGATTTTAGGTGCTGGGAAGTAGGGTAGACCTCTTCTGAAATATCTTCAGAAAGATGCTCTTAAATGTTGTTGCTAATTCTTGTTGGATGAACACAGGACAAAGACCCAAAATTCTTCTAGAAATCTTCACTGCTGTGCTACACTGTTTGCAAGTGTGATGTTGAACTGTCTTTAAAGATTTCAGTGAGCTCTTCCTCAGCTTGCACTGACTTGTGACACCATCTGATGGAGCTGCAGGGAAGCATCAACGCCAGATGTGGGGCTGGGGGTAGGGGACAAGGATTGCTCTAAGGTGTTGCCAACCTGGGCTTCATGTAGAGAGGATCTCAGGCTGGCTGTGCTTCGGTGCAGCTGAATCATCTCCTGGTTGTCTCACCAAGGTGCATTGTCCAGTGACTGCTGCTCTTCCTTACAGAGCCTTCATTGCACTAAATTCCAGGATTCTGCATGAGAACATTTGTTCAGACTGGTTTGTTTGCTGTCTTTCCAGTCCCAGCCTGAAGCTTGGGTTTAGAGGCAAACAGAACCTCCTCCATGAGGGCAAGATTGGGTTTTCTGTATTTTCTAATCATGTGTGGTCCTCTCGTTTCCCTGCTTCCCCACCTCTAATTGCTGTAGAGTTGCATTTATGGAGAAGTGTAATTTCCTTATCTTGTCTTGGATTTTTCATCTCCCCTGTGTGGGTGTACTGGCAAAACCAATGTTCTGGATCTCCCTGCATCCCAACAACCATTGTTGCCCAGTGTTGCAGACCTATTGCTTTGAGCATTGGAAAAACAGAATCCATTCCTGGAAGAAGATGGAAGAATTGAAGCTGACAAAGGTAAGCCAGCCAGAACCCAGTCTTAAGACCAAATGTACAAAGAATTTCCCAGATGGGTTTCCCTGTGCTCAAGGCATTGCAAAAGTAGATTTCTTGCCATTGCTTATGCCCTCCCTGCCCAGCTTTTGGCAGAATGAGAGTAGTGTTTGTATTCCATGCATGATGATTAAAGGATATTTCCTTCTTTTATGATTATACTGTACATGACAATTTTGTCTTCTCAGCAGCATTAATTTATTCCAATATTTACAATTGTATCAGCATGGTTCAGAGCTAAAACTTCTTTCATGTGAAGTACATTTACCACAACACCACGCATGCATGTGTAGAAAATATTAAGCATCTCACAGGTTGCCCTTGCTCATTTCAGAACAATTCATAAGAAGCAAAAATAAAGACAATGCTATGAAGCACAGCAGAATTTTGCAAAGTACCAGAGCTTTATTATTAGTTGGGGTTGGAGCCTGCTGACAATCCTTAGACTGTGACACTGTGTTCTGATTAGAGCCTGGTGGAGACCACTGTTGGTGCTCTAGCACAAATGGACTGCTGCATGTGAGGTTTTGGCACATTATTTTTCTGTTAATTTATGACCCACATGTTGCAATGCTTGACTGTTCCAGCAAAACCTTGCCAGGCTTTATTAAAGGGGAGGGAATAGGTGTGGCAGGCACAAAGCTTTTACATTCTCAATATGTTATTGACCAGAGTGCTGTACAGACTTTAATTTTTAGCTGTTTTTCTTTCCAACAAAACTCATTATTCACCATAAAAGTTAAGCACAAGAGGATGTGTTGTTCAGAGTTCTGTCAGCTCTTTAGTTTACCTACATCAAATTCTGATGTTTTCCAGTGTGCTGCAATTACTTATGCAGTACCTGAGCTGTAGTTACTCATACCTGTTTCATTTCAAACAGCAGTTTGAGAGACTGTACAGCAGCTGCAGTCATTGCTCCCACAAGGATAAGACTGATATGTGCTGCTTTCCTTTTTCCCTTTTCAACTGAGTACGTTCTCATGTTTTGCCTACAAATCACCATTTTCTGATTTTTATTGAGGTTTGGAGTATTCACATTTCAGCCTTGTCTGTTTTGCAGGTTGCTTTGTCTTGGTTCATTCAAGTGAAGTCCCAGCACATGAATTGCTCCATTTAGATCCATGAAAAACTGACAGCAAAGACCAAGCAAGCAAAGTAAACCAAGAGCATTCTGAGTTTGATGACTGTAATTGTCTCCTGGTGGCAACTTTAAGGAAGATTTGATTCTTGTGGTCACAGGGAAAGACAGTCCAGCCACAGGCATGTAATAAATGATGCTTAATAAATGATTCCAAAAAGCTGCCTTTATGTGTTTGTTTTGTGACTGCTCTGTTAGACACCAAAAAGTGCTAGGGGGAATCTCTAGATTTACTGCTGGTTTTCCTCTAGTTTTCTGTGCTGAACAGGCTGGCTTTGAAATCTGGTGCTAACCAGAGGGAGAAATAGGGAGAGAATCTTCTGCTTCTCAAAATGCATGTCAGGGAGCCTTCCAGCCTCCTGTGAGCACAGCCTGTGATTTAAAAAAATCCAATAAATTTTAAATCCAGAAAACAAGGGGAGAGGTAAGCAAGAGGTACCAAAATGTTTCTCCACTTGCACAGCACGAACCTCCTCCTGTTGTGACACTGTTTGCAGAGACACAGACTGGGAATTGAAATAGGATTGTGGACCAAGCTGAAGCATCACACAGTATTTCAAGCTGCTCCAACAAATTAACTATTTAACACTCTGCTAATGTTGTGCACACACTTATTGCCTCCCAGCATGAAAATCAAGCAAATAATTGCAACAAGCTTCTGCCCAGTAGAAGTCACTGTAATGTAATGAGAAACTTTGTCCTGTGAGTAAACAGAAGGAGCAGGAAGCTGTTGGAAGCAGGTCGATGTTGCTTTAGATACAGGAAGAACGATTCAGGAGGGCTCTGTGTCGGTGCCTTCAGCTCCGGGTGCAGTTTCCAGCTGCTGTGGTGGCTGTTCTCCGCCGTAACGCAGCAACTGGACCACACCCCCTCCTGCTGCAGGATGCTAAAGAGCCCTTGGAGCACTATCTGCTGTACTGCACGGGAACTGCACCGCTTCTAATGACCACAGCACTGCCAGCTGAGAGGCTTTTTCATCCCACGGAATGACAAGGAAATTCCTCGTTCTGTGTCTAGTGATCCTGTTGTGTTTTCTTTCAATGTTTCTGTAGTAATCCTGTTTTTATTGCAGAAGAGGACTATGTTGATTTTAAATCAATACCAGAGTTGTATCTATCGGTGCATTTTATCTCATTTCAAAGTAAGTTGTTGATTAAAAATAAGCATTCTTGGCCACCTGATGCTCTTCTTGTTTAGTGCTCCTGTATGGTGGTATTATGTTAATATTTTGGAAGAATACTCAAGGATTTGAGCATGTTTTTCTTCTCACTTAGACCTTGCAAATGACTGAAAAGCTTTCCCCACTCCTAACCTCTCTTCTGTTGTGCAACAAAAGAGCTTTCCTTTAAGCATCTTGGTTTCCAAGCACAAGGAATCATCTCTGGGCATTACTGAACGTTTGACTTAAGGTGTGATGAATCCTCTTATGCCAAGTTGAATTTTTTTATGTATGCTGTAGATTAATGTTTAATTTACCTAAAATGAGTGTGGAATTAGTGTTGTTCAGAGTTCTTTTTTAAAGTTGTTCTGTTCAGATCTTGGGTTTAAAATCTCTGAAGTCTGCATTGGATGTCATAGCCTGACTTGGTTTGTCTTAGATGATGATTATAACAGTACAAAAACCTTGTTCTGGCTTCATGACCCGCATGGGGGGAAAGCTTTTTAAACAATCTGAAAACTTACTCACTGATTTCTTTAAATGTATTGGTTTCTTACTGTACTGACTTAGCAGTTGTTGTCATTGGACTTTGGTATCAGTCTTGGGGAGGGACATGTTTTGGTGACATGTGGCACAGCAGCCATTGCAAAATAATGGTGTTGGTGTTGCTGAACTTTTAGGTTTCCTTGTTTCTTAGAATTTAAGAAATCCTAGTGTAGTTCAGAATGCTTCTGCAGCTTCTTGTGACTTGAGTACAAAAATACCAATAGCCTCCCTAAACCAGTATAAAACTGTGTTTGGAGCTGTGCATGTAATACAGTAAATCCATGGCAATATTGTGAAAACTATATAAAAATGCAAATCTACCTTTTTTTAACTTGATAATGCTTATGCATCCCCTCCTCCTTTCTGTCTTTATAGGTCTACGAGGGCTAATCAATCTTGGGAACACATGTTTTATGAACTGTATTGTCCAGGCACTTACCCACACTCCACTGCTGCGAGATTTCTTCCTCTCCGACAGGCACAAATGTGAAATGCAAAGCCCCAGCTCATGTCTGGTCTGTGAAATGTCTACGCTCTTTCAGGAGGTGAGTGCTCTTTGCCACAAAGCATCACCTTGCCACAGATGCTGTTTCTTACCCCAAAAGGAATTGTGTTCTGTTTGCAAATATAAAGGGAATGCAAGTCGTGTTTCCTCTCAAAATTTAGTAAAACAAAGCAATAAAGATTGAGACCTCACTGTCAAAAATACCCAGCTGCTGAAAGGGAATCTAATGGCTTTTAAGTGCTATTGTGAAGTCACCCTTGTTTAGGCAAAGCTGGTATTGGAAATAATTACAGTGCTGCCTGTTCTTCTGAGACTGAGCTGGGAATCCTTAGTCTTAAAGCTGAATGTGTGCTTTAATTAAAGGTGCAAGTTGTAACTGGAAAATATGTCACGAGCTCTTCAGGTGATAATGGGAGTGAGAATAAAGCAGCAGTATACATCCTTGTGGTTTAAGGTACTGCATTATGTAGGTCTGTATGAATATTTTAAAGATCTCAATTTAGTGCTTGTTCACCAGCAGAAACATCTTTTCTGTCATCTCTTATGTGCAAACGCAGTAAGGGCCAGGAAGGAGGATAAAGAGAAGTGAATGTTTTGCTACAGTTTGTGTCTTCCCTGTACAAGCTGCATTTCTTTCCCTTTCCCACTCAGGAACTTGGCTTTGCAGTGTGTCTTTTCTGTAGGTCTGGTTCATGCTGTGGGAGACAAGCACAGGCTTTTCCTTAATAAATAGTCCAGGAGCTTTATTATCTGTCTTAATTCCACATCAGTATTATAAGGACTGTGGGTGGACATGGGCTCCTACTTTTATGATGTCTTTCAAAACAAACCCAATTCTGTGCCTTTCCCTCAGTGGTAGATCTGCTTTCTTGGTAAGTAAAATAAAACCAACCAAAAAACCAGAAAGAGCTGTAGTGTACATGCTGACATGGAGCATTTAAAATTGCTGGAGATGTCTGTACACAGAGCAGGTTTTCTGTGGATGTGCTGTCATGGAAGTTCATTCTGACAGGGACCAACTTAAAATAGCTTTACCTTTATCTTGTGATTTTCAATTTGATTTTACTCCTGTGCCTTTTTCACCAGAGATGATTCTTTTTGCTCACTGCAGGGGAGTTAAACATATATAGAAGAAGGTAAAGTCCCCTTAGCTGTTCCAGTACAAAGTTGTTTTCTGCTCATACTCAAGACTTCTGAGGAATTTGCAACATTTCATGCTGCTTATCAATCATCAGCTGTATGTTACATTTTTTATTTTTTGTTCTATTTTTCAATTGTTCCTGAGTCTGTCAGGAAAGGAAGTAAAAACAAAAGGCAGGCAGACCAATAGGTAGCAGCTGTAGGATTATTGAAACCAGATGTGCAGTTAAGTGGGGAAATACCACAATGCCTAGATGAAAAAATCAGTCATGGTATAGAAATACCAGTTTCTGTAGACTATTAATACAGAAACCTCTTTGCTTATTTAAAACTAAGGAACTATTATATTCCTGATATCCTTTCAATAAATAATGATAAAGAAGTCTCAACACTGATGAACATCACCACACTCTATTTACACATGCATTTTTAAAAAAATCCCTTGGGAAAGGGGAAATGAGTGTTACATTACAGATTGAGAGGCTGCAGGAAAGATCAAGACTCTCTAGGTAATGATTTTTGTTTCCATTTTTGTGTGTGGAGCCCTGTTGATGGCTCAGGATGCTTTTTGCTCTACTGTGAGCATGGAACAAAGAACAGGCTGTTATCCAAAATGGGGCTTAAATGCAGCATTTGTGTTATTGTGTTAGTTTCAGTTGTAATCAAGTTTAATTTCATACACAACTTTGGGAAGCTCAGCCTTCATTTTCAAATCAAAATTCATGCCTGCACTTGCATTACTTCTATTAATTAAATGTTCTGCAACATGAGGGTGTATGGATGAGGGAACAGCCATATCTGTGACACCAGACTGTGCAGACAGCAATAGTCCCTGTCCTTATTTCACATTAAATACTTCAGCCATGTGCTGTGGGAGGACACAGAAAGTGACTCAACCTCCTTGAAGTAAAACTGGAGCTTAATCCTCCTAAGGAAAGCTGTTGGGTCTGTAACCAACTTGGTATATTTTAACTCACAAGCAGTAAATACCTTGTCATGCTTATGGCTCTGTCAGCACCCATTGTACAGTTCTGTTCCCAGTGAGTTATAAATTCTTTGCATTCAGAATTAAAACAAAAATCTTACAATTTTTTGGAGCAGACCAGTGGTTATGTTTCACATCCCAGCTCTCTGCAGTGGTTGTAATGAAGATTCTGTCACTGCCTTTGCAGAGCTGAGGTCTGAGCAAAGGAAGGCAAACCAGGAGATCTCAGTGCTATGTATGGTTAAGAATTCCTTTGTAATTGAATTACCAGGGAAACTTTGATTCAGGTTCTGTCTTGTTTCTACATAGCTTTCCCACTGGGATTAACTGGTGTGGTTATCCCAAAGCATCTTACCCAGGGACAAACAATCAGGGCAAGGGTTAATTTCATCTCCCCTCCACCCTTCTCATCTGAAGGTGTGATCTTAGGCAAATGGAATGCCAGGGGATCTGGTGAGTGCCTGAGTGGGAGCTCTCCAGGAGAAAAAGAGAGACTGTTTTGAACATTGAATAAAACTTACTATATATAAATAACCAAGTTTTGCTCTTTTGCCTCTTAAACAGAACTTACCCATCCCACTTTATTTCTTTTTTGTTTAAAATCGTGTAGTTATATATAGGTTGAGGTGGTTTCTCTGTGATAAATAGGAAGCTACACAGTTCTTCCACCTTGAAGTAGGTTGGTGGTGAGTAATGACTATCAGATGGTTCTCAGGACTGAGGTGGTTTTTTCCTGGTAGCTTTTCTGGCAGACACACCAAGCATTGAGATCTGTTTGTTTTAAAAATATCTGACTGCATCAATTAACATTCTCCTTTGTGCTACATGAAACCCATTTCTCAATAGAATCATGGCATGACTGCATAAGAAAAGGAATGGAAAGGATTTGGGAGTAGCAGATAGTGGTGAAGCTGGACAGGGGGAAGATAGAACACACAGAATCCATTCATTGATCCTTTTGGCTGAAAAGCTTGGTGCACTCCTTTTTACCTACTGGCATTTGTGTTGTAGTTTTGTTTCACCAGTGAAAATTAATTTCAGGATGGTCCACACCCTGAGGTTTATCTAAATCCTTTCCAGAATGACCACTCAGGAGGATAGGATTAGAAGTTCTGTGTCTCATGTGCTCTGTGACTGGAATAGTAGGAATGGGAGTAGAGCAGAATGCTCATCCCTGTGAGCCTAGCACAGTGCACAGCACAAGCACGGGAAGAGTTGAGAAGTGAGGACCAAGAGGGAAAAGGAGATGATTTATGGCTTTGATATCTGAAGATGCTACTGTTGAAGTGTCTTACGTATAAAATAAATTACAGCAAAGGTACTGGAGGGGAGAAAAATGTAGTTAAGGCTCTTTACATAGACAGAAGCCTTGCAATTTGTCATGGAAAATAGAGTTTGTGCTGATTTAGTAAAATTCAGTACTTTTCCCTGAAAGAAGTGAAGAACATACAGAGTTCATGCAAGCAAAATGTATTTTATGATTCTTTGAACCATTGTTCTTTGGGAAGCCTCCAGAAGGTGCTCTCTTGCACCTGTTCCATGTGTTGCTCAGTCCTTTCATCCATTGTAATTTGCCAGAAAATTTGAAGTCTGTACTGAGAACCAATTTCCAAGAGGAGTTTTTGAATCCTCAAATTGGACTTGAACCTGGTACAGGATTTCTGCCTATAAACTCGTAATTACAAAGCTCAGAGACTGTTTAGCGGATACATGTGCAGGATAAATCAAATTTATCTGTTTATTCACATAATTGAGAAACTTCTGTGCATGTTTTTGGCAGGAGGAGAAAGAAGTACAGATGTGTACGGTGGGGTCTTGTTTTGTTTTAAAACTTCACTGTTGTCTGTATATTTTTGGTAACAATAATGCAAATTACAAAGCCTATAGTTTTCTAAATCCTCCATAGATTCTTTCTAGAATGCAGCAGCAAGTGTTTTAAGTGGAAAAACAAAATTACTTTTACTTGGGCTGTGTGTAAGAATGGAGGCTTTGAATCCTGGTTGGTTTGTTCCTTTCTCCCCCTCTCCCTTTTTTTTTCCTGGAATAGCAATTAAGCAGTGTATTACCCAGCACTTTGAAATTGCTCAGACTAGTTTTCTCCAATATAAACAACTGATACTGCTGAATTGAAAACAAATTTAAACAAAAAAAAGCTTAAGTTATGTTTGGAACAGTTGTTTAACAGTTGTATTTTAAAGGTGACTTGCAAATACATCATTATTTATATTTGCACACTTCAGTGAAAAGGTTGGAATAAAACTTTGCATGGACTCTTTTCCTTTTTGTGGACTGGAACAGCTCTGATAGGCTGCTTTTCCCAGAAGCAAGGAAATGACAGAGATGGGATGGATGTTTTATACATTCCAGTTAAAATATTGTTATTGAATGTGTTCAGATTCTTTATTTTATTTAATATTTATCCGAGCAGTGAAGCTTTTCCCCCCATCCCACATTCTTACCAGGCAGATTTCTAGATTTTTGTGTGATAATAGTTAATAATTTGATAAAGCTTCATGTCAGATCCTTCTCATCCTACTGAGGCAGCAGAGAATGTAAAATCTGCTGGCAGGTCTTGTGTCTGCAGTGGAGTAATTACATGGAGTGCTGGTGGTTAAAATGACCAGAGAGCTCTGGGACTAATTGTAAGGAGTGACAGAACAGGGAAGTTTTATTGTTGCAGTTCCCTGAATTATGTTGAGCAGCAGCTGCATCAGCAGATTTCAATTACCACACTCCTGCTCCAGTCCCTCAGTGTCATCCTTGTTGGCATCAGAGTTAACTATTGATCTTTGTATTTATAGGAGCATTTTGTGGTGTTTGGCTGCAGAGGTGCAGCTTCTTGTTTGGGAAAAGTGGAGCTTGTGAGGAAGAAATTTCTGAGGGAGGAAATACACTGAAATCATGTAGAAAACCCTACCAATATGAGGACTAGATGAAGATTGTGCTGCCTTTTGCCAACCTGTCCCTTAAAATACAGTGTTTTCTCTCGGCAGGTTTGTAGCACAGTGCCTGTGCTTGGACTTGCATAAAATGCTCAGAGACTGTTCAGGGAGAAACTCAGGGCTGGGGAAGGAAGCTCACTTTTCCAATAAGGATGAGAATGATATACTGCTGGGGCTTAAAATCTTGTTTTTTGTTCTATGTATTTGCCACTTACTGTCTTCTGTTTGGGAAGAGTAACTGAAAAGAAACCACCATGGATTTGATAGGATCTTGGGAAAACATAATTGTGGTGTTGCAGGCAGCATTTACTGGCAGATACCTTTGCTGAAGGTGAGGGAAGGCAAAATGAGTCACAAATGTTCCCTGTCAAGGGAATAAACTCTTCTGGGCCTTTCCTGACTCCTGCAGGGACACCATGAGCATCCCTGCTTTACTTTTGGAACTGGTACCACTGTGCAGGGATAAAGGAAGGGCTGAACCTCAACCCAGCAAAACAACAGATCCTTAGCATGGGTGGTTTTTTGGCATGGTTTTTTTTTTTGGGGGGGTGTGGGTTGGTTGGGTAGTTTTTTGTTTGTTTGGGTTTTTTCAAGTGGGACCTGGCTGGTTTTTAATTTAAAAAAGTTTCTGTTGGCCGTGTCCTCCTGCCCTGTGCTGATTTCCCTCCCCAGCTGTGTCACCCCCCAGCAGCAGCAGTGTTACACATCAGGCTGTGCTGACTGAATAATTCATCTGTGCACTCTCTAATGTGCTTCTGGCAAAATCACCTGGGGCAGTTTTAGTCACTCTGGAGTCAGCTCATCAGATTTTGACTGAAGCAGATGAAGGAGCATCTGCAGGAGATGGTCCAGCACCAGATTCCCAGGCAGGGGACACCCTGCTGGAGCGGGGATGGCAGCTGGCTCTGGGGATCACTGATTGAATGGGGACCTTCAGCTCTGCTAACAGCTGGCTCAATGAAGTTGGTTTTAAAGCCTTTTACGTTGAAAGGCCAGTACTGGCATGAGGCTGCTCCCCTGCTTAGAAATTTCTCCATAAAACTGAAGTGTGCACAGCATTTGGATGCAGAGTTGTCGTGGGTCAGGGATTGGCTGACAGTCAGCATCTTATATTCTCATCTTCAGTGTTTGTTCTGGTATGGGGGTGCATTTCATTCACATAATTTGTGAATGAAATTGCTGATCCTTTTCAAGTGCAGGAATTTTTTTCCTCTCTTTCCTCCCCAGGCTATTTTAATAAAAGCCAGTGGTATCATTAAGCAAACTGTGAGTGATGTTTGTGTCTGTCTCCCCCACTCCCTGCACCCCCACGTTTTTCAGGCTAATCCATCACAAATTGATGGAATTTCAGGGAAGAAAACTGAGCTGCTCAGTTCTGAGATCACTCCTCCAGTAGTGTGTGACAAAAGCTGTCTCTCTCCTTTATTATTAAGGCCATCAGAATTAAACGGTTTAAATTGATTTGACTAATTGCACTCATTTGACTTTTTAATAATGCAATGCACCGAGGCTGTGTCAGCTGTTAACAATCATGTCCTTCTCTTTGCTTTGAGCAGTTTTACTCTGGGCACCGATCTCCTCACATTCCATATAGGTTATTGCACCTGGTATGGACTCACGCACGGCATTTAGCAGGGTACGAGCAACAAGATGCACACGAGTTCCTCATTGCTGCATTAGATGTGCTACACAGACACTGCAAAGGTAAGGCTTCTCCTGGGGCTCCAGTCAACAAGGATTATTGCATCAAAAGGAGGTAGAACCATCTCTTCTTAAACCAAGTCTAGTGCAGCACTCTTAGCAAATGCCTTTAAAAATGTTCGGTAGACTTAAAATATTTAGAAATAAATAAACCATTTTCACTGTCAAAAAGTACCAAGAGTTAGAAGCAGACAAGCCTGTACATTGGTTTGAATCACCATCATGATATTCTCTTATTGGTTGTGAGTCACTGTCTTTTCTTTTAAATTGCCATTTTAATTCTATTTATACTTTAAGCAGTTAGATCTCTTACTCAGTGTGTCATGGGACTCTTGAAAATAACATGGGGGAGAGGTTATGTTCTTAATACTTAATATTATTATTCTGCTTAAATATGATTCTACTGTATTTCTGATACCAAATTGCTTACAGAAATGTGAATAAGAAAGAGCAATGGGTGGCTATGGTATCTTGTTTTATTAGTCTGTATAGAACAATACATAATTGTACAACACAATAAAAATATTCAGTGTCATGCTTTTTGATATGAAGTATCTAAGTCTTGATTTTGTAATATAATATGAAATGATGTATTTTCTGTTTGTTAGCTGAACTCAAGCTGAACTGAAAATTTCCCAATCTGCCAATGTTTGCTCTAGCTTGATTCACTTACTGCAGCAGCAGCAAAATTTTTACTATTCCTCCAAGGAAAAAGTAGTAGGGTTGATACTAACAGAACAAACAAAAAGTCCTTGGTTATCAAAAAGAAGATTTAAGTTCAACTTTGCTCAAATGCTCTTAGGAAAAGCACTTAGGGTTTAGTTTTTTGGCTTATCAGAGGACTATCAAAGGAAAGGCTGCTGCTACTTCTCTGAACCATTGTGAATCTTGCTTTTATCTCTAAGGTAGTCCTGCATGACAGCAGATGGGCTTGTTCACATCCATAATTGGTGCCTCCAAATGAATTCTCTCCAAAAAAAGTATTGCCAAGGACAGGAGTACACAGAGCAGTTCCTTTGTAGTTATTAATGTCTGTCATATGACAACCACTAACTGGATTTCAATAATCCAAATTAAACTGGCGTGGAAGTCCAGTAAGGAACAAAATCTACCCAAATATTGACTTCTTAACACTGAATAAATTCAGCTGCAAACAGAAGCACTTCTTTGTTCATGTTAAATTTCTGAACCGTTGATCTAACAAATCTTGAAGGTTTTTTCATCATCTCTGATATAAGATAATGCTCATATTTCTTCTACACTTCCTCATTACTTAATGAAGTAGTATTTGTGTCTCAGAATTGTAAAGAGAAAAACTTGCAACAGTAAAGGTCCCTGAGCTCTTCTCAAACTGATAAAGAATCTGAAAGGACTTTAGAAAAAAAAATGTGGTTTGACTTTAAATGAAGAATCTTTCTGATATATCTTCCTTGACATCTCTGCAGCCAGGTTTTCAAACTTCTGTTTTTGAAGAAATAGAGAGGCTTTTATTAAATCATAGTAAATAATCTATACCACATCAAGGTAATTTAAAAGAAGTGGTTGAGCAGTTGTGTGGGAACCAAATAAGTTAATCTAAACCAGAATTTCAAGTATAGTCATGCAAAACCACATTTGGAATGAACTAGTTTTCAGTGTAATGAGAAAGTTTTCCCACTTGTGTATCCACACAGACACCCTTGCATGTGAAGTGTGCAGATGTAAAAATATTATTACTAATAGTGAGAATATGTCCTACAGCTACAATAAGCAAATAATACCTCCCCTGCCAATATTAAATATTTATTTTAATGAACAAAAAAAAGCTTTTAAAGCTTCCAGTCAATAGTAATGAAGTTTTACAATTAACACACAGTGAAATAAAATAAAGTCTTGGGGGAAATTTTGCTCCAGTTTTTGGACATTATTCATGATCACCAAGGCTTCAAGCACCAAAGTAAATGAAAGTGTTCCTTATGTATAAATATCCAGTGATGTTTGTCTGGCTGCCATTAGTCATTTATCCCTTTTCCATTCTGTGTATTCAGCTGTCTTAATGCAAGGAAGTGTCTTAATGCAAGTGAAGACAAAGCTGTGAATATTTGTTGTTGATTTGTCACTGCCTAAATTAAGAAAAATACATGATTTTGATGGCCATGTAAAGATAAATTTTGTAATCCTACAACTGCCCTGAGATGATTATGTGAGCAGGCTGGCCCAGGCAATTTTGTTTTGATTTGGTTGGTGTTTTAAATGCTGGTTGAATCTATACTTTGCTTTAGTGGCATCTATGGAGTTTTGGAAGGCCAGGATACCTGTCTGATCTCCATGTAGATCCTGTCTGAGGGGTGACAGATGTGCTGGCACTGTTGGGTTGAGCTGTGGCATCTGGGCAGGGCATATTCTAAACCCTCAATAGGGCTCCTCTGTGCTGCTGGAGTAATAGAAAATATTTCTGAATAAAAAGGGCTTGAGTGTGTCTTGCCTGTGCATCACTTTTTCATTTCAACAGCTGGAGGCAGGTGATCTAACTGAAAAGTAGTATTTTGGTGGAAGAAATAGTGTAAATAATCTGTATTTCTGCCCAGGCTGTAAAGCATTAAGCCAGCTTTTAGTCAACATCACAGATGCATCTTTATCCCCAGTGCTCTGGGATAAATTTGGGGTTCTAACTCTGCAAACTTCCACACCAGTGAGGTTCCAATCATGAAGACACCTTTTAGTTTCCCACCTTTGTGTGAGACATCTTCAAGCTTGGGGAAATTTAGACCAGAATTACTGTTCTCTTAAAAGGATCAAGACTGCAAGTCAAAAATTACTGTTCTGTCCAGTGGCATCACTGGCTGTGGGGGTTTCTGCAGGAGCAACAGCACTCAAGTGGCAGAGATGGGCACTGGTACACAAAGGTTCAAAAAGCAAGATAAAAAAATAGAAGTAATCTGTGTTTTTATCCCAAACTTTATTCAGTAGTTTTAAAAAAGGGAGAGTAGTACTTTAAAGCTGATTATTCCTCATTTATTTGGATTTCTTGAAGCATTTGGCATTCACCTTTAGCAAGGAGTGCTGCAAAACAAATCTGAAGCCAGAAAAAGAATGGTGTACTGAGATTTGGGAGAAAAACACTGCCCTGCTCTGTGAATTCTGTATGATATTCTGAGGAATTGATAGAGCATATGCTTGTGAAACATGTCATCTGCTCTGATCCATATAGATTTGTGTGTACACTGCTTTGTCAGAAATAACAAGCACTTGTTCAGAACACCAGGGACCAGAGCAAAGCAGAAATATTAATATCTTGTTTTGATAAAAAACCCTTTTAAAAGCTGACAATTCTTGACTTCCCTTTTCTCATTTAAAATACAGAATAGAAGACTGAGGCAAAACTTGTATTTTTATATCAAAACCAAAAGCAATCTTTAAAAGTTTTTACTGTTGCTGTGTATTATTTACCTTTAGTGGTATATTAAATGCCTAATTTGAACACTGATTAACATGCTTAGTTATTTCACAGGCACATTGAACCTGTGTGGGGTTTTTTGAGAGATGCATTTAATTTGAGTCTAAACTCCTAAACTCAATTTTCAGCCATTCTCATAACCACATTAATGTGTACATTGATGTATTTTTAAGTTTGCTTTTAGTCTTGTGCTGACGATTCTTAGAAGCTGCTGATTTCCCTGGACGGATTTAACCCCCCCAAACAAATCTGAAATTAAAACCTCATTTGGGAGACAGAAATGTTGAAGGGAACCTTAACTTGAGCACAACAATCTAGCAGCTTCTAGTTCTCAGCTGCATAATATACCTCCCCTCAGCATCTGTTCCATATTGACAAGTGTGTGTAGGTGGTAATCTTACTCTTTTTTTCCCTCCTCTCCAACCAAATGTCATGGGAAATAATGTTGAGTGGATAATACCCTTCTGTTTTGCTGGGAACAAGCTTGCAGGATATTCATTTGAGACCCTCTCATCACTGATGCTAATTGACTTGTGTAATTGAAAAGGGAGAGCTCAATTCTTTCTGCAGGAGGAAATGACTGACTGCACAAGGTGTCCAGCTGGGATGGTACCTGTGATCCAGGGAAAAGCTCTCAGCACTGCTTTTCTCCTTCTGCCCCCTCAAAACAAAGCAGAGACAATGCTTGAAATGGGGAGATTACAAGGATGTGGTACTTCTTTAAAAAGGAAAAGTGGAGTTTAAACTACAACCCAGTTAATTCTATTTTGAATTTTTTTTTCTTTAGTGCTTGTGAATATAAGTGAAGCTTTTTCTCTAGGTGAAGGGTGCCTTGCACAGTCTCTATCCTGTATGCTCTCTTCATTAGCTTAGCATCATTGAGCCCTTTAAAAGCTCTTAAGTTCAGTAAGATTTAGCTGAAATTCCCATCAAGAAACGCCTCAGACCAGTGTGATAACCCCCAACTTGAACCTCATACACTTGAAATCTAATTTTAGAGCATTTTCTTCAAGAGTCTTCTTAAGGAAACAATGTGCTTTTCTTGGCAATTGAAACAAAAGTTTCTAAAGCCTAAATCTGGCAGCTGAGGGAGAACTTTCCTGAGGCATTTAGAATCTAATTAACTCAAGTGGCCCACTGCAGCTTAGTAAGTATCACCTATGACTGCTTTTCCACACTTACTATCCAGTGGAACCTTTGCCAGATTATTATATAATACTTTTCAGCATAATTCTAAAGCTTCATTGGAAAAAAAAATTATCTTTTCCTACTACAAGAAAACTCCAGCTAGAGCACCTTAGACATATGAAAATGGTCTGTTGCCCTGCTTTTAGAAACTTTTCACTTCTTCAGGTGGTTTTTTTTGGACATTCTTGAGTAGAAAATAATTGGTTTTGAGTAGCAGCAGAGATTTGAGGAGTATTTCAGTATTTCAATCTTAGCATTTCAGTTTCAGAAATCAAATACTTCCCAGTAAGTTAAATACACTGGGAAACCTGTCCAAACTTAGTTCTGTTGAAGGAGATGGAAAAACATCTTGAGATGTATTTTAAGAAACAATTAGCTGGTGCTGTGTAGTAGTTGGTGTGTGCATCTCTGATTGCAAAGCAAGCCCAGCTCCATCTGTCCTAGCCAAGGAAAATAAGCAGTGGGCAGTCTGGAAATCCAAGGAAAAGGGTGTCATTCCTACTTCACCTTGGGGAATGGAGGGAGAAGGATTTGAAGCTGAGAACTGTGTGCAGAAGTGTTTCATTATTTAATACTCTGGTTATTGTGAGAAAGTTGAGTTGGTCTAGTCTCAGCACTCAAGTCCTAAAAATGACACTTTACTCCTGGGACCTGCAGTGACAGTGTGTGATGCCTGAAAGATGGGAATGTGTTCACTGTGCCTCTGGGGAAGCTGGAGGAGGACACAGCATTACCTCCTCACTTCAGATAAGGACATCTTTCATTTTCCCACTGATGAAAACCTGCATGGAAGGTGCACATTGATGGAGGCAGTGGGCTGGGGATGAATGGCTCTTAACAAACTCTCTCCCCTCATTCTGCTCACAGAAGTTGACTGGGATAGAAGTAAAAAGTAGCATTTGCTGCTGTGAAGTTTAAATACTGATTTTCATGAACCACCTTAGTAACTCCTTTGTCTTAGGAGTTGCCAGGCAGTGCAAAGCAAACCTCTGTAAAGGGAGATACACTGAGCAAGGATTTAGCTAAGAACTACTATAGCTTAAAGCTTCACCTCTACATTTAGTCACCTTTTCGTTATCTTCATATTTTTCAAGGAATTCCAATAGTGTTTCATTGTTTTCTTCAATGCACAACTTCTGCAGGGTTCTGTATTATCCTTGTGAACTTGCAGTATAAGTTTGAGTTAGAAGGAGTTACTGGAGACACAGTCCAAGACAAACCACTGTTCCCTCAGAGGATTTTTGACTTCTGAGCCTGTGTTTGCATTCCTGCAGGTGATGATAATGGGAAGAAGGCCAACAACCCCAACCACTGTAACTGCATCATAGACCAAATCTTCACAGGCGGACTGCAGTCGGATGTTACCTGTCAAGTCTGCCAGTAAGTCACTTTTCCTGATCCTGGGCTCTGATTCCAACCTGCACCCCCTCCAGTGCAGTGCACTGAACCTTTCCTCTCTTGAGTACCAATAAATACTGGCAAAACTCCAGAAAGACAAGATCTGTGTTAGTGCAGCACCTTGAGGCACCAGCACAGATTTCCCAGAGAAGCTGTGGCTGCCCCATCCCTGGCAGTGTTCAGTGCCAGCCTGGATGGAGCTCTGAGCAGCCTGGTCTAGTGGAAGGTGTCCCTGCCCATGGCAAGGGCTGGAATGAGATGATGTTTAAGGTCTCTTCCAACCAAACCATCCTGGGATTTTCTAATTCTGTAATTCTGTCAGCTAAATGCAATCAATTACCAGTTAACGGTCACGTATTAACACATACCAGAAAAGCTGCCTGGGAAGTACTTCAGGCTTATGCACACAAACCTTTACTATTCTGGAAAAGGTGGTTGTTTTCCAAGACCATAAAGAAAATACTTCCAAGATCTCTTTGAATTTCAAATTACATAATTGCAACTACATTTGAGGAAAATTCTGATGCAGAACCACATTTTCCTTCAGTCAGGAGCCTCATGTATCATCAGGAGAGGTTTCAAAGAGGCTGATGCCTAATGTAATCTCAGGTACCAGAAAAAAAGCCTTTACAAGAGTATGGAAAAACGTATTTATTGTCCTACTCTGTACTGGAACAAGTTGACTTCTCGTTGGAGATGTTTGGTGTTGCCATAGTGCAGAAGTCAGAGTTCTTGTTTTTTGTTCTGCCTTGCATTCTTGCTGTCCTGCTCATGGGCTGGGCTTGTTTGAATCTGCTTTTATTCTCAGTTTCCTGGAGGGATTTGCAAAAGATTTACTGTAAGGAAAACATAGGAAATTTTGTTCTTTGCCTGGTAGAGACACAGAATCCTTACGTGATAATGCAAAGCTTGACTTCTTACAACACAATATTAACATTGATGAAACTTTGACAAAAGAAGTTTTCTTTTGAAATTGACAACTTTTGCACAAATGAAGCAGAGGGAAAAGGCATATTGAAGGCTTAATGAGATTGCAGAGTGAAAACCACTGGTTTTAGGGGAAGAGAGAACTCAAAAAATAAATGTAACAGGGAGCTTAGACCCCTGAAGTTCTCTTAAAAATGTGATGCTGGAAGAAAAGATTTGAGTCAATAGCAATTACAATTGTGAGCAGCTTTTTCCACAGTCTGGCTGTTGGCCTGTCTTCAGCTGTCTTTGGAGAACTCTGATGGAGAACACAAGCTACTGCTTGGTGCAGTTATTCCTTGGCCCCTCAAATCCCAAAGGCTTTGGCCCCTCAGATCCTAAGGCATCCCAAAGGAGATGCTGAGAGGAACTGCAAAGCTGAATTTAGTGCACTGCTAAACAGCAAGACTATTTTTAAAGCCTTCTCTTTTTTGAGGTAGCCTCAAGCACCATCTTCCATATCTTGAGCAGGCAAGACCAGCTTGTAAACTAGTTGGATGGCACGTAGCCGTTATCACAGATGTTAACTGGTTTATACTGGTCAGTAGTGCCTCTGTCTCAGAGCAGCTCTGCTTTGAGTCTCAGGGCTCCAGCGAGTGGGAGAATGTCTTAAATATTTTTTATTTTGCATTTAATGCATCATGTACATTTCCCCAAACATACAGCTTTTAAATGTGCAGGGAAACGATCGATTGTGGGCAAACACTCTGGAGCAGCTCTGTTTTCTGTCATCTCTGAGTGCCCTCTAGGGGTGATGGAGATCCCAAAGTCCTTCAAATTAAGCACCTGGAGTGCACCCCAAAGCGAGAGAGAAACTGTTCATTTGGCTTCCTTTAAAGGTGTGTGGAACCCTTCTGTTTCCCACAGTGGTGTTTCCACGACGATAGACCCGTTCTGGGACATCAGTTTGGATCTGCCAGGCTCCTCCACCCCCTTCTGGCCGCTGAGTCCGGGCAGCGATGGCAGCGTGGTCAATGGGGAAAGCCACGTGTCGGGCACCACCACCCTCACAGACTGCTTGAGAAGGTATGGCCTGCCACAAGCACAGCTTGGCCTTGGAGAGAGGGAATTCGGCTTCTTCTTCTTCTCCAGGTGGCTCTGAGCACTGGGACTAAGTGGTGCTTTGTCACAGCTCTGTCCCCAAACAGCATTTTTACATGTATCTTTGTTTGTCTGTGAGAAAGTAAGAAGGCTCAGAGCAACAATAAGCACTCAAAGCCTTTTGCCACATGCTGTAAGAAAACAAATTTTACATTGGCTACTGCCAGACAATGTCGTTTTACATGATCAAAATCACTAAAGTCTGTCTCCTTGTTCTTGGTTCTGGTGGCTGAGGAGGCACATGAAGGGAGTTTACATTGCATTTGATATTTATCTAAATTCTAACACCAAGCAGGAATCAGATTTTGCTCTGAGCACAACTGAGAGTCAGCTACTGCCAGCTTAGTTGCAGGGATGCCATTAAGGATTAAAGGAATGGAGCTTTCAAAAAGAAAAGGTAATTCTGAAGCTGACACTTAGGCATCTTGGAAACTGATACCTGGGGAGAAGGTTATGGCTTTGTGTACAGTTTACTTGGATCTTTCAGCAGATCTGAAAGTCATTCTCCTGTGGCAAATGCAGATATTTGCCTGAGGAAGAGGTTACCTGGAGCCTGGGGCAAAGCTAATCTTCCTGAAATAAAAATTCATAGTCTTTAACATCTGATTTCTAATCTGCTTGACACCGTTAAGATCAATAATTTTAAGGAAATGAGGGAATTAGTACACATGAAAAATTGCTGATGCAGGAATACATCAAGAGGCAAAACCAATTGAATTTGGTAATTTTCTTCAACATAGAGATTAGTAGAATCAAAGCTGATGATAGGGAAGGAAAAACATCCAAGTTCAAAGATACTTCCAGCAAGTATGGATTTTGGAAAGAAGTTGAACTCTAATGGATAAAGAGGATGGGTCTATGTTTTTATCCAGAAGTTAGCAAGAAAAAAGGTGTGTAACTTCATGTCAGTGTGGCCATGCAGCTGAAGTTAACCTGAAGAAGGAAGGATTGGGCAGGAATGTTGCACAAAAATGGAAAGATAAGGGTATTCCAAACAACTATCAGAGCAAGTTTATAAGCCTTTTTAGAGACTTATGGATAAACAAATACAAAGCAACAGAAAGAAAAACCAAAGAATGATGGCACATAGGCCAGGTAAAGGAAATTTTGTTAATTAATCAGGAAGCTGTGATGTCATTTAGTGCTGGAGGCTGCTTTGGCCATAGTTAGTGAGGGTGAGGGACAAACTGACACCATGTTGCCCTCACATTCTTCATTTAATGAAGAAACATAACGTTTTTAACTATATTTTTGAAATATTTCATCTCAAAAATCTTAGTTACAAGGCAGCCTCTGGGGAAATGGTTGATTTGCCTTTTGAAAATCTAAACTTGGAGGAAAGGACTGAGAAAGGAAAGCCCATGGTCCTGGCCTTTCTGTGCTGAGTTTCTGGAAAAGAGGGATTTTGCTTTAGTTTGTAGTGTGAACATCGAGGTAGTCCATTTTCTGTGAGCACTTCCCTGTTCCCTAATGGTTTCTTCCCATGGCTCCTTTGAGCAGTTCTGTCTGAAAATTTTGAAAGAGATTTTTGTCAACAAAGGTTTTTTAGAAGGGCATCTGTATTTTGAAAAGAACTTTGTGTTTACAGGCCTTTCCATCTCAGAGCTTTGATCCCAGCCCTGGAGGGCTACAAGGTAGAATAGTGTGTTGCAGAAGAGTGTCTTCCATATCAGTGTTTTTGGGTTTGAAAACAAAAGATCTTTCTTTGCTTTCTGTATGAAAATGAGCTGCTCTGCTGTAGGAGATGAACTGACACTGAGCTCCTTTCTCAGCCACTGATTCACTTCAGTGCAAGTTAGAGCCATGATCCATGTCACATTTGGATATCTGAGCCATAGCACTTCACATTATTATGGTTTGATTGTAGTTTTTTCCAAAATGACTTAAAACCCACTGACTCTTGTCTCTTGTGGTGCCAGTGACCCACAAGTAAAAGCATTTCCAGCACATGTCAAAAACCATCTGATTGTTTTGTGCATTCCTTTGCTTTTCAATATTTTTTTAGGTTTACAAGGCCAGAACATCTAGGAAGCAGTGCCAAAATCAAATGTAGTGGTTGCCATAGCTACCAAGAATCTACCAAACAACTCACTATGAAGAAGTTACCCATTGTGGCCTGTTTTCATCTCAAAGTAAGTTCACGGGGGGCCAACAGAGCAGAGGATGTGATTTCCTCTCTGAGAGGATGAGCTGAATTCTTGGACATGTCTTCTGGATTTCACTGACTAAACTTTTATGATATAAATTAATATAAAGAACATTTTGCCTCACCCAGCTAGATTTTCTATTAAGATAGTGTTACATTATCTCTGATGTAGCTTTGCAGTGTGTCTGGGGGAACTTAACCAGCTTGAATCTAGAGACAGAATGGAAGGCTGGCCCAAAACCTGAACCAGCACAGAAACCAATCTCCAGTTACACCCCCTCATCCTACATGGTACAATTTTATACTTTCACTGAAAGTTTGCCACTGTATTGAAGGAAAAGCATGGAAAAGTTCTGAGGGAAGTCAAGGTGAATGTGCTCCGCTCCTTTCCTATACTCAGTTCAGTATTTGTATTATTCAAAATGACTGAAGATCTTTTGGAAAATAAATTACTTTCCCTAAGTGATTGTGTTGTCCTGTCTATGTAAAATGCAAATTTCATTTTGTGTGTTAACGCAAGAGAGAAACACAAAAGAGAAGAATTACAGAAATCTCAGCTTTTCACATCTGGATCTGTTGCTAGGGAGTTGTAACAGCATCACAATTGGAAAATAATTACCTTGAAGTGTAAATAGAGAAGAATTTCTGAGAAATGGAGAGGGAAGCTGCCTTTAAATAGAAACTCATTCATCTCTTTCTGGTATTTGTTCCTGTTCCAATTTAATGTTCAATGAAGGAGATGAGGAGAGGGTGGTGGGTACTGCAGGCCCCTTTTGGCTGAGGAACAAGGCTTTTTTTGTTAGCATATTCCATTTTTTTGCCTTAATTTAAATGGGTATTCCTGTGTAGGTTTGACTCCTGTCACTTGAGATGATTGGATGGGTGAATTCAAAGTGTGACTCCAAAGGCAAACTCTGTCATCACCAGTTCTGTGAGCCAGGGTAGGCAGCAGCCATGGGTTTGAATAGCCCTGGTGCAAATGAACACTGCTTTGGGTAAAGGCTCTTAAAATATAAACTCTCCTTGTTTAATGTATTTTTTCTTTGATGTCAGGTGGGAATAGATTTGTATGCATAGATATCAAGGTAAATAAGCTAATTAATACTGTGTTAACATTGAGCCCACAAATTGTGGTTTATTTTCTGCTAGAAATGTGTTGTTATTTACATGGACATTCCCATAGAGCTGGTAGGAAAAATCTGGGGCTGTCCCTGCATTGTGACTGCTAATGTGCTTTCATGTTATTGTTTCTAAGCTTAGGACATTTATAAAAAACACTAAATGTAACCTTTCTCTAAAGAAGAAACCTCTTGCCTTTGCCTGCAGCGGTTTGAACACTCAGCCAAACTGAGGCGGAAGATCACTACGTATGTCTCGTTTCCACTGGAGCTGGACATGACACCTTTCATGGCTTCCAGGTGGGTTCCAAGTCCAAAACCCCCCACAGAGCTGGGCAGAACTGGTTCCCACATCATACACAAAACAAGGAGCACACTTGAGGGTACAGAACAGTGTCTGTGGTGGTACTTCTGCCATGAGCTTCTCTGTGGAAGCTGTGGCTTGTCTAAACCCATTTTTAGATAAACTGTTCAGTTTCACGTGCCTGAAGAGGATTTATATTTAAACAGTGTGGTGGGGTTTTTTAATTAATGTGTGTTATGTTTCTGGTTGCCTGTTAAATTTATAGACCCAGATCCATCCTGCCTTCAGATCCCTGCTTTGGTCCTATCCCCTCAGTGCTCACCCACCTGCCATCCTGTGCAGCTGGCCAACCTAATCCCTAACCAGTATTCCTGAAGTTATAAAAATCCTTCCTTTTTATTCCTGCACATAGGCAAATCTGGGGGTTTTTGTTTAGTACCTTCAACTTCTGTTTAGAGAATGCTGCAAGAAGCAAAAGCATAGCCCTGATTAAAATAGTAACAACAAGACTTCTCCTACCTCCCAGGTTTGTGGAAGACGTGGCATTTGTATAAATGCACCTTTATTAAAGGAATTTAATCAGCTTAATTAAAAAGTATTTGTCAGACATTCATGCAAATATGCAAGAGGATATTCAGATTTAATTTATATCTGAAGCAGTGCAGAAAGCCCCAAATCATGGTATCTCTTAACAGAGAGACTCTATTTGATGCTGAAATTTTACTTATCATTTCAAGCTTTGCCTGCACTCCTTATTTCCCAGGAAAAAAAAGTAGATGCTTCTACCAAGAGAGAAAGGAGAGCCCTGAAGGAAGCTCTGTTAAATACTGTTATATTAAGGGTATATGGTTTATTCCAATATATTCTTGAGATTTCCTTGTTCCTCTCTGGTGAATTCTCCCTGGATAGAACAGGCTCTGCTGATGAAAGGTACCCAGCATAATGGAATAGAGATGGGATAATCAGCAGGCATAACTCAGTAGTCTGAATTTCACCAGCTAGGAAATCAACACCATAATCCTATTGCTGCTGTCAAAACACAAAATGAATTTAGAAGTCAGAGCCAAGATGATTGACCCATTACAAGATAAAGGATTGATGTAATTAGATAATTTCCCAGGTTCTAAATACAAATATTTTCTTAACCTGTTTTTAATCTTTTTGGATAAAACATTTGACGTAAACAGATGTGTATTTGCAGCACTGAAGCCTTGACCAGGAGGAGAAATGATGTTTGTGATGTAGCACTGCTGTGAGAGCAAATAAAGCATCTTTAGCATCCTAATCAGCCCTTTGCTGCTCAGCTGGAATAAGCACCTGGATTCAGAAAACAGGCTGTGTGTCGTGTCACAGCAACTTCCTGGGTTTGGGAAGCCACTGCTTTAAGTGACTGGATTTTTGTGTGTGTGTGTGTTGCAGTAAAGAGAGCAGAATGAACGGGCAGTACCAGCAGCCGACGGATAGTCTAAACAATGATAATAAGTAAGTGGTACATTCCATGACTCCTATTGTGAAAGGTAGTTGCCTTCTAGAAGGAGATAGTGTTGCTTTATATCCTGCAGTGCCAGTGCATTACCATATCTGACAGCACAGTAACTCTGGAATGTTGCAAAGTAAAGCTTCACTCACTGCTGTTCCTGCCCTTCCATGGGGCTGCGGCAGCTGTTCCAGAGCTGAGGGTGATGCCCTCAAATGGTCGGTGGGCAAAAAGAAATGCTGTGGTCACAATGTTTATTACAAGGGATGGGTGTTTCCTTGAAATACTCCTTTTCCTGTTGCAATGGCAAAGGCAGTTCCAGAGGACCAAAGAAAGTTAACAGAATGCTGACACTCAAAGTCAGGAGTAATAATCCCAGTAATTCTGGGCTCCATTGGGCAGGTATTGATTGATTCCAGTCAGAATAAATGATGGACTGGTGTGGGACTTGCTCAAGAATGTAAAGGGGGTGTAACTGAAACCAGTATCCATTGCTTTATGGGAATAGGAATGGTCACACAAACCTTACCTCTTCAGTTAAATAAGGTTACAAGTTTCATTGCTGCTGTTGTGTATTTAAATTCAAGGCACTTGGTTTGCCACTAAAAGTTTCAGTAAGAAACTGGAATCACACAGAGATGTAAAACCAAACTCACAGGTCTTAGTGCAGGTGCCACCAGGCAGGTAGCAGGCAGGTGTTGTGTGGGCCTACAGCTTGAATCATTAGCTGTGGGGTGTTCAGTACTGCTAGAAAAGGTCTGAAGGTAACACAGTTGATCACTTTTGAGATTTGCAGATGCCTCAACTTGGAGAAATTGTTAAAAATGAAGCAGATTTAGGTAATGAGAGCAAAGGTGTCTGCATTCCTCAGGGATCTGGGTGCCAGGCTCCAGCTGGGACTGGAGTGTGCTGTCCATCCTAGTTGGATCATGGACTCCCCTAGAGAGGGTGGCTCTAAATCAGTGGCTCTGTAGGCAGTCAGTGAATAGGTGCCTTGTTGTGGCACCACTGTGTCAAAAGAGTTCTGTGAATTTTCAACTTGAGTAGGACAATATCAAGTGAGATTAGAGAGATTATTTTACCATTGTGTAGCTGTGCTTGTGACACACACAAAGTGTGAGGGAAACATTTTATGAAAGAGTTAAAGAGAGTGGAAAATGCTTGAAAAAGAGCCACTAGTGTATTTAAGACTGGAAATAAAATCTTACCTTAGAACAAAAGAGCCAAAGACTTCAGTCTTGCACTTTTGAAAAAAAAAAAAAGAAAAAGAAAACGAGAGCAACTTGCTTATCAATATCTTTTTTAGAACAGAGGTGGGCCTGCAAGTTTTCTGGCAAATGCACAGCAGCATTTGAGAGCTGGAAGTTGAGTCTGAATATATTCAGTATTTCAAAATAAGTACAGGCTTTGCAGATTAGGGACAGTTAATCAATTCAGCAGTTTATCATTGGAAATACCTAAGATTATCTCATTCCCCATACCTCAAATGCATTTTTTTCTGGTTCACTAGAATAAATCAGGGAAGTAGAAAGTCAGACTGAATAATCAGTGGTCCTCTTCAGGAATGCACCAATATTGATCTATTTTAGAAGCAGGTTTGGTAGCCAGTATTGCTAAAGCTGACAGTGATCACCAGACTGGAGAGCTGCAGAAATAGAAAGACAGGAAAAGAAAATTTTTTTTCTTTTTTTTTTCCCTGGGCAGGGCCACCCTCTTCCCAGCTAGTGTTAAAGCTGATGTTTTACTGATGGATCAGATCCTTTACCATTGCTACGTGTGCTTATGAACAGAAGTTTCTGCCTGTCTGAAATGCCCATTGTTTCCTCCCTTTTGATGCACATATTCATGGTGTGTTTTCTGCCCCAGGTATTCCTTGTTTGCAGTAGTTAATCACCAGGGAACCTTGGAGAGTGGGCACTATACCAGCTTCATCCGGCAGCACAAGGACCAGTGGTTCAAGTGTGATGATGCCATTATCACCAAGGCAAGCATTAAGGATGTGCTAGACAGTGAAGGGTAAGTGGTCCCCTGGGAAGGGGAAAGGAAGGCAAACTTTGACCTTTGTTGGGTTTCCCTTACTTTAAAAAACCCCTTTTAATCATAGAGAAGGATAATTTCTCTCTTGAATATCCCCTGTAATGCTCAGTGCTTCAGCATGGAGACTGCACAGTTACATTTATCCATAATTGCTTTATAACTCTGGATTTGCTGAAGGAAAGGAAAGGGAAGAACAAGGGACATCAGGTGACTACAATGTCTGGAACTGGTGCTCATGTCCAAACTCCTGCTAATGGAAGGGATTCTGAAAACCAAAGTGATGTGATCACCCAGTGCAGGAGCAGTGCTTACCTCTGTGACACAATCCAGTCTGTGCCTGCAGAACCTTTGGATTATGATAAATGTAAAAGATTTGAAGAAAAGCCATTAAGGAGGTGCTGTGCCCCAGAACAGCAAGGCTCTATGGGAGGCAGGTAGAGAACATGAGCTGTTTCTTAGCTCATGGCTTTAAATTAATCTCAGATTGACATTATGGCTTCTGATATTTATATTATACAAGCTTTGGGAGGACAGAGCAATATTTTTCAAGGGAAGCACTGTAGTGTTCCTCATTTGAGGGAAACACTGGGGACTGGTTTATGTTCCAAGAAAAAAGCAACTTAAAATCTGATGTCTTCATTTTGCATTTTCAACTATGGACCTGGTACTGCAGAGATAAGTCTTTACCATTCTTGTTTTAATTATTCATGACATTTTTAAGGATTGCTGCAGGCACAATGTTCAGGTTGTAATTTTTTAAATAGATTTTTCCGTTTTTCCTTTTTTTAAACTTCAATCGGGAAGTAAAAACAGAGATCTATAATACCTGAATTTTAGTGTTAAATGACTTGACAGGGAACTTCTGCTTTGAGGTGAGCAGAGAAATGAGTTTGTTGTAATTCAGTAACACATGCCTGGTGCTCAGGTGGGGTTATGCCCGTGGAAGAACCTGCCAGAGGCAAGGAGGAGAGGATGTACAGCACAACTGTTGCCCATAAAGGCTGGTTTGAGCTTTGATCCATTTCCCTGGTTCACATGAAGGCTGACACAGTAGCTCTGTGTCATGTGAAGGAGTCCATAGGGCTTGGATGGAATTAGAACGATTGGAACATCTCAGAAGTGCTCTGAGGACTCCCCAGTGGCTGTGTCAGAGTGGGTAAGGGTTGTGTGGAGATCAGTCCCCTTGTTCTGTGTGACTGCTGAGGGGCTGGGCTCCCTTCTGTGCCAGTACACACACAGCAACTGGGGTCAGGAAGAACTTCATCCTTTAAAACACCAGAGTTGAGTGCAGATTGGCACATCAGATATTTGACTGGGACATGAGTGTTCACCCACACGGCTGCTGCTTCATTTTGCTTCTGTTCCAGCAAATGGGAGGCAGTTTGCAGTAATCCTGGTCTGATCTCTGGTAGTGTGACTCTAAAGCAAGAGCTGTCTCTTACAGCACCTTTATTTTGTGTCACATTAGTGTTAAATGGTTGCTGCCTGTCTGAGCACCAACAGAACCCAATATTCCAGAGTTTCCAGGTCCTGAGTAGATTTTATAAGGTTTGACTCTTTCATAGAGTCATGGAATGGCCTGGCTAAGAAAAGACCTTAAATCTCATCTCACTCCAAGCCCCTGCCATGGGCAGGGACACCTTTCACTATCCCAGATTGCTCCAAGCCCTGTCCCTGGCCTTGAACACTTCCAGGGATGGGGCACCCATGGGGTTTCTCTTTGATGTACAGCTGTTCAGTTCCCTGAGTTGCTGGTAAAATCATGTCAGCTGGCTTCCCTCCTTCTCATCCCTGGTTAGTGTCCCTGGAATCGCCTCAAATTGAAAAGAAAACCAAAATTAACAGCCCTCGTGTCTTATGGTTGCATCAATGGAAACTCATCTGCTTTGGCACAGAACTGACACTGTCCCTCTGCTCTCTTCCAGATATTTGCTGTTCTATCACAAACAGTTCCTGGAGTATGAATAGCCTTATCCAGCAGCTTGTCAGATGTAAACAAGGAAGAAACAACGCAAGCCTTCTGAATCGACACACAAACCTACCTGAAAAGAAAAGACCCATTACAAACCAACTCGCACTGAGCTGTAACAGGACCTACTTGACACTGACTCACAGCCTGGAGAGTGAGAAATGAACAATGTCCGACGTGTGTGCAGTCCCACGAGCACAGAAAGGGGGAAAAGAGGCTGCAGTCAGTCACTTAACAGAGGAAATATAAAATGAAAGGAATGCTCTGGGTGGGGGAAATGGGAGCAGAGGAGTCCGGGCACTGGTACATCTCCTGTGTTCCTCCAAAAATGTGTGTGGGAAGGCAAAGGATTCTACCCTCATCTCCATAAAGCATCTTCTCCATTTGGTGCTTCAGCTCCAACGACCAATCATATAACAGTTAAAATTAAAAATCCAAACCCATTTTTTTATGCATATGGGTCTGAAAGCAGTAGAGTGGAGGAGGAGGGGATGAGACAACTAAAGGACTTTGCAAGTATCTTTTTATTTGTGAATTTTAGTTATTAAATAAATACAGTATGAAACTATTAGGCTCTTTTTTTTCCAACAACCATAAAACAAATCCTGGATTGTGGAACTGAAGCTGCAGTACTCAGACAGGTTTTCAAGCATGCCTGCTTGCACAGGTAATGTTCAATGCCATCGGACTGCTCATCCAAAAGCATCAGCACAGATTCTGTTGTTTGAGCCCTTTTTTGTTTTGTTTTCTATAAATAGCTATTTTCTTAATTTTTTTTTCCTTTTATTCCCTTTTTTCACGAGAATGAAATTCATAAATGCAACCATCAGTAAAAATGAATGAATTGGTGTGTTTATACTGTAAGAGTGGTCTTGGTTCTTTTTCGTTTTGTTTTGTTGGTTTTTTTTTAATCTTGTGAATAAGTTTGAATTTCTCAAAAGCGCTTATTTTGTTGTTACTGGTTTTGGTTTGTTTTTTTTTTTTTTCCTTCCCTGCTGCTTTCCAAAGGTGGATTTATATATATCTGACACTTGAGAGAACCTCAGTGGTGAAAAATGTACCATCTGTTGGGAATGGTCGCTGCCGGGGCAGCTTTGAGCCCTTCTGCAGTGCTCTAAGTAAACAACACATTTTCCTGGTATGTGCTAGGCTGGTATTGGTTCCTTGTATCCTCCCACATGGATTAACTCTTCACGTGCTCTTCTCCTCTTGCAGTGGCACAGCCTGTGTGTCGATGTTCTCAGGGGCCTTTCCTCCCCCTCCGTCGCTACCAGCAGGAGCTGCTCGTGCTGGATCTTGCTCTTGGAGCTTGGGCTTGGGGGTGGAATTGCAGCCTGGGAGAGGAAGCCTTCAGAACAGAGCTGGAAGAGCAAAAACAGCTTTGTTCTCCCGTGTGGAGAGGATGAAGTGTCAGTTGGGCACTGTGTAAATTGGTGTCACAGCCGAAAGTCACAGAATGGTTTGGGTTGGACTTTCAGGATCATCTTGTTCCAGCCCCTGCCATGGGCAGGGACACCTTCCACTATGCCAGGGTGCTCCAAGCCCCATCCAACCTGGCCCTGGACACTTCAGGGATCCAGAGAAGCCACAGCTTCTCTGATCTTTAACCTCTGCATAAATCCCCAGGCAGTCATTCCTCAGCTTTGCCAGTGTGGAAAGGCAGGGAGGGACCTAAGCCTTTAAGTTCTGTGCTCCAGGAATGAGGTACAGATGTCTAACACAGTCTGATAAACAGAAAAACAGGAAAATAAGGGAATTGAGCGTGTTTGGGTTTTTAATCACCATCTTACAAGAGCAGCTGAACAGGTGCAAATCTTTTGATTTGCACACAGCCTGGAACAGTACGAGGAGTTTCTGTACATCTGTGACAGGGCACGGAGGAGGAAAGGACAAGTGGAAGCATCTCGAGCCAGACCCAGGAGGTTGGGTGTGGTGTGGGAAGCAAAGCCAGAAAGTGCTTTTAGCTACATTTTCACGTCCCTCAGCCACTCGAGTCGAGATAAAGCTTTGCCTGATGCTGGTGCCTGATAGAAAAATCAGAAATGTGAGAATTGGTTGAACCCTGGGCGGGGCACCCTGCTCGAATCACTGTCCTTAATTCCATGTGTGGGGGCGCCCCGGTGCTGCCGAGGCCATCGCGTTCCCTGCCTGTGTAACGATTTCATTTCCATTTGTGCTGGGTGCCGCCCGGTTGAAGCGGAGCATTCCTGCGCTGGGGAGCTGCAGGAGGGAGTTGGGAGATGGGAGATGATGGGAGATGGGAGATGATGGGAGATGATGGGAGATGATGGGAGATGGGAGATGAGCCGGGCGCTCCCGCGGCAGAGGGGCCCCTCCTTCCCCGAGCGAGCCCGGCACCGTGCGGATGCCGTGCCGCGCTCTCTGCTGCTCTTTAATAATGCAGCAGGCTTGCGGAGGAAGGCAGCAGCCTTCTCGTCATCCCCAGCGCTGCTGCACTGCCATTCCCGCCTGGACGAGGGCTGCCACCCCGCGGCAGCCGCCCGCCGAGGGTGAGGATGACTCCGGCGGTGCCTTCGCTTTGCGACGCCGAGGTCCGAGCCTTTGGCTGCCCTTCTAATGAATTCTGTTTTCCACAGCACACGCTCAGCCGGCGGAGCTGCTGCAGCCGGCTTTGTTAAGCCTTCAGGAACAAATTGTTTAGCGACGAGGCAGCCGTATAAATCACCCTTAATTTTTCCTCCCCGCCCATCTGGTGGAGAGGGTTCTGCTCTGTGCGGCTGCAGCGGCGCAGATGGTTCTCGGGGGGAGCTTTCAAGGCTCTCTTTCTGGTTTCAAAAGCAGAATTCTTAGGGTATTAAAAGGTCTATTATTCTTTTCTTCCCCCCTCTCCCGCCTACCAGCCCACCCCCCCGTGTCCCTGCCCGAATCACACCAGGTTCTATTTCCAGCAGCAGTAAATCCATGCCGGTTCCGAGAGGAGGGGACAGCATTTTCCCTTTTCCTATAAAAATGGAAGAGCAGCTGCTGGCGTACGAGCAGCGCTGCCCCTCATGCTGCTTTCTCTCAAACACAGCCTTCTCTCCCCCACCATCCCTCCAGCAGCAGCCACGCAGCTCATGCCCTGAATTCAGCTCATGCACCGAATTATTCCCGGCAGAGCCGGGAGGTTTCTCCGTGGAATTCCCTCAACATCGCCTGGAGGAAAACGCCGGCCACGGAACAGCCGAAGGGAGGGTGCAGCGAAGCCTCCCCGATGTGCTGACAGCCAGCAGCGACAGCTCCTCGTTCAGGGGAGCACTTTGGGCTTGACTTGTTTATTTTGAGGTACATTTTCTGTCGGCACAGCTGGATCTGTTGGGAGGAGGCATTTGCAGAAATGACTGGAAACAAAGAGTGGTGCAGCGATGCAGGCTCACGGTGGGGTGTGCTCTGTTACCTGCCAGCAGTGAACACAGCTCTACAGGGGACACAAAAATAGCCAGAAAGTGCTTTTAGCTACATTTTCACGTCCCTCAGCCACTCGAGTCGAGATAAAGCTTTGCTTGATGGAAAAAGCAGAAATGTGAGAATTGGTTAAACCCTGGGCAGGGGATCCTGCTCAGAATCAGTGCCCTTAATTCCCTTAATGTGGTTTGACTTGTCCCATCTGGAATTGCTGTACGTAGTGTCCCTCCAGCATTGGAACTGATGTCTCCAGGTATGATCCTGCAGAGCTGCTGGCCAGTGGCTGTAAAACACCAAAATCCATTGATTCGGTTCTCCAGCTAATGGGGTTTGTTATTTTCCTGCTGATTTGTTCAAGTTGCTCTCTGTTACCTTTTCTCTGCTGATAATTGTAGTTACGTTCCCACAAGGAGGGGAGGGATGCTCCCCTCTTGTGTCTGGGCAGGACTTGGCCTCTGATGAGTTTTTTCCCCAATTTTTGGACACCACATGGTGCCAGGAGGAGCAGCCCTGTCCCAGCCCTGGCTTTGCCTGGGTGTGAGGTGAGTGACCTCCTGGGGCAGGAGCTGCTGGTGCCACACAGGGTGAGCTCCTGCTCTCACTAGCACAGGCATGGCCCTAAAATCCTTCTCATTTGAATAATTGATGCCTCTTGATCCTCTAGGGATGCCCTAATTGCAGCACTGGTAGCACACGTTCACTTAATTCTGTCCTGTTTTTAAATAAGCTTCTGAATCTCTTTCTATAAATACCACGGCCAGGGGTTCCTGGAGGTGACACTTGAAGGTCTGTAGGTCACCAGAGCTGGACTGGATCCACGTGTCCCCAGGAGCTCCCTGCTGGCAAGGGGCAGCCCGGTGAGGCACTGGCTGCTGCTGAGGGTTTTCCTTCTCCTGAATTCCCTGTCCTTGCTGGGAAGTGCTTGGGCAGAGAGGGCACAGAGCTGGGGGCATTCCCAGCCCTGGTGCTGCCCCAAGGTCACCTGGAGCAGTGATTCCAGCTCTGGAGCCCCTGACAGACAGGATGTGGAACTGTGGAGTGAGGCCAGAGAGCTGCTCCGAGGGCTGGAGCAGCCATGGAGCCGGGCTGGCACAGCTGGGGGTGTCCAACTGGAGAGGAGAAGGATCCAGGGAGAGCTCAGAGCCCCTTCCAGGGCCTAAAGGGGCTCCAGGAGAGCTGGAGAGGGACTGGGGACAAGGGGTGGAGGGACAGGACACAGGGAATGGCTCCCACTGCCAGAGGGCAGGGATGGATGGGATATGGGGAAGGAATTGTTCTCTGTGAGGGTGGGCAGGCCCTGGCACAGGGTGCCCAGAGCAGCTGTGGCTGCCCCTGGATCCCTGGCAGTGTCTTGGAGCAGCCTGGGATGGTGGAAGGTGTCCCTGCCATGGCAGGGGCTGGAATGTGATAATCTTTAGGATTCCTTCCAACCCAAACCATCCTGGGATTCTCCCTGCAGAGTCTGGGAAGGGAAACCCAGAGGAGGAGATGATGTGGGGCTGTCAGTGCTGGGGGCCCCACCTGAGGGGGGATCAGGGCCCCAGTGAGGGTGGGGGACGTGGTGCTGCAGGAAGGAGCGAGGGGAGAGGAGAAGCCAAGAGGAACCTGAGGAGAAGAGAGCAGGAGCAGAGCACGAATGCAAAGGGAGGCTGAAGGATGCAGGAGATGAACAGCAGAGCCAGAGATGGTGGGAGGGCAGGAAAGGGACTGGGCAGGAGCTGAGAGCCCGGGGAAGCTGAGGGAGAGCTGAATCCACACCAGGCTGCAGAATGAGGCTGAGCAGGGCTGGGGGGCTGAGCAAGGGTGGAGGCCAAGGAGATTTCTGGGGCTGAAAGACTTTTGGAGTTCTAGAGGAACTGGGTTGCATTGCTGGCACAGGATTTGGGGCCGTGGTGTTGGAGACTGCGGGAGCTGAGGCTGTGGGGCAGGAAAGCACAGGAGCTGGGAGCAGGAGAGCAGAATCTGCCCTGGAGCAGATTCCACAGGAGCTGAGGCTGTGGAAGGTGCTGCTGTGGAGGTGCAGGGGAAGGTGCTGATGTGAGAGGGGAGGCCAAGGGGGTCTCCAGGTGTGCTGGGACACAGAGAAGTTCTAGAGGTTGGGAGGCCCATGGACTGTGGGTGCTGGGAGAGTGGGAGGTGACCAGAGTGAGAGGCTCAACCTCCCAGGTGATGCCTTTTTTAATGATAAGAAAGTATTTACATTTAAAGGAATGTGTAATATAGAAGGGATAGAATCTGTTATAAATCTGCTCATGTTTTCTCCAGCTGTCTGCTTTCCCAGCACTAATTTGTGCATATATTGAATTTTCAAGTTTAAAGCTCTAGTTTAAGACAGTGGAGGGGATGGGCTCCTATCAGGAGTGATTCCTTGCAAAAAGAAAAAAAATCCTACAGTCTCCTTTAGTGGAAATGAGAACTTCAAATTACACATTGAAACTCTTATTTTTCCAGGATAGCTTTCAAAGCCAGGTTAGATAAAAATATTCTCTCAAAGCAGCTTTATCTCCAGCTGATTCCTCACTTTTACCAGCTCTTCAGAATAACCCAGGTCAGATATACATAAATCCAGTTTTGTAGAAATATCTCAGCCTTGGATGAATTTTCATATTTAAACCCAGTTCCACTGAGGGCTTTGGTGCCTGTCCCAGCTCCTCATGTGCAGCATCGTGTCCTGGTCATGAGGCAAAGCTTCACCATCACCCGTGGCAGTGCTGGAAACTGGCACTGGAGCTTCCCACACTGGCTCCTTATCAATTTCACCAGTAAATCCTTGGATCCAATTCCACGTTTGAGACATTTACAGCTGTGCTGAAAATTGTTCTGATTCATGAAGGAATCTCCAGGCAGGGAGAGGTGAGCTCTCCATGGGGACCAGTGGGCACCAGCTGACCCTTTGCAGGGATGCTGGTGGTGGAACCAGGATGAAAAGCCCCCATGAGATGCCCCCAATGGCCAGGATGCACCCAGGTCAAGCTGGAGGATGAAGTCAGATGCTGCTACATGGGAAGTGACTTCTTCCTCTGGGAGTGCACGAGAATAATGGGAATTTGGTTTCCTGAGTGGAAGCAAACAGCTCTGTGCAACCTGCAGCCCTGTCTGTGTCCTGCAGCCCTTGGCACAGCCAGGCTGGGCAGAGGCTGTTCCAGTCACTGGCAACAGAGGGTGAAGCAGCTTTGGTTTGGGGGCAGAGAGAGCATCCCTCCGCTGTGATCCCGTGCTGGAACACCTCTGTGGTCACACCATGGGTGTCTTCTCCTGGGCAGGAGAACAGATGATTTTGAAGTGGCCGTCGTCGGGGCTGGGAACGGCCCCGGCGCTTCCCGTGCTGCAGATCCCGGAGAAGGAGGGAGCAGCCCTTTCCCCAGGGTGGCAGGAGCTGCTGTGGCAGGATTTGGTCTCTTGTACAGCAGAGCCATGTCCAGGGAAGCAGAAGCCACAGGTTTCCACTGGCTCTGGGATTCTGATGCTGGTGAACCCATCACCAACGCTGCCAGCTTCCACCAGCCCATCTGCAAACAAAGCCGCTGTCAGCTCAGGGGGCCCAGGAGCAGCTTTCACCTGGGAATGCTCTGAAGTGCTGCACTAGAACCTGTGAAAAGCTGGTCCTGGAACTGGAGAGGACACCCAGCTCCCAGCATGGATTCACTGCATCACCTAGAACACCCAGAAAATCTCTCCAAACCTGGTGGCTTATCTTAAAAATGACCCTTTGATCCCTGTGTCCTTCAGCAGACAAGAATGGCTTGAGGGACAGTCCTTGCAGTGACTCCAGGTGTCACACTGGCTCATGGGGCATTCCTCTGTGATTTTTGACATTGATGGCTTTGAGGTGGATGTGTGTAGACATGGATGTGTGTGGTGTGTGTGCAGAAATAGGTAAGTAGGCAATTTTTCTTTGGAAAGGCGGGAGAGAAGAAAAGGAGGAAGAATAAAACCACCTTTTCCATGTTGAATTGTTCCACACTATCCTTTCTCCTTTTCTCCCTACCACAAGGACTTGTGAAGCCCCTCTGGCTGCAGAACTAGAACTGGGTTTTTGTGGGACAGGTGTTTGTTTTGGAAGAGGGTTGGCTTTTGTCCCCTCAGCCTCTGGATGGAGACTGGAGAGGTGCTGCCCATGGAGCAGCTCCAAGAGGGAAGCTGTGCCTGGGGAGGGAGTGACTGAGGGGTTAGGGTGGAGAATCGGGCACAGGGCTCCAGTCCTGCTCCTCTTCCAGGCTCACACTCGTTGTCTTTGCTTTTTCTCCCTCCCTTTTTGGGAAATGGCTCTGCTTTTTTTTCTGGCAGCCCAAGCCTGCCCCCACAAGCTCCCCCACCCTCTCCCAGTGCCCCCAGTGCTGCCAGCACCCACCTTTGGCAGGGTCCTCCCTGCAGTGGCAGGTCCCAGCGCTGGCCTGGCAGGAGACAGCCTCTCCCTTCCTGCGCAGGTGGGTCCAGCCCAGGAGCAGGGAGCAGATGAGGGTGCAGAGGCAGAGCCCCAGCAGCAGGTACAGCACCAGCCACGGGTCCTGCTCCGCGCACGCCTTCTGCTCCAGCACGGCCGCCGGCCCCGCGGGCGTGGCTGTGGGGCAGGAGAGATGGGGCAGCTCAGACACCTCCGTGGTGCCTTTTTGGGATGGAGAGAGCTGGCAGCGCCGGTGCCCTCCACCGGGAAAGAGTTTGGGAGCAGCTCTGTGTCCCCTCTGCTCGCTGGCACTTCTCGGTGGTGAAGTAGAGGAGATCCCTTCCCACGCCCCATCCACACCCTCCCCCATCTTCAGGGATCGTCTCGACCCCAGTGTAGGACTGGGAGATCTTGGGGCTCTACCTGTCCCCGAGGGCTGGGGCAGCTCAGCCGGGTGGGATCCACAGCTGCCAACCCCACCCTGCCTGGGGGAGCTGCCCAACCTGTAAAACACCAGCAGCACACGGCAGGGAAAAGCCACTGTGGCGTGGAGAAAATGGGAAAGAGATGCCCTGGCTGCTTTTCCCCAGCCCCGGTGCTGGCAGCCCCCAAGAGTGCAGTTCCCTGGGAAAAAGGGGGGGGGGTTTCTGCCGCCCCCTCCCCGACTCACGCTCACAGGACAGGGCACATTCCCGGGGGTGCTGCCCGCACACCGAGCTGCACTTGATGCAGTTCTTCACGAGATCATCGTAGTAAAATCCAGGTCTCTTGTTGCAGTCCATGGACTCTGGGGGAGGGAGGGGAGGGAGATGACCACGGTGTCCTCAGCACATCCCCCCACCACCCCAGTTCACGGGAGGAGGAGCCCAGCTCGCTGCTCTGGCAGCCTCTGCAGGGCTGCCGGGGTGACCCACCTGGGATTTGGGTGGTGTTTGGCTGGAGAGCTGGGGAAAGGCATCTGCAGGCAGCTGCCCGGGGAGGGGATGGTCTCAGCCAGCCAGAGGCAGCTGGGCTCACCTGGAGCTCCTGGCTGCTGCTGCTGCCCTGGGGCTTGCACAGCTTTTTGGGACACACCACAACCTGCCTCAGGATGCCAGGAACGGCATCTCCTGTCCTCAAGGAGGAGATGTTCACCTGTGGCTGCTGAATGAGCCCTGGGATGGGTGAAGCCACCTCAGCCTGTGACTCATGGAAGGGCGCTGGCACAGGGCTGGGCTGCAAAGTTCATTTGTCCCTTGTCCTCCTCCCCAGCTGTTTTCAGGACACCCCAGGGCCTGTCCCAGGCCGGGGGTTTATCATTATCCACATGCCTGCCTTTGGAGGGTGGGGTGGCCCCAGTAGGGAGCAGGAGTGTGGGTGCAGCCTTGTGACCCCAGAAGGGAGCAGTGCAGAGGTGCAGGCACCTGATCCTGGTCCTGAGCTGTTGCCAGCCCCAGCCCATCCTTGGGGAGCTGTCACATCCCCCTGTGGTTTTGGCTTGAAGCTCTGCAAAGCTGAACTGGCTCCGAGCCTGCCCTGGGGTTCCTGCCCCATCCCTGGAAGTGTCCAAGGCCAGGTTGGACTTGGAGCCACCTGGGACAGGGGAAGGTGTCCCTGCCCATGGCAGGGGGCTGGAACTGGATGAGAATTCGCCTCCCTACCACCTCAAACCATCCCAGGCTCTGATCCTCCCTCCCAGCTGGGCCCCATCCCTGACTCTTCCCTGCAGGGCACCCCAGCACTCACCACACACAGCATCACACTTCCTGGCCAGGGACTGCCCGCAGGCGAGGCTGCAGGGGATGCACTGGGAAACGAGGGTGTCCCAGTACTCCTGGTCTGTGCAGTTCTTCATGGCATCCTGCCCCACTCGTGGCCCATCCATGGCTGCAGGACAGAGACACAGGTAGGTACAGGGGCTGCTCTGCAGCCACCTCGTCCCTTTCTAGGGCTGGGACCCCTGGCAGGGAGATCCTGGCTGTCCCTCAGCCCTCTCTGGTCCCAGGCTTGAGCAGCCAAATCTGCTTTCCAAGCTGTGTGTGTGTGTCCTGTGCCAGTCCCAGGGGACACACAGAGAGCCCACCCTGGCCTAGAGGTGGCCCCAGGCTGTGCCCCGAGGGTCTGGGGGTCCCTGCACCTGCCAGTGGGAGCAAAGCTCTGGGGACTGTTCCTGTCCTCACAGACTTCTCTGAAAGTACCAGAACCACGACCCTGTGTGTCATTCCTGCCCTTTCTCTTGGGTGTTCTGGTGTCATAGTGAAACCCAGGCTGATGTGTAAGACGTGTCAGAGCAGAAGAAGGAGGGAAATCTCCCCAGGAGACTTTAGGCACCAGTTTAACCAGTGCCAGCTGGAGGTGGACGTGCTCCTGTCCCTGTCATGGGCTGCTTGTCCCATCCTCTGCTGCCCCAGTGCTCCCAGTGCCCTTGTGCACTGGGTGTGATGCCAGAGGCACAGGAGCAGTTCTCAGCAGCATAAAAATAATCAAAACCTCCCATTTTGAAGAATGAGCTGGCTGGTAACAGCTCCTGTGTTGTGCCACTCGCGGGGGCTGCAGAGGAACAGCTGCAGGAAGCTCTAACCCAGCAGGAGGGTGGCCGTGGTGGCAATGTCCCCTTTGCTGCCTGAGAGGGCTCCCGGGAGCCTCATCCCGCCCCGGAGCCGAGCCTGGAGCCGCAGCTGCTTCCTGCAGGGTGGGGGATGCTGGTGCTGACGGGGCCCAAAGGTTCAAAACCTCCCCAAGCTTTAGAGTCAGCCTCTGCGTGCCCGAAGGCTGAGCCGCTGCTTTGGCAGAGCCAAACCTTTGATTTTTACACAGAAAATCCCCTGTGCTCTGCCAGGATTTCTCCTCTCTCTCTCCAGGACTCAGAGATTGGGCACTTTGCACGTCTGTCCTGCCCCTGCCCAGCCAGCACCTTCCCTGCAGGACGGGCAGGGTCCTGCCTGGGCCAGCACACGGGAAACCCTCCCACTCCCAGGGAAAAATCCTCTCTGCGCTGGGAAGCTGGCCTGACACTCCCAGCTGTTCAATTAACACTGCTATAAAATTAAAGAATGACTTTCTGTCGCGCTGACTGGAGACATCCCCAGGGCAGAGCAAGGCTCAGGCCGTTGCTCTCCTCGGGTGCTCTTGGAAGAAACTGGGCTTTGCACCCAGAGAAGCCCCCCAGGGTGGCAGGAAGCCCTTTGGGGGGTACTGCAAGCCCTGGGGATGGCAGGGAGCTGAGCCATCCTGACCTAGGTGGGGTTTCCCATGGGATAATTGATGGGAAACAGATCTGGGGCTGTGTCAAAGCTGAGGGGCTGCAGGCTGGGAACCCCCCTCCCAGTGCTGCGAGGACACGTCCAAGGAGATGTTTGGCCTCATCTAGGACAGATCTTCCCCTTCTTGGGGAGTCCCAAGGAGCTCCCAGCATGGACTTCTCAGCCATGATTTTCCAGCAGATCCAGGTGAGTCTTTCCCTCTTCCTCTCAACCACCAGACCCCTCTGAATTCCCCCACAGACCCCTCATGCCAAGCTTTAAGCAACCACAAGACAAGGGGGAATGGCTTTAAGCTGAAGGAGGGTAGATTTAGATTAGTTGTTAGGGAAAAATTCTTTTTTGTGAGGGTGGGGAGGCCCTGGCACAGGTTGCCCAGAGATTCTCTGGCTGTCCCTGGATCCCTGGAAGTGTCCAAGGCCAGGTTGGACAGGGCTTGGAGCCACCTGGGACAGGGGAAGGTGTCCCTGCCTGGGGCAGGGGCTTGGAACTGGATGAGAATTCAGCTCCCTACCAGCTCAAACCATTCTGTGATTCCCTCCCCAGCCCCACAGCACTGATCTCCTTCAGCAGGGTGGGAGCTCTGAGCAGACCCTCCACTCCCTGCTGGCAGTGGGAGCATGCCCAGCCCCCAGCCCTGGCCCCCAAACCCCTCACCCCATCCCCCCAGAGCCCCTCCGAGGGGTCACTCACGTCTGGCTCTCCAGCAGTGGCTACTCCCCCTCAGCTCCAGCCATGGCCCCACGAGCTGCAGCCCCGAGCCCCCGCATGGCTCAGGGGTTATTATTAGAGAGATTTGGTTAATGCCTGGCTGTGCATTTCCTGGGGCTTCCCCTCGTCCCTTCCATGCAAATCGGCTGCACGCTCAGCGCCTGCATTGGCCCGTGGGGTCCCTGGGCTGCTGGGGACAGGGTGGGGGGACACTGCGGGGTGATGTGTCACCAGGACCAGGGACAGGTGTCCTGGGCCAGGTGGCTGCATTTCAGAGGGCCTTGGTGGAGTGGGAGCTCTGCAGCACCTGCTCTTGCAGCAGAATCCCAGAATCAGAAAGGCTGGAAAAGCTCTCTAAGGTCATCGAGTGCACCCATGCCCCCAGCACTGCCACGTTCACTGAGGAGCCATGTCCCCAAGTGCCACACTTAAACACCTCTTAAATCCCTCCAGGGGTGGTGGTTCCACCACTGCAGCCCGTGCCAGTGGGATATTTCCTGCGGGGGAAGGTGTTTCACTCTGTACAAGAGGCGCTGCCAGGACCCAGCACTGCTGGGAGCATCCATCCAGTCCGTGTGCTCGGGGTGGTCAGCACAAGGCACTGTCCTGTCTCCTGCTCACAACTCACAGAGCACCTCTGGAGCCCAGTGAGGTGCCTCGTGACGCTGCTGAGCCAGGGACAGGAGAAAGAAGGTAAATGAATGTTTATTCAAAAGCACCTCTCTCTTTTATAGAGAGCACCGTGAACATTCATTCCATTGGTCTTAAAGTAAAAACATTTCACCTGATTGGTACACTGGACTTAGGTCAGTGTGGTAGAACATATCTATAAACAATATGAACGGAAAACAAGATAACAGATTGTTTACATTCCTCTCAGACTTTTCCACAGGCTTAGCCTGGCAGAAATCTTTCTCTTTTTCTCTCTGACTGAACGGAGAATATCCACAGCCTCAAACACGGATTTTCTCAGGTGCCTCCATGTCTGGGAGGCAGGAGGGCTGTGCTATGCCCTGCATGGGCCGCTGAGTCCTGGGCTGGGGGCACAAAGCATTAGTAGCTCGTTAATAGCACGTTAATAGCTCATTAATTGCACGTTAATAACTCATTAATAGCACATTAACAGCACAGCTTGTTTTCACAGAGGCAAAGGGCCACCTCTGCACTGCTGGCAGCCTCCAGAGGTTTGTCCCTGCTCCTGCAGGGATGCCGGGCATGGCTTTGGCAGCGGTGCCAGGAAGGGGCACGAGGTGCTGGGAGCGTGGCAGAACTGTGACTCAGCTCAGGCCAGAGGGACCTTTCTGCAGAAGCAGCCGAAGGAGGAAGGAAGCAGCAATACCTGTGACTCAAAACATTCGTGGAGCAGCGTCAAGGATTCTTCTGTTTGGTTCAGAAACTCCCGGTCTGTGCCTGCCACGTGGAGCTGGACAGGCCAGAGGATGTTTTGCTACTGTGTCCATTGCAGGGACATTGGAGGCTGATCCTGCTCATGGGGAGCAGAGCCCAAAGCAGAGGAGCCCAGCACCTTGTGTTTGGGTGAGGCCCTTCACATCCCGGATCCTGAAGGAGGGTGGGAAGCAGCGCCGGCACCATCCAGCGCAGCACAGGGCTCGGAGCAAGGACCAGGAGAGGAGGCACCACGCCACAGGGACACTGCAGCACTGCCACATGCCACAAGTCTGGTACAAAGGATGAGATCATTGCCGTGCTGAGCCTCCCACTGGGAGGGAAATCACGATTTTGGCGTTGCCTGGGCTGGCTGAGTGTGGCAGAGCAGGGAGATGGCCCTGGAGAGAGGTGGCCCCAGCCCGCTGCTCTCGGGGTTTTGCAGGGGAAACTCACCTCTGTAAATAGCACCAGAGACTCGCAGTTTCCACCCTGGTGAGCCCTCAAGAGGGAAGTGAGAAGCACTTGGGGGTGGTTTGTCCCTCCTCGCTGAGCAGGGATCAGTGTGGTTTCAGCTGTAGAATTCTGGGGCTGTCTGGACTGGATGGAGCCCCATTTCCTCGGCCGTGTGGCCTCACCCCCCGTGCCCCAGACACCATCACCCCCTCCTACAGCCTCGGAGGGCGCTCTGTGGCTCTCAACACCTCCAGACATGGTGCCCCATGAGCTCCTGGCTCACAGCCAAGGCAGTGGCTGCCGCCCTGCCCCGCCTGGAGTTGTTCCTGTGGTTTGGGCAGCCACCACCAGCCCCCTCTTCCGAATTTCTGGATTAAACCTTTCCTTTGCTGAGTTCACTGGTTCCCCAGAGCATCAACCAGCAGCTCCCCGTGCATCCTCCCAGTGCCACGCATCCCTCTGCATCCCTCTGCACGGCTTTGCATCCCCCTTCCCATGCTTTTGCATCCTGCAGTGCCCATCTGCACCTGGCTCTGGAGGTGCCACACTCTCTTTGGGGTGACAGAGCCCAGTTTTTTCCTGACAACAAAATCTATTTTTCTGCTGGGCACTTGCCCCAGTGGCAGTGCTGCAAGGAGAGCTGCAGGTAGCAGGCAGACAGGGTGGATAATGTTTGGATCTGAAGCTTTTAGGGGGTGCTTTACCTTCCCTTTGAGCAGCTTCACTGGGATGATTTCCTCCCCTCAGCCCATCTGCTTTTAGCAGCCCCGAGTTTGCTCACACACGTGCTCCCTTTAGGACCTGACAAAAAGGGGCTGTGGGGGAAGAAGGGGAAGAGGAGCCTTTTTCGGTCGAAACTGCCACGGCGGGGCCGGGCTGAGCGCAGCCGGCTCCGAGGGCTCATTTCTGTCACCCCAATTCCCTGCGGGGGCGCTGGGGCCAGGACGTGCCTGTCCCCGGGACATCCCCCCCGTCCTTGTCCTGCCACCGTCCCCTCATGGCACAGCCCAGAGTCACCGCACGGCCAAACCCACGGGGCTGCCCGACAGCCACCGCTGCCACCCGGACCGTGCGGGGACACCCGGGGCTCTGCAGGGCCGTGGCCATGCCGTGGCAGTCCCACTCGTGAAGGGCTGTCCCTGTGTCCCTGTGTGCCCGGGCTGTCCCCCGGGGTGAGGCTCCTTGTCCCCGCTCCTGTCCAGAGCTCCTGGGTCCGGCTGTCCCCAGGATCTGTTCTGTGGGTCTGTCCCCAGGATCTGCTCTGTGTGTCTGTCCCCAGGGTCTGTTCTGTGGGTCTGTCCCCAGGATCTGCTCTGTGTGTCTGTCCCCAGGGTCTGTTCCGTGGATCTGTCCCCAGGATCTGCTCTGTGTGTCTGTCCCCAGGGTCTGTTCTGTGGGTCTGTCCCCAGGATTTGCTCTGTGGGTCTGTCCCCAGGGTCTGTTCTGTGGGTCTGTCCCCAGGATTTGCTCCGTGGGTCTGTCCCCAGGATTTGCTCTGTGTGTCTGTCCCCAGGATTTGCTCCGTGTGTCTGTCCCCAGGATTTGCTCCGTGGATCTGTCCCCAGGATTTGCTCCGTGTGTCTGTCCCCAGGATTTGCTCCGTGGGTCTGTCCCCAGGATTTGCTCCGTGGATCTGTCCCCAGGATTTGCTCCGTGTGTCTGTCCCCAGGATTTGCTCCGTGGGTC
Source organism: Vidua chalybeata (assembly GCF_026979565.1). NCBI lineage: Eukaryota > Metazoa > Chordata > Aves > Passeriformes > Viduidae > Vidua > Vidua chalybeata. Next base: position 13,806,449 of record NC_071545.1, read on the forward strand.
TGTCCCCAGGATTTGCTCCGTGGGTCTGTCCCCAGGATTTGCTCCGTGTGTCTGTCCCCAGGATTTGCTCCGTGGATCTGTCCCCAGGATTTGCTCCGTGGGTCTGTCCCCAGGATTTGCTCTGTGGGTCTGTCCCCAGGATTTGCTCTGTGGGTCTGTCCCCAGGAGATGGCACCCTTGGCCAGCCCAGCCCGGCTGTCCCCGCAGCCCGGAATCCTCCAACGCGGCCGCTCCAGCCCTGGCTGCACCAGGGGGAATCACAATCTATGGAATGGTTTGGGTTTGAAAGGACCTTAAAGCTCATCCAGTTCCCCTGACAGGGGACAGGGACACCTTTCACCATCCTGGCCTTGGACACTTCCATGTGGGATGCAGCCCCCCAGGCTGGCTCCTGCCCCTCCCTGGCACCTCCGTTTGCAGCACCCCCAGAGCCGGGGGGTTCAGGGCCCCCCTCACAGCCCACACTGCTCCATTCCTCCCTTTGCCCCTCGTCCTGGCACCACCCCTGGGGCTGCAGCGGGGCATCATCCCAAGGATGCTCAGCCCCACCGGGGTCTGGGCACGGTGGCAGCCCTGGTGCCAGGGTCTGACCCTCGCAGAGGTTGTGCCGGGGCTGTGGGGGAGCCCTGGGTGAGCCAGGCTCCAGAGCTGCCCCTGTGCATCAGCAGGGTGGTGCTGCAACAGCCTCCTTGCCAAAACCCAGCACAGATCAGGAAAAGGGAAGCATTTTACCAAAACCCCAGGCTGTGCTCAGGGCTGGCTCCCCAAACTCAGCAGCCAGCTGGAGACCAAGGATGGCCAGATGGGAAAAGACCTGGGTTGGCTGAGGTCTGGCACAGAAATGAGGAAAAAGCCCCAAAAATGCGTAGGGAAGGAGCAGGAAAAGGAGGGTTCAGCGCCAGGGTTGTGAGCTGAGGTGTAAAGCGTGGGTGGTGGATAAGGGAGATGAGTCAAAGAACAATCTTTGGCCAGAAGAGCTGATCTGATTACGTGGAGTTTTGACCTGGTGGGAACAACTCCTTGTCCTCACTGCTGAATTCTCTCTGGAGAGGTGTTTTCCTGGCAGAACCCTCATGGGAAGGGGTTTGCAGCCTGCCCAGGAACTCTGCTGTTAATTTTTAACACTAAAACCCTGGGGAAATTCCAGAGGACTGGAGGGTGGCCAGTGGGAGTCAATTTAATATTTAAAAGGGATGAAAGGGCTGATCCTGGGAATTACAGGCCAGGTGAGGCTGATCACCGTCCCTGCACAAATTAAGGGCTGGGTAATTGAGGATACTGTCAGCCAAAAATTAGAAGCTAAAAATATAATTAAGGTCGTTAGCTTGGTTTCATGGATGGCAGCTCCTGTCAAGTGAGTCGGCTTTGGTTTTTGGCATGACTCTGGGCTGGCTGATAAAGCTAATTGTGCTGCTGCATTATAATGGCTTTCTCCAAAGTATTTAATTTAGGGCCATGTGACATTTTCATTTGTAGAACTTGCATTATATGGAGTCAGCAGAGCAGACATCCGACGGCTGCGCTGGCAGCTCCGGGGCGGTGGCCAAGGGGGCGAGTGACAGAGGAGGCTGAGAGCACTGGATTTTGCACAGGGTGGATTTTTTAGCAGGGATGCTGAGGTGAGAGGGGGTTGGCGGGGCAGGCAGCCTCACAGGGGGATCCCCTCTGCCCTGCCCAGCAGCCAAAAGGTGGGGAAAAACAGGTGGGAGCAAAAGATATGGGTTTTTCTGCTGAAGCACAGCAAGGTCTGATGGCAGCAGCAGCCACTGGTAACCCAACTGTGAGTGTAATTAATCCATTTTAGGAGTAAGATATGAACTCGCAGACATTTGGCGTCTCTGGACAAGAGGAAAGTTCTGCTCAGTGGGACAGGATTTATTGTGGCTTCTGGGACAAGCTCAAGCCTCTGCATGAATGTGCAGCTTGCTCTGGACCATCCTCATGGGCTTTTCCAGCTGCATCCTCCCCTCTGGACTGCATCAGCTGCAGCTGAGTGCTGTGGATTTCTTCCAGTGGATAATTTGGGTCCTTTTATTTTTCCCAGTGGGAAAAATGGGATTGAATGGGGCTTGGAGCAACCTGGTCTAGTGGAAGGTGTCTCTGCCCATGGCAGGGGGTGGAACAAGATGGTCTTTAAGGTCTCTTGCAACTTAAACCACTCTCTGATTCTGTGACAAGTGGGCACAGAGCAGCCAGGGGCCTTTCTCTCCATCCAGGAAGGTGTTTTTCACTCCATATGGATTTCTCCCTGGTGTGTCTCACCCCTTTAAGACACACAGTGGCACGAGGGGCATCCAAGCCTCCTTTGGTCAGCATTTTCCGTGCCAGATGTTCCCAGGCAGGGCTGTGGAAGGCTCTGGATCCCTGCACAGCCAGGGGCTGAGTCCAGCATCCCGTACTGGGACTCCACGTGGAGCAGGGCAGGAGGGGGGAGCCCTCTGAGGCGCTGCTCAGTCCAAGCCTGGACCCAGTGCGGATCCCAGGGCTCGCCAGCCCCGAGCCATGACTCCTGCCCTCTCCCCCGGGCATCCATCCGTCTGTCTGTCTGTCTGTCTGGCTCCGCGGTAATGACGGCGAGCTGGCGGCACAGAGGCATTCAGTGACTTGCCCAAGGTCCCGTGGGGAGCGATGGGCACCCGGGAGGAGCACCCGGCTGTGCTGCTCCTGCCCGGCCCTGCGGAAAAATGTGAAAGGTGCCGGGAAACGCGGCCCAGCCACACGGAGCGGTGACATCCTGGCGGGCAGAGGCAATGGATGGTGCCATGACAGGAGCAGGTGCTGCTCTCCTCTCTCCAGTGGGGTTTGGTGCTGCTCAGCCCTTTCCTGGAGGGTTTTGCCGGTGCCTCCAAGGCTGGGGCCGCACAGCCCGGGCTGGTGACTAACACCTTCTGGTCTGCAGCTTGTTTACCTGGCGCTGGGGCTTCTTTTTGCAGGGCTGACTCACCACAGCGCCTTCCCCCTCTGCCACTGCAGCTCCCTGACAAAATCTTTCCATTTTCCCATTGTTTTAATTACCCTCATTTAAGAAAATCCTCCAGAAAAAACTGGCTGTGGGTTGAGGAGACACGGCAGCCCCAAGCGGGCATTCCCACAGCGGTGGCGATGGGATGGGATGGGATGGGATGGAATGGGATGGGATGGGATGATGAGGTGGGACACCCACCCCATGGCACACGCTGGGGACCTCAGTGCCAGGGCTGTGCCGGGATCTGGGGCACGCAGGGGATGTCACGGGCGGTGAGCTTCCAGCAGCACCGAACGTGGCACACGGGCGGCCGGCTCCGCGCGGCTGAATGCGGCCCGACAGGTTTGTGGAGAAGCCTGTCCCGTTCAGCTGGATTTTTGGAGAGGCTGGAGCCAGCCCTGGCAGCAGCCGCTTCCCGCGAGGTGCTGCCGGCTCCGGCAGAGCCGTGCGCGGCGCCAGGTCACGGCCCCGGGCCCACGGGGCAGGCACAGCCTGCGGGGACTGCTCTGTGCCAGCACTGTGCCCTTCTCGGGGGGAACGGTGCCCCATGGAAATAGGGAATAGCCCCTTCCCTCCTAGAGGCTTCCTCCAGTCTGCGGGGTCCGTGCCCTGGGGAGGTGGAGAAGGGCCGGGGGCCAAGAGAACACATGGAGGTGTCCATGGAGCTGCAGAGGGGCTTTTTGATGGAAAAAGAAATGCTGTAGGAACTGTGGGATGCCAGGTCCTCAGCAAGCAATGTTGGAATAATCCAACACTTGGGATGGAAGAAAGGGCAATCAGGCGAGGAGCAGGGCTGGTTGAGAAAATCATCCACCCTTCTCCAAGGAGCAGGATTTCCGCAGTCACGTGCCAGGTGAACCCTGGACCCACAGCGAGGGCGGCAGGGTCCGTACAATCCAGAGGGGAAAATCCTCTCTTCCTGGGGTAGCGTCATGCTGCTTTTATATCATTAGGTTCAAGGAAAAGGTGGGAAAATCCGCTCAAATGGTGACGTGTGGGGGTCTGGTGGCCACCCCCAGCCTGGGATCACCATGTGGGCTCGGGGCCGGGTGAGGATGCACTGGGGTCACTGGTGCCATCCCAATCCATGGCACACGGTGTGTGCTGCGAGTGGCCCTGGCAGGAGGGAAACAGGTGATTAAAGCCGCCTTTGATGAAGCAAAAATTAATAAACGAGCAGGCAATTGTGCTGGGCTTTATTTACTGGGGATGACAGCGCGGAGCCGGCGTGGCGAGGCCGCCCAGGCCGGGCCCCACATCAAACGACAGGACAGCGCCAGGCGCGAGGGGACCACGCCATCACCTCTTCTCCGACGGGTTTTTCCTGGCCCCAAAAATCCAGGAAGATCCATGTGGCTGTTCCTCATAGCAGGGCCCCATCCCACACCAGTGGGGAACACTGGGATGAGCAGGAGATGCTCTGTGCCAGGGTGAGGTTTGGCTGTGGTAGGATGTGCCAGTCTTGGGTGCATTTTGGAGGTGCCACTTGGCACCTTTGCCCTGTCCCCCTGCCCCGGGGTCAGCGTTCCCACCTCTCTCCTGAGCCGGTGATGCTCCACAGGCACTGAGGTCCCTTCCTGGTGCTTCTGTGCAGAACCCAGGGGCAGAGCTGGGAGGCCAAACCTGCGGCCTCACACCGGGTCCTTATCAGCTGGTCAGGAATATTTACCCGCCGGTTTCCACCGGATAAAAATTCACTGGACAAACAGGAGCTCCCAGCTGGCCCCAGGGCGGTGGCACAGCAGGGACGTGGCTGAGGTGACATGCACCCGTGTCCCTGCTTCATCCCTGCTCTGTCCCCAGTGCCACAGGCGCCGAGGTGCCACAGGAGCATGAGGGACGTTGTCCCCACCTAAACTGAGCGTCCGAGGGCTGGTGACCCCCGTGTGCCCTCGTGTGCCAGGGCTGGGGACAGGGTCAGGGTCATGGATTGTCACCCTGTGTCACCGTGTGTCCCACGGCCGGGGGTGGGCAGTGTGGGGAGCTCACTGTGCTCTATGGGGGGCACCGACAACTGCTCCTACAAGGGCTGAGCTGAGTTGAGCTGAGCTGGTCTGGGACAAACTGAGCTGAGCAAAGCCCAGCTGAGCTGAGCTGAGTTGAGCTGGTCTGGGACAAACCGAGCTGAGCAAAGCCCAGCTGAGCTGAGCTGAGCCACACCAGGCTGAGCTGAGCTGAGCTGTGCTGAGAGCTGAGCTGGCACCAGCAGAGCCAAACAAGCTGTGCCAGGCTAAGCCGAGCCGAGCTTATCTGTGCCAGGCTGAGCCAAGTCAGGTTGAACTGACTCGGGCTGAGGGAAGCTGGGCTGGGCTGAGCCAAGACACGGCAAGTTGTGCTGGGCTGAGCTGACCAGTCTGTGCAAGGCTGAGCCAAACCGAACTGGGCCCACCCGAACCAAGCTGGGCCGAGCCGAGCCGGGCCGAGCGGAGCCGAGCGGAGCCGAACGCAGCCGAGCCGAGCCGATGGGGGCCGATCCCGCCCCAGCTGTCAGCGCACCGCCCCTCCCCCGCGGCCGAAGCGGCCCCGCCGCGCCCGCCCCTTTCCCTGCTCCCCATTGGCCAGCGCGGCCACCCGTTAGGGGCGGAGGCGCGTTCCCATTGGCGGGCGGGCACGTCCGTCCGCGCCGCGGCCCCGCCCCCTTTTCCGCCTGGCTCCGCGGCGCTGGAAACTTTGCGGGCGGCGCAGTCGGGAGCGGCTCCCGCAGCGCCCGCACGCCCGGCCCCGCACCGCGCCGACCCCCGCGCCGCCCCTCACCGTCCCGCCCGGCCCCGCACGGCGCGGGCAGCGCCGCCCCTCCGCGCTCCGCCGCCGCCGCCCGGCCATGCGCGCCCGCTGAGCCGCAGCAGAGGCGGCCGCCCTGCGCTCCGCTCCCGCTTTTGATTTTTCCTGCTGTCTTCGTTGGGGTTCTGTGTTGGTTTTTTGCGTTCGCGTGACGCCCCCCGCGGGCGCGGGGCGGCGGCGATGGGCGCGGCGGCGGGCGGGCGCTCCGCGGGGCGCTGAGCGGGCGCGCAGCGGGCGCGGGCCGCGCCATGGCCGCCAAGGACAATCCCTGCAGGAAGTTCCAGGCCAACATCTTCAACAAGAGCAAGTGCCAGAACTGCTTCAAGCCCCGCGAGTCCCACCTGCTCAACGACGAGGACCTCAACCAGGTGGGACCTTACCCCCAAACCCACTGTTTCCCCCCCAGAATCTAGCCCGGCGTCCCGCCCCTAGGGTGCCCTGGGTCTCCGTGCGGTGTCCGCTGGCACCGTGGGTAGCCTGGGGTCCCACAGGTACCTTGGCAGCCCCCTGGGTAGGTTAGGGTCCCATGGGTGTCCCGATGGATAGTATAGGGTCCCACGGATAGAACGGGGTGCCACGCGTGCCTGCTGTCCCCGTGGTTAGCACAGGATCCCATGGGATCCCCAGAGGTCCCCCAGGGTGCCTGCTGGACACTGATATTGTAGGGTCCTGTGGGTGCCTGTGGCTCCCGCAGATACCGTGGGATCAGGTCAGGGATGCTGTGGGGTCCCATGGATAGCACAGGGACCTGCAGGTATCGTTGTATTCCATGAGGTGTTGTGGAACTCCAAGGGTGCTCCCTGGTCCCATAGGGTATCTAAAAACACCCATGGGGTGTTCACTGATCCTACAGATAGCCCAGGGACCCACAGGTATCCGTGAATTCTGTGGGGTGTTCTGGAGCCCCACTGGTGCACTCTGGTCCCATAAAGTGTCCAGGAGTCCCATGGGGTGCCTGCTGACCCCGTGGGTGGTGCGTGGTCCTATGGAGTGCCTGCTGACCCCATTGATAGCACAGGGACCCACATGTATTTGTAGATTCCATGGGGTGTCCAGGAGCCCCGTGGTTGCTCTCTGGTGCCATAGGGTATCCAGGTATTCCAGCAGGTGCCTGCTGGTCCCGTGTGTAGCGTGTGGTCCCTTGGGGTGCCTGCTGACCCCACAGACAGCACAGGGACTCACAGCTATTTGCAAAGTCCACGGGATGTCCAGGAGCGCTTTGGGTGCTCTCCGGTCCCACAGGGTGTCCAGGGATCCCATGGGATGCCTGCTGACCCCACAGATTCCAGGTGTCCCACGGAGCCCCCACAGTGCCCACTGGTCCCTGAGGCCATGGCTCACCCCAGTGCCACCTTCCCGGGGGCCTCAGCCCCTGAGGCCATTTAGGGTCCCGCACCAGCACTTGGGGTGATCCCGTCCCCTCCTGGGGTGCACGGCAGCAGGTGGGGGGGTGTCCTGTGATCTCCATCAGGCGATCCAGAAAGTCCTGGGAAAGACTCGGCTGAAAACAGAACGTCCCCTCCTGGACGTGCCGGACATGATCCCCCTGCCCTACAACCCCCTGCTCTCCCGGGGACGCGCGAAGGGGACCCCAGCCCTTTTCCGGAGAGGGTTCAGCGCTGGGGGGCTGCCAGGGCTGGGCCTTCCTCCTCTTCCTCCTCTTCCTCCTCTTCCTCCTCTTCCTCCTCTTCCTCCTCTTCCTCCTCTTCCTCCTCTTCCTCCTCTTCCTCCTCTTCCTCCTCTTCCTCCCAGGCCTCACGCAGGCCCGAGGCCGGCGCTCCCATGGCAGGGGGTGTTTGGGACATGGGGGACGTTTTTGGGATGCGGGGCCCCGTCCGTGGTGTTGGGGTGAGGGGAACAGGGCCGCCCTCCCTCCTCCCACACCTTTCTGGGCCAGGGCTGCCATCCCCGCTCCCGATCCTATTATGGCAATGAGATCAGACATATTGCTGCGCTCGCTGTGGAGGGGGGGGCGGCGGAGGGGGGGGGGGGTTGCATCGTGAAATCTGAGGGCTAATATGGAAAAAATGTAACTGGAAAAAAATGCCGTGGTGTGTGCGGGAAAGGGGCGGGCGGCGCGGAGCGTCGCGGCCGTGCCCAGACAAAGGAGCCATCCCGGAGGGGGCTCGGCAAGAGCCCCCCGCTCCCGGCCGGCCCCTTCCCGCTGCCCGGGGATTGCGCTGCCTCCTGGTGCAAAGCTTATTTACTTTTGTTGGGGGGCTCAAAGCACCGCACGCAGCCCGCCGTAGTGCCTGCCTGCCCTGCCACGGGGGCCACCCACCTCTCTGGGGACCCAGGGACGCGTTTCGGGCAGCCCCCTCGTTGGCTTTGTTCCCGTCGGGGTGATGGGTGGCCCTGGGGGGGCTGCCCTCGCGTCCGGTTCCCATGGGGTCGGGGTCAGCGCCGTGGCCGGATCCAGGCCCTGCGCGGGGGGCTCCGGTTGGGAAAACGGCGCGATCCTGCTCGGCTTCTCCCTTGCAGCTGGGGTGAAGTAATCCCGCTTCCCAGATAAGATGGTGGCTGTGGTAGCGTGTGATGCACGCACGCACCTCCCGCCCTGCCCGCAGCTCCCCGTGACCAGCAGCCCCCCGACCGCGGCCACCCCGGCGCTTCCCCGCCACCCTGCCCGCCTCCCCTCCCAGTTTCTGCCCCGTTGGATGTGGGGGTGTGCTCGCTCCGAAGCACACCCAGGAATAGCGGTTCATTTAACAGCTCTGAATGTTTCTGCCTTTTTCACTCAAACATTTTAGGGTTGGGTTGTGGGGGGTCCCACTCTGCAACGTGGGGCGTCAGTGCCCAGTAGGTCCTGCTCGCCTCGTGGACAGGGACAGTGTTGGTGATTACCTAGAATCAGGCTAGAAAAGTCTTTTGGAGTCATCTGACCTTTGTACTTGGCTTGGAGGAAAGGTGAAGGTACTTCACACTTACGCACTCGTGTCCCTTTTGGATTTTTACTAGATAAAAATACCTGTGTGCGTGTCAGGAGCTGCCCCCGCTGCTTCCTGGGATGCTGCAGGGCGCTGGAGCCGCTCGGGGCAGAGACCAAGAGTGTTTGCAAAGAGTCACAAATATTTAGTGGTAGTAGTGGATTTCCGTCGTACTCGGGAACCAGCTTAGGAATGGGGCTGGGAGGGGGGAAATCCAGCCCCAAACATCAGGATTAATGAGCTGGAGCTCTCTAATAATAATCAGACTTAGCACTTCCAACTTCAAAGGGCTGTGCGGACACTAAGTCCCTAATCCTGGGAGCGCTGCGTTCACGAGTTGTTTTTGTGCGTGGCTCTGCTGCCGGACGGGGCTCGGTGTGATTTGGGGCAGCTACATGTGGTCCCACCACCTGTCGGAGATGTGACTGTCCCCTCCCAGGGCTGCAGGTGGGAGGTGATGTGCCCTTGCCCCCCACAGTCTGTGTTTGACCTTCTGGGGTGCCCACACGGCATGGGAAAAACTGGGTCAGTCAGCGCAGCTGTTCTCCCTTTGGGAAAATCTGTTGCTGTGGGTAGTGGGCTGTCAGATCCCTTGATCCTGTGTGGTGGCAGGATCTGGCTGTTGGCAGACGTGGTGCTGTTGGTGGCTGTGCCACCCACCTGTTGCCAGCTTGTCTTATGCTGCTCCTTTCCCATCCAGGGAGAAATTCCCTTTTTGTGGGAATTTCCACTTTCCTGGCGAGACATGCCCATGCTGGCGCTGCACGGTCCCTCTGTAACCACCTGCAAACCTCATATGGAGCTCAACTTTCCAGAACCTGCCCTGGGAGGATGGATGGTTCCCAGGGTCCCCCTCCTGTCTCCAAGAGAAAGCCAGCCTGTCCAGTGGGACCCTTTTCCCAAGCAGCCACCCAAGACTCTCGTGGGGGTATCCCCGTGGGGTCCCTGCTCTCCATGCTGGCTGTTCCAGGCCAATCCCTGTCTGCACACACATGCCCTTGGTCCGTGAGATGAAGCTCCCAACAACATGGGACAGGCTGGGAATTAACCTAAAAATTTCGCCTGGCCTGAATTGGAAGAAGAGCAGAGTGTAAAACAGTTGCTTTTAATTTTCTCCATGCATTTGCTCTCTCGGGGCGCGGGGACTGGCACAGATAGAGGAATTTTAGGACGTCTTTCCAGCTACCAGTGTCTTTTTTTTCCCCCTTTTTTTCTTCTTATTAGACATCATGGCATAGATGCCCAGAGGACCACCCAGTTAGAAAATAAAGCTTGCAGACTTTTCCCACTGCCTCTTCCTGTGACACCCCTGCCCAGTGACAGGGAGTGGTTATTTCCATCTCTTCTCCATTGGACATTATCACTTTCCTACTGTTCTGGATGTTGAGCAGCTGGTGGCCAGCAGCCTTGAGGCTGCAGCGTGTCAGCGTTGGGTCACAGGCTTGGCTTTGCTATGGGACATTGCATCCATGGGGCTGGGATGCCCTGTGCTGCAGAGGTCTTGTCCTGACCCCTTACATTGTCCAAAGGGTGACAGGGTGAGGGATCATGTCCCAGCCACACTTCTCCCTCCAGCTCTGCTCCTTTTTGGGAGGAAAAGCCCCCATTTTCCTGGAAAGCAGCCCCCGCGCTTGCATTCCCTGCTCCCTGCTGCTTGTATCATGCTGCAAAAATCCGCCTCTACTTGACTGATTATTAGCACTGAACGGGGGAGATTTCTCTGCAAATGTCAAATTTGCCTCTGTCGGTGGCTGTGGAGGGCAGGGACTTGGAGGGCACAGCCAAGGGGGCTTGGGGGGCAGGGTTATGGTGGCTCTGCCCTATGGGCAGCATCCCATCCTTGGACAGCGACGTGCAGGCAGGGAGGGCAGTGGGCACTCGGAAGCTGTGTTGGATGCTGACGTTGATTTGGGGTGCACTTGAACCTCCACCTGGCCCAAGGGAAGGGACGTGGTGGCGCCTTTGGGTGCTGGAGAACCATCCCCTTTGCGCACTCACTTGCTGCTGGGTTTTTGCATGGCGCCACGCCTTATCTGCGCCGGCACCCGACAAAGTGATAAATCCCCTCTCCAGCACTGTGGAGAGATGTTGCGGCTTCTCCCAGGCGCTGAGGCAGGCCAGTGGTGGGAAGTGGTTAGATATGCCTGCTCGCTGCCAGGCACACCGGCTTCAGGGCTGCTCGAGAAGGAGCTGGAATTGCAAAGTCCTTTCTGTCCTGCTTTGTTTTGTTGCTGTTTGACCAATTCCCTGTGCATGCCGCAGCCGGCCTCGGCCAGCCCTTGCTCCGACTGCCCCAGGCGATGGCAGCGCTCCCTCGGACCCCAGCACAGCCCTGGGACCAGGGGTGTTTGCAGAAGGGGGATGGCTGTTTGCACGAAGGGTGAATTCTTCCTGTTCCTCTGGTCGGTCGGTCACTCCCACTGCCCACACAGCAAACTGTTCGGGCAGCTCTGTCCTTTGGGTTTTGCTGATACCTGGGTCGGCGCTAGCGTTGTGCCAGGAGAGGCTGTGCCATGCACAGTGCCCACCAGCTGGCCCGTGGCAGTGGCACTTGGTGCTCCTTGTGCCCCAAGTCCAGTCTACCCAGTCTGGTTTGGCCTTGTGCTGCATGTGGAGATGTGTTGGTGGTGAAATCCTGTCCTGGGATTTGCAGCTCTGGCAGTGGCCGACTCATGTCCGCCTTGTGCAAATGTGTTTTGGCAGAAGAGCAGGATATGGATGGAGAGGGGAGTCTCCCCATCATCCTGGAGCTGCCCAGGTCTCGTCCTGGAAAAAGCACTGTTTGGGCTGAACCCAGGGGCAGTGAGCAGCCACTTGGATGAGGATCTGGGGGATGGGTGAATGTTTTTGCTTCAGGAATGGTTGTGGATGCTCAGAGGCAGCACTGCAGCCTCCGCACTGGGGTTTGTCGTCACCAGGTGACAGATAGCAGAGGGGAAATATTGTACAGGCAGGGAAACAGGGATGTAAGCAGCTTAACTACTGAGCCTGGGCTTCATCCCGGCCCTTGGGATTGCTGCTGGAGTGTGGATTTGCACAGCAGTGTTTGTGGAGCCTCCCGACAGCCGTGGTCCTGGGTCTCTGGTGGGTCTCCATCTGCCATCCCACTGGGAGCACACAGAATGTCAAGCGATGCTTGTCTCTCAGTTCCTAGAAGCCATGCTGTGGGCAGGAACACCTGCTTGGGTATTGCATCCCATTCCCTCCCTGAACACCGTGTCACCTTCCCCATTCCTGCCGAGTGACGGCTGCTCCGACTCATCCATCAGCGATGTTCTCTTGGCTCCAAGGTGTGCAAAACTGAGAGCAGAGCTGGAACGGCCCAGATTTCCTATTTTGAGGTTACAACCACAGTATTTGTGGTGACTTTCTCCTTGAACTGTGCCAGAAACGGGTCCCTTCCTCTGGGGAGCTCTGAGTGGATCAGGAGACAGCACACAGGCAACGATGACCTTACTGTCCCCCCTCTCTGGGTCTGGATGAGAGCTGTCACCCCGCTGTGCTCCCCTGAGTGTGGGAAGCAGCAGATGCTGCTGTCAGAGGCTTCCTTGGTGAATATTAGGGCTGACCCATTAAGGTGATGGAACAAGTTCTACCTTGGATCCACCCACAGCCTTGATCAGGTTGGGTACATCATTCTTTTGTGGGGCTGCTGGAAGCCCTGGCATTGCTTCCCTGGTGCACAGGGCTCCCTGCTCCCAGTGCTGGAGGCAGAGCCTAAAGCTCAGATGCAACAGTCCATTTTTCTTCCCCTTCCCGCTCAGTTGCCAAGCCTGAACAAAACAAGCCCTGCCTCCACCCGAGACAGGCTGATTACGTCTGCCGGCAGCCTAAACAGATTATCCCTCCCGCCACGCGCTCGGAGCCAGGAGTCTCTCCCGGCGATGGATTCGGACTTCCCTCTGAACATGTGGGGGTGGGTGGGCACTGGCTGTGGAGGCATCCCAGCCCACCTGGGTGTCCAGCACCCCAGCGGGGATGTGGCTACTCTGCCGTGGGGTTGAGTCTGGACCCTAAGGGGGGATGTGGGTGTTGGTACAGCTCTCCTGTTCCACCTTGTGCAATGAGCTCCTGCAGCACTGTGAGGCCGGCACAGTGTGGCTCTGCTGAATCTTGCGTGTCTGGCTGGTTTGCATGCAGAGGGAAGAGCTGAAGGGCACCACCAAAACCACAGGAGGTGTGAAAGCCTATCCAGCAGGCAGCTAGTTGGTGTCACAGCCCACCTCCAGCCCTATGACTTGGCACTCCATGGGCTGCCACGCTCCTGTGACCCATCCTGCCCTCTGGAAGTGGGTGCCCTGTGGCCCTGGCGGTGTGCAGGGGTTCCTGTATCAGCCTGGGCTCTGGGAAGTGATGAGTGGCTCTGCACGTCCTTCAAGCCCAGTTCCCTGTCTGCTGGGAATTGTGTTCCCAGTGCTGGTGGAGCTGGTTGGGGTGGTTTGTCCATGCCTGGGCAGCATCAGCACAGCAGCCTGACAGCTTTGTGTAAACCCAGCTGGGGCCGCTTCCTTCTCTGCTTCCTCCCACCCGCCGTGCTGCCGGCGCTGGGCTGGTGGCAGCATCCTCCCCCTGGATGCACTGTAGGCCCGTGGGCTGAGGGGATGGAAGCAGTGGCTGGAACTGAGAGCAGGAGAGGCGCTGGTGTGCCCCACAGCCCAGCTCCAGTGTCAGATCAAAGGTGGGATGCGATACCTGGACACTCCCAGAGGTGTGACAGGAAGCGGAGCGGTGACGTGGGGGTTGTTTCTGCCTGAGTCAGCCTCCAGCAGTCCCAGGGATGGAACCAGGCGCTGTGGGGCTGCAAACCGGCCGCACCTCTCACGTGATGGTGGGGTGAGCGTCACCCCACCCCAGCTCCATCAGCAGCCGCTCTCCACTCTGCTTTCCCACAGCATTTTGTGCTCACCCTCCGGCCAGGTACCTTCTGGATAAAAGCAAAGCCACCCACCCAGTGCCTGAGCACCCTGTGTGGCTGCTACCTGTGGAGAAACTACGTGGAGCTGCCCTTTGGATATCACCAGAACTGCCAGGAGGCAAGCGGGGCCCTGCGTGGTCAAAGGCATCCTGGGAAACCCTGAGGTTGTTCGAACACCATCCCTAAATGTGAAGTTGGACAAATCTCCTTGGAAGAGGGAATTTTTGCTCTGAGGTCTTGCTCAGTGCTGGTTGTTGCATTTTCTTCTTCTTGAGGAGCTTTCCAGAGGAAGCCAAGCCAGTGGAAAGGACGTGTGATTCCAGCTCCATCCTGGTGCTCCAGCACCGCCCGTGACCTGCCTCCCACATCGGGTTTATTTTAAACCTTGCTTCAGCAGGGCCATTCCAATGCAGGTGTGATGAGCTTATTTCAGACACCTTGTGTGCTAATTCATATCCCTTTCATTTAGGCTTGTATCTCTCTGGGCATTTGCTTGGTTTTAGAAGGAGCTTGTTTTGGTTTGGCTTTAAAAAGCGCTGCTGTGTGTTCATTTGTTGATGGGTGGAACCAGGCTGCCCACGCTGCCTGGCTCTAATTCATACCTTTCAGCTATTTTGGTTTCAATATCTGGAATTGGATGCTTCTGCCAAAGTAAGTGTAGCCCACTGGTGGTTTTTTATGATGCTGGTACAGAAATGACCATGTTCTGTGTTAAGGGTGTGTATTTCAGGTGCTCGGTGTTTATTTACAGACAGTTGGAGCTAAAATTGGAATGGCTGAAGGCAAAATGATGTCTGCTGGGGGGTGTGAGCCAGGCTGAGGTAGGGCAGGACTTCATGCCTGTAATACTGGGTTAAGGCTGCTTGCTGCTAGCCCTGGTGATAATGTCCCCTGTTGGTTTCACAGTTACTTTGTCCCTGGTATGTCACTGGGACCTGCCTGCTGCTTGTCACACAGGCTGGATGCTGTGGGGTGCTTGGAGTGGCTGCAGTGCTGTGGCTTGTGTCAGGGAGAGTTTTTGCTCATGGGACTTTGCTGGGTTGAGCACTTGGTCTTGGTCAGGAGCTGTGCTGGGGCATGGAGGGGGAAACTGGGGGATGGAAAAACGGGGATGGAGGAGAGCTGAGCCCTGCCAGCAGCTCGGCTGTCCGGAGCATCACCAGGGTGCTGCCCTGGTGTGGTGGTGCCAAGTGCTGGGGATGTCATGTGCTGTTGTCACTGTCGTCCTCTTGTTTCTGCATGGTGGAGGCCACTCCTAAGATCTTCCCAAGCCCCAGCTGCTCAGCACTCACCCCAAATTTTCTCATGGGAATTTGGGGACCCCATTTCCTGTCACAGTGACCCATTGAAGGGTCTCGGATGGGTCATCATTAGTGATTTGCAATTCTGCTTTTCCCCTGTAAAACACGAGAGACATTTGGGATGTTTGGCTCTTCCCAGGCCACACTGGTGGCCGTGGCCACATCTCAGCATGGTGGGGAGCGTTGGGATCCCCCGCTCCGGAGTCCTCCCACCGCGTGGGCACGGATGCGTCACGGGCGGCTTTGGGTGGGGGCGCGGGGCAGGGTGTGCCGGGGGAGTGGCAGAGCCTGGCTCACCTGCGGGGCGCTGGCAGCGTGGGCGGCACGGAGTCGGGCACGGAGCTGGGCACGGAGCGGTGCCGAGCAGCTGGAGGTGGCATGGGGGCCACGGGCGAGCAGGGCAGCAGCATCCAGGTGAGCTGGGCAGGGGTGACGGGGGGCTCCGGGCTCTTTGCCAAACCTAGGGAGGGTTGTGGTGCTCACAGGTGCCTTTCTGTGCCCCCACTGTGGTCGTGGGAACAGGTGTAGGGGTGCCCTGGGCCCCCATAACTCCCCCAAAATTGGATCCCAATCCCAGCGCTTTGTTTTCATTGGTTTAAATCTCATTTAAAGGGGAAAGGAAGGAAGATCTTCTCAAATCATGTTTTCCCAGCTGCTGGGAGAGCAACACCTCGAGCTGGTATGTCATATTGTGGAGGGGATAAGAGATTTTGTTATTTCTTTTCACTTTATAAACAGTAAAAGGTCTCCTCCGGCGTGTTTCCAGTTTGCTTACTCAGTGCTTCATGCATTTGACAGTTTCTGGTGCATAGGCAGTTTCTTCTATTGTTTGCAGGGATTTTTCCAGAGGGGAAACTTTTTTTTTAAATTACAAAACCACAGAAACTGGCAGGAGGAATCTAGGGGAGGTACCAAATTGGAAACAGTTTTAAACTTTAAGGAACAGAAAAGAAAGAAAGCAACAAGATTAACGGAATCAGTTAGAGAAGAGCTGGGAGTGTGTGTCCTTGTGACTTTTTGGCTGGGCCAGGATGGACGTGCATGGATGTTCCATGGTGGAAAGCAGTGTTCCCAGACCCAGGGTCTCCTGAAGCTGGATCTGCTCTGGGTTTCCTCCCTCCTGGTCTGACTGGGTATCTGTGGAGCCGCCTTACTGGTGTGGCAATGTCTTGCCACTCTTGCAGCAGGATTTGGCCCCAGCCCTTGCCAGGTGTTGGCTCATCGTTTACAGCTTGACAAGGCAGCGGGAGCGGTGCCCACAGGAGTTTGCGTGGGAGGACATGCCCGGTGCCCATCCCCATCCCACCGCTTGCCGTGGCATGGGTCAGCTTCACCCTGTCCACTTCTGCATCCAAGCCACCGGTGCAAAGAGCCTGGATTTTTTTTTTTTTTTCCCACTGACATACGGCAGTGCTGCAAGGTTCTTTCCAAGTATTCTTTCCCTTTCTCTTCCCGGCTGGCTGAATGGGCTGTTTTCCCTCCTCCTGGCTCTGACCTTCCTGTGTGCTCGCCGTGGGCCGCTGGACGCTGCTGGCAGGGGGAGTGGGCTGGCAGGGGCTGCCCCTGCAGGGAAGCAGGAGTTGGATGTGCACAGCACGGGAAGCGGCTGGGAGCTGGAGAACTGCCAGAGCTGGGTAGTTTTTCCTCTCTTAATTAACGAACGGAAAACATCGAGCTCTCCTTTGGAGTGTGTTTTTGCTTTGGAGAAGAGGCACGCTGCCGATGGCGACGGGAAGAGCCGCGGTGGGGATGGGCTCTGCCGCTCGGCAGCACCCGGGAGGTTGGTGCTCCGGGCACGGTGCCATGCAGGAGCAGCTGTGTTTGGAGTTTGTGGCTGGGGTTTTGCCTCCTCCCGAGTCCTCGTCTCAGTCTCTTTGGCACACAGTGTGTGTCACACCACGGGTTGCCATCAGATACCACGTTCCCTGCACTGGGAAGGCTGAGTTTGCCAGTGTGCAGGAGGCTGAGCTCACACAGCTGCCTTCGTGCTGAGGCTGCTGCAGTTTCCCGTGGTCCCTGACCATCGAGTCCCTGTGGTGCTGATCCATTTTGAGCCATTTTCCGCTGTGTGTGAGTGTTTCTCTGCTGTTTCTTTGCAGGCCAAACCCATTTATGGTGGCTGGCTGCTGCTGGCCCCGGAAGGAACGGACTTTGACAACCCCGTCCATCGCTCCCGGGTAAGTGAAGCTGAGACATCCCATCCCCATGGCATTGGTGGGGGTGGCAGGAGGAGCAGCAAGGGCTGTCCCTGCCCATGGGGATGGCTGTGACCCTGGGAGTGCTGAAGGCACCTCCATGCACCCATTCTCTTGTGCAAACCAGGAAGCTGGGAGATATTTCTGGCAGTAAGGCTGGAATGCCTTTTCTGGGAGGCAAGGTCTCCCATAATGGGCAGCAGCCTGGGGCACTGCAGGTGCGGGTCAGGCTCAGTCTGTGCAATTTTATTGCTTGTTGATTTTGCTTTTTGATGTTTTGATGCTGCTCTGGTTTGCCTGACATGTGCCATGCTGCCAGGAAGGTGCTCAGGCCAGTGGGGTGTGGGCTGTGTGACTCTGAGCTGTGCTGTGACCATCAGAAAA
This sequence comes from Vidua chalybeata, assembly GCF_026979565.1. NCBI lineage: Eukaryota > Metazoa > Chordata > Aves > Passeriformes > Viduidae > Vidua > Vidua chalybeata. The sequence goes on from NC_071545.1 coordinate 13,823,917, forward strand.
GCTCCTAGTTTTCCTTTGGGGCTTGGAAACAACTTCTTTATTTTCTGCAGCTCATCATGAGCATGCCCAGAGCTCTAGAGGTTGGCTGCATCCCATTCCCTAGTGTGGATATGCCAATGTCAGGCAGGTCCTGCAGCAAGAAAGGGGCTGACTGGTGGTTCCCATTTGCTATAACCCTGCAGAGCTGTGAAGCCAAGTGCTGGCAGCAGGGACCTGCAGACAGAGCAGGACACACTCAGCTCCTTCCCAAAGGTGTTTTCTCATGCCTGGCAGAAACAGCAGCATCCTGTGGGGTCGGAGCATCCCCCACTTTCCTGTCCTGGGGCGTTTGAGGCTCAGAAGGATGTGGCCAGGCTGATGTCCTTTCACTGCTGGCTTGTGACGAGGACTTCCAGCCTGTCCCCAAGCTTGTCTTGCAGGGAGCTTGCTGCTGAGGCTGCCAGGATGGGGCTGTCTTGTGCGTGGGAGGGATGGCAATGGTCCGTGAACCCTCTGTCACGCAGCCAAAATGTTCTGGGAGCTGTTTGTAATAAAAAAATCGCTCCTGAATGAACAAGAATTGGGTTCTGAGTTCAGCCTGGGGTATATGAGTCATTATTTGGAGTCACAGCTTGTCATAGGCTTGCTGGCCTGACATAAAGGGGACATGGGACCCGGCTCTCCCCAGAACCCAGGCTGCCTGCTAAGCTGGGGCTTGTGGAGGTCCACGAGGTCCTCCGTAGTTCTGCTTGTCCCTGAGCACCCTGGACTTTGCCCGAAGGGCTGAGAAAAGTGAGATAAGAATTGCTGCACTGGGGCTATGAATCCAGGACTTTTTTATTTCAGCCTGCTCAACCAGTTTTTGCTCTTGGGCTGAAAACAACCTGGCACACATGAAAAAAAAAAAATGCAATTTTCCAGCCAGATCAGTTCTCCAATCTGATTTGCTGTGCAGCTGCAGAGGCAGCAGTGCCGGCATGGTGCCAGGATTGCCTGGGCAGAGCCATACCAGAAGTGCATCCACCATCCAAACTGAGCTCGTGTGCTGCTGGGGGACATCTGACATGACACCCTGTCACCCTCCAGCACTGATGCTGGAATAGATGGTGCAGGATGAAGCTGAGGACTCAGAGCATTTAGTTTGGGGATCCTTCTGGTGTCCCCAGCATTCATGGCATGAACCTGAGTTATGAGAGGTTTAGTTTGGATATTAGGAAAAGGTTCTTTCCCCAGAGGGTGGTCAGGCACTGAACAGGCTTCCCAGGGAATGGGAAAGGTGCCAAGGCTGCCAGAGCTCAAGGCAGTCAGCATTGGGCAATGTGGGCTGGTGCACAGAGACCTTTGTCAGGGCCCTGCCAGCTGATGTGCAGCTCCAGTGCTCCCAGCAAGGCCCAGGGGCTGGTGGGCACTGCCATGACCCACCTTGATGTCTTTTCTTGCAGAAATGGCAGCGTCGGTTCTTCATCCTCTACGAGCACGGGCTGCTGCGCTATGCCCTCGACGAGATGGTGAGTGCTGCCCAGCTGTGTCCAGGCTCTGGGGATCTGCTGGGTTATCTGCTGCCCTTGGAGTGCTCTGCCAAGCTGGAGGAGAGTCGTGCTTGCTGGATCTGACTCTGTGCCAGGCTGGGTTTGTGTGGGAGCTCAATGGACGCTCTGCAGAGGATGGGTGGGTGTTTCAGAGGCGTGTGAGTCCCGCCTGGCATGGGATTCATCAGTTGCTGACAGATCCCACACTGGCAGGAAATGCTGGAGGGGGTCCCCAAGGTCATTGCCCCTCCTTTTTGCCCAGTGTCCCAGCGCCAGCTGGGTTTTGGTTGTGGTGAATCACCTTGGCAGTGTCCGAGAAGGAGGCCCTGCCTAGCAATGCCCGTGGAAAGTAGGTCAGCTGGAACGCCTTCCCACCGCCTGCCCGCCCTGGAGCTGCAGCTTGTCACCAGCACCGTTCCCATCAGCAAAAGGGGATCAAAGGAAGGGAAACCCATTCAATGTGAGCTGCAGAGTGGGGCTGAAGAGCCCAGTAGGTCAGTCCCAGGAGCACCCAGGACTGCTGATCTATCCTGCTGGCTACAGGAAGTCCACGGGAGGGTGCCCAAGGCTGAGCAGGCCGGCACAGTGGACACTCACGTGCTGGGATCTGCCTGGGCAGGAGGCTCAGGAAGCCAGCTGGAGTGAGCACACCTGTGGGACAGGGACACATGGGGACCTGTGTCTGTGGCAGGGAGGCTCCCTGCAAGGTCAGTGTGCCTTGGTCCTCCTCCAGTACCTCCTGTGAGGGTACCGTGGAATAAGGAGGCACGGCGAGTGTGGCTCAGATTTCATGCTGTGTTTGTTTGTATTTTTACTTGGGGTTGGTCCAAGTGCCCTAAATAATTTAAATGTCTTGGGTAGGAGCAGTGGAGGCTTTAATACATTTTCAGTGTCAGCAATCTGGCTCTGCACTGGGCTGGTGTTTCCTGTCCTACACTGACAGGAGGGTGCTTTGTGTCTGGGTGGAGTAGGGAGATGCCCCAGTTTGAGGGTAGAGGTGCAGGAATGCCGGGAAACACAATCTGGAATATTTTTTTGCTGTTTTGCATCCTGAGGAGGTTGACCTGCCCCAGGTTCTACCACATCTGGACAGCAGCAGACAAGCAGTGCCCCAGCCCTGTGCCACAGGGGCCTGAGAGCAACTAGAGGACAGCAGGAGCATCCCACAGTTCTCCAGGCACCTGTTGGGTTTTTTCCCCTTGAGAAGGGGAAAAGTGGAAAAATACAAACAAAAAGGGAAGGCACACGTGTGCAGCATGGGATGGTGTCCTGGGCAGTGTGACAGCACTGTGCTGGCTCCTGGACTCGCTGCCCCATGGCCACTTGTGGTGTGATGGATCCCAAGAGGGTCTGACGCAACAGGAGACCTCCCAGGCAGTGGCAGGCTGGGATTGAATGGCTCTGCTTGGACCTTTCAGACATTAATTTTGTGGGTTTGGCAATTTCTGCTCCTATTAAAAGTGGAATTGGAGGGAGGAGTGAGCTTGGGTGGGGAGTCCTGGACTGGTGATGCTGGTGGAGACATTCCTGTGCCTGGCCAGGGAGGTTCTGCTCCTGGCTCCCAGCAGGTTGGAGAGCAGTGGGGTGTGGAGGGGCAGCTCAAAGCACAAGCCCAGGTTGAGGAGACCTCAGGGAGTCCCCAGAGATGTACTCAGACACCATGTAATGGGGCAGCACTGGGCCCAGGGAGCCTTTTGCCAGGGATGGATAAGGTTTGGTGTTGGATTGGAGCGTTTTGGGCATGGAAGGTGGGGCAAGCAGGCAGCAGCTGTCCCGCTTGTCCTGTTCTCTCCTGAGACCTGCCCAGGGATATCCCAGAGCTGATCCTGAGTCTGTGCTCCTGCTTGGCCACCTTCTTTCTGTGTGTCAATCGTTCTCTCTGTCCTTGCTCTGCCATAGTTCCAGTCTGAAAACAAAATGAGTTCTGCATGATGGCTGTGATGGGGAGAATTTGCACAGGCTCTGGACCTTCATCCCTTCGGACCAGGCTGAGCTGCCAGACTCTCCCTGGGGTCTCCCTCTTTAAAGCTGGGTGCAGTTGGTGGCACCCAGATCTAGCCTGGTCACTGGGAATGCCCAGGAGATCCCACCCCCTTCCCCTCTGCAGGGACCATGCCAGCAGCTGTTCCCAGCTCTGCCGAGCCCTGGCTAAGCTGAGCCTGCTCAGACGTGCAGAAATTCCTGCCTCCCAACTCTGGGTGGATGTGGAGGTTGTGTGATCACCTTGGGGTGCCTTCCCATCCTGAACATCCACGATTGCACCCTGATGGTGGCTTGCTCCTGCTGTTTGATAAACCTTCATGCTGGGACCGATGATGACAGGGGCTCATGCTTCTCTGCAGCAGCTGGAGGATAACAAAGGCACTCCTATTGAGGGCAAGCAGGAGAGAACAGGCTTGGAATTGAGCTGCTGTGTTGTGAGTGTCCAAGGACAAGTTTCAGTTCTCCTGGTAAAACACCCTGTGGTCTCCAGTGAAACCACTGCCGTGGGAGAGCAGCCCGGCACTGCGGTGCTGGGGCGGTCTGGGAGGTTTGGTTGGGATATGGGAGCTGCCACAAGAACAGTGCTGGGCTCAGGGGCCAGAGCCAGCGAGTGGCAAGTGCAGAGCTTTTGCCTGCTTTTGTTTTGATTGCTGTGATCTATAATTAGCGGCCGAGGTCTCTATAAATAGAGCCTGCCTGCGTGGGAATGGAGAGGCAGGAGGGGCTTTGCCATGTCCCTTCCTGGGCCTGCAGGTGGGCCCGTGGCCTCAAGCACTGCCTGGGGATGGAGCCAGCCCCGTGGCTGGGGCAGGTCAGAGGAGTGGGTCTGGATCTCCAGGCCAGTTTCTTAATGAATCACTGCATGCCCAAGGCAGGCCTTGTCTCTGTGCCTCAGTTTACTCCTGTGCCATTTCTCTTGAGCTAGGATTTATACTAGGTTAGCATTTTGCATTTCCCTGGGGGTATTCTCATGTCACATCAGGCTTCCTTTTGGTAGCTGAGACTATTAATTTAGAGGCTTTTTGCTTTGTGTGTGTGCTGGTTTGAAAACAGGACAAAATTCAGGCTTGTCTGGGAGCATCTCAAACTTGCTGGTGCTGTGTATGAGAGGCAAGGTGAGAGCATCTTCTGCATGGGCTCTTTTAGTTTTCCTGCAGGGATTCAGGAGGAGCATCCCTGGGCATGACATACCCATTTGGCAACAAACTGACCTCAGTCTGTGTCTGGCACTTCCCAACTTGGTGACATGTGTGAGCCCTGTCTCTACCCTTCCTGTTATTTGCTGGAGTCGAATTGCTTTGTGAAACTTGGAAGGGATCTAGGAGGATACTTGAACCAGTAGTCAGCCACCTCAATACCAGAGTTTGCTGGGGTTGGATGGTTGTGTCCTCTGTGGTGGTGTTGCAGACCCTTCCCGAGCTCACAGCAGGGTGGTCCTGCTCCTAAATCAGGAACTCAGATGGATCCTAATGTCATTAACCTCAGTACAATGGAGCAGAAATCTCTGCTCCAGCCTGTGATGGCAGGGAGGGAGGTCAAGAGGGAGCTGATGGGACTGGGGTGAGATGAAGAGCGAGGCCAACCTGGCATCTGGGAATGGTTAGGGAGCAGTGGGACCCCTGGGCTGCGTGTATAAATAGGAGAAGAGAGGCCAGCTCAGAGGTGGGAGGTCTGGCACTACACAACAGGGCTGTGGGGTCACATCTGGAGACCTGCTCGGCCCCAGACCCCATTCCTGGCCACAGAAACCAAAGGAACTGATAAATGGGTAAAAAAGGAGAATGGTGCAAGCATTGGTGGCAGCTGGAGGGGGATCAGAGGAAGGGATGTGTGCTTGCTGATGCTGTGATCCACAGACCTGTGTGATTATTGTTTCCTAATTCACCCCCTCCAAACACCTCTTTATTTGGAGGAAAGGGGCATTTTAAAATGTCACTGTCAGCAGAGCTGTGCTGCGTTGATTTTCATTGTAGTTGCCTCCTTTGTCATCTGTATTGTTTTAAGAAGCTGAGAGCCCGTGTGTGTGTTTTTCCCCTCCTTTTTAGATCAAAGCAGTTTACTTCAGTTTTGGCACAGAATTGAAATTCATTGGCAGGGATTAAAAACAAACCTTAAACATCCTGGCCTCTCTGTCCTTACTTTTTCCACACATTTTGCCATTTAAGTGTTTCCAAGCTCTCCCTGCCCCCTCCTCCATGGGAGCACCAGGCTTTACAAACCCCATTCCCCTCATTCCCAGTGGTTCCCCCCCCCATGGACACAATTTTCCCAGTGCCTCTGTTTGCCAGATCAAGACTTTCAGTTTCTGTTTAGCATAAAAAGGTTTTGGCTTGAATCAAAGCATGTTTGAAATTTAAAGTAAGCAGAGACAGAAAGGCTGGGTAGGAGTGACTGTGTGAGGTTCAGACAGTGACAGGGACCCCCCCCATCCCAGCTTTTTCTCCAAGACTGGATGTAGTCAAGTCAGGGTGGACAATGATCTGTGAGGTTATATGTGGGATGTTTGGTGTGTATCTCATAGATGATGCAGTAGAAATAAGGAAATGTTGGGAAAATTGGGAAGCAGAGATCCTTTCTCCTTCAGGAAAGCTGGGCAGGAAAGGGACACCTGAAATCAGGGTGCAAGGGAGAGAAGACAAACTACGTCCTTGTGTCTGCTCTAGAGGCGATGCAGAGACAGCACAAGTGCTGGTGACTCTGAACAGAGCTCAGAGATCTTCGATGAATTTGCTGTGTTTAATTTTCAATACTGATTTGGGTGAAAAAAGTCTGTGAACTTACAGGGAGCCCTGGGGACTCATTCCCCAGGACATTGCTGAAGTCAGGACCAAGCAGCCTTGAAGGAGGTGAGAGGAGGATACACAAATCTTCATTTGTGGTTTTATATTAATCTCTGTCTTGATGCTGATGCAAGTGTCATTACTGGGCTCGGGTGTGGGGATCCCATAATGGTGCCTTTGGGGTGTTCGTGTCTTCCCATTTCTTTTTGCTCCAAATGTCTAGCCCCACTTGCTGCGGGAGGTGGGTCCTGCTGTCAGGACACCCGTGGGCTCCTCTAGGAATGGTTCCCTGCATTTTCTAAACCCTCTTCTGGTTTATGTCTTTTAGTCTGGCTTAGTGTGTTTGGGAAGGTAAAACTGCTGAGCTGCAGAAGAAGAATTTGGGAGGGGGTTGAGGGAACAGGAAGCTCTCCTCCAGGGATGGCTCCATCGCAAGTCCTGGCAACTGACAATGGCTTGGGACCATCATCGGGGCCCCAGAAGTGCCTGGGTTTATTGTGAGCTTTGGAGGACACTGTTGTCCACATCCAAGCCCCCCAAGAAGGACATTTTGTGGCTGCAGGACCCTCTCAGGAGAAGCCCCTGTGTGAAACAATCTGTGGTGGGAGGTTTGGGAGTTAACAGGCAGAAAGAGGATGAAAGTGGAGTTGAAAGCTCCATGCAGCCAGTGACCTCCTGACACAAGCTGCTTTGATGACCTGGCCCAGGTGCTTCCTTCCTGGAAACAACACAACCCCTATTGTCTTCTGCAGGGCGAGCCACAAAGCTGGAATTGCTCTTAGGCTGAGCAGCAAGGACAGGTTCAAGTGGCTCCATCCTTCTGCTTTTCCCCACTCCTCGTCCCTCGAGACCTAGCAAAGACGTTTCTGTAGAAGACGTGTGCCAGAGCAGCGAGGGAAGTGAGCTGGAGTTTAGATTTCATTTATCTTGTTCATGGGGGGGCAGAGTGAAACAGGCACTTGCAGCAGCTGGAGTTCCTTTGTGACTCCTGGACCTGTGGCTTCCAGCCCGGCTGTGGGCTCTTGGTGAAGGAAAAATTGTATCTGCTGGCAAAGGTTAATGTGGAAATCAAGCTCTGATGGCATTTAGGAGGGAAGATGTCAGGGCTGGCAGTGAAATGACACAGCTAAGGCTGAGCAGTTACCCTCGCATGGGCCCCGTGGTCCCCCAGGCAGCAGAGGAAGGGGCAGCAGTGGTGCCTGATCCCAGCTCTTTCCAAGCCAGGGCAGTGCTAGGCTCCCAAACATCCCCTAGTTCCTGGGTGGCCGTGCCAGTCCACACGTGAATGACCAAACCACCCAAGGAACCAACAGAAACACCATTTTTTCACCCTGCTGTTGCTTGGTGCTGGGGAGGGGATGTGGAATGAAGTGCCTGCAGAACAACCCTGAGCCCACCAGCTGCAGCCATGTGGTGGGGATGGGGTTGGGTTTTATTCTTTCCACCACATCAGGTCGGTGGGGACCACCAGTGGTCTGTGGGCTACAGGTTGGGTGAAGCTGGGTAATAGCATCCCTTTCCCTGCTCCTAGAAGAAGCAGCATCCCAGCAGCTGGCACATGCCTCTTCCTGCTGAGGATCATGAGGTATCCTGGCATTGACTGGTGGGATTCAGTGCTGCAAACCCCTCAGTGACAGCTCAGAAAGGAGGACGAGGACATGAATGGAACAAGGCAACAAAGCTGCTCCAAAAATCAAAGCGCATTCCCCCTTTCTTTCCCCGGCAGAGATCCTGCATTCATTGATTGTTGACATGACATATGTGGGTTGGAGAAAGGCAGCGGCAGCTTCTGGCAGGGGAGGAAGGGGCTGGGGGGGCCGGAGGGGTTCTGCAAGCCGAGATGCTGATTACCAGGGGCAGCAAATAGCTTGCAGCTGCCTCCGCTCAACACGCTCTTTGTGGCGCTTGCAGCCACTCTTTGGACGCAGCTATTTTTAATTTCCCCAAGCGCGCACAAAGCAAAGGGGGTGGGCGATGCCGCTGGCGTCCCCCCTTCCTGCCCCCCGCTCCCACCCCTTTCCCAGACAGCCCTGCGCTTCCCAGCTTCCTCCCACCCTCCGGGGAATGTGGGGAGCTGCGCTCCCTCTTTTTTGGTTTTTTTTTTTTTTGTTTGTTTTTTGTTTTTTTTGGGGTCCACGTTGGGAGCCGGCCTCGGCTTCCCCTCCCTCCCCCCCGCGCCAGTGTGTGCGGGGAGCTGGGAAAATGCAGAAATAAATAAATACGCAATTAGGCAGGCGTCCAGCCATGGAGGGGGGTGTGCTGCAAAAAGAGACTCCGGCCAAATTTTGGAATGCCTGAGAAAGCGGCTGGAGCCGTGGGCGAGTGCCGGGTTGTGGGCTTCCCACCGCCGCCGGACAAGGGGCGGCTGCGACCCCCGAGGAGGAGGAGGAGGAGGAGGGAGGGTGGCAGCTCCCAGCCTTGCTCTTCCCCCCACTGGCATCTCACTGAGTGCAGGACAAGGCCTGTTTGTGCTGGAGCATGGTGAGAACGAGGGGTCTCAGCTTGCTATTGCCTCGGCTCAGGGGTGATTTTTCCACCAAAAGCTGAGTTGTGCCCTCTGTTCAAGCAGCAACACGGTTCAGGGTTAATAAATTACTTATTTGCAATCTTTGTGTCTCTGTTAGGTAAGCATTGGTGAATATGATATTTCTGCTTTATCCCAGGCATGAATTATTCATCAGGGTTTGGAGGCTGTAAAAGGGACATCAGGTTAAAACTTGCGTGGAGACAAGCTGAGGTCTTCAGTGGGGTTTTGTAAACAGCTTTTCTCAGGGTTACCAAGTGCAGGGTTTTTGCAGGAGTCTTCCCCCTTTTGTCTGTGCTGCTTTAAGGCATTTCTGGTGAAAAATGAGAATTTCCATGCAGATGTGATTATTGGTCTTGCTCATTTACTTACCATGGGCTGCAAGATACAAACGTAGAAAAAAAAAAATGCCATCAAAATACTGTTTTTCCTTTATGGAGAACCAGGTAACAGCATGTGAATGTGTAATACGTATTTTGGTAATACGTATTTTGTAAGATCTTTTTATTTTGCCCTGTTTCTTCAAAGCTACAGAGAAGGTTCTTTCCAGCAGTCACTGAAATCTGACTGCAAGCAGGTAATGAGATGAAACAGCCAGACAGCTTTGCTGAAAGTTGAAATTACCATAGGTAAATCACATGTGTGGCAACTTTGCTTACCCTTCACCTCCTTCCTGCAGGATCCAATCCAGGAGCTGGTTTGTGGGAGTGTGTTAACAGCCTTGTGCTCTGCTCCCGAAGGCAGCACAGCTCCTCTTGTGCTGCTGCAGGAGAGAGGTGCTGCATGTGGAGCCTGGGGTGCTCCAGGAGCTGGGGAAAGCAGGGAAGGTCCCACCTTCCATGGAGGTTTTCTGCCCCCTGTTTTTTCCTGGCATGCACCCCACGGCCATGCCACGTGTTTGCTGCCATGGCACCCTTTGCCGTGGGGCTGCAGGGAGGAAATCCTTCCCTGTGAGGGTGGGGAGACCCTGGCACAGGTTGCCCAGAGAAGCTGAGGCTGCTCCATCCCTGGAAGTGTCCAAGGCTGGGTTGGATGGGGCTTGGAGCAACCTGATCTAGTGGAAGGTGTCCTGCCCATGGCAGGGGGTTGGAACTGGATAAACCTTCCAATCCGAACCATTCTGGGATTCTGTGGCATGATCCTGGGGGTCTTGGCTCTTGCAGCCCCCGGGTCTTGGGTGCTGTTGGCTCCAGGTGCCGTAGCTGTGGCTCTCCATGATTTTATGGCCAAACAGAGCCCTGGGAAACTGCAGTGAGGCTGTCCTACTGTGACCCATGGCTGTCCCCACTCTCCTCCCAGTTCCCTTTGCTGTGGGTGACTGGTCCTTGGGCAGAGGAGACAGAGGGAACAGGCACACAGCGTGGTTTTAGAAGTGTCCCTGCAGCATCCTGAGCTCAAACGGGATTTCCACCTGTCGTGATGGTGCGACTGGAGAGAAAGGTGGGGTTTTGGAGCACACCCAGCCTTGGCCCTTTCCTCCACATTTCATCAGCCCTGTTGAGATCGCATCGATAAAGTCACAGGGATCACCGGGGCACTGGGGAGCTACTGGGATATAATTAGGGTTTTGGTTCACTTTCCTGGCTGCTTTCCCATTAGGGGAGGGACAGCAGGGATTATGGATGGAGCAGATGTGTGGAGGGAGGGGATGCTTGGCTTTCATGGGTGGTTAATGCCACGTACAGGCCAGTGCTGGGGGGTGTGAAGTCTGTCATCCCAGGCATGGGCCATGGAGAAACCTCTTGTGCTCATCCCCCTCACATGCACTAGCCCCAGATTGCTCCCCTCTGCTGGGATTGCACAGCTGCTCCCAAAGGAGGTTTTGGGAGCAGCACACGGCTGTGAACTCCTTCCTCTCCCTGTACTCCTCTACAGGCACCAGATGTGAGCAGCAGGTTTAGAGAGAAAATGCTGCTACCCTGGGACAGTTCCAGCAACCTTATATGTTAGTCATGAATTTATCCTGAGCATTTAAAGCACTTTTTACCCTAGGTGCCACTTGCCTTTAAACCTGGTGGTGCCTGCCTGGCCAGGACAGCTCTTTGCTATCATTTCAGTGCTTCCACCACATCGTGCCTGTGGCAGCAAAGCCCAGCTCAAACTGCTGCTGGGTGGTCTCCGTGCCCCACAACAGTTGTGTGTGTGCCTGTTGGGAACTCTTCTCCTTGGAACTGCCCAGAAGGCTCACATTTTGGGCCACTTGGTGGGATGGCCAATGGTCAAAGTTAGGAAAACTCTCTCCAGCCATCACCTCAGCTTTTGGGAAGGTCTGCAGGGTCCAAGCTGGTCTGGAAGTTGCTGGAAGCAATGCAGAGTGGGGTTTTCTGTACGGGTGTGGGGTGCAGGATGTGGCTGCTGCTTGGTTGGCCAAGCCAAGCCAATCTCTTTGGCTTGGGTTGGCCCTCACACCTCCCTCCAGCTGCAGACCCCAAGTGCCCTGGGAGCCTGGCCTCCTGGTATTCCCAGCCCAGCAGGAAGCTCTGCAAAGCTCATAAGAGCGGCGCTGGGGAATAATGAGATTTCCAGACTAATTTGGCCGGATTCAAGAACTTCCACTGAAGCATCTGCGCCCGTGGGAGTTGCCCGAGCCTCCGGTGGATCTGGTGCTGCTGATCCCCAGGGCTGTCGTCTCCTCCTCTGCAGTTGTTGAGTGCTAGTACAAAACCCTGTATTGACAGTCCTGGGGAGTGAAGGTGGGATACCCCACCGCGGTGGTTGCAGGGCCTGAAATTATCCAGAGCTCCAGACAGTGGCTGTTGGAGGTGGCTCTTCATGGCTGTGATGCTGCTGATGGCTTGGTCTGTCCCTGTGTCTTTGCACTGAATCCTCTACTTGGTTGCATTTGCAGGAAAGGTTGTGGGATGGCTGGGGAGGAGGAGACCTGGCCCTCCTTTCCCTCTAAGCTGGAAGGGAGATGGGTTTACTTAGTGGGACGTACAGGGATTTGATTGATTTAATTTTCTGCTTTCCTTGCATGACAATTACCTTGGTCATGTTCCCTCACCCTCATGAAGCAGAAATCCAGTTCCAGCTGTGGTGGAACAGGGCTGGCCAACATGGATAGAGGTCATCCTGCCTCAATCCACGCTTTCCTCCTCCTGAGCTGTATCTAAAACTGGCATCACTGTGTGTATGGCCATCTTTGTGTGTGGGTGACCTTAGGGAGCTGTGGTTGCTGGTGTTTGGTGCAGCCCCTTGCTGCTGTGGAGGCTGTGAGCACAGAGGTGGTGGTGAGCTCCTGCACATGTGTGCCTGGCACGCGGTGCAAGAACCACCTGGGACTCGTCTCCTACACCGAGGGGGTGGAGGATAAAGTTGACAAGGCCAATTTGGAACAGTGCAATTTAAGATTCAAGAATCAAGATGCAAATGAAGCCTGTTTTTCCTTCCCACCTCCAGCCGACTGCAGTTCCCTCTCCAGGAAACTCCTGTCATGATCTCTGCACCAAGCTCTGGTCTGTCCATGGTCTTGCCAGGATTTTGCCATCGGGCTGATTACCATGACAACTTGCTGGAAGGCTGCAGATATTTGCTTCCCCCTTGGCTGTTGTGCCTGTGCATCTGGGAGCAGGGAAGATGCCACGCTGGCAGCTGTGAGCAGATGGGGTCGGATCTGTTATCATGTATTCCTCCCACCCCACTCCTTGGAGGGGAGGAGGACATTTTGCATTTTAAATGCATCTAAATCCCACAGAGCAAGAGGAAAGAGTAACTTTTGGGTTTGCAGGGCTGCAAGGTGGTGCCTTTGGTGCTGCAGGACTGGCAAATGCCTGTGCATTTTTGGGTTTCTGATTTGGTCCCCAGAGAGTTGGGATAGGGCTTGAGCAGATGCTCCAAGCTCTTTGTGCAACGTTTGGCTTTTACTTTGGTCCGCAAACAGCCAGGATGGCAGCTCAGAGCAGCCTCTGGATACCCCACCCTGGTGGGACCTTGCTGTCCTTCCCATCATGGTGCCAATGTTTTCTGCATCTCTCTCCCTCTTCCTCTCCAGCGGCACTGGAAGCGGAATGTGCGTATCCGTGGTTGCAAGCTTCCCTGAAAGGCTTCTGGATTTGTCCATGCTGCTGAGGACCTAGAGGGTCAGACACCAGTGCTGAGGGAGGTTGAACCCACTTGGTGACCACCACAGGGTTTGCTGACCCTCCCTGCCCAGCACGCGTGGTTGTGCCAAGGCTGGATACGGCTGTTCCCACCATGCACAGACCCCTCAGAGGCTGTTCAGCAGGAAAGAGGTTAACAGGAAGGAGGCAGGCTAGGCTCTGGCTGCCAACTCCGACCCTGCTTTGGAGTGGGGAGCAGCTGGGAGCTGCAAGAGCAGTGCGAAAATAGCCTTATAAGGCCAAGACAAGCCGGCTCCAGCCTCCGCACAGCCCCGGCTGGGCTCGCTCCACTCCAGCACCCGCTCACCGGATGGGTGCCTGTGGGGATGGGGCTACAAATGGGATGTGTGGCCCCAGACCTGCAGCCTGGGCACCCCTGGGATGGGTGCTGGCCATGCCTGGCTGAGGTGGCACTGGGTGGGAGAGGAACCCAAGGGTGCACCCAGGCAGTTCACAGGCAGCTCCCGGCCTCGCTCAGTGTTTAGACTCGCTGTCTGTGGACATAAACACCAACTCTGCTTGAAAGTGGCCCCTGGCTGAACTCTTCCTGCCCAGCCCCTGCACTTCACCCCCTTCTCAAACTACTCCCCAAGGAAGAAAATTCCATCCCACTGGCAAAAGGGGAGCTGATGTTGTTTTATGTCCTGGTGGAGGCTCAGGAGGGCTCTTCAGGGGCTGGCATGCAGGGACAGGTGTGTGTGGCACTTGCCAACCCATCCCACCTCCTTGGGGTGGATGACCTGGGGCTATGGGGAATTCCTTCAGCAAAACAAATCTCAGGAGCTGGCTGTCGGCACCTGTGATGTACAAACCAGGGTCAACAGTGGGGAAATCTGTGGGGCTGGGGCAAGTGGCATTTGTGGCATTTATCCATCTGGGGGATATTCTGCATTGCTGGCTGCACACCAGAGTAAGTGTCCTATCCCCTTCTTATGCTGGCACAGGTTTGTTGCCAGTACAGAGTCACGTTGGCCGGTGCCAAGGCCACATCTGCAGTGCACAGTTTGGTGCCTCTGTCTGGTCCTCTAATGGCTTCTGGTAGGCTGGTGAATCCAGGCAGTGGTGACATCTGAGAGCATCTTCCCCTGTTTCTTGCACAGGGGCACAAGGTGTGAGTACTGAAGTGCAGGGGACATGTGTTGCTTGATACCTCCCTGTGGATGTGGCACCTGAAGACGTGCTTTAATGGTGAACATGGTGGTGGTGCTGGGTTGATGGTTGGACTGGATGATCTTAAAGGTCTTTTCCAACCTTTATGATTCTATGATTCCCCTGCCAGTGGTAAAAACCTGTTTTTTCCGTTGGCTGGTGCGTGGCTGGAGGTTTCTCAGTGGCTTTCACCGAGCAATACATGCTGATACAGGAAGTTTGCAGGTGAGAAAGGTGTGCTCAGGTGGCTGAGAAAAGATACCTGTCTCTTGCTTGGATGGCACAGGGAAAGCAGAGCTGCCATGGAGGTGTGGGAGCACAACCTTCTGCTGCCCTTCAATGGGTGACTCCTCCAGTCCATCCTTTTGCAGAGCCCACAGAGGTTGTTTTCAAGAGCCTTTGTCTAATTTAATAAATCCAGGATGCTCAGCCTGCCAGCCAATCTATAAGTGTAATAAAATCTGCCCACCGCAGCGCTCTGGCCCCGTTGTGGCCCTATCGATAGCCTCGTGCCTGGTGGCAGGAAGCCCAAAAGGCTCATTAAAGCCCTGCTGCTGTGCCAGCCGTGCTCGCCTGGCGCCTGGGCAGCTCAGGGCAGGCTGAGCCAGCCCTGTGTGTGTGCACAGAGCATCCCCAGATGGGATTTGGGAGCTGCAGACCCAGCTGGGATTTTGGAGGTCTTTTCTCGCCTTGCATGGCTGAAAAGGGATCCTCTGCAACTACCTGAAGGGTGGTAGCCAAGTGTGGGTCAGTCTCTTCTCACAGATAACAAGTGATAGGACAAGAGAAAACAGCCTCAAGTTGCTCCAGAGGAGTTTTAGGTTGGATATTAGTAAAAATTTCTTTATTGAAAGAGTGGTCAAGCATAGGAACAGGGTGCCCAGGGAAGTGGAGGAGTCACCATCCCTGGCAGTGTTCAAAAACACGTAGATGTGGTGCACAGGGTCGTGGTTTAGTGGAGGACCTGGCAGTGCTGTGGGTTAATGGTTGGAGGTGTTTCTACGATTCTGTAACTTCTCAAGGAGTTCTTGCTTTCTCTGGCCTCCAGGTGGGAATGGTGGATGTGGCTGTGGGTTAGGCTCCCTGTGCCATGCTGGTGCTGGGAGCTGCATGTCCAAGCTCTGTCTGTGCCCTTGCCCAAGCTGTGCTTGTCTCCATGTTGCCCTGATGTGCCCGTGACAATGCGACAGCGAGGTCTTTCTCCCTTCTGTTTGCATCCTGCCTGGAGCACTGTGATCAGCTGAGCCCAGGCACTGGGATGGGTGAAGCTTTTAGCAAACACAGGAGCTGCCTTTGCAGAGCACTCAGGAGTGCTGTGAGTGAGCAGCACTCGGCAGCCACCTTCATGAATATTTTAGCTGGGAGAATTAACATTTGTCAAGACACATTTATGGAGGCAGCGTGGATGTCTCTTCCCCAGGCGCTGCAGGCTCGGTGCTGCTCCAGGGCAGTGCTGGGAGCCAGGGCAGAGCCTGCCAGATCCTGAGCCCAGAGTGGGACAGCAGAGCTGTCATCTCCCCTGGGACAGCCAGGCCCTGGTGCCAAGGCAACCAGCCCGCCATGCGAGATAGACAAATGGTTGTGGGTTTTTTTTTTTTTTTCTCTTCCCCTCCTGGTTCTTGGCAGAAAGTAAAATGTCCCTTTTGTTTGGTTTCCTCCTCCCCCTGCCCCATCGCCTTTCTTTAAAGGTTGTGTTCCAGATTTCATCAACCCACGTTGTGTAATAGCCCCGGATAACGGGTTGGCATTGGCCATGTCCCATGGAGGCCATGGCAGAGCCCCTCCTCGGGAGCTTGACCGTGGGGTTACCTGCTCTAAAACATCCTGTGTACAGCTCCTGAGCAAAGCTCTCTTGTATTTTGTATCAAGCTGCTATGATCCCCATGTGTTAGAAATGACAGGGAAAGTCCTTGGAAAAAAATACAGAAATTTTAAAATTAAATAATCCTGGTTTTCTACCTCAAATAATCCTGGTTTCCTACCTCAGCCTTGCTATGCCTTATGGAAATGAGGGACTTTGCAGATAAACCCTTTTGATTTACAGCATCAGCTCCTGTACCTTTTAATTCATCACCTGTGAAGCATCCAGCACTGTGCAGGAGGATGCAGTAATGCCCTGCTTGGGATTTCTTCCTTCAGGCTTCTAAGAGGTCCCCATTCTTTCTTTCCTTCCTTTCCACTGCCCAAGGAGGGGGCTGCTGCAGTTGCTGAGCTCTGCATCCATCCAAAGATCCCTGCATCTCATGCAGAGGCTGCTGATGTTGATGTGGAGAGCCTGGCATGACTCACAGCCTGGGCACCCGGGGAGGGAGAGGAGGAGGAGGAAGAGGAGGAGTAGAGCTCTCTATAGGCTTTGTGTGTTATGGAGAAGGACACTGTGAGCACGTGTGTGTGTCAATAGGGATCTGTCACTCCAGAGGGAAACAGCAACACAATTGTTTCTTGTCTCTGGTTCCTCCACTGGTACTGGCAGCCTGGAGAGCTGTAGCTGCTCGTGTGATGCAAGTGCTCCTTTTCCTGTACTGATGAGGGACAGGGACTGGTCAAGTGACTGGGCTGGAGGCACCTGGTGGCCTCAAGGAGAGCTGCTGCTGCTGGTGGTGGCCTTAATGGTGTCCTCTGCTTCCACAGATACACCCTGCTGTGCTTCCACTCCTACCCCTAGTTAAATAACACACCCAGCCACCAGATCCAGTTCTGGGGTAGCTGTGGGCTCCATCCCATTGGCAGCAACATGGGAGAGGGCAAAGGCAGGGCCAGCGCCTGGGGACAGGGCTGTCCCTCAGCTGGGGACTGGTGGCAATCAGGAGCTGAGGCTGAGCGTCCATTCCTGCCTCACCCAGACACGAAGCCACCCTGGGGTCTGATGCTGGGCTCAGCCTTGTATCAAAGCATCTGCTCTCCCAAGGGCTGGTTGAAATTCCAGCCCTGTTGTTTTGGTGTCTCTGCCATGCAGCTCTTCTCTGCTTCTTCATTTATTTATTTATTTCCTTCCAACTGCTGGAGCCACACAGTCCTCCCCTGGCCAGGGACCAGCTTTGCTCATCCTTCTCTAAGGTTCCCCAGCCTTGAGAAACCCTTCAGGCCAGAAACAGGTGCTCAGAGGTGAAGAAGGGGTCCAAGCCTTCCCCTTTTCCTTGGTAGAGTTTCTGTGCGTGCACACGCCTTTCCACCAGGCACCATTTGCATTTTGCTTCACTTCAAAGTGAAGCTTGCTGCCTCCAAGGAAGGAAACAAATGGTGTAAAGGAATTTACATCCCAAGCGAGTGAGGCTGCTGGTCTGTCAGGTTTCATCTGCTGCCGAGGGGTGTGGGGTGCAAGGGAGCAGCTGTGGGATGGAGGGTTCATCCCTGGGGCCACAGGGGGAAGAGGGTCATTCCCAGCTTTGTTCCCAGCTCTTTCCTGCTGTCCTGGCTGGGAGGTGCACTGGTGGATGGAGACTCATGTGTCAGGCTGTGCAAGATGCCAGCATTGACCCTTCACAAGGAGGGCTGAGTGGCAAAACCACTTTGCAGAGTCAGCCCCCAAACCGGCTCCTCTGCTCCCGGCACGCTTCGGTCAGGGCTGGGTGTGGAGCAGCCACTCTGAACTGCCATGGGTTTGGAGGGTGTTGGTTCTTCCTCTCCTCCTGGGCCAGCTGCCTGCCAAATCCCTGCGGGGCCTTACAGGGAGTCAAGGACTGAGTGGCCCAAGATCCCCCTGTGGGGCTCCCTCCCTCCTCCTCACCCCTGTCTTTGTTGAATTCCCTGGTGCAAAACTGCTCTGGGAGGGGAAGGAGGTTGGACCCAGACCTTACAGTCCTGGAGGCCTTGGCTGTGCCAGAGGCCAGCAAGATAAAAACTTTTCTAAGACTCCACTTGGAACAGGAGAAAGTTTTTCCGTTGGGTTTTTATAGCTCCCGGAAAGCGGGGTTTTATTTTTGTTGTCTAAGACAAAAAATCCTCTTAAGGAGCTGACTACCCATGGCGGTGCAGAGCGGGAGGCTGGGCATGTGCCGTGCTTGGGGTCTGGGCTGGACTTGGCTTTCCCTCCCTCCATCCTGGGGGGGTCTCTGGATGCTGATTTCCACAAGGAGAAGAGGAGGGTTTGGTGTCTCTGATGTACAGCTGGTCCCGTTCATGTACCCAGTGCTGCAGCACCTTGTGATGGCTCCTTGCCACCCCTGGGCTGTCATAGGATGCTCCCATCCAGGGACACAGCTGCAGGGAAAACCTTTTCTCCTGGGGAAAGGGATTATTTCCCACCACCCACAGATGGCTAAACTGGGAGCTCTGGGAGACTGATCTGAATTTTCTGGGTTTGTAGGCTGGGGCCATTGAGCTCTCTCCTGTCACCCTTTCTTTGCATGGCACAGGCTGCTTTTGGAGGGGTTTTGCTGGCAGGGGAGCTGGTTTCCATGGTAAAAACCTTAACAGCATCTGCCAGAAATCCGTCTCCTTGTTGGTCCGGCCATCTGGAGGGCACAAGGAGGCTTTAGCAGGGTAAGGAGGTGTCCACAGGCTGCTTTAGGTCCTCCTTTGGTGCTGTTGGCAGCTCAGAGGGATCTCTCCCTCAGTCATTTATGTGCCAGGTGCAGGTTTGCCCTGGGATGCTGGAAGGACCCCAGTGTCACTGAGCCTGGTGGGGGCAGGCAGGCTGGGGACATGGGAGCCATGGAATTGCTCAGGGGGGAGGGCTGCAGGCACTGGGGATGGGTGGATACGCTGTAATCGGATGAGCCAGCGCTGCTCCAGATGGACCTGTCAGCTCTTGTCAGTGCTGACACCCCTCTGGATGTCCCTCAGCGTCCCCTTGGGCCACAGGGGCCACCACCTGTCCCACTTCACCAGGTCTCCTTGGAGCTATGGGGCTGAGAGGTGACACTGTTCAGAAGACCCATCAAGCAAGGTCCCTTCCATGCTGCAGTCCCTCCCTGGCAAACTCCGTGTTTTTTTTTAAATTTTAATGGGAAAAAACGGGTGCTTGTGTCTGTCTGTTTATCCCTGAGCCATCCTGTGCTGAAGACAGTGAGACCTTGCTGCTTTGCCATCCCTGTCCCCAGGTGCCACCCCACCAGCCCAGATGGCTTGCAGCTGCAGACCCAAAGCTGGCCACTTGGTGCCCTTCCTCCGTGTCTGGGTGCCACAACAGGGCAGCCATGCTTCCCTGGATATTTGGCATAGGAGAAGCACCTCAGTGGCAGCAGTGGGCCAGACTGGTCTGGCAGGAGTTGTACTGGTTGGTCTGTGTCCCCAGATTTATGGCACGCAGCTTTGCTGTGCATTGGGCACGGCACACAGATGGATTTGGTTATCTGTGGGCAAAGCATCTTGGTGTGTAGGATCCTGGTGTCCTCCAGGAGAGGTTTTAGGGCTCAGCTCTGCACTCCTCTGCTCTTCTGTCCTTAATGTTGCTCCTTTCTCCTTTCCCTCGCAGCCGACCACCCTCCCGCAGGGCACCATCAACATGAACCAGTGCACGGATGTGGTGGATGGGGAGAGCCGGACAGGGCAGAAGTTCTCCTTGTGCATCCTGACACCAGAGAAGGAGCATTTCATCCGGGCAGAGAACAAGGAGATCATCAGTGGGTGAGTGCAGAGCTGGGGCTGAGCCACTCCCAGGCTTTTCCTTTAGCCAGGAGGAAAAGGAAGGTGGGTAGCCTTGATCAAGGCTGGGTACTATGGCTGTGCATACCCAGGCTGATCCTGGGTGGGGTGGGGTTCATGATGGCTGCTGTGGTGACCCCACAGTGCTTTTAGGGATCCCATCCCATTTTAGGCACCCAGCCCACTGGCACAGGTCCCATAATTCTGGGGCTGGCATGTCTGACCCTGAGTGCCATACACCCTCTGGTCCTCATCCATCCCTGGGCAGATGTGGAATCCTGGGGTAGATGCTCCCCACCTCCCTGGTCCCAGGGGAGCATCTCACCTCCAAGGATGGTTAAAATATCACAGGAATGCAGTGGCTCAGTGACACCAAAGATTAGACCACTAAAATGAGCAAATCATGGTAAATTTCCCAACTCCAGGTGTTGGGTGGTGACCTAGAAACATCCTCTTCCATCACTCAAATGCCAGCTGGGGTTGAAGCTGGTGCTGGTGAGGGTGCAAAGCCCTGGAGAGCTGAATTGCCAGTGATGGAATGTGTCTGTACTGCTGCTCACCTTTCCCACATGGGCACTGCCCAGAGCTCAGTGCCTCCCTCCCAAAATTTGACATTTGAAACTCCAGCAGGATGTTGAAGGGATGAACACTTGCTCTTTCCCACTGTTCCTGAGGCACAGCATCTCCTGCCTCCCCCAGCCCTGGCAGCAGCAGAGTCAGCACTTTCTGCTGAGATTTCTATTTCCAAGCCTTATCTTCAGTTGAGACTCCCCTCGTTCTGTAAAGACTTGTTGAAATTGACATTTTTCTACCAAGAATTTGTGATTTTGACCAGATGAGTGTTTTCATGCATTGAAATTTCCCTGCCCTACTGAGACAAGAGAGCACAGGTGAACCTTGGGTTGGCAAACCTGTCCCCCCAGCCCCGTTCACAGCCACATGTTGCAGTGGCTGTGGAGCTGGGATGCAGAGCCATGTGGGAATCACAGCACAGGGGAGTGAGCTCCTCTCCTCCCTGGCAGGAGCAGTGACTATGCCCCAAACCATGGCCAGCCCCCATGGCCTGCTCTCTCCACCCTCTCCCCACGCTCTGGTTCCCAGCACAGCCTTTGTTGCTGGTCCTGCCTGCCGTGGGAGGGAGAGGCATTGCGGAGTGAGGTGGGGCTGATTTATTGCTCATCAGCCCAGCGATGGGTTTTGAAGCAGTGCTTTTGCTCCTGACTGCAGGCATTAATCATCCCTGAGCAGTCCCACTCTGGGGCTGAGCCAGGCTGGTTTTGTTTGCAGTTGCAGCACGACAGGAAGATTTCCCTGGCTGGGGGAGAATTCGTTTTACGTTCATTCTGTGTTTCTGGCGTTCATTGCTTAACCAAACCCCATTTCATGTTGTCATCTCCGATCGCTTTACAGCAGCAGCGTACAAAGCAGGGGGAGGAGGAAAGGGGAGCAGGGACATTTGAAGTGGGAACGTTTCCCAGTGGTCCAGGGGATCCCTGTGGAGTTCTCAGAGATGCGGGGGCAGGTTGTCAGGCCACAGTGGGAGGACACAGGACTTCTCAATGCCGAGTTCATGCTGCTCTTCCTTGGACAAAAGCGCTTTGTCTGCAGTGTGCGGGCGTTGGCATCGCTCAAGGGGACGGTCCTGCTGGAGGCTCTGTCCCTCTCCACTGTCTTTCAGGATCCTTGAATCCCTGCCTCATGTCAGCCTTGGCTGTGGCCTCACTTTTGCAGAGAGCAGGGCTTGAGCCAAAGCACCCTAGGGTCATCCCTCTTCTCCTACCTTATTTTTCCCCCAGGAGCTGGTTGGGATGGTTTCTGGGTGTTGTTCAGCAAGCTGACCCTGACCAGGTCAGCATCACTCCTGTCCCTGTGGCACAGACCTCACCTTCTGCTTCTCTCCCTGCAGGTGGCTGGAGATGCTGATTGTCTATCCCAGGACAAACAAGCAGAATCAGAAGAAGAAGAGGAAGGTAGAGCCCCCAACTCCCCAGGTAACCCAGGGACACGCACACACCGTGTCACCCAGTCCCTTGCCTCCCTCTCAGGGCCATGGCCTTGCTCTGATCCTGGGGTAGATCCCCTCAAGCCATCAGGATCACCAGCCCTCTGATGCTGCCTGTGTGGAGGGTGAGAGCTGGGGCAAACCAGGACAGCAGATCGGTGCGAATTAATTCCTGGTCATCACTTCCAGGGTCACACACTCCTGCTTTCCTGGCTGCTTTGGGGCCACGTTTTGCCCCCTGTGTGCTGTTTTGTGGTGCCATCCCTGCACACAATCCTGGGAGTGGCCGCAAAGCCACATAGTCCCCATGGGGGACCAGGAAGAGGTGCTGTCCACGGGCCTTTTTGTCAGAAACAGGATGAAATTCCATCGGGCTCCAGTTACTCCCTTAGAGATGACCCCAGAGATAATGGGAATGAAAGGAAAATACTGAAGGCCAGGGCCAGGCTGGGAGCTCCGGGGGCCGGAGCTGGGCTCTCCAGGGACCCGGCAGTGGCTTCGTGCTCACTTTGACTATAAATGGTAAAAAGTGGGGCTGGCTGTGACTCACTCGTTCCTGCCTGGCTCCCATGTGGCTGGAATGGGGGACAATCCCACAGATGGGGAACGTGACCCCAGGGCCACCCTCGTCCCTCGCTGGGGCTGAGAACAGCCACGTCCCTCAGGCCGCCTGACCTCTGGGTGTGTGTCCCACCACTGCAGGGGACTGCCTGGGAGGGCTCCTCCAGCTGTGCCGGGGACCAAAACCAGCATCAGGGCTCTCCTGAGCCTTGGTTTTCAAGTCCTCTTTGTTGAAGTTCCAAGGATGGCCCTAGTGGAAACTGGGCCATGGATGGGTTTTGTACACTGTTTGTTTGAATAAGTTTTCATCACTCCCCTGGATAAAGATGTTCTGGGCAATGGGGGAAAAAAGTGAATGGGGGGATGATCCTTTTTTGTACACCAAGCTGTAAGTCTGAGCCATCCCTTGCCAAGGTCTGGGGTCCACACAGTCTGAACAAGCCCTCAAGTGCTGGCTCTGGTGATGCTCCAGGGAAGATGCCTCCTCCCTTCATGTTATGAGTTGTCAATCCTCAATTCCTAAGACGAGGACTGTTGCATTTGGGGCACCCCAGGGGGTGGATGCAGCAGGGCAGGGATGCTCACCCTGGCCAGGGTGCACCACTAAACCCAGGCTGGGTTCAGGAGGGGGACGGGGTGGAGATGACAAGAGGCACAGAGCCAGAAAAACATCATTCTGGGTTACATTTCATTGCCATGGCAACTTCTTGGAAACCATACAGGATCTGAGCTCCTGAGCACCAAATAAGGGAAGCGGCTGTGGGAAGGATGCTGGCTCCCCCTGGGCAGACGGGCTCCCCAGGTGCTTGGGGATGGGGACCAGGGACCCTTGTGGCACACTGCCCTCTTGCCTTGGGACAGACCACCCTGTCTTGCTTGCTACCCTCCTTCCACTCTCTCCATCCCATGGCTTCCATCCCCATGGTGCTGGAAAAAGGCTCAAATTCACTTTGCAAAACCAACCTCCACGTGGGAGCTGCTGCTGGATGGATGCTGTGCTGTGTCAGGCACTTAGGAGCAACCTGCAAAGGCAGAAGCAGCATCTTTCCTCTGTCTCCCAGATCCTGCTGATGCAGGTGGCTGGTCCAGGGAAGGAAAGAGCATGCTGAGGAGAAAATCAGCACCGAATCCTCCTCTGAAATGGCCCCTCCTGAAGCTGGCTGCAGTTGAGCTTGCTCTCCATGTGCTGGTGGAGAAAGCTTGCACTCTTCCTAAAGATGGCCACACACTAATCAGGCAGTAGATCATGTCTTTGAGCTGCTTAGGGGAGGGGTGGACACCTTGTGATACAAAAAATTAATTTTATATTCTTGCTTTTTCCCACTCTCACATAGCTTTTGCTTGTCTGTGGTAGAGCAGACCTTGGTTACAGCTGGATGCTCTTGGAGCCTCAAGGTCATTTTCAACTCCCCCCATCATTTTGCATCATCCCTCTGCAAAACCAGGGGATGGGAGCAATGTAGGGAATACCACTCCTGCTGCAGATTTTTGGACAGGGAGTGTTAGGTGTTTTCACTTCACTTTACAAGCAGGTTGCAATTTTAGGGGGAAAAGGGCAGGTTTCTCTTGCAGCTTTTGCCGTGTTCCGGCAGCAGGAGAGACTGGAATGCCTGTGCCTGCCTGCTGCCCATGGGAACTTGAGGCAGGGTTTGGGGCTGAAATGTGGGATTTGAGGCTCTGCCCTGGGTTTCACAGGGGTGTGGCAGGGACAGGTAAGCAGAGCGTGCCCAGACACCTCATGCAACCGGAGGCCGGTTTTGCTGATTTTGGTTCATTCTGCCTCTTGGAGTTGTTCATACCCCTGAGCAGCAGAGAGTTAATGTCTCTTCTCCCTCACAGACTTCTTTTGGCCCACATCTCTGCCTAATTAAATACATATCTACAAATAATTATATGGGGGTGTGTGTAAGAGATATATAAAGATATGTATCCTGAGCTGGTGATTAGCTTTGGGCTTGGATCAATGAAGGAGAGTATAAGGGACCTTGGAGATTGGCCCAGTCCTCTGCTGGAGCAGAGTCCCCTTGAGCAGGATGCCCGTGAACTCTGGATCGTTTACCTCCAACATTGCATTCCTTCAGTGTGAAATTTCCCAAGGGGATATTTTTTTAAATTGAGGTCATTTGCTGCTTGTCATGGCTGTGTGTGGAGGCAAGACACACTCCCTGAGAGATCCCTGCTGGCTCCAGCACAGCCCTGCAAATGCCACTGGAGGTGCAGGGCTAAAACCCACCTGATGTGGGAGGAGGGGATAGAGAAGATGCTCTTTGCAGCTCTTGTTCCCAGCTTTCAGTTGCCAGTTTGTGCACTCCTGTATTCCCCCCTGCTCCATGGAAAGGGAACAAGCAGCTGGAAAACTTCCCATAATCCAAAGGGGAGTTAATTGTCATTGATTTATGGGTGGCTTTAAGAAAAATAATCTGTGAATGCAGAAGTTTAATATGACAACAGCAAAACATCTGCTAATGAACAAAGCCAAGGAAGGAGTTGGGAAAGCTGCTGCTTCTTTTGGGTCACATTCTGAACCTGGGTTGGCTGGGCTGTGGCCACCAAAGGGGCATCATCCATCATCTGATGGGCTCCAGAGCTCCTTGTTAGCAGAGAAGCACTGAAGACAATGGGGAATGTTTTAAAAGGGCGTAAAAGCACTGACACATGTCACTGTCCCATCCCTGTCCCACTGTGATGTGTCACAGGCAGCACCCAAGCTATGTGGAACTCACACCTTGGGGCCAAGCCCTTGGGGACCCTGACTGTGGAGCTGGGGCAAACTCCCTAATTTCCTGTGTCAACTGGTTCTTTTAGGAGCCTGGTCCTGCTAAGATGGCTGTGACCAGCAGCAACATTCCCAGTGCTGAGAAGGTCCCTGCCACCAAGTCCACGCTCTGGCAGGAAGAAATGAGAGGCAAAGACCAAGCAGATGGGGGCAGTGGCATTGGCCCAGCCCAGAGCCCCATGCAAGGCCAGGCTGGGGCTGCCAGCTCCATGAAGGACCCCGTGCTGGACAGCAAGGAAGGTGAGAGATGGGGATGCCAGCAGCACAGGTGGCCATGCCATTGTTCTCCCTAGAACAATGGGGGCTGGGGACCGGTTGCAGTGCTGGAGACATTTCCCTTATCTTCCCACTCAGCTGGGGAATGCTTTCTGCAGTGAGGTGTCCCTTGCCTTGCACCCATGGAGCTGTGGTTGCTGCCAGGCTGGGAAGGGCAGGGATGGAAATGGATGCAGAGCTGTAACTGCAGCTGCCCATTTCTTGGTTTGAAAATCCAGATTTTTCACCTATAGAAACCTGGCCCAAGCGTTGGATCAGAATCCCCAGTTCCCTGCAGACTATCCTACCATCTCCATGGGCATGAGGGCTGGTCAGGGTGGAAAAGCCAAGGGTGTAGGAGGTAGCACCGCATGGGGCTGGTGCCCAGACCAACTTGCTCTCACACCTGCCCCTGTCCTGGGTGGAATCAGGGTATTTCTTAAAAGCAGAACTTGGACTTGAAACCAAGCACGGTGACTTCTGTGTCCCTTAGAGGAGAGCTCCATGAACGGAGACCGGATAGACTGCGGGCGGAAGACGCGTGTCGAGAGCGGGTACTTCTCCTTGGAGAAGACCAAACAAGACTCGAAGCTGGAAGAGCAGCAACTGCCACCCCCACCAAGCCCACCCAGCCCCAGCACCCCGAACAACAGGTACAGTTATCCCAAATCGCCCTCACAGGAGCATGCCCAGCCCTTTCCTTCCCCAGGTATCCGATCAGGCGACCGAATGATTCACAGCTTCTCTCTGAACTCCTTGGACTCGAAGAGCAGTTGCCCCATGCACAAGGACTCCAACAACAGAGATGTAGGAAGGGGAGCTGAGAAATCGGGGCGTCCCCTTTCTTTTAAAGCCAGCCGGCAGTACACCACCCTGGCCGACGTTCCCAAGGCCATTAGGATCAGTAATCGTGAGGCCTTCCAGGTGGAGAGGAAGCGGCTAGAGCGGAGAACCCGGGCTCGTAGCCCTGGGAGAGAAGAAGTGGCCCGGCTCTTTGGGAATGAGAGAAGGTAAGGGATGAGTGGCTCATCTCCTTGCATGCTTCCAGCAGCAGTGAGGTTGCGTCCCCAGCGCAACCTGGATGGAGCAGATGGAATTTGGTGGGTGGAGCGTCTTTGTTTTTCAGTGCTCCTGGGTTTAAGGGTGCCCATCCATGCTGACTAGGTGGTGGGATGTCTTTAATAGTGGTAGTGGGCAGGTGTCACCCTGCCTGGCTGCTCTGGGGATATAGAATGATTTGTGTTGGAAGGGACATTAAAGTTCATCCAGTTCCATCCTCTGCCATGGGCAGGGACACCTTCCACTGTCCCAGGCTGCTCCAAGCCCCGTCCAGCCTGCCCTTGGACACTTTCAGGGATGAGGCAGCCAGAGCTTCTCTGGGCAGCCTGTGCCAGTGCCTCACCACCATCACAGGGAAGAATTTCCTCCTAGTATTTAATCTAAACCTACCCTGGTGTTGGGTGGTGCTGGATGCCCACCCTGCCGGCCCCTCCCGGCGCGGCACACGCTGGCAGCCGGCACCATTAATTAGGTTAGCTCTCCTAGTGGCGTTAGTGCCAGGTGCCTTACGCAACTGCCTAATGAGCTGAGAGAGGTTTCAAAATGTCACGGCATTAATCTGGGAGAGGAGGGAGAGGTGGGTGCAGTGCCAAGGCAGGGCTCAGCAGGCTGCAAAACAGCTTAGTGTGGAGGAGGACGGGGAGGGCGTCCGCAGCGCGCACCGGGTGCCCCCTGGGCGAGGCCAAGGATGGGCTCCACTCGCCCTGGGAGAGACACATTTGTGCAGTGAGGGCAATGGAGCAAACTGGGAGACAGGCCCTGGGCGAGAGGGCTGCCTGCCAGTCTGATTTTCCTGCCCTGGTTCTCCTCCGGGCATGTTCTCTCTCGCACAGTTTCAGTAGCAGCTTCCCCTCTGTTCCTTCCCAGCCCCTAAAGGACTGTTTTCCAGACTGGCTTCCGAGAGCTGGGAGCAGGTCTGGGATGTGCAGCACAGCCTTGTGCTGGTGCCATCATTCAGCAGGAGGATCCCAAACCTGGCCTAGAGCGTGTGCAGGGAGTGCTGGACTGGGAATAAATGAGGAAAGCTTGGGTTTGGCTTTGTCTGCCTTGGGAATTGGCTTTTCCCCAGGATGGAGGAGGAGGATACCACCTTGGCCATCCTGGCTGGGGACAGGGCTGAGAAAAGGCTGGTGGCTCTGGTTTTCAGGCTGAGCTGGTGTTGCCTGTGACATTGTGTCCCTGCTGCGTTTGCTTGCACAGGATGCCCTGGCCAATGCCTGTCCCCAGCATGACAGAGCAGTGCATTCCTCCAGTGCCAGCAGTCCCTTGCCCTGGGGTATCCTGCAGCACTGGGATCATCCTGCACGGAGTTGGGGAGCAGAATTATAACAGACAACAGGGCCTGGGAGAGGAAATTGCTGCCAGAGTCTGTCCTTTTTAATGTCAGCCCCACTCATTGCCTGCTGGTGGATGCCTTTTCCCAGGGAAAGTCTGTTTTTCCCAGCCTGGCTCAGGCTGTTAACAGTATTTTTGCTTTATCAGTATTGGCAGCAATTCCCCAGTATCATCCCAGGGCTTTTATCAGAGCAGAACGGGTGCAGGGAGAGGAGCAGGAGCTGCACTAGGCACTGGGGTCTTGCTGCCCATGGGGCTGAACCTGGTCCAGCTTTTGGGAGGGAGGCGATGGCAGAGAGTAGGGGAAGGGTTCCCCACATGCCAGAGGGTTTGGCCGTGGATCACAGCCCACGGTGCTGGAGGAATGTGCCATGAGCAGGGATGGCTCAGTGGGTGTTCAGGGATAGGCACATTTGTTTTCTCCTCTGGTAACCTGGGAATTGGCCATGCAGGTGGTGTGGGTGGAGAGGCCCTGTGTCATGGAGCTGGGATGGCCATGTTGGAACTCAGTGGACTCAGCAGGGCACAGAGACACTGTCCAGAGTTGCAACAAAGAATTAACATTCCCCAGCACCCTGCTCAGCTTGGCTTGGCTGCTTTTTAACTTGAGTTTACTTAGTCCCCATGTCCCTCTCATTTTTCTCCTCCGAGCTCAGACTGTGCTGTTTGAGGTTGGGCAGATACAGTAACTCATTTCCATGCTGTGGGGTTGGCTTTTCCCCCTGGTTTAACACCATTTATAATAATCCTTCTCAGTAACCCACTAACATGTCTGGGAACACTTGTCCCATGCCAACCCCACAGGCACCAGCCAGGCATCGTGCAGATCTGCCCTTCAGTGCAACCAAATGAACTCACTCAGATTCTGTTGGAATTTTCAGCTCTCCCTCCCATTTTTTTTGGTGTGTAAATCAGTGCAAGTGTCAGAGCTGTGGATGGAAAAGAATTATTTCAGGTACCCAGTGTTGCATCCTGAGTGCCACACCTGCAGGCTTTGCTCCAGATAAAGCCATTTGTCGAGGCTTCTCATCCTGTTTCCTTATCACAAGAAATATTACATGATTTAAGTCCAGGAATTTTCTGTGTTGACCATTTATACCTGACTCTGCCTCCATGCCCCTGCAGACGTCTGAGCTTGCAGCCACTCAGAACCAGGAATCAGGAACAGGAGATAATCTCCACGATTTTGGCAGAGCAGCAGAGTGCGAGTTCCCTCTGCTGGCACGTGGCAGGATGGGGCTGCAGCACCCACCAGGATGTCACACTAGGCTGGGGGACAGGGATTGAGGCCAGAGAGGTCGAGCCATCTCCAGTGTCCCCTCTCAGACCCCTCCCTAGGACAGAAGGGCAGGGGCAGCACTTTGGAAACCCCATGGATGAATCTTGAGGTGTTGCAGACAAAAATCACAGCTGAAAAGAGTCGCAGGAATGTCCTTAGACAGGCAGTCCCCATATTCCAGATGGACTCTGCAGCTGCAGGGATAAATCCCTGCACATCTCAGGATTTCTGTTTGACAAGCTTGGTTTTTTGTGCACAATTCCAGGGGTGCAGCCTGTAAAACCACAGCTTTCCCAGTTGACCTGATGTTCTTCTCGCACTGGCAAGAGTTGTGTGTCAGCCACATCTGCTGTAGGAGTGTGGTCAGGGGCTGAGGTGTATTTCTAGCATCAGTTAATAACAGAATTGCCTGAAATTGCTTAAAAGACTTTTCTCGCTCAAATTCCTTCTCTGGAGTTTCTTGAGGTGTAAAGCTCTGCTCTGAATTCTGCTTTTCCCCATACAGAGGAGCTCCTGCTCTCCCAAATACAGATTTTTTTTCCTTGTAAAACTATCCTCATCATTCTCATGGACCTCTTGGGAAATGCCTCTTCCTTTTCCTGACACTCACTATCTTTCTTGATGCTAAATAATGAATGAATCCAATAAAAATAAAGGCCTTTCTTCCAATCAGAGAAAATCACTTTAATGACAGCTTGTCCTGGTCTTTTGAGCTTTCCTTCCCACTGCACACCCCCTCCACTAACAGCTGAGATCTGCAGCCTGGGTTTAGTGGCCTGGAAAAGATTAACAGCCTGCATGGCCAAGGAATTCCTTGGGATGAGCTTTTGTAGTTGAAAAGCACTAAATGGCACTGCAGCTTTTAAAAAGCTTCTTCATACCTGTCCCAGCTTTGTTTTGTCCACCCAGAGCTGCTGTGCAGAGGGAGCAGCTCTATCCAACATGTGGGGAGGGGAGGAGAGCCCTTCCTTCCCCATCCCTCCAGGATCTCTGGCAGTAACCTCTCTGAAATGTTGATCTAATGGGAAAAAAAAAAAAAGATTCTTTCCTGTAATCTGGATGATATTAACCCTTGGGGCTGTGATTTGGTTGCAGTGATTTATTTTTCTCCTCCCTTTTTTCAATGACGAATGACTGGAATGATTTTGATTTTGTTTTGTATGTAGATGCAGATATATAATTTCCTCTTCTGTTCATTCATTTTCCAGCCTTGTTTTCTTCCAGGTCTTGTTGCTCTCCACCTTCTCCTGCTGTGTTGCTGTGTGACGTGTCCACCTTTACTTCGCCTGCTTCGCTACCATCTCATCTCAATCTCAAGCCGTAGAACAACCTGGTGGTGCAGCCCCTTTCATGAGAAATCAACCTGCTTTTGATTTTGTTTTTATGGTTTTTTTTTTGGTTGGGTTTTTGTTCTTTTTTTTTTTTTTTTCCTCTTGATTTGTTTTTCTTCAGACCTTCACCTAATAGGGCACAGACAATGTTAATTCATGGACCTTTTCCTCCCTCCTGAACTGAGACTCAGAGAAGGCTGGGCCAGTATAAAAAGGGTTAAAAGAATGTGACTCCAAAACAATCCCCTGTCTGTCAGTGAACACAGAACATGGATTTATGCTCCACAGCCTGGCCTATGTCAGGCATCTCATGAGCAGTACATCTCAGGGAAATTGAGAGCTCTGCACGAGCCCGGGATCTGCCCACTCCCAGTTTGCAAACTGGGAGGCAGCAGGGGCTGAACAGATGTCCCCTAAAAGCATCAAAGCATCTTGAAATTTACAAAGCAACGTCTTCCCCACCGATTTTGTCCCTTCCTCTTTGGTTGTGTCCTAGCAGCCTGGCTCTGAGCAGCAGTGGGGGGCCCCAGCCCCCCAGGGGATGGGATGTGCTCAGACTGGTTGTCTCATTTATAGAATTTGGTGCAAATATTGATTGAAAACTGATCTCATGATGTTCGAACCCTTAACCTGCTGTTCCTCTTTGTGGGAAGTGTTAAAAATGTTTTTATTTTGGATAACCTGTTATCCCTCATGTGGTTGCCATTGTGATTTTCATGCACATCAGAGGCTCACACAGAGCAAGCAGCCCCAAGTTTAGATGTGGCATATGTGGGTCCAAATTTTGTGTCAAGAAAGAGCTTTTTGGGGAGGTTTGAAATGGAACTTTAGCCTCACAGCTCAGAGCACAGCTGACATGTGCTGGTGGTGGGTTGCTTTATATTCCCAGTTTGTGATTGAAGACCTGAGGCTGATACTTGCCTGAACCCCTGGAAATGCAAACTTAGACATGAGCAGGTTCTTTGGAAATTCCTCTCCTGTGGGCCAGCGAGCAGCTTCTCATGCTGAAACAGAACTTCTGATTCCACCTGTTTGCTCATCCTTAAGAGAATCCCATTTGGGTTTGATCCAGGGTTGGCTCCTTCTCCGTCCACAT
The DNA here is from genome assembly GCF_026979565.1 of Vidua chalybeata. Lineage (NCBI taxonomy): Eukaryota > Metazoa > Chordata > Aves > Passeriformes > Viduidae > Vidua > Vidua chalybeata. The sequence goes on from NC_071545.1 coordinate 13,855,241, forward strand.
TCCTTCATAGTTCTCCATCCTCAGAGACACAAGTGCCACAGTGTCGTAAGGCAGTGTCTGAGAGCCCAGGTCGTGCCTCCTGATGTCCAGGCTGGATATTCAGCCCACTTAAGAGGAGGGAAAGGCTCCAGGTTCTTCAGGGAGCACCTTGTACCTGTCATGGTACAGAGTGCTCCTCATCTCCTCATGCCCTTTCAGCTGGTGCATCCTGTGAGCCAGAACCGTGGTCTGGGGGCATCTATGGACACCCCTTGCTCAATGCAATCCTGTGGTTGTTCCCCTGTGGGGCTGAGTTTGCAGAGGGCTCCTGTTGCAGTGAACACACTGGGGGACCCAGAGCCACCCATTACCTCTGCACCCCAGCTTGGTCTGACATGTCAGTGCTCTGGGGTCTGGGGAGCAATTGAGAGCCCCAGTGCTAGGGGGTAGAGGCAACACTTAAGCCAAAGCTGGTCCATAATCTCTACTTCCCAAGGGGCTGTAAAAGTCGCAAATAAAAAGTTATTGCTGGTTATTTGAAGTTACTGAAGGAGATGCTAGGTGCAGAGCTGAATAATGTCAGCTTTTCCCCCACTTTATGGGTAAAATGATGTCAGATCAGGATTTTTACCCTGGATTTGGCCATGCTGGAGCTCACATAGAAACAGGGACCAAAAGCCAGCTGTGCATGAACTCTGGGTTGAGCAATTCTGCGACCTTAAACTTGTGGGGTTGTGCAGCTCCACGCAGTTGCTGCTCTTGTGTTTAAAGCATCTCTGGTTTCCCTTTTGTCCCTGTTTTCCAGGAGATCCCAGGTGATTGAGAAATTCGAGGCACTGGATATTGAGAACGCGGAGCACATGGAGACGAACGCGCCGGGCGGCGCTGCCCTGTCCAGCGAGACGCGGCAGGGCAGGAGCGAGAAGAGAGTTTTCCCACGGAAACGGGTGAGATGCTCAGCCAAGGAACCCTGGAAAGATGAAACCTGGAATCCTGCATGACTGGATAGAGGGTTTAGCTACAGGGTTTGTCCCTGGATGTGGATTTGGAGTTGCAGGCAGCTCCTGCAGGAGCTGAACCTCTGTGTGTGCTCAGTCTGTGCGAATTTTCCTGCTCTGCTCCCTTGGGCCAGGTGTAGATTGGAGAGGAAAATCAGGCTGTCTCTTCTTTCTTCATAATACAAAGGGAGACTTCAGATCTGGCTTGGCAGGACACATCAGGATAGGGTGAAGTAACAAAAGAAACATGTTTGAGAGTCCCAGATATGCTTGGGTATAATGGGAACAAATTAATGCCTGAAAGGACAAAAAAAAAATGTATCGCCAAGGAAATGACACTTGTTCTGAGCCTGAGATGCCCCTTAAATAAAGCAGATTTTTATGCCATGAGCCAAGAGAGCAGGACTCTGTCCTAGTTCCTGCACTGATCTGGGCTAATGCTGTTCACACAGGACTTCACTTGTGAAGGAGCAGCCGTGGGCTCCATCCTGGATGTGTCTGCGTCACCTCTGTCCCCACACCGCCGGGCAAAGTCTCTGGACAGAAGGTCCACGGAGTCCTCTATGACGGTGAGCCACCAGGGGGGTGTCCCCTGCCTTGGGGGAGGACATGAGAGGCCCTTCCCAGAAGGTCCCACAAAAACTGGACTGTTGCTGCTTTCCTCTAGCCAGCACATGGGATATGGGATACGCTCAGACTTTGAGCAGGTTCAGGGACCTGAATCAGGTGTGACCAACGCTGAAAGTCTCAGGGGCTCAGCTGGAGAAGGGCCACACTTTTTGCCTGTTGCAGAAATTAAAACTCAGAGTCTTTTGAGGAGCACTTTTCCTTAAAGTACAGCAGCAGCTTGGGAAGCAGACCCTATTCTGGTTATTTTCCCCTGGAATACCCCATTTCCTTGATGCTTTGTGTGATGTGTCAGATACTCATGCTGTGGGTCACCCTAGAAGTTCTGAGGTCACCTCACCTAGCCAGAGCCCCTCTTTGCCCCATGGTGTGCCCCAGCAGAGGCTGCAGCAGGGCATTTCCAGCTCAGCAGAGGGTCAGTCCAGTTTCTGGACTTGGACCAGCTGCTCTGTCATGACTGTGATACTTTCATAGGATCACAGAATCCCAGAATGTTTTGGGATGGAAGGGACCTTAAAGATCATCTTGTTCCAACTCCCCTGCCAGGGGCAGGGACACAGACCAGGCTGAGCAAACACATGTCCCAGTTTTCTAATGCCATTTCCTTGATGTTTATGCAGTTGGAAGTGGGTGTGAGTGGGATGAAGGCTGCAAGGAAGGGCTGAACCTTCCCTCCTGAGCTTTCCTCCCTTTGCATATTTCAAATACTCACCAGTCCTGGAGGCAAACAGTACAGAATAAACACAAAGTACTCTCCTCTCCCTAACCACCCTTCTGTAGGGACAAAATAAATACACTTGCTAATCTCTCAAATAGATTACAGAGCTACTGTAAATACAAGTTGCATTTTTTGTGGATGGACAGCTTCTATTCAAGGACTTATCAGAAAAATGCAGTAGCTTGGTGTTTCTGAGCTTTTCCTGTAGACTTGTACAGCCACAAGAGTGATTTTTAAATTCTTGGTGGGAATAAAAAGTGCAAGAAGTGCATATGAAGTGGCAATGCACAATATCTAGTGAAGGGAAGAAAGTCATGCAGGTTTAGATTAGATATTAGGAAGAAATTCTTCCCTGTGAGGGTGGCAAAGCACTGGCACAGGTTGCCCAGAGAAGCTGTGGCTGCCCCATCTCTGGAAGTGTTCAAGGCCAGGTTGGATGGGGTTTGGAGCAGTGGAAGGTGTCCCTGCCCATGGCAGGGGGTTGGAACAGGATGATTTTACTGTTCCTTCCAACCCAAAACATTCTATAGTTCAATACTTTACTTTCCCCTGTGTTTTTGTGGAGCAGGACTGGGTTCCCACCACCACAGGATCACTCAAATATGGGATGTGCTGCCCCACAAGTTTGATTGAATAGGCTCCCAGACCCAATTTCCATTGCTGCCCTTGCTGTAACCCATTTCAGATGCTGCAGCTGGATTTCACACACTGCTGTTTTCCTCCTCCACTCTGCAGCACGTGGAGCAGCTGGAGGAGCTCAGCCTCGGGGGAGTGAAAGCATTTCCACCACATCCTTCCCTGCACACGGGCAGGGCTGGGAGGAGGGGCTGGCAGCAGTTATCCCACGCTGTCCTGCTTGCTTTCTTCAGGAATTCAACATCCCCATGCACCCACACTGGAGGAAAAAGCAGGTGTCATTTGCGTGGTGCAGGGCTCAGATTCCCTGTATTTCCAGCCTCGGGAACTCAGCCTGTTTTGAACCCTGCAGCCTTGCATCAATAGCACATAGTTTTTCTTTCATAATATATAATAGAGGGTAAAACTGCCTGAAGTCTTGCTAATTCCTTGTTTATCCTTTCTCTGCAATGCTGGTGTAGCAGTAGGAAATTGCAGGAGAAATGGTAGGAAGAGAACAGCCTGAATAAAGTGTGCAGAGGTCGCCGTTCCTCCTGGGAGCAAACATTTAGCCACCACACAGTGTAATGATTCAGTTTGGGTTAGACGACCTTTAAAGGGCCCTTCCAACCCAAACTATTCTGTTATCCTATGAATTTAACTGGTTTTGGTCTCTTTCATTGCTCTGCTGGGTTTTATCAACTCGCTGCTGTTGCCTTCTGGGTGCAGTCACTTCTTCCCTCTCCTGATCCCTCTCTCCTTTCTTCCAGCCCGACCTGCTGAACTTCAAGAAGGGCTGGTTGACAAAGCAGTACGAGGATGGGCAGGTGAGTCAGGAGAAAGCTCTGCCTTCATGTCAGTGTTTGGTGCTGTGGTCAGTCCTGGTTTCTGGCAGCTCACTCTTAACATCCCGTGCTGGCTGCGCATGGAGCAGCTCTTGGTGTTGATGGAGCCCCAGTAGATCAGTATTGGGCTTCTCTTGAAGTGGGAATTGCTCTTGCTCTGTCCTGGGGAGGTTTCAAAGGTAGATATCATATCGTGGGTTTCTAGGGAGCCAGGGCAGCTTGGATGGCAGCACTGGTTTCATGTTCCTGTTCCCTATTTATTAGTCTCGTCTCCCTTGCGACCCGGTGACCTCTTTGGTGTCAGAAATGAGGCTCAGGTAAAGTCTCCTGACTGCCAGGGAAATGGCAATAAATCAATAAATAAATGGCTCTGAGGGAAGCAGCTGGTGCCACTTTCCTGCTGCCAATTCCCAAAGGGATGCAGGATGTTCTGCTCTATTGGAGCCTTAGGAGTGGGCACTGATGCCGAGGCAGCGTGGATGGCCCTGGCTGTTTGCAGACCACCCCTTCCCTGCATTTCCTTCTCTCCTACTCAGCTGTCAGGGAAAATGAGGGCAATTTGCCTGTGGCTGTGGGTGGCCCAGGCTCTGCTGTGGGTACCCCTGGGTCCAAGGACACATCCATAGACAGCCAAAGGGGAATTGGCAGCTGGAGTGAGTACTTTATTGACTGAAAGCTGCCTTGGGTGAGCTTGTGCTGGAAGCATTCAGGAGGTGGAATGGTATAGAGCAAGGGCCAGGAATAGACTCCCAACTCAATTTCTAGGTACTGTAGATAAAACATGAATGTTTACTATGGTTTTTATGCTAAAAAGGTTTTAAGTGCAGTCCCTAAAAGCCTCATTTTGCAGTGGAGCTAATGGGGAGGCTGCCACTGTCTCGTGGCTCTCACGGTGTCACTGTCACATGTAGCATCTGGTACTCTGCAGGGTGGCAGCAAACCATCACTGTCCCTTGCACTGCTGCCTGTTTGGGTCTCCCCTTTCCCATGGAGGGGCCTTGATGAAGCCATGCGTGGAGCTGGGAGGGACAGGCATTGAGCTGCCTCCTGCAGGGTGGCTCTGCCTGTCGACCTGTGACAAGCAGGCGTGATTATGGTGGTGGGGAAGGAGCAGGATTGTAACTGCTCCATCTTTGTTGTTTCCTAGTGGAAGAAGCACTGGTTTGTGCTGACTGACCAGAGCCTGAGATACTACCGGGATTCAGTGGCAGAGGAGGTAAGTGTCTTCTGTCAGTGTTCACCCCATTACAGGGCAGCTCCTGGTGCTCCCAAACGGATCCTGGGCACATCAGTGCCTCCCTCAGTGCCCCCGTTCCCAGATGCCGAAGTCCTGGTGCCCCTTCAGGGCTTTGTGCCTCTCAGGGGCCTGCTGTGCCTCCCTATGAGCCCACCATGCTTTGAGGCTGCAAAGCTTTGTGGTTTATTTTACCTCTCCCCTCTGCAGGCAGCTGACCTGGATGGAGAAATCGATTTATCCACGTGCTACGATGTCACTGAGTACCCAGTTCAGCGGAACTACGGCTTCCAGATCCATGTAAGGAAAATGTGGGGAGGAGGAAGAGTCCACCTGCAGGAGAGCTGACAGGGATGCTTGTCCATGACAAGGGGAACATCTCCCCAGACACCCAAGAGAGGCCACTCAGCATCCCCCCACAGTGCTCCAGAGAGCTGTGGCCTTGGGTTTGAGAGCCAGTTTTTTGACTGTCAGAAAAGGAAGGGGGAAAGGGAAGGTTTTGTCACAGCCTTAGGGTCTCAGCTATGGCAGGATCAGCCTGATGGCTGAGAAATGCTAATTCCCACTGGGAATGTGCTGGAGCACAGAGGGGCTGGGTTTGACCTCTGTGTGGCCAGCAAGCAGTGCCCTAGCACTGGGGGCTTGGGGATGGGTGCAGGGTGATCTTGGGGAGTTGGGAAGCTGCTGGTGGGTGCAATCACCTGCTCTGAGCTGTTAATTCTCTCTCTGTAGACAAAGGAAGGGGAGTTCACCCTCTCTGCCATGACGTCGGGTATCCGCCGCAACTGGATCCAGACCATCATGAAACACGTTCGCCCCACAACTGCTCCTGATGTAACAAGGTATGGGGAGGCTGTAGCAGCCCCTGCAGCTGTGTGGTTTGCTGTGCAGGAGTAACATCATGAGTGTCCTTCATCCCTTTTCTTTCCTCTTTCTGAGCCTGTCTGTTCCTGGAAGCTGCAGCTTTTTCTCACATCTCTTTGAGCTTAATTTGGATACATGTTGTGGGGACGCTGATATGCAGAGTTATTCTTACACGTGCAGATTTCAAAGAGGGTTGAAAATGTGGTTTTAATTTGTGCATAGGAATATGAAATACTGTTCCTATATCAAGGCTCCTCTGGATTCCCACCAGGTATTGTGAAACCACTTGGATTCAGTTGTGCTGGGTTCATCCTTTCCTCTGGCTACTGTTCAGCACGAGCTGCCTAGTCCCTCTATGGGTCACAGCAGCAGGAGCCCAGGGTTCAGTTTAGAAACTGTTTGGCTCTGATCTATTTTAAACTCCAGCCAGGAAATCATCTTCCCTCCTCTTCTGATCTTCCAGAAAGCTGCTGCAGCTCGTCCCCCTTAAGCTGTAGTAACGCTGGTGTCTCCTCCTGCGTCGGTGCCAGAGGAAGGGGATCTCCTGCGTCACAGAGTGCCTTCTCTGGGCGCTTCTGGCTGTGTGTACAGGGTGTTTGGCCTCCTCACAGCTGTCTGTGCTGGCCACACTCACACCAGCCACCTCTTACAGGCTGTGTGGACACGGCTGCACCACTAACTCCATCTCCTGTCCTTACTGTAGCTGCAGCCAGCAGGTTTTTGCCAGGTTTGTTCCTGTGTTGATGGAATGGCTCTTCTCACCCAGTGCTGTTGACCTGGAGTTGCTCCAGCCTCTCCTTCTCCATCCTGCTTAGCCCTCAGCCAATGTTTTTCCAGCCCTGCTCGAGCTCTGGTGGATTTCTCAGGGAAGCCGCCTCTCTCCTCACTCGTGTGTATGTTTGATTTCCATGCAATCCCAGGAAAAACTTCTCTTTGAAACTATCCGTGCTGAAGCCCAGGTTGGAAAACTGTGTTCTCTCCTGTATTAACGTTCTGTGGTTTGTATATCTTGTGATTCACTGCATGCTCCTCCTTTTCTGCACCTCAGATGGGAAGTCCTGCAGTTTCCATTTATTTTTCTTTCTTTTCTTCCCCCGTTTCCTTTTTTTTTTTTTTTTTCCTTTAAATAAAAGCCAGAGAGAAGGGAAGAAGCAACCTGGTCTTGACCCTTGATTTCCCCACACTGGTATCTTCCGATGTGACTAGATACGAAGATGAAGACCAAGGAAATTTGAGGGGACCTCTCTGCCTTTAAAGAGCCAGATGTATTTATGGTTGCTCACAGGTTACTGCAGCACGATAGCCCTGTGCTCACTGTCTGCACCTGCTCCGAGCCCACACAAAGTGGTTTCACTTGGCTTTCCCTCTGAGAGGGTCCAGGCGCAGGTCCCGGTTGGGCAGTAACTTGTTACACTGCACAAACAGACCGTGAACCAATCCTGAGCTGGGGAAAGGGGATGATGTGTGTGCTTCTGTGGTTTCCCACCTAGCTGGTGCTGTGGGTTAGTCACGTTGCTGGAGTCCTGCTCTGTGTGTGCAGCAGGGCTGTGTTCACTGGTGCCTGCCTGGCAGCCCTTTGCAGCAGCGTGGGGTATCCCAGCCCATCCCACCTGGCTTTGGGATGCCATTGCAATCCGCACCAGGGAAGCAGCGGGTGAAGGGGGCTGCTGGAAGGACAAACTGCCCAAGGCTCAGCATGGAGGGGTGCCAGGTGTTGGCACAGTGGCGGGGTGTTGTGCTCAGTGTGCCGGGAGGGCAGCAGTGCTCACCCACCCCTGAGGATGGTCCCACAAACTCTTGCAGCCCTTAGCTGTGTCTCATTAACCTGCTGCCGTGGCTGCACCCAGCCAAACACTCCTTGTCTTGACTCCTTGAGCCCTAATGATTGTTTACATCGCTGCATGTGTCAGCACCTGGCACAGGCAGCAGATGCTGCACTGCTCCCTGCCCTCAGCAGTGCCCTGCAATCTGCAGAGGTACTAATTACAGTCTGCTAATGATGATGGGGCAGATAGAAAATACCCCCATGAACGAAAGTGGCTGCTTCAGAACTGGATCCATGTTGAGCTCAGAGCCCTTGTGAGGCTGGTTTCCCCAGTGCACCCCAGTTCCCTGCAACCTTTGTGCGCTTCTTGCCACAGCGTGCTCAGCTTGCAGCTTGCACCAATCCCATACCCACCTCTATTAAAAAAAAAGCCTTTTTATTTTAACCTATAAATACCATTGGGAGGCAAAGATCACCCCCTTCCTGTGTGATATGAATTAATTTCTCTGTGGTGAAGGAGATGTGAAATAGTGGAGTAGTATTAATAGCCACGGGGCACTTGCAGGAGATGAAATGAGAAACTTTGGGTCAACCTTCTGAGTGTCTTCACTTCGTTCCCAGCGGCCATCCCTCTGCTCCCTGATCCACATCCCGTGCCCTTTGGAAAGCAGCAGAGGAGAAATGAGCTTGTGAGAGATGTCACCTCTAGAAATGCCAAGATTCTTCCACGTGGGATTTAGAGCAGCAAAATATCTGTGTCCCAACACCATATGGCGGGCCCCAGGACCCCCATTTCTTTCCTAAAGCTCTTCTCCATTTTAAGACTCAGTCTCATCCCTGCTTTACTTTTTAAAATGCAGCTGTAATCACTAACTGACTCCAGATTGAGAGCCTGGCTTTGGAGTCGTGCAGTATCATGGGTGAGGAGCAGTGACATTTCATCGTTGTGCCTTCTGGGTTTATTTTATTAGCTGCAAGTGACAGCACTGAAGAAGGAATCATCTCTGAGCTGGTTTTAGCCTGTAACTGCCAGAGTCTCTTGAAACCCAGCTCTGCTGAGCCTGTGGTTTGCTGCTGGATGACAGTGCATCGGAAGATACTAGCCCACACAGAGCCATGTCTTCTGCTCCATCCTTTGTTTTGGGCATATGCACATCCATGAGGTTCTTGGCTGGGGGCTGGGGTGTGTTCCTGATGTGGGAGAAGCTGTGATGCTGCTGCTGTTCCCGATCACTGCAGTCCCCATGCATGTGGTCCCATGGGTCAGAGCCTGTAGTGAAGGGAGCTGCTTTCCAGCTCTTGCACAAAGCTTGTTGAGTCCCTGCTGGAGACTGGGGATGCTGTGATTGTATTGGAAGCAGGGAGAGCCAGGAGTCAGCCAGAGCAGCAGGACTGTGCCTTAGGAGGCAGCTTTTGGAGCTTTGGGTAGCAAAGAGAGTTCAGCAAGTGCCCACTACTCCCTTGGGAGAGGTTTCCTCCACAGACTTAGGATACTGCTGTTTTCTGGTTTAATTTTGATCTGCATGTTACAGGGCTGGCATGTCTGTATTTAATAAGCCAGTACTGCATTATGGATTATTTGTAGGTTAGAAATGGTATTGCCTTCCCCTATTAACTTCCCCTGCTTGATGAGTATGTCTCCCCCTTCAACCCACCACCCTCTAACTCAGTGCTAAAAATCATTCCTTGCTTGAGAAATTGGCATTTTCAGTGATTTCCGTGATGTGTTGAGTAGCGTGCTCTCCTTGCTGCACTCAGCCCTGCCCAGTGCCAGGGGGGCTGCCCATGCTGCCTGCAGGGCTGGGTGCCCTGGGGAGGTCTGTGCCTTCAGTGCAGAGAGTGGCATGGAGAAGTTATGGACCCATTAGTACTTTTCCAAGCTGAAGGGGAGCATTACGCTTGTTTCCCAAGACTCTCAGAGCTGCTCTGTGCTTCTCCACCCCACAGCTCCAAGGCCAGCCTGGCTTTGGTGGGATTGGTGGCATCTTTCCCACAAGCACGTGACTGTGGCCATGCCAGCTGGGGGGCATGCATGGAGCCCCACAGCCGGGGGGCTGGAGGAGCTGTTGGAACCTCTGACAGCACAGTTGGGGTCGCTGCCTCAGCCATGGGTTGCTGCTTGCTCATGGTCACTGGCCCCAGTGTGGCTGCTGAGGAGGAACAAGGTTGGGATCAGCCACTCTCTGGGTGCCAGGGTGTCCCAGGAGCAGCTGGGGTGGCTTGCACCAAGGCTTTGCACACCAGCACATCCTGGGGAAGGGCAGCAACAGCTCCTGCACCCGAGGGGTGAGGGGAGATGGAGGGGCAGGGGGCACCCACGTGGCATTGGCTTGGGCTTCCAGCAGCCCTTTTCCACCCGGCTCTTGGAGGCATGCATGGGAGCACCTGGCTGTCTCCAGCACCCACTGACACTTTCCTTCACCCTCTCTCTGTCCTCACAGCTCGCTGCCGGAAGAGAAAAGCAAAACAGGCTCTTCCTTCGAGACTGGTCCAAAGCCGAGCGAGAAGCCGGATGCGGAACAAGCCGAGCTGGACACGGAGCAGAAGCGGAGCCGCGCCCGGGAACGCCGACGAGAAGGACGGTCCAAGACCTTTGACTGGGCTGAATTTCGCCCCATCCAGCAGGCCCTGGTGCAGGAGCGTGCGAACGCTGCAGACTCCTCCAGTAGCGGCTCGGCCGCCTTCCCCAGGGACACCGGAGCTGCCGACGCCGACCCCGGGGAGCTGGAGCGGGAGCGGGCCCGGCGGCGGGAGGAGCGGCGCAAGCGCTTCGAGATGATCGATGCCGTGGACGGGGCAGGGTCAGAAGAGGCGCTGAGGATGGAGGTGGACAGAATCCTGCCTGTCCCAGCAGACATCAAACCGCAGAACGTCCACGTGGAGATCGAGCAGCGCTGGCACCAGGTGGAGACCACCCCACTGCGGGAGGAGAAGCAGATCCCCATCACGCCGCTGCACCTCGCCCACGCCGACGACCGGGAAGAGGGGCTGACGAAGCAGCACCTGACCACGCTGCTGGAGAAGGAGGTAAAGGGTGTGTAGGGTGCAGGCTGCCTGCCAGAATGGCCTTCAGGCCACTGGGGTGACTGTAGGGAGCGTGTCATAGGCTTAAAAATAGCTGTAAATGTTCCTCCTTCATAATAGCAACTAGTAGGGATGCAATAGGTTCCTTGGGGAGCTGGCAGGGCACAGATATGTATCCATTCCTGTTCAGCCCTGCCAACAGCTTTCAAGTTTCCCACAGCTGCAGGAAGGGCTGTTCTTATGGCCTGGTCCTTCCTTACCCCTCCCGACCAACACAGCCTGATTTGTGGTGGTTGTAGCCAGCCTGTCTCTGACAAAATGGGTACAATCAAAGTGTATCAACCAGACTACAAATTCAGGCTCCCAATCCTCTGTGCCTCTGCAGCTATAGAGACTTGTGTCTGCATTTATGAACTGCCATGAGCTGTAACACACACCACAAAGGTTCCCTTTTCGTGGAGCCTACATCAAATAGTCTTAAGATTTTTGGAAAAGAATGGGGGAGACTCAGCTCACTTGGAAGAGTTCCGTGCCTGGGATAACAAAGGTTGTTGTTAGTTGGGATTAAAGTGTATTAGTGGGAATGAAAGGGGTAACCTTTTCTTATGGAGTAACCAGGAATATCACTGAGCTGAACTGGGCTGGGATTTGCCAGGGCCGTGCCAGGGTCGAGCTGGTGCTGTTCATCCATTGCCGCAGTGAGCTTTACGAATTACACTATTGCGTAAATAAATTCTTTCAGAGGGGAGGGATTTTCCTGGCAAAATGAAATCCAGGTCCCAGAGCAGAGCAGAGCAGTGGTGCCATCAAAAGCTCCATTAATTCTGCTCCGTGTCCCCTCTGAGCCACTTGTTCCTTATGGCTGATCCCCTGCCCACTCCCTGGACGCTGTCTCTGTTCATGTCCCTCCAGCTGGAGCAGAAGCAGAAGGAGGCCCTAGAGCTCCTGGAGCAGAACCGGCACCTGCAGGATCAGCTGAAAGTGGCTCTGGGCCGGGAGCAGAGCGCCCGGGAGGGCTACGTGTTGCAGGTAGGAGAGCAGGGAGGAGATGGAGATCCATCTTCCCTGTGCCCGAGGGATCCCTGGTGGGCTTCCGTCTGCGGTGTTCGTGGGGACATCCTGGGTGACCACCACTGAGCTCCGAGAGATTTGACCTTCTTGCAAACGTGGCTAATTCTGTAGCATTACCAGAGTCATCTGCTTATGGAAACCTCTGATCTGGGATGGAATAGAAGGTAGTGTTACCTGTTAGCCTTCCCAAGGGAAAACAAAACAGAGCCAGACAGATGGGACTTCAGTGAAGTCTACCTCTGATCCATCCCATGCTGTGTTTGCCTTTGCAACAGCTGTTTCCCCCTTTCTGTGCCTCAGATTCTCCCCTCAGGCAGCGGGGTGCACACAAAGCTTTCCAAGCATCCTATAGCCCACCAGTTCCTGGCTGAGGACTTTTTCTGCCCGTTACATGGGCAAACACAGGACACTCAGATGTATCTCCTGCTCACATTCCCTCCAGCCAGAGTGGGATTTGCACTGGGATGACCTGTTATCTTGGGTCACTTTGGTGGTTTCTGCGATCACAAGATTCCTCAGCAAAGCCTTGAAATTAGTTTTGGAGGATTTGACAAAAGAAACAGGATGGTCTTTGGGAAAACCTTTCCTCCCCTCGTACAAACAAAGCAGGTTTTTTCCAGCCCTTCCTCTGGGAACATCCATGCCTGGGGGAAGTTGTGGCACCTGCAGGGCAGCTTCTGGCTGGTCTCAGGTGTCCATAATCTTGTTCTGTGCAGGGGCAGCATTTTGACCTGCTTAAATCTACTTGACCAAACTGGCTGTGGATCAAAGTGGCCGCGCGTTGCTGCACGCTGCGCTCCTGTGGCAGCAAAACCCAGTGTCCATGCCAAATCTTGCATCCTTATTTCTCACAGGAAAATTTTCCCTGAAGAAGTTGCACAGGCAGTGGAGCCAGCCCAGGGAGGGGGACAGCTTGCCTTCCTTGCCCATGATCTCCCAGCAGGAGTAATTAATTCATTTCTGGAGTCTCTGAGCTGACAGTGCCTGCTTGGAGGAGTTCCATTTTCACTTGGCAGAGCTGGAAGAGTAACTAAGTCCCACTTCCCTGGGGCAGAGGCGTCTGACCTCACTTTGCCTGGAGCCTGGAAAAATCAGGGAATGGGGATAAAAGCTGGATGCTGAATCCACCATCACATTGAAGTTGGCCACAGTGCCTCAATACGAGGAGGGGTGGCAAGAGGGAAAGCCTGCAGAGAGGCTGAGCTGCAGAGACAAGTGACCCAAACTTGGACCTGGAAGTTGGAGAGGGTTTTTGGAAAGGTTGGAGGTTTTTGTCTGCTCCAATCTAATTGTTCTGGGGATTTCCCTTGTGTTTCCTGGGAACCAGAGGGATTAAAGTCCTATTGTAGGAAGGAGTAACCCTACCAAACCCTGCTGGGTGGAGAGAGTGGAGCCACTGGGGGAATTCTGCAGCCTCAGACTGCAGACAAACATCACAGCATTTTTTTGGACAACCCCTCTGAATTTCATGTGCCCATCCCCCCCATCATGCCTGATTTTGGGGAGGTTCCTTATTGTCTATGAGGAGGGCTGATGGAGAAGCCTGACTGCTGCCAAACCCATCCCTTCTGAGCTGCCTGGGAGGCACCAACCCTTCCTTGGCAGCCTGACCAGCCCCACAGGGACCCCCATGCACTGCCTGTTCCATGAGGCAGTGCTGAGCCACCCCTCCAATGCATGTGCCATGCACCAAAGCCTCTCTGGCCTCGTGTAACCCCTCTCTTGCTCTGAGCTTCCTCGGGATGGGGCACCCTAACCTTGATCCCTACTGGGAGAAACACCAGGAGCTCCTGCTCTTGGCAAATGGGCCGGAGACATTCCCTGCTCTGGTCACTGTGGGTGGGAGGGGGCACGTACTAACCTGTCCCAGACAGATATTCTTGCATGTTTTTGGTGTAAAAGCATGAAATTTAACTTAACATAACTGAGTGTCACATCTGTGGGCTTTCCTTAATCAGCAACCAGAGTACAGCAAGGCAGGCCAAATTCCTAGGCTTAACGCTGTGCTTCTCTCACCTCTTCCTGTCTGTGTATTTTTTTTTTTTTAAGATACATAATTTCTGTCGCCTTTTGCATGACGCTTTCTGTGAGTTTTCTCTTTGCATGCTCCATTGCTTTGGTTTGAATCTCACAAAGGTTGGTTTCTTTCATTTTTACGTTCTCATCACACCTTTTCCTTCCCTCCATTTGTCGGGCTTTTGATTTTGTCCTTTGTTGGTTTATTTTATTTTGCAGGTAGAGAAATTAGATCCTCCTTAGCCCTAAGCTTTAGCATAACAGCATCTCTCTAAAACGATGAGCAGCCACTCAGTCCTGTTTGGCAGGCATAGAAATGACATCGCCACCACAATGGCTGGCCCATCGCCCCGTGCTTGGGTGGGATGTGATGTCATTTGCTGTCACCTCACTTTCTGTTGTTGCTTTTGGTCGGTGGACTGTATTACCTGAACTGTGCACTTTTTGTTTCACGAACAAACAAACAAACTTGCTAAAAAAAAAAAGCAGTTCCTTTCTCCTCCACCTCATTCCATCTCCTCCTCATCATCATCCTTGGCATTTTTCTTTTGTCTGTCTGTCTCCGTTTTACTGCTGGTGTTTCTTTTTCATAATTTTTTTGTTTCTGTTTGAGTTTGGGTTTATTTTTTTTTCCATTTAGCCTGTTACTGTACAGCTGTTTTGATGTTGTGGTCAGTGTTTTCTGTTACTGGAAAGCAGTTGTCGCTCATTAAAAAAAAAAAAAAAAAGTCGGTTAAACAAACCAAATTGTGCCAAGAACAAATCATCCCAATTGGAGCAGTGGGTAGCAGCCAAGTCGCTGTGAGGAGCTTTTCCATGGCCTGCCTGGCCAGAGGTGTGACACTCAGAAGGGAGAGCCAAGAGTGTTACTAATCTAGTATTTAATCAATTTTTTTAAGACCGAGGTGGCCACCTCGCCATCAGGTGCCTGGCAGAGGCTCCACAAAGTCAACCAAGACCTCCAAAGCGAGCTGGAAGCCCAATGCCAGCGTCAAGAGGTGATCAATCAGCAGATTCAGTCGCTGAAGCGCAGCTACGCCGAGGCCAAGGACGTGATCCGGCACCACGAGGCCGAGATTCAGAGCCTGCAGGCGAGGCTCAGTAACGCGGCGGCTGAGCTCGCCATCAAGGAGCAGACCCTGGCCAAGCTCAAGAGCGACCTGAGGAGCGAGAAGGAGAAAGCCAAAGAGCAGCTGGAGGAGTGGCAGCACGGCGAGGCCGCGCTCAGCTCCCAGCTGAAGGCCAGCGAGCAGAAGCTGAAGAGCGCGGAGGCTCTGCTGCTGGAGAAGACCCAGGAGCTGCGGGACCTGGAGATGCAGCAGGCTCTGCAGCGGGACCACCAGAAGGAAGTGCAGCGGCTCCAGGACAGGATCGCAGACCTCAGCGGGCAGCTGAATGCCAGCGAGCAGGCGCGGGTCCTCATGGAGGAGAAGCTGCAGAAGAACTATGAGGCTTTGCTGGAGAGCTGCGAGAGGGAGAAGCAGGTTTTGATACGCAGCCTGAAGGAGGTGGAGGACAAGGCCAACGAGTACGAGAATCAGCTGCAGAACAGCGAGCAGCAAATGGAGATTCTGCAGAAGGAAAAGTTGAGCGCCAAGTTCGAAGGCAGCGAGCTCGTTCACCAGCTGGAGGAGCAGCTGGCCATGAAGGAGGCCAGCATCCAAAAACTTGCCGAACACATCGAGGAACTTGAAAGAGAGAGGGATCAGATCAAGTGCCGGTTCCACGAGCTCATGAATCAGGTGGCCGAGTCGGATAACGAAGTTGCAAAGCTACAAGCAAAGTTGAAAATGGAAGAGACCAACTACCACAATCTGGAGCAGTCGTTCGAGGAGGTGTCGGATCAGTTCCGGGGGGTGCAGGAGGTGCTGAAAGAGAAAGAAGAAGAGCTGAGACACGTTAAGGAAATGCATTTGAGAATTGTGGAGAAGAAAGATCAAGATCTCAGTGAGGCTTTGGTTAAAGTGGTTGCTTTAGATAGCAGTTTAGAGGAGACTAAAGTAAAGCTAAAGGCCAAGGAGGAGGCTTTAAAGAAATTAGCTAGTGTGGGCACAGGTCCATGTGCTGAGGAGGCAGAAGACCTTGGCCCCAGTCTTGAGGTGGATGAAAGTCATCCATCCCAACTGGGGCAGGCTCTGCAAACTCAGGATGTCCTCCCAGCTCTGACTTATGCACTGAAGGAGGAGGAGGATGAGGTTCTTGAGACCAGTCAGAGGCAAGTAGAGGAATTTGGCTCCCCATCAAAAGTTGTAGAGCTCCAGGACCAAGAGTTGGTTCAGAAAGCTTTAGCAAAGCCTGATGTAGGAATCATGGGGGCCAAGAGGCAAAGGATCCGTTTTTCAAGCATCCAGTGTCAAAAATACATCCATCCAGATGGATCAGAGAAAAACTGGACAAGCAGTACCTCTTCAGACACTAGCCAGGACAGATCTCTGTCTGAAGAAAGCATGTCCTCAGAGCCAGCTCTGGGTTACCCCTCATCAGGGACGAGCGATTCTGAGACTTATCTCTCCATCATCCATTCCCTGGAAACCAAACTGTATATCACAGAGGAAAAGCTCAAAGATGTGACAATGAAGCTGGAAAGCCAGCACGGCCATAACCAGGAGACACTCATTGCCCTCCACCATCAGTGGGCCAGCACGGAGTCCCAGCTGCGGGAACAGCTTCAGACCAGCTTGTCCCAAGTCAATGCTTTGATCTCACAGCTGGAGAGCGAGAGGCAGGAAAAGTTCAAGCTCATAGAAAGTCACGTCAGTGAGCTGGGAGGTTTCCAGATGAAAAACGATCAAGCGCTGACTTGCTTAGAGAAGTGCAGGGAGCAGCTAAGATCCTTGCCCAAATCAGACAAGGATAAAGAGGGGGATTTGTTCCTTGTTACTCTGTCCAGCATGGAAACAACTTTATCTAACGCAATCCAAGCCTTGAGCGGAGCGCCAGTCCCATCAGAATATCAGCAGAGTGAAAGCCTCACCACGGTTAGCCCCGCTCCAGAAGGAGGGGATTTAGAAGAGGAGGACATCTCCAAGGAGCAGCAAGCAGATGTGTTTGACACTGGCCAGCTGAGGTGGCTTTCTGAGAGGGTGGCATTTGAGGCCTCTCTCATCAACCAAATAGCAGAGTCTTTGAAAAATGCAAGCTCTGAGATAGCCCAGCTTCTGAGAGAGATCCAGGGAACAGCCGAGGTGGTTTTGTTGGAGCCAGCAAGTGTTTCTCATACAGCCAATGATTTGGCCAGCATCCTGTCTAAAAAGCTGCTGCTGGAAGGGGAGTTTTGGAGCCAGGTGGAGGAGCTGAGAGCACACTTGAGCACTAGAGAAGGAGAAGCTGAGGGCAAATCAGAAACAGCTTTGGGCATTTCCCCATGTTTTCTCAGTGCTGTAGCTGATGCTACATTGATCAAGGCAGAACTTGGGTTTGTTGCAGAGAAAATGAGAGAATCTTTTCATCAGAGGTTAAAAGCAATTGAAGAAGAGCTCCATAATACCAAAACAGCTCTCCAGCAGCACAAGTGCATGTTGGAGGAGATCATCAAAGCGTACAGGACTCCTGAGTTTGACAGAGTTATGCACCAGATTTCTGAAGCACTTGAAATACAAAAAGATGCTTTGGAAAGAACCCAGATCTCTTGGGATGGGAGCCGTCTCCAAATGGTGCCGTGCCAGGAATTAGCCAAGGTGGAGGAGACTGGCAGTGCCCCAGACCGTAGTAGTGAAGCTCTTGTTTCCATTCAGGAAGATCTTGCCCAGCAGCTAAAGGACAAATCCAATATTCTGAAGGAGATATCTGTTGCCTTACTCTCTCTGCCTCCTGAGGAGGCCATGAGAGACTGTCAGAAGCTCCTGAAGATGTCCCAGAGTCTTTCCTACCATTCGTGCATGGGAGACCTGGAGCGTTATTCGTCTTTGTTAGTCCACGATGCCATTGTTCAGGCTCAGGTTTGTTACGCCGCTTGCAAAGTCCGTCTGGAGCACGAGAGGGAGATGAAGTCCTACAAGGAGTCCCTGCAGAGCATGGATGCACTGTGCCAGGAGCGTGTGAAGACAGTGTCTCTCCTGCGGGACGAGTACGAGGAGCTGCTCAGGAAGCAGCAGGGCGAGTACAGCGAGGTGATCGCCGTGCTGGAGAGGGAGAACGCTGACCTCAAGGCAAAGGTGTCCCAGCTGGACAACCAGCGGAGGCTCTTGGAGGAGGAAGGGCACGAGCACAGCAAGAGCTTGAGCGAGCTGCAGGGGCGGTACGAGGAGGAGATCCGAAACGTGATCGAGCAGCTCAACAGGACGGAGGATGCCCTCAAGGCCGAGAGGGTGGAGGGGCTCAACCAGCTGGACGCCGTTGTCCGCGACAAGCAGAACATGGAGCAGTATCACCTGGAGCAGATGCAAACGCTGGAGGAGAAGTTCCAGGCCAAGATCAAGGAGCTGCAGGTCATCCACAGCGAGGAGCTGCAGGCACTGCAGGACCACTACAGCCAGAACCTGCAGCGCCTGCAAGAGACCCTCGATGAGTACCAGAGGCAGCACCCAGAGGCGTCCCCCGCGGTGGCCCCGGGCGCTGGGGACACCTGGGCAGCCGGTGAGGCGGGTGGCACCGGGCAGGACCCCGGCAATGACCCGGACTCCATGCACGGCCTGAGGGAACGCATCCAGGAGCTGGAGGCCCAGATGAACGTCATGAGGGATGAGCTGGAGAACAAACATCTGGAGGGGAACGCTTCCACTTTGAGGGAAAAATACCAGAAAGACTTTGAAAACCTAAAGGTCTTGATATGTTTAACATTTTCTGCCTTCTGCTGCTGAGTGTGTGGGAGGGCACGTGCAGTCCCAGGGTTTGCTTGCTGATCCAAGGGATATCCCCTGAAAGAGCCAGAATGCTGAAACAAGCCCCAGGGTATTAGCCAGGCCTCTGTAAAGCGTGTTTCCTTTTTCTCCATGCTGGGGTATTCTAAATGCATTGCTGAGGGCTTGGGAAGGTGGATTTCTGGAGGTGGTCTTTGCTTGGAGAGGGAGAGAAGCAGTTTCAAAGTAGCTCGATAACATCTCACCTCCTTCAACATGAAGACCTAAGTGTTTCTCCTTGTACCCAACACGGACATTTTGTTTGTGACTTCCCTTTAAAAGCATTCCTCAGCTCTGTCTTTCCCAGTCTGATCAAATCTCCAGTCTGTCTCTGCTGCCTTCAAAAATGCAGGATGAAACGGAAACTTGATGCTCTCAAAATGTATGTTCCTAGGGAAAGTAGCTGCAAAGAGATACCAAATTCAGTAGCAAAGCAGAGCTCCTCTGCAGGAGGCTGTGAGGACCATGCCGGTGTTGGACACGGTAATTCTGTACAAAACAAAGAGTGCACAGTTCTGGAACACCCAGGTGAGGTGCAGAGAAACCCACTGGTGATGAAATGCCACCGTTCAAATTGCCCCACCAGTCAGACTGGCTGTAAAACTGGTTTGAGATCATCCAGCACCTAAAAAAAATGGGGTTTGGTGGTCTGCTTTTCCTAGGAGAGCATTCCCAGTTCGGAAGTGAGTTTAGGGTTGTAGAGGACTCTGGCAGCACAAGGGGAGGCTGCCAGGTTGAACAGGAAGGCCAACGATGCAGAGGCTGTGCCAGTGAGGCTTTCACAGACCAATTGCTCTTAAGAATCAGCAAAAATGTGGGAGAGCTTGCTTCCAGCCACAAGATCCAGCACACATTTGAGCTGGGGGTGAAGTGTGGCTCAGCTCCAGCCAAAAGCTGGTTTTAGCCTGGGGAGAGCAGTAGTTCTGCTGAATCCCATTGGAATTAAGCTGCAGTGGTCAGGAAGCCAACCAAGAGATTGGAAACATGCCCAAACTAGAGGCTTGAATGTGCTCCATTCTTCTCCTAAGAACCTGATGGAGAATGTAACATCAGTAGCACAAGAGTAACTCCTCAACCTGGAGAAGAGAAGGCTCCGGGAAGACCTTGGAGCCCTTTCCAGTGCCTAGAGGGGCTCCAAGAGAGCTGGAAGGGACTTCTGACAAATGCATGAAGTGACAGGACAAGGGGAAATAGCCTTTAGATGGAGGAGGGTAGATTTAGATTTAATATTAGGAATTTCTTCCCTGTGAGGGTGGTGAGGCCCTGGCACAGGTGGCCCCAAGAAGCTGTGGCTGCCCTATCCCTGGAAGTGTCCAAGGCCAGGTTCAAGGCTTGGAGCAACCTGAGTTAGTGGAAGGTGTCCCTGCTCTTGGCAGGAGGTAGAACTGGATGGACTTTAAGGTCCTTTCCAACCCAAATAATTCTGTGGTTCTATGAGATACTGATTTGTACATGTGGATTTATGGCAATGCATTTACAATACATTAAATAGTGAATCTACAGCCAGATCTCTGGCTGAATATACACCTTTTTCTTCCAAAATTAGAGATGTTTTAGGAGTTGGACTTGATGATCCTTGTGGATCCCTTCCAACTCAGCATATTCTATGATTCTGGGTGTAATGAAGAATCCTGCAGGGCTGCTCTGTGCCACAGCCAAGTCCAGGCAGGTTCTGGCACTGAGTTAGGAGTCTAAACAAACAAACAAACAAGGCTGGGAAAGTGAATAATGCCTTGGGATTAAAAATTAAATGGAGGGGAAAAAACCACCAAAGCTAAAAATTGGGAATGAGGATTAGGTGTAGGTAACAGAGCATTAGCCAAGAAGGTGATGCTGAGGTGTGTGTGTTAGTGAGGGTCAGTGCTGTTGGACTGTCCTGAGCACTTTTGCCACTGGGGGAGTGAATTTGCCCCCTCCTAAAATTTCCCATGGGGTCCCAGAGGTGACAGTTCTCACTTTCCATGGAAAAAAACTGGTGTTAATCAAGGGGAGCTCAGTTGAAATCTGAGAATAAAGCCAGCCTGTGTCGTTAAGGGGAAAAGCCCTGTACAGTGCTTGGCATCAGGTTTGTCCCAAGCTGCCTGATGGGGCTCAGCACCTTGTCTCCAGTGTGTGCCCCTTCTTCCCTTGTGGCTTGGGCCTGCCTCTGGCTTTGCTGGTCCTGTCCGTGTCCTGCAGCCGTGTGTCCATCCAGGATCCTGATATGCTTAGGCTGGCAGCTGAGCTGGGACCAGAAGGACCAGGCAGGAACTCAGGACCTCACCCCTGGTGAATCCCAACTCCCCAAATTGCTCCTCCTGTGTCCTGGCCCGAGTTCTTTCCTAGTAATTCGATTAGCAAGTAATTTTCCCTGCAGCATTTGTAGCAATACTCCAGTTGGGAATTAAGATCCTGTTGCTGTCACGTCATCTTCCTTCCACCCAGGGGTTGAAAAAAACAAGCACTGAAAAGAACAGAAGGGGCACAGAAGGTTTTTTTGGTTGTTTTTTTTTTGCATTCCCCAACTGGGTCTGCCCCTTTGCATCCTTTTCCCTGAAGATGTCAGGGGTCAAGTGACTGCAGGACAAGCCCTGACCATTGCAAGGTCCATCGTGCTCCTTGGCTGGGGAAGCAGAAGATCCCTGCTGGACCTGGGGAGCTGAGCTGCCTGCTGGCGTGTGGCTCCTGGTGGGCTCCCCACCACCATGGCACCGGCCCTGTGCTCCTGGGCCAACCCTTTCCCCTCCTCCCTTTGCAGGCAACATGTGAGAGGGGCTTTGCAGCCATGGAGGAGACGCACCAGAAGAAGATCGAGGACCTGCAGCGGCAGCACCAGCGGGAGCTGGAGAAGCTGCGGGAGGAGAAGGATCGCCTGCTGGCAGAGGAAACGGCTGCCACCATCTCAGGTACCAGAGGGACCCCATGGTGGTGATGGAGACATGGGTGGTGTTGGCTGCACTGATGAACAGAGCAGGGATGGGATGAGGGCTGGGTGGGCTGCACAGGGAGATGGGAAGGGGCTTGTGGGAAAGATGTTTTAGATGGAGGTCCATCTCCTGGTCATCCAGGTTTGGTGCCCATCTCCTGGTCCTTCTCCAGGCTTGGTACCCCTGTCTTTGGCTGTTACACAGTCTGATCTGTTTTGCATTCTGAATCCGAAAGGCATTAGTCATTCCTGTGGTTAAATTATTGCCAATTCCACACTGAATTCATTCTTCAGTGCACCAGGGAATCTTAAAACACTGGAGTTCAGGAGCTCTGCATTAGGAGTCCCACAGTCCAGGAAACAATGTGTGAATAGGACAATCATTTGGACTCTGTTAAAAAGCAGGATTTGCAGAAGCCCCTTTGCAGCTGGGGCACAGACTGAGGGGGCTGTGAAGCAGTGGGAGATTAGCTGGGATGACTTTGGTTTTGTTCCTCTAAGAAACAAACAAAAACTCAAAAACCCACCCATGGGTGGAGGGTGCTGGGTGCTAACACTGTGTGCCCCTCGCAGCCATCGAAGCCATGAAGAACGCGCACCGGGAGGAGCTGGAGCGGGAGCTGGAGAAGTCCCAGCGCTCCCAGATCAGCAGCGTCAACGCCGACATCGAGGCCCTCCGAAGGCAGTACCTGTAAGACCATCACTGTCCTCTGTTGCCATCTGGCAGGGAGATCATGTCTGGGAGACCCTTCTCTCCCATTTGATTCTGGTGATGAGTTTGGGGTTACTTCAGGGGCCTCTTCCCTTGGTGCCAACCCAGCTGCATCCATCAGAGCCTCCTGGTTGTCCGTAACCTTTCAGGCTCCAGGTCAACATCCCCACGTTACCCAAAACAGCTGCTTTATGGTCCCCAGAAGTAGTAGATGAGCAGCCAGTGCTGCTTTTCACACAGCTGCAGCAGCAGGGTTGTTCAAAAGGTGAGGAGGAAGCTTTGAGCTTTCCATGGCAGGGCTATCCTCTCATGGGAGCTCTGCAGGGCTGCCTGTCAGCTTTATCAACCTTGATACATCTATGTAAGTTGGGGAGGTGTGCAAACAGACCAGGACCCAGGTGCCCAGAGCAAACTTAGAATCCTGGAATGGTTTGGGTTGGAAGGGACTTTAAAGTTCATCTCATTCCAGCCCCTTGCCATGGGCAGGGACACCTTCCACTATCCCAGCTTGCCCCAAGCCCTGTCCAACCTGGCCTTGGACACTTCCAGGGATCCAGGGGCAGCCACAGCTTCTCTGGGCAACCTTTCCCAGGGCCTCACCACCCTCACAAGGAATTACTTGGCATTGGTAGATTTTGATAGATCTCAGCTCAGTTTTTAGAAACCTGAGAAAGTTCTGCCACTTAACCTCTGAGAGAACAAACTCCTGTCCCTTTTGGTGCCCAAGCATGGCTCTGCCAAGAGAGGGAAGAGTTGACTTGCTCTGGGCTTGAGTTTTTTCCCCAAAGGCAATATGCAATCCTCATCCTCAGAGCTTAGCTCCCTGTTGGGTTGTCCTGGGATTCTGAAGGAGGAACGGGCTAGGGGATGTGTGTGTGTGTGGAGAGGGCTCTACCCCCACGTGTGTTCCGCAGGGAGGAGCTGCAGTCGGTGCAGCGGGAGCTGGAGGTGCTTTCGGAGCAGTATTCCCAGAAGTGTTTGGAGAACGCCCACCTGGCGCAGGCGCTGGAGGCTGAGAGGCAGGCCCTCCGCCAGTGCCAGCGGGAGAACCAGGAGCTCAACGCCCACAACCAGGTGAGGCTCCCTGCCCTGGTGACCGTGGGCTCTGAGCTGAGCTGTGTCCCTGCTCCCCCTTCCCACAACGGCTCTCCTCCTCTTCCCAGGAGCTGAATAACCGCCTGGCTGCGGAGATCACGCGACTGCGGACCCTGCTGACCGGGGAGGGCGGGGGAGAGGCTGCTGGGTCGCCTCTCACGCAGGGCAAGGACGCCTACGAGCTGGAGGTGAGCCCTGCAGAGAGGCACGTGGGTGGGCACAAGTGCTGTGTACCTCGGGAGCGTGTCACAGCCTGGGAGTGTGTCACAGCCTGAGAGGTGTCACAGCCTGAGAGGTGTCACAGCCTGAGAGGTGTCACAGCCATCTGTCCCCTAGTCGGCTCTCGTGGCTGGTCAGCACTGTTATCGTGAGCTGCCTCAGGCCAGGAGATTCTGGGGTCCTGATCTCCTCACCACGTTGAGCCAGACACTCGCTCTTCCTTCTGCAGCCCCTGCTTGTCCCTGGGATCCAATCCATGCAGAGCAGTGGGGACAGAAACTGGGGTGTGCAGGGAGCACATCAGCACTGCAAGCTTGGGCGAGTTCCCAAGAGAACCAGGAGGAGTTTTCTTGTGAGAAGCAGAGGACAGGTGGACCAGAGGCTTTGTGGTGCTGGCATGGGGCTGAGTCTCCAGCCCTGGGCTTGACTGCTACTGGCTACAGCAGGTGTCACACTGTGTCTACTCGGGTGCAAAGATGCTGTTTTTTGTTCCCACAGGTCCTGCTGCGGGTGAAAGAATCTGAAATCCAGTACCTGAAGCAGGAGATCAGCTCCCTCAAAGACGAGCTGCAGACAGCACTGAGGGTAATGCCAGGGGTGGTTCTGCAAATCCTCTTCCTGTGCTCTGCTCCTGAGTGTCTGTGCTTAGATTTCAGCCCATTTACACCTAGATTTGAAACCATATTTAATTTTTCCCCTGAATGTAATTCAATACCCATTTTGGTGTCATCTGTAAAGCACTCCATGTATCAACTTCAGACTTACCCACAAAGGAGACAGTGTGGGAAAACATCCCTTTCAGCATGACTTCCCCATTTAATGTCACATCAGATCAGATTTAAATGGCACAAACAATCAGTGTTAGAGATCTGCCCAGCCTCGCAGCGGTGGAACTGGTTTGCTCTGGACAAGCCAAGGCCATTTCTGGGAATTCTGCTTGAATTCTGTGTCTTGGCTAAAATGAAAAGCCACTAACAGCCCTGTAGCTGAGGGGCTGCACGCACGGGCAGCGCTGTTTGCTGGCCCTTGGCTCTCAGCTCTCTGCCTGTCTCCATTCCCGCAGTCCCGGGTCGCTGTTGGAAGCAGCTCCGAGGGGGTGTGTTGCCCTGGCCAAGCCTCTCTCCCGCTGCCGGCTCTTCTTCCGTCGGCATTTGCCAAGCTCCTCTTGAGTGCATCCACAAACCCCCTCGGCTCCAGCTGTCTGTCTGGCTCCATCGGGTTGTTCTTGTTCCCTTGCCAGGATAAGAAATACGCCAGCGACAAGTACAAAGACATCTACACGGAGCTGAGCATCGTGAAGGCCAAGGCAGACTGTGATATCAGCAGGTTGAAAGAGCAGCTGAAAGCAGCCACAGAAGCTCAGGGAGAGAAATCCCCTGTGAACACCACTGTATCGGGATATGGTCAGTCCTCCTCCAGCAGCTCTAAGCAGTCCTGGGTGTCCCGAGCTAACACGGGAATCCTGGAGTACAAACCCTTGTGCAGGAATGGGTCTGAATGTAGGACTTGGCCTTCTAATCCAAAGCTTATGGGCTTTGAAAGCCTTCTGGCATTTTGCATCAGGAAAGCCTCGTGATGCAGGGATGCCCAAAAGCCCCCTCTGCCCTTGGGGCAGCGCTAGGAGTTGGGCTCATCAGGGCACTTTGCTGGGCTGGGAGGGCAGAGCCCCAGCCCTGTCCTTGCAGGAAGGCAGTGGGCACCAGGCTAATCCCACTTCTTTTGCTTCTTCCCAGATATTATGAAATCAAAAAGCAACCCTGATTTCTTGAAGAAAGACAGATCCAGTGTTAGCCGGCAACTAAGGAATATCAGGTCAAAGGTGAGCTCAGATGTCCTGCCCAGTGGGATGGCAATGAGGAATGCCCAGCATTTCTCTTTGATGGGGATCCCAAATGGGAAGAAATGGGCAGGGGAACAAAATTAAGATTTTCCCAGTCACTAGTGCTAGCCTGGATGGTTTTTTACTGCAAAAGGACTGACTGTGCAGCCAGGCAGGGCCCACTCTCCCACTCCAGACCCTGCTCAGATGGAGGCATGAAGCTGCTCCCCTGTTGGAAAAAAGGCTGATGTTCTCCTTGTTCTTTGGTCTTTCACAGGAGGACTATCCCAGTATCTGCTCCTTCTTTTCAGTTGAAATATAGGTGGAAATGTGCACATCATTCTAGTTTTAGTGTTCATCACGGCAAGATTTTTTGTCTTTATGTGTATCAGCAATGTCTGGGTCCTGGGCATATTTAACACACACTTTGTTTGTGTGTTAATGTGGTGCAGATGGCCCTGTGCTTCTGTGGTCCTTCTGTGCTTGCTGTTGATCCCAAAGCCCAGTGATGCTGTGCCAAGCTCTCCTTGGCAGCCAGTTCCATCATGTGGGACAGCAGGGATAAGGAAGGGCAAATAATGCTGATCAGGAGTCAGCATTAAACATAGGGCAGCTGGGAGGAAGCTCAGCATGAGCAAACCTGCTTTGCCTCTCACCTGGTGTCTCTTGCTGATGTTTGAAGTGGTTGGGCCCTTTCAGGGCAGGCAAAATACTTTAACTTGGTGACCATGTGGGGAAACACTTGGAGCTCTGCGAGCAGCAGCTCCTCAGCTCGGAGCATCTGCACTGCACCCAGTGAGCAGAGAGAGACTTCTGCACATTTTGGGGCAGCCCAGACCTGCAGGGCCACTCTGATGTTGGGTTTCCCTTCACCACTTCAACTCAGATCACTTTCTGTGTGGTCCCTACGTGTGTTGCTTGGTGAGGAAAGAGAGAAGAAGAAGCAGGGGCTGTACCAGGGCATCGCTGCGGGACGGGGGGCTGGGGCTGCACCAGCGCAAATTCATCTGGGATTTATGAGCTTCTTCTTTTGTTTTTGTTCTTTTTTTGTTTTATTTTGCTTTTTCCTTCAACAGTCCGTTATTGAGCAGGTCTCATGGGATAACTGAAATGAACCCGAGTCCAGGTTCCCTGCCACGTAGGTAAACACACCGGCACCGCCCGGCGCCGCAGCCACCACGGGCAGCCCAACCTCTGCATGCACTGCTCACACCTCCCTGCCAAACTAGAGCCCTCCTTCTCTTAATGACTGACTGACGGGTTTATTCACTGCTAATTCTTCTCCTGGGTGAAGGGGAAGGGGAGGGGAGAAGCCAGTGTAGGCAAGATCCGTGTGAAACGCAGTCTCTCTGCCTCTTCCCTGGGGGTTACGGCTTTTTGTCTTCCTGCTCTTCCCACCCTCACCAACACAGCTCATCATCACGGAGAGGATTTGGACATGGTGGGGCATGTTTTCCTGTTTACTGTGTTGGGAGCGTGGGACACGGAGTGTGCATGCCTGAATGACTCTGCATGCCTCAGACTAAGCTCCAGCACTGTCCAGGTCTCGTAGGAAAACACCTGTTTTGCTGTTAGCCAGGTGCAGGAATAGTCTGAGATGCCTTTAAGTGTACTTCCCATAACAGCCCGGAGCATGTAAAATGGTCTCAGCCACCTCAGCTGCAGAGGGAATGTCCTGGACTGCCCTAATTTCTTTTACCCACAGCTGCTGCTTTTTCAGGTTGATCCATGCCTGAGCAAGAGTCTTCCTTGCCCAGTAACCTTCTCCTTCTGCTCTCCATCCCTGGGCTTCCAAGGCTTCCAAGCAAAAGGAGGGAGCTGATAAGAAATGAGGCTCTAATGAGCCAGATATCTCCATTATCTGGAGAAATAGTGAATTTCCTGGCCTGTGGCAAAGACTGAGGTGGGAACACGTGCAGAGGGAGGTTAGGAGAGGGGAGCTCCCAGCATGGTGGATGGAGAGCCCCAGGAAGTCTGTTGGAAGATCCCTTTATCACAGATATCATCCTACATTAGTCTCACTTCATCAGGCTCTCCTCATCAGCAACTGAAATGGTTGTGGGACTGCCCGGGGGCTGAATTTGCTGGAATTTGTGCCATCAGGCAGAACAGGCTGATGATTCCTGGTGTCTCTTTCCATCCACTGAGAAATCAGATGCAAGAGCTGGAATGCATGAGCTGCTGCCATTTAAAGAGGCCCAAAGTAAACTTCCTTTAGGAAGTGTGTGCTCAGAGACTCATCCCAGAGGACTCTGCTGCCCGTTGGAAAGAGAGCACACAGCTTTTGGAAATTCAGTCCAATTTAGTGCTTTCATTTCCATGCTGCCTGGCAAAGCCCTTCTGCGTTTGTGGGCCTGTGGGAGGGAAAACATTTCCAGAAATACAGTAACCATGGGAATCTGCACAGCCTTGGGGCAAGTTTATCATGGAGTCCTGCCTTGATAAATACATGGGAAGGAAAACGCAGCCCAGAAGTCCAACCTGCTGCTGTGGCAGAGCAGTCCCACAGCCAAGGAAGGGAAAGGAGAAGGGGAGGTGGCTGCCTGATAGTAGGATCATGGAGTCACAGAATGGTTTGGGTTGGAAGGGATGAAAAATCATCCTGTTCCAACCCTCTGCCATGGGCAGGGACACCTTCCACTATCCCAGGTGGCTCCAAGCCCCATCCAGCCTGGCCTTGGACACTTCAAGGGATCCAGAGAAGCCACAGCTTCTCTGGGCACCCTGTGCCACGGACTCCCCACCCTCACAGGGAAGAATTTCTTCCCTGTATCCCACCTAACCCTGCTCTCTGGCAATGGGAAGCCATCCCCTCTTGTCCTGTCACTCAGGCTCTCTCCAGAGTCCCTCTCCAGCTCTCCTGGAGCCCCTTTAGGCTCTGGAAGGGGTCCTAAGGTCACCTTGAGCCTTCTCCAGGCTGAACAATCCCAGTTCCCTCAGACTTTCCTCCTAGGAGCTGATTTCCATCCCTCCACTCTGTGCCTTTGAAGGTGCCAAGGCTTGCTCTGTAAAGTAAATAATGTTCCAGCTGCAGCATGAATTCCTTGCCAGTTCCAAGGACTGGGCTGGCAGGCAGAGCTGTGGGGTTGGGACAGGCAGTGGGGCACAGAGGGGCAGAGCCCTGGCTATGGGGGCTATTTTTAGGGATGGGAGGTGGCTGTGCCTCCTCATCTACAGGGACAACTCACCACCTAATGCTTTGCTCTCCTCAATCTCTTGTGCCACAGGTTTGGGGCTGCAGGAAGGAGGGTGCTGGCATTAGCCTGGTGCATCCCCTCAGGCTGGTTTCAATTTAAAGCTGTCCTGCAGGAGTCAGGCAATTTGTTTCTGGGTTTCTGCCCCTTTCAGTGCTGTGCTACTGAGTCCCCATGTGTAGCTGATGGATTTTACAATTCCAAATGCCAGGGGGCTGCTGGCCAGCTGAGAGTTGTGCCTTGAAATCTGGATGCTGCATCTGAATTGGATCTGCCAGCAGAGCCTGCCAGACCTGAGCAGCATTTAGGAGTCCTCTGCCTAACCATGGGCTGTCAAGGCATCTTTGGCTTGGGAGAGTGCCAGGGTGGGGTGAGAGAAGGGGTGGGATGGTTGCTGGCAGCACACAGCAGTTTCCAGGGTTTCTTGAGCAAATCCTGCATGGAGTGGAGCCAGGGCTGTCCCCATGGGTGCTGTAGTGGTGTAGGGAGACAGGGAAGGACCAGCCTGCAGCATCCTGGGGCTCCAGCATAACAGATCCCAGCTGACCTGCCTGGGGCTCCCCTCTTTGGAATTGCCCCATCCAGCAGCACCCTGTGAGCTCCGGGGGTCATTCCCGAGTCAGCTAATCCCGCTTGCAGCATGATGTGCCTCTCATCTGCTTCTGGTTCGTCACCTGGTTCATTTGCAATCTCACCCTGTCTCAAGGCCCTGCCCGCCAGTAACAGCCTCCATAACCGTGTGTTCTCTCTCAGCATGTGCCACTAATCCTCCGCCCAGGAGCCCATTCCTCGCTGCCACGTCTCTGCCTGGGCATCGCTCCCTCCCCTGCGCCGCCCGTGCCCCAACGCTCTCTGTCTTTTGTCTCTCCCAGAGTCTGAAGGAAGGCCTGACTGTGCAAGAACGCCTGAAGCTTTTTGAATCCAGGGACTTGAAGAAAGACTAGTTCTCCCCGCTCCGCTTGACCACGCGCACCTCCCAGCTTGAGGCAGCACAGCACCAGCACCGTTTGTCTCTCGTTCCTTACGATGTCCTCGCTGTCGTTCGTCCTGACGCCCCGACGGGACCCGGCGCCGCGGTGGCGGTGCCCCCCTCGCCTCCCTGGCTCCTTTCCCTGCTTGTGAGATGCTCCAGAGACTCTGAGAGGGAGAGGAAGGGATTGGAGTGGGGTTTTCCCCCCCCTCTCTTCGGCGCTTTGTAGGAGAATCCTTTCTTTACTGTAAACCATTACACTAAGTGTCAGTATTAAGGCTCAGTAGCCTGTTAATAAGCTATAGCTCTGTCGGGAAGAGCGAGCAGGGCCTGGGTGGTGTCAGCCAGACCGAGCTCTTACTGCTGTCTAGAGACCCCGTGCTCAGAGCACACCAGGAGCCTGATCTCACCATTGATCTCGACTGCATTACTTGCACCTACAAGGGGGGAAAGCCGGGGGAAGCTGTCGCGTCCGCAGCCTGGAGGTACAACACTGACATCTCGCTGGAGAAGGATGCAAGAAGTGATTCTCCTGCCCCGTGACTGTGCCGTATCCTGAATGTAGGTGCCACCGAAGCCTGGCAAGCTTTGGTGGCTGCCCAGGTGGTTATGGATGGGGAGCTGCAGCTACTGAAGTGCACCATCGAGTCGGCCCCGTCGGCGCGTCCTCGCTCCCGTCTCGCTGGTGGTCGGAGTTGGTGCTCCAGGGGCCGAGCTGTAAGATCACTTTCTTGCCTCTGTTAGATCAAGCCCAGCACTCTTTTTTTTTTTTTTTTTTTTTTTTTTTTTTTTTTTTTTTTTTTTTTTTTGCTGTTACTCCCTTCCTCTCATTGAATCCCGTGTATCCCAGGGTCTGTGCGCATGTGAAACTCCCTTTTCCTAGTCAAAGGAAAGTAGAGTAGAAAGTAGAGCCAATATTGACTGAAAATGCACAGTGCTCAATGCATATAATGCTCCTTTTTTACCAGCTTCTTGAATTCAACTCTTCTTGTCAGCAGGGCAGCTCCTATTTTAATTCTTTAATCTTTTCCTGAAATAAAGATCTCAAAACCAGTATGTGCTTCAGACCTTCTCAGTCCTAAGAGCTTCTGTATTTAAAACATACAATTTAGCACCGTGAGGCAGATAAATGCATATAAACCAAGGGATGAGGAGCTGGTAGCACTGGATGGTCACAGCCAGCTGAGCAGAGGCTTCCTAGAAGAAGCCTGTGCTGCTTTGCAGGTGAGGAGCTTCATCCCTGGATGAATCTCAAGATGTCACCTGGAAGGTCACCAGGGCTGAAGGAGACTCTGGCACGTTGGCTTCCCAGCCTGGTTGGGTGCTGAGTGACCTCTTCAGGCTGGGATGTGGAAGATACCCTGGCCTTCACCCGGAGCAGAGCTTCCTCTTGTCCTTCAGGCACTCAGCCAAGGTTGAGGCCAGCAGCTCCCAGTGCTTCCCTGCTGGTTTTGGGTCTGATGGTTGGTACAGGCACAGCTCTCAGAGCCCCACGGGGCTGGTGAAACCACCCCCAGTCCTGCCAGGCTGGACCAGAGCAGCTGCTGGGGTTACCTTCATCCTCCTGGGAGCAGAATCTCTTTTTTCCAGCCACGAGACCCTCAGCAGGACATTGTATCACTGAACCACAGTGGGAGTCAGGCTCTTGTCCAGCTTGTGTGGCCTTGCCATGGCCAAGTGTCCAGTTTGGCACCTCACAGCAGGACTTGGCAGCTGGTCCTGCCCAGAGGAGCCCTGCTTGTCCCCAGGCAGGATGGCAGCACCTTGCAGGGGGCAGAGCAGCTGTTCTGCTGGGATGCTCTGTGTGCCTGGGTGTGCATGGAGGTCCTGGAGATGGGAGCAGGGTAGGAGAGATGCTCAACCTGTTGGATCCAAAGCCTTTCCCTCGTCAGCAGTGCTCTCAGGTGTGTGGATGTGCAGCCGGGCACTGCATCTGCGTTCACCACAGCACTTCCATGATCTGGGCTCTGGAGAACCTGGGGTGTTCCTACCGTGTCCCACCTCTCCAGCCACTTCATCCCTGGCTGCTCCAGGTGCGTGGTGAGCTCTGATCTGGCAGAGGCCATGGGAGGCAGCATGGATTTGGGATGGCACATGGGCCTTGTCATTGTCATTGCTCTTCTCTTGCAGGATGTCACTGGCTCTAGGAGAACCCTCCTCCTCCTCTTCTCTTTAGACTTGGGATGGGACTTTTCCCTTTTTAGCCAACCAAGCAGAACATTCTCGTCTCCTTCTTGCCACGTGGACCCTGCCCTTTCTTAGATTCCCCAGCAAATCCTGCTCATGTGCTCTAGCTTGTAGGAGCAGACGTTTCCATGGGGGAGTTGGGCTCCTCTGGAAAAATAAATGGAGAATCTTGGTCTGCTGCACAGACAGGGCTGAGCAGTGGCCTTGACATCATCAGGATCAGCTGCACCCTCTGGGGCAGTGCTTGGGAAGGATGTTTGGGGTGTGTTCAGGGTGGGAGCTGTGAATTCTGGGGGTCACGGGGAGGAAGAGGAGGAAGGAAGGAAGGTCCCTTATGCAGCCAAATGTTCTGAACCCCTGCTGAGGGTTCTGGGCTCGCTCTGGTGAGTCTGAGCATCTCTCCAAGGCAAGGGGCAGCACTTTACCTGCCTTTATTGTAAAGAAAAGGAACCTGCAGCATGAATAAACAGCCCCAAAGTGAAATATTCCTGCAGAGCCCAGTACTTGAAAATAAAAGGAGAAGTCCTTTTATTCGTAGCAATGATCCTCAGTTATCCTCCTGCTTCTTCCTGCTCCTGACTTCATCCATCTTTTGGGATTAATCAGTGGCTATTTAAATTAGAAAGTGTGTGGGGAAGCTGCTGCATTCTGCATCACTCCACACTATTGATAGCACCAAAAAGGGAGGTTTAGGAGAACTCAAGTGCAGCGAAGGCACAGGTCTTGGAGCCTTGTTGGCTTCAAGTAATCTTATTTTTCCTGAGTAAAATTTTCCTCCCATTTGCACCATCTCTGAGCCAGACTGAATCCTTCTTTAAATGTCACCTTTTCTTTGCTCACATACTAAAAAAAGAAGTAAATTGTGTTCATTTGTTTCAAAAATAGAATTGGTGCTGGCTTGCAAACCAGAAAATGCCCTTTTTTTTGGTACCAGAGAGCTGGGCTGCAGTAAAAGTGCTCACATTTTGTACCTACTCTATTTGATGGCACTTCCACAAGACCTTTGCATATTTGTCCTGGTTTGGATACTCAGTTTGTTGTGGATGTTCAAGCACACGCACACTCGCTGTGGTCTGCCTTTGCTCTGTATTTTTTTTCACTTTCTAGGTAAAGAAAAGCTTTCTTATTATTCTCTTTTTAAAAAACAAAAGTAATTTAATACCTGTATAGCATTCCAAGTGTGCAGTGTAAATATTTATTCCTCAGCAGTTTGCAGAGGGTTCTCTTTTGTGACTGAGTTGTGGGTTTGATTTTTAAGGCTTGTTGTAGCACAGAGGCCCCACGTGTGGGTTGGGAGAGGAGGAAAGAGTGTAATGTGTCCAACCCACCCCATCTGCCCTGATAAACTGCTTTTTTGAGGGGTTGAGGACTGTTATAAATACCTTTTCAAACCTTTTCTGCTGATCTATGCCTTTAGCTTTGAAGGTACCTGTCCGAAGATTGTGTACAGTCTGTTTGACCACTGTAACCTACTTTGCTATAGACTTGGGGTATTTTTTTCCAGTCAGAGGACTCAATAATCTTGTGCTTGATAGCAGCATCAACGCTGTGCATGTGCAAACTGTGCCCTGTTGTTACAGAGAGCAGCAACAACTCCCTGCCAGCCACAGCCCCTGCACACACACCCATCCCACAGCAGCGTGGCTGTAACTCGCTGTGTACCTTCAAATGCAGTGGGACCACAGCAACAAGAGCCAAGGCACTGCTGCAGACACAGGGAAACAACAGCCTCAGTGTGAGGCTGCTGAGGAAACAGAGGGTGTGGGATTTACTAGAGAAACCTGACGAGTTGGTACCAGCTGAACTAACCCAGCTGGCTCTGAACTCGTGAATAAACGGGTGCAATTAGCATTATTTTCTTCATGCTTTCTTCACCCTGTGTGCAGGACAAGAGTGCTCGCTGTTTGTTCTCACCTAGAGAAAGCAAAGCATGTAAAATACTGGAGACTATGGTAAGTAGGAAGCAGGAATCCCCTGGCTTGGCCCGTGTCCACCTTCCTGGAGTTCTGGATGACTTGAGAGTTTAAAGAATCATTTGGAAGGACGGAGGTTTGGGGGAAGGGAGGGGTGGAAGCTCTGTGAGGCTGAGGGTGGTGTCTGATGTGGCAGTTCAGGTATTAGTGGCCAGTCTTCCTCCAGTGGCCTGGGAACAGCTCGGCCTTGGGCCTGTCCAGGCACAGCTTCACCCGACTGCCCAACGATGGGGATTCATTCTGGGTCACATCTGGGCACTGTGCTCTGCCACGTGTCTGGGAACAGCCAGCACACAGCAGGACTGTGAGCACTGAGGGTGAAGGAGTCATTTCCCAGAGCTGTTTCTGTGATGGTGTGACAGAGCAGCCAGCCCTCAGCTCCAGCTGTGACGTGGCTGAGCAGGGCCAGCGGGACCCGGGCAGCGCTGGGATGCTGCAGCCTCAGGGCTCTCACACATCATTCTGTTCCCCTGCAAAGGGGAAGGGTGTGGAAGGCTCCTGTTTCTCCATGTGTGTGAGTTCCTGTCTCCTTCCCTTCTCCCTTCCACTCCCAGTTTATTCCAGTGCTTTTTTAAGAGCCACCATTCCTGATCAACTGCTTGCTGTAACAGAAACGCCACTTTTTCTCACTGTATTTATTCCTTACAAACCTTGTGTGACATGCTAGGCTCCCCTGGATGTAGCTGATCATTTTTACTTTGTAAATATAATTACTTAACTTTACATTAACTATATGGTAATAAACTATTTTTGCACCACCCTTTGCATGCCATGTGTAACAGGTTTCTATTTCTAAAAAGAAGGAAGAACAGGGCAGAGGTCAGAGCATGAAAAGGGAGATGTTTGTTTTTATAGCTTCACTTCACATAGGAAATGCAACAGGCAACACTTTGACAGCAGTAATATATTTTAAGTAGTTTAAATCTAGTGCTGCTGAATGGGATTTACTGGAGAATAACCTTCCCTAGGTGCTTCCATACAGGTAACATCATTTTCTTTCCCCCATGCAAACTTTCTCAGAACAAATCTAAAATCTGGGATGTCCATGTATCATAAATATCTTAATAAGGATCTACAGGAATTGGAATGCAAAAGTTAGATGAGGCTGTTAATGTTTTCTGTGAAAATGGTTTATTTAACAGTGCCAATCACAGCACTACTGGTAACAAAAATGGTAACAGAATATAAAAACCTCTTTTCATTTTGAGAGATATTAAGGCACTTTCTGTTCAGTATAAAACAATTCTTACATAGACTATTTCAAACTATTTCAAGTTCGAAATTCTTAGGTTTACATCATCTTTGTTCCACACTGAGCTGTGGGGACAGAGATGTCACCTCGCTGTCCCCAGGCTGGTGCTGCCAGGCGAGGGCACAGACCATGACACGGTGTCCCAACACCTGAAAGAACCAGGGTTTTCAGAGCCCACCTGAACTGGGTGACCCAACTCTGGCTGTGTCTGCTCTCCAGATAAACACTGATCCCAAACAAGCATTTCTCTCATTTCCTTCCAGACTTCCCTACACTTCCTTGCTGGAAGAGAAGCTGTCATTACCATCTGTGCTCATGGTTTTACACCGGAGCGCTCCTAATCTTTAACCAAAAGAAACATGTACATGATCAAAACTTAAAAATTGTTGCTATTTCCCACCAATTTCCTTTTAATAACTTTCAACAGCTAACGCCAACAAGAAATGTAACCAAGCACTTAATCTATAGAAAATCTTAATTCTGCTGTAGCCCTCATATCTCTCCCTTCTTTACCAGTGTAGAGGAGCCCTTGGGCTACAATTCCACTTGGAACTGGCTATAATTCCATTCCATATCCTGAGCTGGAAAATGTTCCTTTTACCACTGAAACACACGCTCAGCACTGTATGAACACACCTGGTCTGCACCAGGGCACAGCAACGAGCCTGCCCAAAGTCTTAATGCCTATGGCTGCAGCTCTGTCACTGCCACCCTCACAACCAAACACTTGTGTCATTCCCTCTAGCACGGGAATGACCCACAGCAAGGCATCTGTGGCACTCTGGGGCAGAGAACACTTTGCTGCTCTGGAGACATTTACCAAAGTTACACCCAGATGGACAAAACAATGATGTCTATACATAATAATAAAATCTGTGGGTGTTACCATGCTCCACTAGCCCTGTGAGGCAGCTCAATCATTTACTGCCTTTCGGAAAAAAAATGTAACTGGCAGGATTGTACTCCTCCCAAATCCTTTCAAACTCATCCTGAAAAGCCTTCACATACTCGGCGTCCTCCACGACCAGCACATTCTCCCGGTTGCTCTGGATGGCCTGGGTGGTCCAGTTGAGGGAGCCTGTGATGAGCATCCTCCGGTCCACGATGGCGAACTTGTGGTGCATGTACCCGCTGTGCTGGTCGTGGCGCACCTGGATCCCTGCAGAGACACAGACACAGCTCAGGGCTCGGCCACGCCCGGCGCGGGGCTCCATCCCCGGCGCGGGGCTCCATCCCCGACCCGCAGCCGCCCCGCGCTCACCCGCGCGGCGCAGGCGGCCGATCTGGGAGCCGTGCAGCCCCATGTACTGCGCGTCCGTCACCAGGCGGACGCGGACCCCGCGGCGGTGCAGGAGCTGCACGGCTCGGGCGAGCTGCGGGCAGGAGAAGGAGAAGAGGCAGAGGTCGAGCGAGCGGCGGGCGGAGAGGAGGCGGCGCACCAGGCGGCTCAGGGCGGTGTCGCCGCTCGGCAGCGGGCACGGGCAGGGCCGGGCGGGCTCCCCGGGCTCGGCCGCCTCGGCCAGCAGCGCCTCGATGCAGCAGGGCTGCGAGGGGAAGAACAGCACCTCCCGCACGGGCCGGGCCCGCCGCCAGGCCGCCACCGCCAGCGCCACCGCGGTCACCGCCGCCGCCGCCAGCGCCGCGCCCCGCGCGGCCCCCGCCGCCCTCATGGCCCGGCCCGGCCCGGCCCCGCCCGCGCAGCCGCGGCGGAGGCGGGCGCGGCCTGTGGGGAGGAGCGGCCGCCACACGGGGCTGGGCCGGGCTCCGAGATCCCGGCACCGACCCTGCCCCGGGCTCCGAGATCCGGGCACCGACCCTGCCCCGGGCTCCGGGATCCCGGCACCGACCCTGCCCCGGGCTCCGGGATCCGGGCACCGACCCTGCCCCGGGCTCCGGGATCCGGGCACCGACCCTGCCCCGGGCTCCGAGATCCGGGCACCGACCCTGCCCCGGGCTCCGGGATCCCGGCACCGACCCTGCCCCGGGCTCCGGGATCCGGGCACCGACCCTGCCCCGGGCTCCGGGATCCGGGCACCGACCCTGCCCCGGGCTCCGGGATCCCGGCACCGACCCTGCCCCGGGCTCCCAGCCCTTCCCCGAACACCGAGCCCTCCCCAGGTACCGCAACCCTGACCGCGAACCCTTCACCACACACGAGCCCTTGCAGCGGATGCTGCGAACACGCAACACATCCTTTAATCACAGAATGGTTTGGGTGGGAAGGGATCCCAAAGATACCAAATTCCCACCCCTGCTTGGGCAGGGACACCTGCCACTATCCCAGGTTGCTCCAAGCGCTGTCCAGTCTGGCCTTGGACACTTCCAGGGATCCAGAGAAGCCACAGCTTCTCTAGGAACCTGTGCCAGAGCCTTCCCACTCTCACAGGAAGGAATTCTTTCCCAATATCCCATCTAACCCTGCCCTCTGGCAGTGGGAAGCCATTCCCTCTTGTCCTGTCCCTGTCCAAAGTCCCTCTCCAGCTCTAAGGTCTCCCTGGGTCTTCTCCAGGTGAACACCCCCAGCTGTCCCAGCCTGGCTCCGGAGCAGAGGAGCTTTAACCCTTGGAGCATCTTTGTGGCCTCCTCCGGACTCGCTGCAGCAGCTCCACATCCTTGTGATGTTGTGGGCCCCAGAGCTGGAGGCAGCTCTGCAGGTGGGGTCTCACGAGGGCAGAATGGAGGGCGACCATCACCTGCTGGACCCTGCCTGGCTGAGGGGACAGGGGTGGCACAACTGGCACCGAAAGGCGTTGTCTGTAAGTGACCCAGCACTGGCTCCATCACACGGCAGCTGCAGCACTCACCGCTCCCACCTCGCTCCCAGCTACATGCTGCTCAGCCAGGCAGAAATCGCACTGGAATAAAGAATTATCCTGCCTCAATCAGTTTGTCTCTGAGGCGTATCGTTTGGAGGGAAGGAGGGCGGTGAAAGATGTCTGCAGACATGATTTTTTTTGTTAATTAAGTTGTGCACATTCCAGCCCTCACTGACGGCAAAGGGAGCACCCGCGGCCTCAGCTGCGAGCTGCAGGAACCTGCCCAGGCAATCATTTGGTAATCCCACGCCCAGATGTGTTCTGGCAGGCAAGCACAGCTGGGGTGTAGGTTCACTGACTTGGCAGCTCTCCCTCTTCTTTCCTGTGGGCATTTTTTAAGTGTTAAGTTAGTGGTTTCCTTGCCCTGGCTCAAAACTGAGTCTGCTTGTCCATGACAGCCTTGTTTCAGGTCAGGATGTGTGGAAACCGAGGGCACTGGGAATATTTCTCTGTCTGCTCTGGGGTGTCCTGACCCCCAGGGGAGCACTTTGACCCTCATTCATGGAGAAACTTCCAAAGCCTCAAGGTAAACCAGAAACCACAAAAGTGTGAAACAGATTGTAGAGATTGTAGAGAGTAGTGTAGTATGTCACGAGTGAGACATTTAGGTTTTAAGATTTTTAGTATGTTATAGATGGGTTCAAGATGGAGGATACAGGGTGTTGCCTTGAGTTCCTTTCTTCTTTCTTCTTGTTCCTTCTTCTTGGGTTTGGGTGGTATCTTGTAATTGGGTAGAAAAATCTGCACTGTGGGTCTTTAGGGGTCAGTTATTGGGTTAGAAAGGAAAATAGGTGTCACTTCTTAATTGGGTAGCTTAGTTTTTGATTAGACTTAAAAGGCCTTGCAACAAGAGATTGTTGGCCATTTTTGTGCTGTTTTTCCTGCACACAGGGTCTGGTGCAGACAGTGCTGAAGTTTTGATAAGATAACAATAAACAGGGGCTGAAGACCGAAGAAGTCCAATGTGTCTCTGGTTCCTGACACAGAACTGCTCCAGGAGGGTCTCCCCTGCCAGGGGAGCCCCCAGGGAGTTGCCCAACTTTGGGCCCACAAACTCACAAGTGGTGCCCCAGCTGGCACTGGGAATATTTCTCTAGGATGGAGAGGGATCAATGTCGTGCATGACTCACCAAGAGCAAGGGAGAAGCAGCAGCCTCGGGCTCGAGCTTGTGAGCAACCCTTTTGTAGTTTGGGAAGGAAGCACTAAGTTGGGTTTTGATGCTGGGTTTCTTGGCAGAGCTGTTTTTTTAAAAGACAAAAACAGTTCAGCAATCAAGAAGGTCTCAGTGCCAAATTACGTCTCAACTGCTCTGGACTGGACCAGAATAGCTTTAAAATACAGATTAGTAGGTCAGGCTACAAGAAACTAATACAAAGAAAAGAGGAAAAGACCTGTATTAAATTCTCTACATGAGATCTAGGCTAAGGATGCAGGAATTTTGTGGATCAGCTGCTGCTTTCCCCCACCACAACACACACACACAGAGAAAATAAACACAAAACCAGGCTTTGTTAATTTTACAAAAATAGCTCTTATGAGATTTAATGCCTGTCTCCATTTTACAGATGTTCCAGACAAAAATCAACCTCCATATTTTATATATAAGAACAGAACTTGTGACAAGCTGGAACATCCTCTCTGAGCTTGAGTGAGTGTAGAAGGTCACCTGGGTAAAACCTGCCTTTAGCTTGTTCAAAATATCTGTGGTAACGTCAAGTGTTCCCAATAATGATCCAGAAAAACAAAAAGAAAAGACACAAACCCCAGACTTCACAACAGAAACAGAGATTCCTTACAGAACAGCTAAGGAATACCTGGTTAGGTAATTAAAAAATGCACCAATGTTTTCATGAACTATTAAGCAAAAATGGCTACTATAGAGTTATATAAGGGAGCACCTACAGGTTGAATCTCTTCTGCTTTATTAGGAAGCTAAAAAAGACAGAAGAGAACCTTATCCTGGCGAGGTTATCTTCATTACCTGGAAGTTCTGCAACCACAGGCAAAACAAGGCGAGTATTTTCCCCTCTGAGAGGC
The DNA here is from genome assembly GCF_026979565.1 of Vidua chalybeata. Lineage (NCBI taxonomy): Eukaryota > Metazoa > Chordata > Aves > Passeriformes > Viduidae > Vidua > Vidua chalybeata. The sequence continues at coordinate 13,895,015 of NC_071545.1, forward strand.
AAGCAAGGCTGCATTTTGAGACTTCTAATTTTACAATTTGCCCTCCCAGACAAGATTTCCAAAGCAAATGCTAAAACCGTCTCAAGTTAAGATATAAATAAATAAAGAGGAGTGACAGGACTCCCATGGGATGTCCTGACTTATGCTACAGCAGAAAATAGTCTCTTAAATCTGAGCACAAAGTGGTTTGAAATAATTTACATGTGATCCATACCCTGTGACGTGCCTCTTATTTTTGGTTCTTGTTCTCTCAGGCATTGAGGAGATTTATGTGGGATTTCAGTGAGATTAACCATATGCACTCCCAGGAGTTCTGGATGTTGTCACAGGCCTGCCAAGGAACCTAAAGGTGAGGCCTGCTGCCACACCATGATGCTTAATGAGGACAGGATGGGATTTTAATTAATTTAGCTGATTCTTTGAGCGTTGCTGTGTTTTAGTCTTGAGTGTGCACGTCTAGATTGAGAGCCAAGTTCCTGGAGAGACAGCAGCACTGTGGATTAGCACTTATTAGTCCAGTCTCACAGCAAGTAGAAAAGACTCAAGTCACTCTTCAAGTTGGTTTGAGGACCAGGAGAATAGTGATGAAGCCTCACTATCCACCTAAAGCACAAGCTGCAGGCTCAGCAGAGGTAACCAGGGGTCCCTGCCCTTCTCTGAAGGCAGCAGGGAGGTTGGGCACCCTTTAATTCCGGCACTCTGAGGACGTCGGGCTGCGAACTGTTGACATCAGGTGGGACTTGTAGGTCTTGCTCAGGCCGGTCATCCAGAACTTGAGAAGTTTGACATTGTCCTCCTCTGCAGCTCCCAGAATGCTCAGCAGTTTTTGGGTATCCTCCTTGGGTCTGCTGTCCACTTTAGTGAATTTAAAGAGGACTTTCACTTTACTGCAGGAACAAGAGATTCCTGTCATTATCAAATGGACTCACATGCCATCAAACAGGGAACAAGAAGGAACTGGAGCTTCTCTTGGCACCTACTGCAACTAAATGTTAATAAAAGCTTCCACCAGTGTTTCATTGAAGCTATTCTCATGCTTTGAAGGAGGGTGATTAGTTAGGGAGATGACTCATTTTCAGTAATAGTGGGCGTATTTCTAGTTTGGCTTTTCCATTCTAGCAGAAAGTAGAACAATTAATTGTGACAACTGGGAGACACATCCAGTGCCCATCTGCCTTCAGGTAAATTCACAAAGTCATGATGTTCATGAATTATTTCACATGACTGCCCGGTCTTCCTTTACAGCTGCCTGCACCTCTGAAATGCAGTGCCTGAAGGCAGGACCTGGGCATGTGTTTGGGTGTCACCTGAGCTGGGGTATGGCCACACTGACAGGCACAGAGGGATCTGCATATTTAATCCTCCTAACCAAGGTGGGGCACACAGGTGTTGTCATGCAGGTAACCTACAGATGTGTGAACTGAAGCATAAAGGTTAAGAACTGCTGAAAGCCAAAAAGAGAGCTAGGACTAGAGTAGGAAATTCTTAACTCCTGACTTAATTTGTTCCTGTAAATCCAACTGAACTGCAGCAGAAGTCACCTGTCTAAAGTGTGTCCTGCACTCTGCTGTTGCTGTTCCAGGAGCAGCACCAAAGCTGCTCCTCTGAAAGCAAGGGAGCTGGACTTACTTCATCCACTCCTCCTTCAGGCAAACAAGGCACTGATCCACAACATCCACGGAGAGGTTCTGGTTGGTCAGGGCAGCTTCGATCTTGTTCAAGATTGTTGGGCCAACTGCAGGAGCAGAAAAAGGGGGAAAGGGTGAGAAAGAGGACACACAAGCTAAAGGTTACTGCTTACACCTTTACTACTAATAATTGTTAGCTATATCCCCCAGTGGCCTGCTGAGATTTCATTTCCATGGAAGAGGAGCTAAAGATCATCCCATTAGAAAAACATCTGATCTAAGAAGCAACATGGAATTTAGTGAAGGACCCTGGGACATCCAAACAGGTTCAGGGGCCTTTGTTTTTGATTCAGACCCACTTTTAAACTCCTGCTTAACTTTTGTTGTCCTTATCAAAAGATCATTAAAAATATAAGATTATGAAAAAACCTTCATGCTCCTTTGTACAACATACAAACATACACATAAAAACACAAACCCTCAACTTATACTTGATTTAATGTTCCTCTTGTTAAGGGCAGTTTCAGGATACTTAGTGAAAAAATAAACCAGCAACCAACCCAAAGCATTCCTGGGCCACTTTTTGGAAGTCCCTGGGAGACTTTTTTCCCAGCAGTCCATGGCCTATTAAGTTTGATGCTGTGGTGGAGAAAAGACCTTGCAGTGACTATTTTTGTGCAGAAGTTTCTGGACATGCCACTGACTGGATGGAAAATAAACTGGTGTATTTATACACGTGGGAGCAACAACAGGAAGAGCACTATGCAGAGAGCAAGTCTCTGCTTTGCATCTCTGTCTTCAGGGACAAAGAGGAAGGATGAGCCATCTGCTGTGTCTTTTGAGACACTCAGTGAGGCCAATTCATCTAAATTAAGACTTCCCAGAAAAGACAAGACTCATGGACCTGACTCAAATCACCTCTAAGTGCAAGTGTTCAACTGCTGGAAGGAAGTAGGCAAAATTAAATTTAAAAGTCTGGGTATTTCTCTATCAGTCATATTTGACCAAGTGGAACACGGAAAATTAGTGATGTCATGGTCCTTATAAGTTAGCCTTACTCAAAATAAGCACACAAGTATCCCAGGATTGAAAGTGTTCACCATGGGTTACAGAAATATCCCTACAATTTTTCTTACATCTGTGTTACAGAATCCATTTCTCATTTATGAAAATTTATAGGCAAAATGCTGATCTGGTAGAGCAAATCTTTTATAATTGAACAATCTGTGGTGAACCTCGCCTCAAGCAGCTAAACCCCAGCTGAATATTGACCTGGCTTCTACACAAACCTCCTTAAGGGCTGGTACATAAAAAGCAGTTAAAGATCAAGATGCTCTTTTAACCTCAGTGACAGAGGCTCTTTCTGCTTCCAAATCACCCACCTCGATCTGCTGCAACGGGGCTCCCACTGGTGACAAGGAACTCGTACTTGTTGAGGGACTGCTCATCATCAAACAGGGCTGGGTAGAGGCTGGAGCGGGTGGCAGCACGCACTTCCACAAGGACTGCAAACTCTGGAGCAACAAGAGCCCGAAAGAGCATGAGCTGTGCTAGCCCAGATTCTAAAACACAGCTACAGACCCTGCTTTGCCTAGAGAAGGTGTTCACATCTTTCAGGCAAAGACACGGGGAAAACAAAATTAAGTCGTTTGGGCTTTATTTCAGGCAGCCAATACTTATTAAAAAAAAAAAAATCTAGTGTCCTTTAACATGACTTGACAGGGAGGGGAGAGGGTTCTGCAACAGGTTCTTACCAGATGACAGGATGTGGGGTGGGATTTGGACGTGTGGGCTCAGGCCCAGGAAGTTGCAGCGATACGCCTCCTCATACTGGTCACTGTAGGGGATGATCCGCACGCACCCGATGGGCAGCATCGTCTGCAGGGGGAGGAAACCAGCCAAGAGAAACTCTGGAATTGAACAAGTAAGTACAATTCTCTCCCTGACTTCCAGGGCTAAACCTGGAGCTTAGCTTCCAGGCTAAGACCTGGAGCACTGCTTAGGCAGATGCTCCTGATTTGGGGGGATCAAAGTAACCAACTCAGCTTGAGAGCCCCTGCAGTCGCCGAGGACAAGCAAGATATCCAGAGGTTGAGGGGATTTTGTTTTGTGCATGCTTTCAGGGTTTTTTTGGTTGCTGTTTTTTCAAAAACACATAATTTAGAACACACTCTTCGGGGCAGATCATTATAAAGGCTGGAGGAGTAGAGAAATACGTGTAAAAATATGCAGCCAAGAAACAAAAGAAAAGGTTTCTACCCGTAGGACATCAAAGGCAGACTGGACAAGATCCATATCCTGAGCTTTCCAGATGACCTGGTTCCCCATCAGAACATGCCAAGCCAGCATTCGGAATGCAGATGCCCCAAGAACCTGGAAAAAAAACCCCAAACCATTCTGCATTGGTTATAAAAATGAGTGAATTGTCTAGTTTGCCCTGTTAAAAACATGAGTGACAGGTAAGAAAATGGCTAGACCTGAACAGCAGGAATGGACATGGAAATTTAGCACATGAATCTTGGGCACCTTCCCCCTCAGCCAGGTCACTGGGAGCACAGGAGAAAAGCAAGATCCATACAGAATAATTTATTCTATTTGTAAATTATTTTTCCCTCTGAAACACTTTTTTTTAAAGCAAATATTACTTGGCTTTGAAGATGCTGCACAACCTCTGTATTAAATTACTCTTCTTGGGAAGAAGAGAAGTGCAGAATTTGAGAGAAATCATCTGACTCCACCCCACATGACTGATGATCACCAGAGGCCCACGTGAGGAAGGGAGCGTGCCCAGAGATGCAGTTCACATCGTGTTCCTAGCTGGGCAGGCACTGTGCTGAACACAGCACCAGGGAATGTGCAGATTCCAGGAAATAAATGTATCTTTAAAAAAAAAAACCAACATTATCAGGAGAAAAAAGCTTGTGAACTCTGCAGCCTTTCTTACCTGTCTCATGTGCCTGAGAGAGCGGAAGACAGACAACCTTCTGTGAGCTACGTTCCAGCTGTTGCAATCTGGCATCAGAGATGTTTCAGGGGAGCTTTTGGACAGCTCCTGCCCTTCCACAACATCTGGCTGAGAAGAAGGCTTCTCTTCTTCCTCAGAACCATCCCAGCCTTCCGACTCTTCTTTCAGATCTAGCAAAAAAAAAAAAAAAAAAGGGAGATTGGTCATAAAAATTGCTGCTCTGTAGGAATGGAAAGTGGAAAGTGCTCACATGCTGCAGCCATGTGATTTTGGGTGTATGTGGGAAGAGAGAACTCAGAACACAGTAACTGAAAGTACTGGCAGCAGCATAGACACACTTAAGTGTTAATTCAGATAAAAAATAACTACTGAAGGGTCAAGAAGGAATTTTCATCTTCTACAGAACAGAAAATCACATTTTTTGATCAGCTATGTTCTCTATTCTTGTTTTAAAGGTTATGGACAAAGCTTTGTAGATTCTAGTCTACATGGTTAATAAAACAGTTCAACACAGGGGAAAAAAACCCAAAGAAACAACGATCCTTTACTTTTAGAAAGTTTGTAGAAAAAGCAGCAAGAAATCCATATGTTGTGACTGCAAATCCTTCTGGCTGTACAAGTTCACTGGGAGGGCCAGCCCAGCCACAGAGAGCAACAATCCTGATGATGCAACTCTGCTACTCAAGTGACAAACACCAGTGCAGAGAGCCTTTGAGGTGCCTGGATTCCACATTCCTGTCAGAGCCATCTCCAGATGGGAGAGTGCATCAGCTGCTGCAGAGACTACCAGGAAGGTGCAGCTGATGAGCAATGGCTGTGCTTAAGATGCTGATCAAAGGACTCAGTGTTTCATCACCTAAAGCATTCTCAGAGGGGGTTTTTGCAGCTCTGGAAACCTCTGTCTCACCTGCAAGTTTTTCCATCTGAACCAGGGTGTCTTCTGTGGGTGCTCCCTCCAGAAGCTTCTCTGTAAGCCTGCTACCACAAGCCTTCAGAAGCCTAGAGACATTGAAAGGAAGAGAAGCAGAGTCATGTAGCTTGCCAGGTGCAAAAATCCAGTCAGACTGATGTCATGATGTCAAACAAAACATCCAAGCACTAACCACTGTGTGCTACCTTCCAGCACATCCCTGTGCTTTCCTCAGTGTGGGACTATCAACCCATCTTACAATCCCTGCCACATAAAGTCACCCAGATCCCAGCATTCTGCAATTTCTTTGTGCAGCATGCTTATCCCCCATCCAAATCACATGCCAGTGTTGCAACCCTCCCTGTGGCATCTTTCCAGGGAAGTTTAACCAGCCAGTCAGGCACTGGAGCAACTGGACTCTCTCAGAGCCCAACAGCTGCATCTCCCATGCTGCTGATCCCAGCACAGGGGCAACTCCCAGGTGAACCACCATGGTCTGTCACGTGTGAATTCCAGGTGCAACATGCTGGGGGTAGGAGCATCTTTTATTCCTTTCTTCCACACTACAAAACCTTTCCATCTGCATAGCCACGGCTCCAGTTAGCTGCCATGTTGTGGATATTCTCAGCTCAGTCAGAGAGAAAGAGAAAGGTTTTCTAACCAGGAGAGAGCCTGGGAAGCAGTTGGGCAAGAATGTAAATAATTCTCTAATCTACCTTGTTATTCACATTGTTTATAGATATGTTCTGCCTTCTGTGCATCATTCACTGCACACCAGTGGTGTGACATGTTTTTACTCTAAGACCAATGAAATTAGTCTTCTTCATGTTCTCTGTATATAGAGCAGTACATTTGAAATAAAGGAGAGAGTTCATTTTCTTTGCCTTCTGATCTGGAGTTCTTTGTTCCTGTCCTGCTCAACAGTGTCACCACGTTAGTATTACTTCACAGCAAAAAGACATTTTTTTGTCCTAAAGACATCAGTGTTGGCTCCTTCCAATTCAGACACTATCTAGCAAAGTCAATAAAAAAAAAAAACAAACCCAAACACTCAAATCCCATTCCCACTCTTTCAGGACGTGGCAGCATCCTCCTGAGGAAGGAGCTGAGAACAGCAGTGGCATTACCAAGCGAAGGAGGTGTGCAGGCAGGCCCAGAGGTTCTCGTCGTTGGTCAGGGACGTCAGGGAGCGCGCGGCGTTCCCGTTGCGCTGGTGCAGGAAGGGGGTGAAGGCCGTGTTCATGCGCTGGGCACGCTGGGGGCACCCAAACTGCTCTGCTTCAAACACCTGCACACACAGCAAGGGCAGGGTCACAGACTGAAAGAGGTGCAGGTTTTGCTTGCAAAACTCAGGCAAAAAAAAAAAAAAAAAAAAAAACACCCCAAAAATACCGAGTGAAAAGGGTGCGTCACACACACTCATCCAATCATGGGAAAACAGAGAGAAGGGACATCTTATTCTTAGATGGACTAAAATGATCATTAAGTAACACTTGTGCTCCAAAATCATTGTCCTTCCCAGATTTACTTAATTACATTTGTAACAAAGCTGTTGTCTATGAGGCCTGTGAAAAGCACTAAGTGTTTCAAATGACAAAAACACCCTGTTCCTTCCCTCTTACATCCCCAGACACTGAACCCTGGAATGGTTTGGGTTGGGAAGATCAACCTGTTCCAATCCCCCTGCCACAGGCATCTGCCACCTTCCACGAGACCAGGATGCTCCAATCCCTGCCCAACCTGGCCGTGAACACTTCCAGGGATGGGGATACACACCATCCTCCTGAGCCTTGTGTCAATCTAGCACAAACCACAAACCACCCTGGCACGAGCTGGATCAGCTTTTTGACTCAGCTGTCAATCAGGCATCATGAAGCTGCACTGACATTGAGTCACAGGGACTCTGTGCACTGACCCACCTTCAGTGCTTTGCCCTGGAGCTCATCAATGATGCCTCTGATTTTTCCCAGCAAGAAAGGCCAGGAGTTGATGAGGTAAATCCGGTCCATCATGATGGTGATGATGCTGTACCAGCGCTGGAAACCTCGGGCCAGGCTGTCTTTGATAAAGAAGGTGTGGCTGAACACAAAACCATGCTGCTCATCTCCAAAAAAAATAGGGCCTTCACGTCCTGGGCAGACCTATAGGCAAGGGACACACACCAAAGTTATTAAACACATCACAGAGTAACCAACTAAACAGCTTCCTGCACTTTAACACCCACTTGGTGAATAAATGAAGCCTTTTCACAATAGTATCCCAAAAGTGTGGTCAAACAGCCTTCCAGACATATCCTACAAACACTCCAAATCCTTCAGTTTAACTGTATTTTAAGAATTCAGCTCCATTCAACTACAATACTGAGAACCCAGAAGGAATTTTGCTGATCCTGACACACAGATGTTCATTAATCTGTGAGGTTTTTCCTTCGTGTCTGTTAGAGGAAGAATATGAATGGTCTACAAAGGGCACTCAACACCACATTCAGAGGTTTTTACAAAAACCAGGTTATCTTACAAAGACAAATAATAAGCACAAGGAACAAAACCAAGAAGGGTATTTTTAGCCTCACAAGGTGAGAGGAAGGAACCGTTGAGGTCATCAAAGCTTAAAAAACACCATAAAAAATACCACCAGCCCTGGAATAAACAGACTTCAGTGCCTGTCTTTCCACCTGGTTCCCTCCACGTTTCAGTCTGCACAGAGCAGCCAGGATCAGCAATGGACTATCTTGTTTTTGGAGTGATACAGGAGGCATAAATAGCCTCTCCCTGTCCTCCAAGGCAGGTACCTCACAGCTGAGGCTGCGGACGCAGGCCTGGCGCACGATGCTGAACAGCTGGGGGTGGTTTGGGTGCTGGTGGCTGACGTACTTGATGGAGGTTTCCTTGTCGTGGCTGACGTACCCCGGGTGTCCTCCTGCAAGAGAGCGGCAGCCCTGAAGGCAGAAAAGCAAGTCCAGCCATAAATGAGCGTGCAGGTATCTCAGGTTTCCAAAGAGCTCTGACTGCTCCCTCCAAAACACCGTAAAATGTTATTTACACACACAGACAGGAACACAAAGACTCAGAAGACAAAGAAGGTGAGTCAGGGTCAGGATTTGAACTCAGCTCCCCACACAAAACTCTGATACACTTCCTCTTTTCCACTATTTAATTCCACTGTGAACTTGGTGCTGGTAAAGTTCAGTTACAGCAGCTGAGAAACCAACTGGCCAAACAAAACTGGCCACAACTGAAGGGAAAGTAAATAATAAATATGTCAGAGGAAGTACTGATAGAAGACAAGTATGAGAATCATAGAATGGTTTGGGTTGGAAGGGACGTTAAAGATCACCTCATTCCACCTCCTGCCATGGGCAGGGACACCTTCCACTAGCCCAGGCTTCAAGCCCCATCCAACCTGGCCCTGGGCACTTCCAGGGATGGGGCAGCCATAGCTTCTCTGGGCAACCTGTGCCAGAGCCTCACTAGCCTGAGAGGGAATAATTTTTTAGTATATCTAACCTAAATTTCCCCTTTTTCAGTTTCAACACACTACTCCTTGCCCTATCACTGTAGTTCCCGATGAAGAGTCCCTCTCTGGATTCCCTGCAGGCCCCTTCAGACACTGAAGACTGCTGCAAGGTCTCCACACAAACTTCTGTTCTCCAGGCTGAACAGCCCTGAATGACTGAGAATAAACATTTTTCCTATTGTTTTAATTGTTTTTTTTTTTTTTTTTTTTGTTTCCTAACCAATACGGCTCTTAAAATTACTATTAATAAATGATCTGACCTAATCTAGCAAAGTAAATGCTCTTCAAGGATGAGCATTTCTCAGCCACAAGAGAATCACAAATCACAGAGCTTAAAGAGACCTCAAGGTCCTGTCAAGGTGTATGTGTTCAACAACAGCTCCTTCATCCTCTTGTCATGGATCATCAGGATTAGAGTTTGGGCTAGCATGCAGTTTATGAGGATTTGGAGATCTTCTGGCACTGACACATACAAAACAAGTGCTGTTCACATTTTTATGTGTCTCTAAACAATTCAATTTACATCAGAGAATCCTAGAGCCCTTTAGCCAAGCCAAGGACAGTGATCCCCACACACAGACTTTCCCACTTGCCTCACACATGTCTGATTTCTTTGGCCCTGGGCTGCTGGAGTCGGCGCTGGCCCCTTCAGCCGGGCTGTGCGAGCGGATCCGGCTGCTCATCTGAATCCCACCTTCCTCCTCCTCCGCCTGCTCATTCTGCCCGGAGATGTCCCCGCTGCCGGCGCCCTGCGGGAGCGGCGAGTGCAGGACCTCGGTGCAGAACAGCGTGCGAGGGCCGTGGAGCTCACAGAAATGGCACAGGGCAACGATGGCGTTCATAGTGAGGGCTCAGCACGGCCGCCAGGCCTCCTGCAGCCAGGGCAGAGCACGCGGTCAGCACACGGGATACCACGGCATCTCTCAGGCCTCACTGCTGCCAGTGCTGCTCTGCATCCCACCAGGAGCAGCTGGCCTTAAGCTCAGCCTGAGACTGAGACCTCCAAGACCATCAAGTCCAATCTGTGACCGATCCCCAGCGTGTCACCCAGACCAGAGCACTGAGTGCCGTGTCAGTCTTTCCTTAAACACCTCCAGGGATGGTGACTCCAGCACCTCCCCGGGCACTGCACTGATCCAGGACCAACCTTCTGTTTGCTGATGGGATGGCCCTGAGCAACCCAACCTGCCATGCCCAGATGCTGGACGCTGATCCAGGACACCTCAGGCGCCGTGGGGGTGAATGGGGCTGGCCAAATCCCTCATGCCTGGATACCGCCAGTATTACAGGGACAGGTTCAGGGAATCCCAGAATAGTTTGGGTAGGAAGCGACCTTGAAAATCACCCAGTACAACCTCCTGCCACAGGGCAGGGACTCCTGCCACAGGGCAGGGACACCTTCCACCAGACCAGGGTGCTCCAAGCCCCGTCCAACCTGGGGCTGGACACTTCCAGGGATGTGGCAGCCACAGCTTCTCTGGGCAACCTGTGCCAGGGCCTCCCCACCCTCACAGGCCAAATTCCTTCCCAATATCCTATCTAACCCTGCTGTCAGTTTGAAGCCGTTCCCCCTTGTCGTGTCATTCCAGACCCCTGTAAATAGTCTTGTCCCATCTTTCCTGTAAGTTCTAGTTAGGTACTGGAAGGCCACAATTAAGTCACCCCGAAGCCTTCTCCTTTCTAGGCTGAACAATCCCAATTCTTCCAGCCTTTCCTCAAAGGACAGGTGCTCTTCCCCCCCTAAATCAACGTGATAGCCTCCTCTGGATCAAGGCTGAGCTCAGACCAGATCCCCCGTGCCCGGAGCCTCAGGCCGGAACGGGCCGGCGCTGCGGAGCACCCACGGACCCGAACGCCTCAGGCCCTGCCAGAGCCAGCCTGTCCCGCCGGATCCAGTGTCCGGTTCCCCGTGCCCCGTCACCCCCGGCCCGGCCCCGGCTGCCCGTGCCCGGAGCCCCCGCTCACCGCGGCTCCCCCGGCCCGTCCCGAGTCCGCGGGCGCCTGACACCGACTGACCCACCGGCCGTACCACCCCCACCGCCAGCTGGGGGGGGGACAGGGACAGACAGCTCCTCGCCAGCGCGCCCGCCACCGCCGCGGAGAAGCGAGAAGATGGAGAACAAGGTAGCAGAGAGAGAGAGAGATGAGAAGCCCGTTCGTACCGCGGGACTGAGCTGGCCGTCCCGCCGCTCTCCCGGGGAGCCGCCACCCCCCGGCTGCTGCAGTGGCTCGGCCCAGGGCCGCCCTGTCCACAGGGGCCGGGCGGAGCCATTATCTCAAAGAAGGGGGGAGTAAGGAGGGCTGGAAGGCGCATCCTCCCCTCCCGCGCTACACCTGCCCAGCTGTCACAGCGCAGAGCGGAGCAGCGCTGTTCCATCACCGGGGACACCAGAAGGGACCAGCGATAGCCAGCGACCCGCGGGGGCCGCCCCGGGAGCGGGCGGCGCTCCCCCCCCGCGGGGTGGTACGGGCCGCGCTGTGGGTCACGTGACCCGCGGGCTCTGGGAGGGGAGCCGGGGCGGCCGCGGGCGGAGCCGGGGCCGGGGCCGGGGTCACCGCCACCGGAGGAGCCGGGGCCGGGGCCGGGGCCGGGGCCGGGGCCGGGGCCGGGGCCGGGGCCACCGGAGGAGCCGGAGCCGGGGCCACCGCCACCGGAGGAGCCGGGGCCGGGACGGCGTCTGCCGCGTTAACGAGCTTCGCCACCGGCTGTCGCACGGCCCCTTCCCGGGACTTTGCCTGGCCTCAGGGCGGTGCCGTGTTCTCCGCAGACTCGGCGCGACTTCTCTATTGGAGACTCGGCACCCAGCGTCTGTGTTAATTCCTTAAAGTGCTTAGAACGTAAGATTATGGCAGATGGAGGTTTCAAAATATTGCCGTTTCCCGATTTATAAAGCGGCTCTGTGGAAGTGTTTGCACAGGTACAGCCCGGGAAGGGCAGGGGAGCAAACGCCCAAGTTAAACCTGTTCAGGTTCTTCATTTCCATTAAACAACTCCTGTTTCTCTTCAGGGTATCACATTTAAGTATTAAAAGATTATTTGCCTCTAAGAATCTATGACGGAAAGCTAAACCAAATTCCATGTGAACTATTAGCCTTCAAAATAATAAAGTACCAGATTCCTCCCTGCCCCTTGGAGTTGCCACTTTAAGAGCTTTAAATACCTGAATCTGAACAAAAATAGTAAATTTTCAAGTAGATAACAGCATAGATTATTCAGCTGAGTAAAACTTGTACTTTAATCCCAAGAAAGAGCAGCTATTGCTGATACCACTACAGGACACACCTCTGGATCCAAGCACAGCCACACATGGACTAATAATTACATCTCTGATTAAAACAATAGCCAGGCGGTCAGCAAGATGGATTATTACAGAAACAAAGAGCTCAGACACAAATCCCAGAATGGTTTGGGTTGAAAGGACCTCATGGACCATCCCATTCCAAGCCCCTGCTGTGGGCAGGGACATCTTCACTTGCTCAGAGGAAAAGCGTTCCATCCAAAATCCCAAAGCTCATCTCAGACAAGGACCTGCAGCAGCACTTCTCAAGAAGGACACTAAAGATTATTTCTAGTTGGAATTGCTCAGCAGAGCTCTGAGAAGTCACCAGCAGGGTTTGAGCACCTGTGGAGCAGAGGGCACTGCCACACACAGCAGGCAACCAGCAGCCTCGTCAGTCAGCCAAAATCACCTCCTGAAAAGCAACCAGAACAAAGAGATCCCCCCAAAAAAACTAAGGAAACCCCAAATAGAAAAAACCTACAATCTCATTTAAGACAAACTAAGAACCACTCGTTTGTTATCTTTATTTTCCAATAGTACATTTAAACAATTTCTCAGGACTAAGCTCCCGGGCCAGCGTGGCCAGGCGGAGAACATTTCCTAGGTTGTACAGATGGCCTGTGACAACACAAACACGGGGCTGTGCCTGTGCTGTGGCACACACAGGGGAGCTGTGGAGGAGGAGGCAGCTGCAGTTACACCATGGCTCCGCAGAGGTCACGCCCTGGGGCTCCTCAGTGGCACAAAACCAGGAGTGGGGGTTGGTTGGACACAGCTTCCAACCATTCCTTCTTAGAAACATTTCAAAATCTCAGCGTGACTGGCCTAGAGACCCCTCCTGTGGCTATGAACTGCAGCTGCACATCTAATGCTGCCTTCAGAAGCGCATTTTGTGTCTTTGCTAATTAAAATGCATCCAAATCAGAGTCAGATATCAAAGCATGCACTCAGTATTCCCTGGACACATCTTGTGACCATGCAGGGTGGGAAGGAACAGCCATGGGACCTCTGAGAGTCCAAGCTGGGAGCAGCACAGCACACAGTGTTCCTAGATTTCAGCAAAAGTCCTTTCCTGCAGTAAATACAAATTAAAACCAGAAAGCCCAAGTGTTCTCGAAGCCTCTCAGCTGACCACAGCCCAGGCAATTAGTTCCAAGACTTGGAAGGAGCTGCTTCATTAAAATTCTGACTTAATTTCAGCGCTATCTCAAGACATGCAGATGCCAGACCATGTCTGTTTATCAAACTAGGACTTAAAAGCCTTTCCCTGGAGCACTTCTGGTGAATGCTTTATCTACTGATTCTACAGGTGGGACCTGACTTTGAATTTCTAACAGAATTCAGACATTAACAGCACAGACAGAAAAGGAACCTCAGCAGTTCTCTAACTTTAAAAGCATTTGCCCTCTTAAAAATCAGATAGATAATGGAATATATCACTTTAAACTATTACACAGCTATTTTTGCCATCCTTTTGATGTGAGCATGGATTTGCTTTATCTACTTTGGGCAAGAAAAGAGAAAAATCTAGAGCTATTCACCAGCTGCATGGATTAGCTTGCTTCTAATTCCACAGCTGGAAAACCATCCTGCAGATCTCAGCAGGTAAATCCATGCTCACTAATAGGAACTAGGAGTGTAAAAATGGACATTCCTGTTTTTTTTCTGACTCCATGACAGCATCCTGAATACATTCTCCCCTGGCAAGGGAGCCACTGGCAAGGAGAGTTGAGCCAGGCACATTTCTGGATGGGTGGGATTTGGGGTCAGTTGTTTGCAGTCCCTTCTGTGAGTGCCTCATGTGGTTGTAACAACCACCCTGTTTTGGGCTCAAGCCACAGCATCACTAATTACTCATTTAACACTTCCATGGGACCAGAGGGGGAAATGGTGTACGTTCAGCATTAAAATCACTGCAGGATTAATGAGGCTAAAAACCTTCAAAATCATAGATCTCTTCTAGTTACAAGACTTGTGAGTTATGGAAAACCCCAAGATTTTGCTTAAAGATCAGATATAGAAGTTGTCCCAATGGAATTCTCTCAGGCAGGAAGTGATGAGCTACTCACACTATGGACCTCCACTGTGTTCACTACTAAACTGCTATTTTATACTTTTAAAAAACATCCTCCACACCACCAACCACAACCTGGGACACCTCTCTTCACCAGAAGGCAGCACCCTGCTGCCACAGAGGCTCTGCTAGACTTGTGACACCGCTTTTAAGTGAAAACCCCAACGCTTCTCTATCAACACTGGAAGCACAAATGGAATATTTTCAACCTCAGGTGACCTCAATACATAGAAACTTCACACAGCAAGAGCCAGGAATGCTCAGCTCCCACCTGGAAAAAAGCTGGCAGGGCAGCAGGAGCAAGCAGCTCCTGGTCAGGTGTTTCAGTAGGAAGCAGTGGCTGTTGAGCTTCTTGTTTTCTGACTTGATGACAGGTTTATTTCTGCCTGACAGGAAGGTGTTTAAACAGTGAGAATCTTCAGATACACGAGAATGACAGAAAATTAAACAGCCTGGTGATTTAAGGGGTGAAGCACTTCAAAGAATCCAATAACAAAGTTTGAAGTTTAAAATAGGAAATTAAAAACCAGGTACCATTCCAACACATTATATCTGAATAAAATCCTGCATTTTGAGAGCTGTATAGAAATCTATTCATGTTCCATGCAGAAATACTGGTTTCCACCAAAGAAACTATCAGCCTGTTGAATACCTTCATGCCAGTTGCACAGGAACAAACATTTAAATTTCTTTCAATGTAAACAACTTCCTATCTAGAATCCTCCAGTACACCAATGTTTTCCAAATATCCTTTTGTTTAGGTCTAATAAGTTTCATCTAAGAGCAAATAATATTAGCAGATATTTTGCAACAGAAACTTAAAATCATAAACAGCTGTCACGTATGTTTTCCATATATGATTCTTACTTTGTAGCAAACTTCCTTACAAGGACACATTGATATCCTCATCCTTTTGGGAAGAACAGTTCTTATTTCCTCATTTAACAGACAGCACCAGCTACATTGGGCATATGCAAATTCCCTACATTATGATTTGCTTGAACTCCACCCCTCTGCCCCCACCACACATGATAAATCTGCACTTTGAGCCAACTTTAAATACAGAATAATGAACCAATAATTATCTTGTAAGTGAACCAACACTAGTTTGTATTCTTCCCTGAATAACACTTTCTTTTGCAGAAGAGAAGGACTGCTACAGAAACACGGCAACATTCAAACCCTTTAAAACAAAAGGTAGATTATTTAATGCATTAACAATGTTAATCTGAAGATAAATAAATCCACAACAGACTTTCAAGTTTCTTTTGAGATTTCCTTTTTCTTTGCAGAGAATACTTCTGATATTATACAGTACTGAGAGGGTGTTCTTTTATTTTCTTAATGTCCAGGTGAAAAGCAAAGCTCAGTTCTCTCTGCTCTCTTTGTGGAACTCCTCAATGCCCTGTTCCAGGCGTGATTCTTTCATAAGCTTTTACTTGAAAGTGGAGTGGTGAGCAACATTAATTTCAAGAATAACTGGATGGTTTGGTCCCTGAGTCATCTTCTTGAGAGCCCATACTCTGAAAGGGAGAGAGTCAGTTCTGTTCAGAAACAGGTCTGCAGGCTTGAGAATGACAGTTCTTTGAAGTGAACAGGGAGGAAAATAAAGTGCCTATGAAATAACATGCACTTAATTTTCTGGTTGAAATCACTGCAGGATTAATTAGAGAAAAGCACCTTCAAAATTAATAAATTATCTTTATGATGTGCCATGATGTTTATGCACATATTATTAATAATGTATAATAACAACACTGTAAATACTGACATTCAGTACAACATACTCACTGCACTGAATGAATCTCTTGCATACTCTGACAAGACATTAAATCCATTACCTTCTGCACAAACTGAGGGTTCACAGTGATCTCTTGATCCATGGCTTTCAGTCGTTCATCAAGCTCTATACATTTCAGCATCTTAAAAATATGTATGAAATTGATTACTTTGTCCAGCTTGTACCTGATCTTCAACACATTTCACAGCTGTGCCATGTAGAACAAATAACTTTTGCCACCACTAGTTCCACATCAAAATGTTCTCATCCCTCACCTCCCAAACAAAAGTGTCAGACCATTTTTTATTCCCTTCATTTGATCCATGTCTTCCTAATAGCCCTTTTTAAGGTCACTGATAGGCAGTCCCCTGAGGCTCAACCACCTTAACCTACAGGCAGGTTATTGAGAGCCAATGGAAGTGATCCTTCAAGTTTTAAACTCTAAAAACAATCTTTCTAATCCGTTCAAGGATCTTCCCATCACCAACAGCAAGCAGTCAGTATCCTGAAACAGCTCAAGCTGTACAGGACAAAACAGGGAACACACTGAGAGAGAGTATTAATCTAAAACCCATGAAAATACTGTGAAATAGTAATATAGTGATTTAAGTCCTCACTCTCTATATCTAAGTTACTGGCTTCTGCCAGTAGTTACAAGACTAGTAGTTACAGGTGCTTCTGCCAGCACCTCTCTGATTACAGTCTAAGGTTCTTTGGTAAGAATTCCAAAAGCAGTAAAAGATTTACCTCCTGATCAATGTTATGAAGCATAGCTGGATTGTTATATTTTTCAGGATTATCATGGAAACAGACCATACCATCTTTCTGATTAATACTTGCAAAGATTTCACCATCTTCTATCTGAAATGACAGAGGGTTTAATAGAAGTTATCACCAAGAACAGAATTTCAGGTAACTACAAAACACAGAGTCTTTGTGGAATTGCTTGGTTGCTTTTATTTCCCACAGCTTCCCAAAACCACTATTCATGCCTTATCTTACAATCTTTTTAGATTTTTTGAGAACAGTCTCAACACCACAGCAGACTGGCAGCATTTCCTCCACCCTGAAGAAGAGCTGCTCAGACTGTGCACTGCCAACCCAAACACTGATTTTGGGATAGCTTCCCCAAGCCAGAGGTCTTACCATGTGGAGGACGTATTTTTCTGCTTCTTGGGGCCCCGACAGCTGCACTCGACTTGCCATGTCTTGTAATGACAATGTTAAAAACGTCTGAAATTTAGAAAGTTTTGAAGTGTTAAAACTGGATGTTAAGGATTTTCTTGTTGATGCTTCATGGCCTATGTAACCTGACTGTGGAAGTCTGATGGGAAGGAACAAGTGGAACACAGAGTTATTGAAGAGTGAGAGTGAGTCAGTTCTTCCTTCAGACATTAATTTGTTACACTGAGCACATAGGGAGTCATTACTCATTCCTGCAATTTCATTCTACACCAGACAGTCCTGACCATGTCCAACCTCTTTCTCTCACCTTTTTACACAAAAAAAAGTGACACTCCACCCCTTGAATTTCCTTCAAGAGATGCATCTACAAAGCTCCTTATGAGATTTTTTCTACTGCAACAAATATTATTTGAGCTTGCAAAAAAACCTGCTTTCCCCAATCGCCTTTCAGGATTAATCTGATCTCTCAGCTGAAGGGGCAAATCACTTCAGTGCTTCTGTTTTTCCTTTTATTTCAGACATTTCCAAAATCTCTCCTATTCGCTCGCTCCTTTCTAATGAAGTGGCCTGTAAAGTTCAGTTTTCTTATTTTTTGAATAGGGATGAAGGTCACTGTGTTGCAGCGCTCACTTTTTTGATTATCTATGAAAACACCACAGGCAACCACCTCTGACAGACAGACTGAATCACCTTTTAAATAATGCATAAGCAGCCAACTGATTTGTTTTCCTATACAGAGCATTCTGGTCTCCTTTGTTTCAGACACAAATCTCAGTTTAAGTAATTTCTCTGCCATATTACTATGTTATCATTTAGCTCTAAATTGAATATATTTCAGAAATACACACTCACAAAGGAAAACTGTTCACTGTTTCTCTTACCTTGGTTAGCCTCTGAATATTCTTTTTGTAAAGAGATGACAAGCATTGCTTAACCAGCCCCATATTGTTATCTCTTGTGAAAGTTTCACTGTGTTTGTTCACCAGATTTCGAAGCTCCGAGGGTTTATTGGTTGAATAAACTTGTGCTAATTCATGGTAAGCATTGCTAAGAGGCTGCAATTAGAAAAATGAGAACCCTTCTTGAAGAACACAGTGTTCACCCAGCCTCACAAAACCTATTCAGTGCTCCGACATTAGAAGCCATGCAGGCATTGAAGAAAATTTAAGTAGCTTGGGCATTTCTCATAAAAAAGACAGGGTGTCTATACATGGCTTTATGGCAATGACAGACCCTCACACACTAAAATCTGTATTACTGCAGTGCAACATTTATTAAACATCATTCCAGGACCTCTATGTGACAGTTTTAATTACAGCAGTGTGAAAAAACTCTCTCAGCTGACCAGCTGAGGTAAGTATTGCCCTAAGACATCCATCCTTGACCACTTCAGGTCACAGCATCAACAGCAGAGACTCAGAGGGTGAAACCAGTTCACCTAAACTACCTTAAAATGTTATCAGCTTTTTTATTAGTCTCTGAAGTTAGAAGAATTTTGGAACTCTCTAGAATTTTGGTCACAAACCAACAAACTCGGTGTTAAATAAGAACTAACTTTAGAAGTGTGTTACTTAGGATCAGAACTCTCTCAGGAGCAGTTTTGTCTCCCACCCTACACCTCTTAATCTGAATGCTTACAGACTCCAAACTCACAGTTTTTTTCAGAAGCTTTTATTCTTTAAAAAGCTGGGATTTGGGAATAAACTGTTTAGCATTTTGTGCTTCAATCAGATGAAGTTACAGGTCAAATCTTTTCATAATGACACTGCAGCTTGAAAGTCAATTGAAATCTGAGTATTTTTAAAATTTTAACATAAAAAGCTATAAAGGAATGTGCAGTATCAGTGAAAAGAATACTGATTAGTACTATTCAACACTGAAGTTTTCCCAGATTTTAAAAACCTGTATCAGGATTTTAAAAACCTGATTAACATAATACAATCATAGAATGGTTTGGGTTGAAGGAACCTTCAAGTTCATCTTACTCCAAACCCCTGCCACGGACAGGGACACTTTCCACTGTTACACATTTACAAATTCAGATTTGTTGATCTTTTATTTAGATGCATTTGCAATACTTACCTTAATGAATCTACCAACTATCTGGGAAGTGTATTTTGGTAGCTGCTGAACTTTACCAAGCAGTATCAAAGAAACTAGGATATACTTTTTATATGATTCCAACATAATATGACTGACTGCCATGGCTGGAGTAGTTATTGCCTAAGCAAAAGAGAAAGAAGTGGAACAGAAATTTAGTCTGCTTATTGGTAGATCCTGGTAGTTACTGCATGAATAAAAAACTCAATTTCAAGCTGCATGTAGAAAGGATACAGTGACATATGAAATTCTCCTTTGAGTGCTGAAGCTTAACTAACTTCTGTCAAAATTAATTATCCAGATATTCACGAAAGAAAGGAAGTTTTATACAAGCTACTCAAAACATATCACATTACAGTGGTGCCTGTCTTAAAATAGATCTGCTCAGATAGAATCAAAACTTCCTTCTTTGGAATATAGCTAAAGTTGTACCAGAAATCACCTGTAGCTACCCGTGAACCTGGATTTACACAGACCTTCAAAGAGGTTTTATAAAGCTATTACATTGTCAGAGGTCTGCAGAATAGGGAAAAAGGATTTTAGTTCACTATGATACTGGAACTACTCAAGAGCTGACCTTCATTTACAAAAAAGAAAAATGCTGCACCAATTTGTTTTGCACGTTTCACAGCATTCCCCTCATACACAAGATTTTCCTAATTTTACTATTTTTATTTCCTGCCCAGATAAAGCAAAACCAGCAAATAATATAACAGCATTGAAGAAATATAAGTCCTCTCATAAAAGTAGCAAAAGCCTTATTTTTTAAGGACAATTTTTAAAGGACATGCAACCGTGTGTCAGCCCATGACCTGTTTCTGTGCTGCAGTTTCAAGCAGGCAGCTGAAAAATATTTATATTGAGATAAATTTAACATCACTCTTTGAGCTGCACAGCTTTATGGTGCAACAAGGCTGTGAGAGACTTTCTTAAAGGAAAGACAGCCTGCTTGTGCCAGTTCAAAGGTGCTGTGCTTTCTCAGCACTATTACACATCTGCTTCTGCCTTTCCAGACATCACACTTCAGACTTATGGTTTCATTTCAAGTTACCTGTTCATAAAAGTAGAGTGCTCTTTCAAAGTTCTTTAGCCCAGTGTATATCATCCCACCATAGTAGTAGTAACATAAAAAGTGCTTCGCATCATATGCCCCATTCTCTTTACAAATATCCATCATGTCCACATCTAGATACGGGAGGGCAGGTTTAAAGCATTTTGCTAACAAACAGAGCTACAAGAAAATAAATCAAGTTTTCATAAATTAGCCATTTCCATTCAAGTTTCCATGAGAAGGAATTGAAACTAAATTAGTTAGTACTACTGCATAAATATCACTCTCCCACGAATGAAAAAACAGAGCATGTCAGTAGTGGAATAACACAAGTTGAAAATCTTTAACACAGATATGAACTGTTATAAAATTATCTGACTCCTAAAGAAATTAAACTCTGACAAAGCTGTTTGAAACTCCAGGACTGCCAGACTACTGTGCTGGCAGCACTAAATATTGCTCTGAACATTCCTGTCCAACCCTAAATCCCAGGAGCCAAGAATGAGACAGAAATACAAATCCAGGCCAAAGACACCAAGACAAACATGTCTTTTGTCAGACTTGAGCAGACAGTAGCTGGATATTACACTGATACCACCCAAGGTAAGTTCAGTGTGACTTTCAGACCAGAGAGGACTTTCTGAAGTCATCAACAAAATCAAAGATCTGAGGACATGCACTGAACATTTAAAATTAATAATTAATCTGTGTATCAGATTTGGATTTTATTTCATTACATCATATTATTTAATACTGGTAAAAAACCAAACATAACAAAGATCCAGTTGAAAATCCATTCTTACACTGCTATGTGTGAACATACATTTCCTTGAAGTTTTATAGGTATTTTATAAGCTTTTATTCTCACAAAAAGCCCTTGTGATCCCCTTACCTGGCAGAGATCTGCGTGTATTGAGGTCAGCTGGTTTGTGTTCATCTGCATCTTGTCTATGGCTTGTCTGAGAATGCTAATTCCTCGCAGGGGCTGTCAGAAATTACATCTCTTTCAGATAATTTCTCATAGATGGCAGCACATTGGATCTTATGTTGACACTTACAAATGAAAAATAACACTAATTGACAGGTTCCATTAAGTAATAGTTAACTTGAGGTTCCCTTTTTGCAGGATATTGCAGTCTCTTGGAAAATAAAATTAACCTTGGCTATCCAATTTCTCCTGATAAAGTCCTCAGTTCTGCTCCACAAAGCCAATCTAACCAGGAAATAGTAATCTGTATCAATAAAAAACCTTCCTTGAGTCCATCCAAACTCCCAACAAATACTAAAGACAAGGTTCTCACTTCACTCCACTTAGAAGTAGAGATCAATCTGGTCTCAGGCTAGACTTCACCAAAGTGGCCTGGAAAAGTCAGGATTTTAGCAACAAAACCACTGGTCAAGTATTTGTTAATCAAGTTTCCTGCATATTTTAAGGCATTTCATTAAGAACATTATGTAACACCAGTGAGAGTAACACTGAAACTAAAATCACTGACTCAGCAGTGCTAATAACCCTTGCAGCTCCCTCCTCTACTCATGCATTGTCTGAAGAACATTCTTGGTACTAGAGATCTCCTATTTCGTGTGGGAGAACATGTTTTTAGGTGACTTTTCTCCCCCAAAAATTATCTTCCTTAGGTTTTCCTTAGAGAAATCTTAGAGGTTTGATTTTGGTTCATTACCTTTCAGTAAACTTAACAATTAAAGAGCTGTATAAAAACACTTGATGTGAAGTTAGTGGCAAATCTTTATGGAGTAAGAGGCTGGTAACACCCCCTTTAAGCCTTGGGTATGGAGTAACCCATTTGTACTAGATGGTTCTTGCTCACCTGTTTTCTCTCCACAAGGGCATTTGTTAACTGGTGGCACAGGCCAGCAACTAGACACAGTAAAAAACAAACAAAAGAAACACCTCAGTGAAAAAAATCAGTATTAACAAACTATCCAAAAATATATCAAGCCTGAAATGAGGCTTAACTTACAAGTGTCTGTTGCATATCTAATGTGTTCTCCATTGCAAGTGCTGATAAAAAGCTGCACCTGTGAGAATAACGTTTCGAAGTCAGGGATGCTGGGCATAGAAAACTTCACAAACCTGAAAAAAAAGAAACAAACAGTTTAGCATTTATTGCTTGGAGGTTCGTAACAAAAGATTAATTTTCGTTGCTAAGTCTCTGCATGTAGGTTCTTGCAAACAAATCCTAAGTGCTTATGAGACATGGCATAGGATTTCCCCAGTAGCTGCACAACAACATCTGAAAACACCTTTTAATGCAAAACATAATTATCAATTTAGTGCAAACTACAATGGCAAAGATAATTTTCAGTATTATCAGCATTTTGTTTTGAAAGAGTAGTAGAACAAGTGCTAGAATTCTGATCTTTCCCTTAAAAGAGAATTTTAAAATAGCAGTGAAACATGCAGATAGTTCACTTGACGTCAGATACAGCCAGTTGGAACTAAATATCTTCACCTTAGTTCAGCATCCCCAAGGCAACTCAATTTTATCTTAAACTCCAGACAGCAGCAGGAGTCTCAGTGCTGTCTACAGAAAAATGCCCAAGACCCATGATAAAAGCCTGTTTCTGACTGGAATAAAACATCTTGCTCCATGCTTACAGTTCAGTGAAAATATGCCCTGAAAATAAAAGTTTTAAAAGCTCCTTCTATGTATTTTTTTCTGAACACATATAGAAAAACACTTATCATGGAATCCCAGAATGGTTTGGGTTGGAAGGGACCACAGATTCCATCCAGTTCCAATCCTTGTCATGGGCAGGGACACCTTCCACTATCCCAGGTTGCTCCAAGCTCTGTCCAAGCTGGCCTTGGACACTCCCAGGGATGGGGCAGCCACAGCTTCTCCAGGCAACTTGTGCCAGTGCCAGAACAAAAAGCTTTGCTTGACTGACAGTTCAGCTCATTGCCTGAAGTTCTAGTATTTACTTAAAAGCAAGCAACACTTACAAGACAGCAAGAACACCTAGTGAGTGTTCCTGCACATCCAGGGCACCAAGCACTGTATCCAGATGGGAAAGATTTTTTGCTAGCAGCTCTCCACTTTTATTGATCAGTTCACAAAGCTGGGTCATTTGCCCTGAAAAATAAAAAGCATTGTTGTCAAAGCCTAATTAGAGTACATTTACCCATTCCCACATCTCCCCTCATGTAACAGCAGGAAATAATAGTATCACCCCAAGTTTTAATTTTCTTTAATAAAACAGGCATTAATTTTCTGCCCACCACATTTTTTTTAATATAAAACAAATACCAGAGCTTGTTCCTTGCTGGTCCTCAAGCACTACCCAACTTTCAGGTCTGCTCATAAGCATTTTTTTGAAGTAGACATTAAAGTTACAATTAAATACCTACAACAAAAGTATTTAAAAACCTGTCCTTAAATTTACTTCGTACAATTAAAACTACAATGTTATTCTATATGCTGTGTGCTATACACACAGCATGAAAAGTGACTACTTTGAATGAGGAAGGTATGGCAAGCCCCAAAACCCCTATAAAAGAAAGCAGATCCATTCCCATGAGCTGCTTTCAAACTCTTCCTCTCCAGCAATTAACTGAATGAATTAAAACTACGTCCTTCTGAAACAGAGTATTGTTTCAATGTTCAATCCTTGCAGATTAGAGAGAAAAAACAGAGGTTCTCTCACCCTTAACAAGTCTCCATAAAATGAGGAATAGTTCCTCCATTCAGAGAGATTTACACTACCCTCAGTGTAGTGGTCTTTTCTTTGAGAATGGAAAAGCAGGGAAATTCTAGCAATGAAATGTTCATTTTGAAGTGACAGAGGGATCAAAATTCCAAATGGGAGACCAGAGCCCAGAAACTCGCCTCCATATGGGGAACCATTCTCCTCCATATGGAATTAAGAAAAGGCACAAGCATGGGAAGGAATGGGGCTTGTAAAACTCTCTGTGCTTTGATCATGGTGCTCAGGCACTGCAAAACCCTCATTCTGGTGTCCTCCCTATTCCAGAAATCCACCCCTTCTACAAAACAAAACAAAATAAACCCCAAACAGACTCTGAGCAAACTGGTCTAGTGGAGTGTGCCCCTGTCCATGGCAAGGGTTGGAAAGAGATGGCCCTTAAGGTTTCTTCCAACCCAAACCATTCTGGGATTCTGTGATCTATCTCTCTACCCACACACATGTACGAACAATTTACATCTAAGCAGAAATTCCAGTACCAGGCCCAGCTAAATGTCCCTTCCCAGGTGGCCAAATGCCAGCCAGGAACCAGCCCAAGTACACACACATTGCTCCTGAGTGCTCTCATGTCCAGCTGCTGGCTCTGGATTTACTTTCACAGAATCCCAGAAGGGTCTGGGTTGGAAGGAACTTCAAAGATCATCTCATTCCATCCTCTGCCATGGCAGGGACACCTCCCACTGTCCCAGGTTGCTGCAAGCTCTGTCCAAGCTGGCCTTGGACACTTCCAGGGATCCAGGGGCTGCCACAGCTTCTCTGGCAATTCTGTGCCAGGGCCTGCCCACCCTCACAGGGAAGAATTCTTTCCTAATATTCAATCTAACCCTACTCTCTGATTATTATGAAGCCATTCCCCCTTTCCTATCCCTCCAAGCCCTAATAAATAAGTCTCTCCTCATCTTTCCTGTTGCTCCCTCCAGATCCTGGAAGGCCACAATTAGGCCACCCCAGAGGCTTCTCTTTTTTCCAGGCTGAACAATCCAGATTCTCACAGCCTTTCCTCAAAGCTCCATCCCTCCAATCATCTCGGTGGCCTCATCTGGACTTGCTCCAACAAGTCCATGCCCTTACTGTGCTGGGAGGGACTTTCTCACAGGGAACATCTCCCTGGCTCACCCCTAATTGGGGAACTTCCATAAAGCCAACCAGTCTCCCCTTGAGCCTTCTGCATCCCCAAAACTCTGTGACAGAAAGTTCTCCAGCTCAACTGCAGGAGTACAAAGATCCATCTTCCATCTCGGTTTGTACCCACACCCTGCAGGAATAAATTGTCTCTAAAGCAGAAATACTTTGTATTTATTATGTGAAAGCGGAGTAGGAGAAAGCTGGAGCTCAACCCAAGAACTGCAAGAGATAAAACCTGGGGCCATGGTGGGAAACATCAATTTTTGATCAGCTTCTGGGAGGAAACATCCTAGGCAGAGACGAGTCAGAACACATTTCACAGAGCATCAACACACAGGGGAAGTTCAAGAACCAGGAAACGCTGCGCCCACACAGAGTAAAATTAGGAGTTTGGCAGTAACACTGAGGAATTCCAACTGTGATTATTAAAACCCTTTGTGGACACGTGGGAAGTCTCAGATCTGTCACACAGTTCCGTGGTGGGGCGGCACTCTCTGTCCATGCTCTGCTTGCAAACGTAGAGCACGGACACTTAGACAATTCAGAAATATATTTTAAACCACACTTATCACAACCTGCCCGCTCAATACGGAGGTGACAGGCTGGGCCGCACGATCCCATTTAAAGCCCAAGCGATGCTCGCTCCTCCCCCTGTTTTAAAGGCTCAGATTTTGGCAGGATCACCGGTGCGGGCTCCGCTACCGAAACCACCCCCTGGGAGAGCTCCGTGAGAGCACCGCCGGCCCCTCGTGCCCTGCCACACCGCCAGCATCCTTTCGGGGCTGTCCCGAACTAACCCCGGCACGGCCCCCGCCGCCCCGGGGGTGCAGCAGCCCGGACCCGCGCCTGAGGCAGCGCCGTGCGAGCGGGCAGGCCCCGGCCCGCCGCGCCGCCACCCGCGCGGTCTGACGAGCTCCTCGGGTCTCCGCCGTCCTCCCTCGGCCCCGCGGGCCCGCCCCGTCCTCCCGGTGCCCCCGGCCGGCCCCGTCCCCCTCACCCTGGGCCGAGAGCTGCCGGACGCTGTTGACGAACTGCTCCAGGGCCGACGCCATCTTGGCGGCTCGCGCCGCGGCCGCGCGCGCGCTGAGGGGCGGGGCGGGGCGGGGGGAGCGGCGCGCGCCGGGGAGCCGCCGCCCGCCGCCCGCCAATGAGGGGCCGCGGCGGGGGCCGCGCGCCGCCCGCCGCCCGCGCGCCGCTTCCGCCGCCTCTCGCGAGAAGCGCGGTCGCCATGGCAACCGCCGGGCCCGCGTCAGGCGCGCGGGAGGGGCCGTGACTCAGCAGCGCCGGAGGAGGAGGAGGGGGGGGAGCGGTGGTGACGTCATGTCCCGTCAGCACTCGGCGACACGAGGCCTGTCGCGACAGCGGCCCCGTGTGATAAGGGACCCCCCCTGCGCCGCGGGGCGCACAGCGACACCGCGCCCTCCCCGACACGGGTCCCTCCCGCCGCCCGCGGGCCGGGAGGTGAAGCCCACCCGAATGGCGGCGCTGCACCAGCAGAGGTTTCACCCCTTTTGTCCCCCCTGACGGGGCCTCGCTGTGGTGGTGGCGGGCTGATGGCGTGGAGTGCTCGCTCTGGTGTCGGGGAATGAACACATGGATCTGTGTTTTCCGTCCCTCGGGAGCTGCAGCAGCGTGTCCCGGAGCTGTTGCAGGCAGGGAATGTGTTCAGGATCCATGAATATAGTGGAAGTGGAGATCACAGAATCGTAAAATATCCAGAGCTGGAAGGGACCCACAGGGATCATCCAGTCCAGCTCCTGGCCCTGCACAGGACAAGCCCGAAATCCCACCCTGTGCCTGAGAGCTCCAAATGCTCCCTGAACTCTTGTCAGGCTCGGTGCCCTGACCACTGCCCTGGGGAGCCGTAAATTTCCATGTATTCCCTCCCTGCTTAGTCAGGAACACCCAGCTGTGTTGAAATCCCATTCCTTGCAGGAAGCAAAACGCCTGCGGTGCAAGTGAAAGCAAAACACAGACCTGAAGTTCACACATTCCCCTCCCAGCTGAGATCACCATCGTGTCCAGCCAGCTCTTCCTTCCTTCCTTCCTTCTTTCCCTGCGTGACCTTCCCCAGGTCACCCGATCCCAACAGCAGATTTGCCCTCTCTGTGAAACAAGGACAATACATTCCACTTGAAAACATTCTGGACTTGAAAAATTAAATCTTTTGGAACCTTATTATTGCTGTCGAGCAGAAACTTTTATTTCCCAGCCCATGTTTGCCTAATCCTGTCAGTACCACTTGCAGAACTCCCTCTTTTTCATCAGTTTTAACCCCCGAAGTGTTTTTTGAACAGCTCTTTGGTGTCTGGGCAGAACACCGAGCCTTTCTTGGTGCAGTGCGTGCCTCTTTGGGGTCCGGGGATTGGCTTTTAAAGGTTCCTGTCACGCGTGGGCGCAGAGCTGTCACACGGCGCAAGAGCTGTCAGAAACGAGTGCGCTTTGTGCAGAAAATCACCATTTTACGCGTGTCCCCAAATGTACCCACCGCCTCTGCAGGCAGGGGCGGGCATGGGGAGGGAGCGGGCGGGGGACTGGGTACGCCAAAGACCGGCAGCGAGGGAAACTGAGGCAGGGAGGGGAAGGGCAGCGGGGCTGGGGCAGCCTTAAGGCGGGCGGGCGGCGGAGCCGCTGCGCTGTCGCAGGGCGCTTGTGCCGCTTTAAGGCGGTGCCGGCGCTCCGGGCTCGGCAGGCACCGGGAAGAGGAACTGGGCTTTGCACTGCCGGGTCGGGGCGAGCTCCGCGCCGGCCCCGCTGCCCTCGCTGCCCTCCCGCCGCCGCCGCTCCGCGCTCGCTGCCGGGGAGGGATGGGGCGGGGAGGGGGAGGACGCGCTGGGGGCCAGGACGGGCTTTTGCATCCCCCCCGGCAGCCCCTCCGCTCCCCCTTGCACCCCCCAGCCGCTCCTTCCCTCTGCTGCAAAGGGATGCGCTTGGCAGGGCTGCCCGCTGCCCCGGTGCGTGCTTGAAATAGAGGCACCCCCCCTCCTCCTTTGCTTGGAGAGCCCCCCCAGCCCTGCTCCGAGCCCCCTATCCCCTGCCCCAAGCCCGCCATCTGCTTCTTGGAGGCCCCATCGCCTGCTCGGAGCCCCATCCCCATCCTCAAGCTCCCGAATCCCTTCCTCAAGCCTCTATCCCCTTCCCTGAGCCCCCTTCCCCTGCTCCAAGGCTCTTTCTCCTGTCCCAAGCCCCCATCCCCTTCCTTGAGCTCCCTTTCCCTGCTCCAAGCCCCCATCCCCTTCCCCGAGCCCCCTACTCTGAGACCCCATCCCCTTATTCAAGTCCCCCATCCCTTTCCTTGACCCGCCCTGAACTCCCATCCCCTGCCCTGAACCTGCTTCCCTGAGCCTCCCATTCCCTCCCCTGAGCCCCTTTCCCCAAATCCCCCATCCCCTTTCCCCAAATCCCCCATCCCCTTTCCCCAAATCCCTCTCCACGATGATTTTGCTGAGCAGCTTCCTGCACCTGCGGCCCCGGCGCTGCGGCCCCTTGGCCGGGCTGGGCAGGGGGCTGGGCCCCGCGGCGGGGTCCCGCAGGGCTCTGCGGGTGCTGGTGGACATGGACGGGGTGCTGGCCGACTTCGAGGGAGGCTTCCTGAAGAAATTCAGGGCCAGGTACCCCGACAAGCCCTACATTGCCCTGGAGGACCGGAGAGGCTTCTGGGTGTCGGAGCAGTACGGGCGCCTGGGACCCGAGCTGAGTGTGAGTTGTGCTTCCCCCGGCTCCGCGCGCGGGCTCGTCCCCCTCAGGGTCCCTCTGACCCCCAGGTCGTGAGGGCAGTGCTGGGAAAGGCTGTGGGGGCCACCAAAAAGCTCCCACAGCAACACAGGAGGGCTTCCAGCAGTGGGTTTCCCCCCAGAAATCTGGTTTTTTTTTTTTCGTGCACGTCTGTGTCTTTCTTAGAATCCTAGAATGGGTTGGGTTGATAAGGACCTCAAAGACCACCTCGTTCCAACCCGCTGTCATGGGGAGGGACATCTTCCACTAGACCAGGCTGGTATGATGGGCTTTTTCTCTGCATGCCTGGACAGTGACAGATGCAAGGAAAGGGGTTATTTCAGAACATCTGTCTTGAAATACCCCAGATTGTATAGCTGGGTTTTTCTCGCTCTGATTTGGATTGGTACCATTCCTAGATGGATTATTTAGCTCCTCAAGAGCAATGTGAGGGGTGGGATGCAGCAGAGCAGTTCAGAACAAACCATGCAATTGATGCTTCATTTGAGGGCTTACTTAAAATTAAAACAACCCAAGCCCTCCCGTGCCAGAAATTATTATATTCAGTTCAATAATTAAAGCTTAAAAGCAGAAGCTCTCTCAACATTGTAATTTAGCATTCAGCAACAGGCTGACTGCTGTAAAGAGTTGGTTTCTGCCTCTGCAAGTTCCCCATCCCAGTGGATGTCTGTGGTCTCATCCATGGATTGCAGTTGCACTTGCTGAAATGTGTTATGGTAAATGAAAGTGTTCCTGTTGTTAGGAGTATGATGGTTCCAGGGAAAGGAGTGGGAATAAGGTCCAGGGCTCTCCCACGGGCAAAGTCCTAAACAACTTGATGAGCTGAAGGAATAAAGTGTCCTTCCTGGCTGGGAGTGGTGAGAGGGAAGAGCAGGACATCATTTGTGCAGTAAAGCAGCTGCTCAAACCCCTGTTTGGCAGGGTTAACACACGATATCAATTTTTTTCTTTCTTGATCGTAACTACTTTGGATGTGTTAAACGAAGTGAGCTCATCTTGTGTCTGCTGTGATCATGTAAAACCACCAAAACCTTGGGCTGAACAAGTAGCAAAACTTGCACTGTCTGACCTCAGGGCAGTCCTGGTTTTCCCCATGGTTTCAGGGCAGGGCTGAAGTGAGTAGGAGCTGCTCTGTGGCTACAGACACATGGGCCATTCCAGTCTCTGACCAGAGAGCACCACTGACCTGCTTCAGGGACCAGAAAATAGGAGCCAAAGAGTCCAATGAGCTGCAGGTCCCAGCTCTGAAAGGGAGAGAGTTCAGCAATGCACCGAGCACAGACCTGGAGGGATGGAGAGCCCTGGACAGGCAGGGAAACTCCTTATGGGGCTGAGGGACTGTCCTGGCACGTAGTGGGATTCCCAGCCTGGGGGATTTTTCCATCTGCTGGGCAGCATGCTGGTCATGGTGCCACAGGGAATTTTTCTGGCTCTGGGAGTGGAGTGGGTCCTTTCCTTAGTTCTTCCCTCCTCAAGCTTGATTGCAAAATGCTTTTTGACATAATTGGAAGCGGGATAGCTGTGGAAGTGCTGCTGTGAGAAAACACTTCAGTGCAGTTTGAAGTGCTCTGCTGCATGAGGCTGCATTTCTCAGGTGTGTCTCTTGTGCAACTACAGACAATACCTTAAAAATAAAACATCACTGCTCCCCAGTCTGAGGCAGAGCAACTGGAGTTTGAATGTTTGCATGGCCCTGTGGCAAACTTTTGGGATGGTTGTTCTTGCCATGGAGCCTGGAGGCATTTCTGCATCTGCATCTCCTCTGCTGCACCACAACACTGGGGCTGGGCTGCTTCTGCTTCTTCCCAGCTCTCCTCCCCGAGGACACGGTGTTTGTGCAAAATAATTGCTTTCCTTGGCACCTGACAAACTGTTAACCTGTTGGAGGCAGTGCAGGGGCTGCTGTTCCTTAGAGCTGTGCTGGACCCATTGCAGGCAGCCCCTGAACTCTGCCCTCACCCCAGGGTTTTACTCCCTGTGGTCTCCTCTCTGTTCTCCCTGTGCCATAGCAGTGCGCCCAGGCTGCTCTCCTGGATGTTGTGTTTCAAATCCTTGCCTGGAAATGCTCTATTTGCCTGCTAGACCTTGTCCAGGCTTCCCTGAGGAGGAGCATCTGCATTTATCCTGACATGTGGCTCCTCCTGTAATGTACCTTCTCCTGGGAGAGCAGCCTGGCTGCTATTTTAAGTGATCTCAAGGAGACAAATAGGCCAGACAGCACCTGTGCCTGAACAGCATCATGGTAGAGCAGGGCCACCAGGCCATGTCAGCTGGATCCACGTGGATCCATCCCTTTGGATGGGTTTGGTTTGGATCTGGATAATCTCTGGTGTTTGGCCTTACAGAAAGGTGCAGCTCCTTCTGTGTGTGATGCAAAACCAAGCCTGTTTTGTTTTTTTTGTTCCAGAGCATCTCCAATCTGAATTGTATGGGGTGGGTGCAGGTTGGTGGGTGGGGAGCAGAAGCACCCACAGAGACAGGAGGGACTGGAGCTGGTGCTCCCACTGCTCTCCCTGTCCCATCCTCTGTCCCAGCAAAGGGTGAGGAGGATGCACACACAGGAAAAATTGCAAGAAGTGCAGTAACTGCTTGCTTTCCCCTCACAGGAGAAAGCCATCAGCATCTGGGAATCCAAGAACTTCTTCATCGAGCTGGATCCACTCCCTGGGGCTGTGGAAGCTGTGAAGCAAATGGCAAATTTGGCAGAGTGAGTATGAACCTGCGTGTGGGGATGGACAGAGGAGCAGCTGTGTCTTCACATCCACCTCTTGGCAGAAGTGCAGAACAACAGCATTAAAAATAAATATCTCCCAGCCATCAGGGAAGGGAGGGGAGAGAGGGCTTTGACTCCTGGAGCAGTCACCTAGAACATCAGCCATGTGCAGCCTCTTCCCTTCAGTCTCTGCTCACAGCAAAGGCTGTGAAAAGGCGAATATGATTGTGGGATTCTGTGAGATGGGGGATTAATGTCTTAAATCTCTTTGATCTGTGTGTGGTGGATGGTTGGCTTTGGGCTGCTGCCTCTTCTGGCCCAGAATGACACTCTGCCCCTGTTTTTCTCCTTGTGGCAGCACTGATGTGTTCATCTGCACGAGCCCAATCAAGAAGTACCGGTACTGCCCTTATGAGAAGGTGAGCAGGCCCAAATCTCAGCTCCCCGTCCCATCCATGCTGCCCAGTGAAAGGTGTCTGACCCCTGCATCCCTCTGGCTGTAAAATTTACCTGTTCCATCCATTTGCATGCACTGATGCTCTTGGTCTTAGTCTTTCATCATGACATCAAAAGCTGCTTGGCTTTCAAAGAACTTTTACTCCAGCAGCATCCAAATCCATCCTACTAATGAACTTATTAAGAGGGATATCCTCCCTGTGTGGGGGCCAGGGCTGCTTCCACTCCACCAAGCACCCCCTGCCCCATCCATCAGCCTTCCCTGAGCTCACCAGCCATCTCTTGCCTTCCAGTATGCATGGGTGGAGAAGCACTTTGGCCCTGAATTTCTTGAGCAGATTGTTTTGACACGAGATAAGACAGTGGTTTCTGCTGATCTGCTTATAGACGACAGACCTGATATCACAGGTAAGGGGTGAGGGTGGAGCAGCAACTGGAGGCAGCCAGGGCTGGGTATTGGTCTTTCTGTGCTGTTTGGGTTTTGTAACTTTGGCGTCTTCATGTTGGAGTAAAATCAACTTCAGTGTCTCAATGGAGTTGTCCAGACCACTGACCCTCCTTCCCTTGCAGGGGCAGAGCAGAACCCCACCTGGGAGCACGTGCTCTTCACTGCCTGCCACAACAAACACCTGCAGCTGAAGCCCCCCGGCCGCCGGCTGCACTCCTGGTCTGATGACTGGAAGGCCATTCTGGACAGCAAACGCCTCCCACCTGGCCAGGCCACCTAAACACCAGCCCCCACGGCCACCTGGGCCTGCAGCCACCTGCCTGTGTCCCTGTGGAGTCCTGCTGAAGGCCAGGATGGACACACAGACAGATGCTGTCCTTGCTGCAGAGAGGAAGAGGAGAGTGAGATGAAGCGCCACAATCACCTGGACTTGAAAAACAGACCCCAGCCCAGCCCTGCCACGAGGGAGCAACAGCAGGATTGTGCCTGTGGACCTGACAGCCTGGCTGGGGGGCATTTCCCACTGGCTCCTGGGGTCTCTGTGCTGCGTCTGCACCTCCCCACAGGGCCAGCCCAGCGTTCCTGATGGACAAGGTCACCCTCAGCGTGTCACTGCCCTCGCCTGGTGCACTGCATGGCACAGACCAGCTCTCCATCCTCTCCTCCACGTTATGGTCAGGGATCATGTGTGTGCTTTGTTTAGTCCTTGCAAGGTTTCATCCCAAGGGGCTGCCTCAGGAGATCTTTCCCCCTGGCAGTGCCTGGATCTGGGGAGAGGGGTGGCTGGAAGGGCAGGGAGAGCAGGCAGGGGCTGTCCAGGTGCTGGTGGAGAATTGTCACAAGCACATCCACGGATGCCGTTTGCAGCTCTCACATACTGCAAGGGAAGATGTTGGGGGATGTTGCTGTTAAAGGCTGTGGAGCTGTGCTGGTTTCAGCCAGGGCAGAGTTAATTTTCTTCACAGAAAATAGAGCCCCATACAAGCTGCTGTGAAAAAATTTAACTCTACCCTGGCCAAAACCAGCACGGGAGCCCATGAGAGGTGCCCACTCCCCTGGCTCTGGGCTCTGGGCCCCTGCAGAGAGGTGTTCAGTGCCTGGCTGGTGCAAAGGAGTCACAGCACACTCAGCTGGAGCAGCCCCCTCTGCCAGGGGACAGTGCAGGGGCTGCTGAGCTCTGGGAGCAGCCAGTGCTGCTGGGAAGCTGCAGTTTGCCCCCAAAAGGGGAGGGTTTAGAGCAAGGAGCAGCTCCAAGAGGGGTGTTTTTGGCATAGCTGTGCCCACAGCCTCTTCCTTCCTTGTTTGTGTCATTTTTGCTTCTCCGAGCCCGCAGCAGTCTTGCCTTGAACTTCAACGACCTGTCTGGCAGGAGAAAGCTGCTGCTGCTGCTGCTCCTGGCCTCAGAGAGACATCCCAGCTGCTGGGAGAGCCTGGCAAACCCTCCCTGCCTGTGGCACTGCCACAGGGCAGCCACAGCCCGGCTGTCCCCAGTGGGAGCTGGTGCTGGGCCACCCCAGGGATGAGCTGGGTATGTCACTGCTGACACCACAGAGGCCATTTGCCCCCACTGCTGTGTGTCCCCACGCTGTCCAGGATCCCACTGCCCTCCTGGCCCAAGGACTTGCTGGCTGCAGCAGTAAAATTCCCCACTTGGACATGTAACCCCACAGGCAGAGGTGGCAGCCAGGGCTTGGCCAGGGTTTGCCACCCTGCACCCTGCTCACACCTTTGCTTTGCCTCTCTGCTCTCCTGTGGGCCCCCTCAACGAAAGGACATGAACTTAAAGCTGCATGAGGAACAAATAATGTAATTCAGCAGTGGCAGCCAGACCCCTCCTGTATCCAGGACCTGGAGGGTTCTGGAGTTGGTGCTTTGGAACCTGTGCCTTCCCTGGGTGCTGCAGGGCCAGGGATGGGGCCTGTGTCCACCTGGGGCTTGCCCTGTTTTTTGGGATGGGGGGAGTTTACAAAGTCAGCATGGTTGGCCCAGGGCAGTGGGACTTACATACCACAAGCATCTTTTTTTCTTTCTTTTTTTTTTTTTTTTTTTTTTTTTTTTTTTATTTTTCTTTCCTGTTTAAACCACTGTGTGCTTCTCTGGGCAGTGGGTTGGTTTGGAGGGGTCTATTTAGGATGTGCAGCTGCCTGAGGTGCAGCCTCCTGCCAAGAGCTGGCTGGAGGGTTTGCAGGCTGGGAACTGGGACAGTGTGGGAGCACCATGGGCAGCTGCTGAACATCAGGAACCCCTTGGCTCCACCAGCTGTTGGCCCCTCTGTGCAGCCAGGGTGACCTCATGGGGTCCAAGCTGGTTTTTTTCTAATGGTACCATGTAAATATGAGCTGCCCGAGCTCCCCAGAGCCTTCTCCCTGCTTATTGAGCCAAAATGAGCTGGCACATCTCTCCAGCAGCTGCCCAAACCTGTCATCTTCTCCCGAGGCTGGGGCAGACCCAAGGGATGTGGCTCTCTGGGGCCAGCAGGACTTTTCCCCGCTGTGAGATGTGATGCCAGAGATAAATACACCACACCAAATATACTTGAAAGCAGAGCTGGAGTTTCTCATGCCTGAGGCTCCAGCTCTATGCACAGAGATCCTGAGCTGGTAGCTGCACTGTTTGCTCCCACACTCGGGACCAGGAGGTGACTCCATCACCGACGGATCGGCCGTTCGTCGTTCAAGCCTGTCCGTGTCCAGCTGAGATACACAGAGCTTTTGTTTTTGAATGTACATCCATAAACCCGAGGCAAATGAGGAGCACTGCAATAAACACTGGGTTGTTTGGCATCCAGCTGCCTAGAAATGGAGTTTGGGGTTTGCACTTTGGGGTTTGCAGATGGGGGGTGTTTCACCTCCAGGTTTGGGAATGTCCCCTTGTCCAGAAAACCTGGAACCAGCCCTGCTGCCCTGGCAGTGCCCTCACCTTGTTAGACACAGTCTCTGTGGGCAGAAATAAAGCCAAGGGGTGGTTTGGGGTAGAGTTCATCTTCCTAAAGATCTTCTATAATAAATAAAGCTGTGAAGTGTGTGTCCTGTTGGGCCACAGAGCAGAAGCTATAAAAGGGGCTGGGACTGCCATGGGCTGCCTCTCCCTGGGATTTTATGCCTTATCCATCACTGCTGGCTGCTCCACATCCACACACTCCTGTGAGGTGTGTCTGGACTCCCCTGACAGCTGTGGGGCTGTGCCATGAGAATCCCTGTGCATGACCAGGACCTGGTCATGAACAATGTGAACAATGCCACAGCCCAGCTGGACACAGGGGACCAGAGCCAGGGAGGGAGGACTGTGGGACCATCCCAGCAGGGCTGGGAAAACCAGGATCACCGGACAGAACCTGATTGTGTGCTCCTTGTACTGGTGTGGCTCCAGGATGGGACACAAGGGGTTACCAGGGTCACATCTGCAGTCCTGCTGGAGCTGGGACACCAAGGGACTCCTGGCCAGCATGGGGACAAGGTGATTCAGGTGCCAGATCAAACAGAACTGGGTGTACACTTTCCCAGGGTGCTGCTGTGGGGCCCATGAAGCTGTTCCAGGGCTGGTTTGGCAACAAGCATCTCTCTGCCCTTCCAGCAGCTTTTTGGGGCTTCCTGGCAGCAAACATTGGGCCACAGCTCCTCCTCCATCCCCACTACCCTCACCCTGCACTGGAGGTCCCAGCTCCCCAGAGGAGAGCCCAGGGATGGAGGCAGAGGGTTTGACATCAGCTCTGCCCTGAGCTGGGGCTGCTGCATGGTGGCATGGGGACCAGGGTCGTGTTTCCAGTAGAAGATGGGGCAAGTTGGAGGGACTGCATCCTGGTGGAGCATGATGAACTCCTGATCTGCAGCTGTGTCTGTTCTTCCACGCTCTCTTTCGTGGCTTTTTTCCCCTTGAAAAGCCTCAGGTTGCAGATATCACATAAATTCCAGGTGATAAGCAGTTTCCAAAGCAGGCAGAGGCAGAGAGGAGGGGTAAGGAGATGGTACACAGGGCACAGAGCAGTGCTCAGTGTGCTGGTGGGAGCCTTTGCACCCTTCCCATGGGCAGGAGCTGCTGGACAAATGTGCAAACATTCACCACCCCCTCAGGGGATTCCCACCTGAGAGCATCCCACCTCTCCCCAGTCCGAGCTGGCCCAAGGCAGCAGCCCCTGGCAGGGTGGGAACGAGAGATGCTCGCCCCTGGGTCCTGGAAGCAGTCGCCAGCGGGTGCTCATTAGCTCGGGTGCTCATTAGCTCGTGCTGGTGTTGGCCACTGCCCAAATAACTCGGAGCAGTGTGAAATCCCAGCGGAGGGGAGAGCCAGGAATGCAGGGGCCAGCCGGGGCCAGCCCTGACGCAAGGGCAGCGGGTGGTGGGGGACAAAGCCAGGGCAGGGGACGGGGCTGGAGGGAGGGTGAGTCACCCAAATACGCAGGAGGGGAAGGAGCGGAGGAAGCGATGGAGCAGCTGGAGGCAGCTGGATGGGCTTTGCTCCTGCCACCGCGCCCGCTTTCAGGAGAGGAGCAGGATGGTGCCTCCAGGGTCACTGCTGGGAGCAGGATTTGGAGCCCGGTGGTGCCAAGGCGGTGTGGGCAGGACATCCATGTGGATGGGATGCGGATGGAAGAGGAATATCCACTAGAGGGGACTGTGTGATCGCGTGTGGAGCGCGCTGCTGCCAGCCTGAGCTCACACCATGTGCCAGTCCTCCTCCTTCCAGCCCTCCCGGTTATCCCAGCCCAGGCTCCAGTGCCCTCTGCGTCCCTCCCGCTGGGCACTGCAGCCCCGAGGCACAGATTGCCGGGAGCGGGCGATGCACCAGGGGGTACCGAGGGGCAGCAGCAGGCTCCAGGAAAATCAGATAATCATGGAATGGTTTGAGCTGGAAGGGATCTTAAAAACCACCTCATTGCAACCCATGGGCAGGGACACCTTCGACTATTCCAGGTTACTCCAAGCACCATCCAACCTGGCCTTGGACACTTCCAGGGATGGGGAAATGTTCTGGGGTGGCCTCCACCAGCTGCTGAACCTCCTCCCAGCCACTTGCTCTCTCTCCAGCTGGATGGGGCAGAGAATGGGATGGGCAAAAACATGAATGATTTGTGGTCAGAAAATGAGCTAGGCACCTACAGGGTCCATATAGAACATATAGCTGGAAAAATCACAGGCTGAAGGCCCCTGACAGCCCAGGGCATCCCTCCTTCCCCTGCTCAGCTCTGCCCCTGCTTCCCCCCTGGGACCCCACAGCTCTCCCAGGGCTGAGATTGCTCATCCTGGCCCTGAAAGTCTGAAATCCCCCACGGAGCTGGAACATGACTTTGCCTTTTCCTTTTGCTCACTCTGAAGCCAGAGCCTGTTTTGGGGAGCAGAGTGGGGGCAGATCTGCCAGTGGGGAGGACAGGGGGACTGGGGTGGTTCCTGGTGGGTTTTGCTGGCCCTTCCATTCTCCCCCAGCACCATGATATTATTTCCCTCCTGGTTGGATTAATGGGATTTGCTTCTCAATTTGTGCACAGGGACTTGAGTAATGTACTCCCCAGAGAGAAACCAACTTCCCTTACCCCAGCAGAGCTGGGGAGGCCAGACCAGAGCCCACATGATAGGCTGCACTGGCTTTCTCCTGTCCTTCAAGGCTCCACACACATTAAGCCCGTCCTCCTGGCAAAAATCTTGCAAAATGTTTATTTGTGACTATGTTAACAAACATGCCTGGGGAACATGTTGTATTCAGACGTGAGCATGCCACCTTCTCCCTGACTCCCTGGGGCCAGGACTGTGGGCAGTGAGGGGCCAGGGCTGAGAGCTGCCAAAATCCAGCTGACGCTGCACTCGGAGCACCGCCGGGACCAGCAACCCCGAGCACGAGGCCACCTCGCCTGCTGCTCCCACCAACCACCAAACCTGCCAGCAACATCCCACCAGTGCCTTTTTCCTGGAGCTTCCCAGCTCATGGCTTTTTCCTGGAGGTCCCCAGCTCATGGATGCAGCTGGGGGAAGGGTCTGACCTCGTAGAACCCTGGTGTCCTGCAGCCAGAGGGATGTGGACACGAGGGCTCCAGGGATCCTGTCCAGCTCTGTAAACACCCGTCATAGGGGAGGGCACTGCTCTCAGGCCACACCATGGGCAGAGACCAGTGGAGCTGAGCTTGCACACCCCACACCACCCTGAGCTCATCCCTATCCCTCACCTGTCCACTCCTCCTCAGCTGGTGGGTGCCAGCAAAGATCCTGGGATGGAGAAGGTGCCCTGGAGAAACGGTGCTGCTCCTCTCCCAGAATGGACTCACCCTGAACACATACTATTTTAAACTCTAACTTGCCAGATTTGGGGTGAACTTGTGTCTGGGTTCAATACTCCATGCACTTGAATCTGCTTTCAGCATCTCCAGGTAACCAGGGCTTGAGCTGGGTCTGTTTTCCTGAGATCCAGGGAAGGGAGATGAGCAGCAGTTATTGAAGGGCTGTAGTTCAGCTACTGGGTGAGAGCATTTGAGGGTCTATGGAGCTATAACCAAGCCTGTGAGCCCCTGTGTGCCCATGGCATTTTTCCTTCATGCCATCCCAGTGGGAGCCTCAGCTGGGCAGCACCTGTGCTGCCTTCACATCTGTCTGGTGAGTCACCCAACAGCTCCTGGAGATGGCTTCAAAACCCCAGAGGGCTCAGGGGAACCCAAAAGTGCTGGGAGATGCACTGGCAGCAGCTGTGGAGGCTGGGAGTTGGCTTCTGTTCAGTAAAAGTGAGGCAAGAGGGCCCTGCTGTGAGCACCACAGGACATGTGAGGGTGAGGAGCAGATCCTGCTGCGAGGGCTGAGCCCTTCCCAGGAGAAGGGATGGGAAAGGCAGGGACTTGGTGCTGCAAAGCACCTGAACACCACATTGCTCACCCAGGCAAGGCTCAGTGCTGTCACCAGGGTTGGAACTGCATGATCTTTAAGGTTCCAACCCTGACCATTGTGTGATGTCACTGCTGAAGGCACCATCCAGGTGTGGCAGCAGCCAGTCCCAGCTCTCAGCCAGCTCCCCATCTCGGTGGGACTGGGATCCCTGGTGCCTGTGTTACCCTTTTGTGCCCACCTGCACGAGGCTTTTGGCTGGGCACCGGCTGGGAACCCCCTGGCTCAATGCCCCAGCCCTGCTCCCTTCCCCTCCCAGTCCCAGCCATGCCAGGTAACGACTCCATGAGCCCCGAGGAACAATCTCTGAATCTTTCCAGGTGTTTCCACCCCTCCTCTTGCAGGCATCTCCTTTGCTCTCAGTCCCAGACCCTCTGGCTCTCACAGCCTCTGGAAAAGCAAACTGATGCCTCGGGTGCCTGTTTTATAACAGATTTTCCTTTTCCAGTCTAGCAGAACGGTCTCACAGCTGTGCTTCCCCCTCATGCATCTTGTGCACATCCTTTTTTATCCCAGGGAAAGTGCTCCTGGGTGGCTCCTGGGGACAGGAACGGGTGCCAGTGGCAGCCTCAGCCACCCTTAGAGCACAGGGGATGTTTTGGGACTGATTCCCTGCCCTAGGGCCAGTTCATTCTCTGCAGGGCACACCAGTCTGCAGGGAAATGTCTGACTATCAACATCACTGGCATCTCCTCACTCCAAAACTGATCTCTGGGTTACCCACAACCATTGAGATTATGAAAATGGAGGCACAGAATATGTTCTAGCTCCTTCCTGTATAGTGGGGTATATATATATCCCCACTCCTGAGGGATACAGGAAAACAGGGAGCTGGGTGTTCCACCCTGCCCAGCATGGGCAGAGCACAGCTTTGTAATGGGAATTGATAAAAAGAGACCACAAAGAGTCCACAAAAAAAGGGCAAAGCTTCATTTCTACTCCTCCTGGTGTGGCCACAGGGCAGAGACTCCCATGGACAGGACTTTTGACAGTGTTTTGTAGCAAAAAGGGTTTCAGAAGTACCCAGACCTTTAGGGCTGTATGTTCCCAAGAAGTCATAAACCCTCCTGCACCTGTCCCCCCAAATCTGCAGCACTGCAGCCCCAGCCATGACCCAGAACCCACCCAGCCCTAGGGACCCTGCTGTTTTCCACCCTGTGCTGCTTTGCAATGTGCTTGTGGAACACGTCGAACGTGCCTGGAGGGGTGTTTCTGGCCCAGCACCTGCTTTCCCCACGCAGCATTGTTTCCCCAAAGCCCAGGAGAACAGCAGCAGCTCCACACAGTCTGACTCCAGCCAGCTCTGTCCTGCTCCGAGGAGGTTGTTTCATCCCAAACTAGCTAAGTCTTGCTGCTTTTTTTATCCTTGTATTCGAAGGAGGAAGGGGAAAACAAAACAGCCCTTGGGGTGAAGTTACCTCCTTAATTAACAAGGCTGAGAGCTTTGCAGAGATTGTGCAGAAGGAGAGAAAAAGAAGGAAAACTGGGCAAAACCAGAAAGGCTTGGGTTCAGTTGTCAGACCAATTAACCTAGATCCACACTCTCCCCCTGGATGAATTGCTCGTTACTACGTAATTGCTCGGGCCCAGCTCCTGACTGAGAGAAATTAAAATCAGACACTTAACAAGGCAAGCTGGTGTGGAGATGGGATGCAGGAACTGCCTAGGGATGCCATTCACAAGATAAAACTGAGAAATAGCCCAAGCTTAGAGGATCTTGCTGAAATCAGCATTATCTGCACCATTTGCACCATCCTGGACTCAAAACATGGCTGGGCTAGGGGATCATTTGAAAAGGCCCTGGGAGATGGTGAGAGGAGGAAAGCCCTGATTTAGCCAAGCATTTCGGCATCTGCATAATTGCGATGTAGCTGCAGGTCCAGCTCAGCTCAGTGCAGGATTTAGATGAAATATGAGGTGTTCTCAGTCAGGGACAAAGTGATTCAGGAGCTCTTTTTTCTAAAGAAAAAAAAAAAAAAATCTTTGCAAACCCTTCTTGACTCTGTATTAGGACCCACCTGCCCAGAGAAGAGGGAAAATTCCCCCGTTATGGACTTTTAAATCTATACCTAGTGAAAAAAAAAAAGCTACTAATCCTGATAAATCAGCCTAAGAAAAGCAGCCTGTGCTGTAGCTGAGCACGTTCTTCCATGTGTAAGGCTGATGAGTTCACGTGCCATGGGAAATTCAGACACAGTGTTTGGGAAAGCTCCGTGGTTTCAATATTAGCTTAAGAGTAGGCAAACATGTTTTCCTGCTGCTGAAGGAGAAGGGGATCTCCTTGTGGGAGCAATGGCCTTTCCCATCCCCTGTGGTTCCATCTGCCTCTTTTCCTGCCTGGGAATTATCTGTGGAGCAAGGGAGGGCTGCAGAAAGCCCCAGGCATGGCTGCACCCCCAGCAGCACTGCACTGCAGTGCTGAGGTGTGATCACAGCTCTGCTTCCAGCTGCTCACCCTCCTGGCTCACCCTCCTGCAATATCTGCATTCCCCCCAGGAATTTTTGGGGGGCTGTTCCTGTGTCTGGCTTGTGCTGGGTTTCAACCAAGCCCCAAGTGCTGACCCCCATCCTTGGCCAAACCCTGCTGCAGTCTGTGCTTGTTGTGCAATACAAAGCAGTATCCTCAAAGAAAAAAAAAAAAAAAGCCCTGGATAGCCCAATTTCAGCAGTTTGAACTTATCCTGGTGTTTGGTGCCTGCAGTCTCAGCCACACATGTCCCTGGAGCCAGGACAGACACCCCAAAGGGCTTTAATCCCATCTGCTTTAATTTTTATTAATGAACCAGCTGTGCCAACAAGTCATAAAAACTACCACAGGCAGGGCAGCAAAGGATGAGAACGGCCTAAACCAACTTTATATCTCCAATTGGAAAACCCCAAAGAGTCCAGCAGCACGTGTCTAAAGGAAAACCAGCAGTGCTCTGGCTATGGCTGCACCACGTGTATTTATTGACACAGAAAACAGCCGCTGTGTGTTTTCCACCTCCAGGCTCAGCCCACAGCCACCAACACCCTTCAAACATCTCTTGGTGGGATCCAGGAGAGTCTGAAGGGTCCCTCCACTCCTGGGCAGTTTCATCTGAGGCTGAAATGGGCTCAGGATTTTCCTATGAAGGCGCTGGGATTAAATTAAAGAGGATTTAAGCAGATGGTCGGTTCTCTGCTCATGGTAGTTGGCAAAATGGGAACCATATCGCTGAATTGTCTGCCTGCACTAATTAATGTTTGTACAGAGCTCTGCGCTGCAAACCGCTGCCGACGTGCTAACTGCTATCATTAGTATTATTACTAAGCTGTTTATGCCTGTTCCAGTGCTTTCTCTCCTCATCCCCAAGGGCTTTGTCTCTTTCCTGTGCAGATGTATGGGAAGAGGATTCAGCCCTCTCAGGCTGTGGCTGGCTCTACCCCAGGCTCAGATCCCTGGTTTGTTGGTAAAACCCTCCGGCTGTGCCCGCAGCTCCACGGTGAGGGCAGGAGGAGGTTCTGCCCAGGGATGGGGTTTAACATCATCCTGCTCAGCCCTGGGTGAGGTGGTTGTTTCAGTGCCCCTCCTGATTGCAACATGGACTGGATGTTACTTCCCTGCCTCCTTCATGTTCCCACAGGGAAAAGCTTTTCTGTGCTCTTAGGGGCTCTTCTTATCCTTCCCTGTCACTGCATGGCAAAGGGTTTTGTAGAGGAAGGGAGGGATCACTCATCCCTCCTAATGACCTGAGAGGAGACTGAGGAGCAGAGGAGCTCAGTGATGGATGAGCTCAGCCATGCTCCACGACAGGCCCTTGTCCCTGTGCAATAACCGAGCAGTGACGTCTGCTGCCACCGGCAGAAGGGACGCTGCATTCCCTACAAATAACCATCCTGCAAGGCAAGGTTCTGAACAGCTGAAGGATGGCTTCTCCCTTTCCTGCCCAGTGAAGCTTTTAGCAGAGAAGCAACCCACCAGAAATCAGGGATGCTGACTCTGGAAAGCAGTGAAAGGACAACCATCTACTCATGGGGGCATGGAGCAGCAAACTCCCCACAAACACACTCAAACCTCAGAGCTCAAGATCATGGAATCATGGAATGGCCTGGGTTGGAAGGGACCTTGAAGATCATGGGGTTCTAGTCCCCTTCCATGGGCAGGGGCACCTTTCACTATCCCAGGTTGCTCTAAGCCCTGTTCAAGCTGGTCTTGGGCACTCCCAGGGATGGGGCACCCACAGCTTCTCTGGGCTGTTCCAGTTCCAGTCCCTCACCACCCCAGGCACAGATCTTTGACCTGATCAATGTTTCCAGGACCCTGCTTGGGAATCCTTTGTTCATTAAACCCAACCAGGCAGAACATTCCTAACCATCCCCACTGGCATCTTTCAGACACCAGAGTGTTTTTTGTGACTTGGTCGGGAAAGAAACTGCCCAAACCAAG
Source organism: Vidua chalybeata (assembly GCF_026979565.1). Classification (NCBI taxonomy): domain Eukaryota; kingdom Metazoa; phylum Chordata; class Aves; order Passeriformes; family Viduidae; genus Vidua; species Vidua chalybeata. The sequence continues at coordinate 13,938,979 of NC_071545.1, forward strand.
AAACTGGGGCAGTCCCTGAGAGGAACTAAATGAAATATAGAATGCAGGGAGCAAGGTACCAAATTTGCTACAGTGTCATGGCAGGCAGCATTCCCAACCCTGCTCCCTCAGGGTGAGGAAGGCACCCTCACTGCCCAAACAGTGAGGTGACTTGGCTGAGGACTGAGGTGATGCTTCCAATGGGAAGTTTAGAGCGTGAATCATCCTTATTTTTCCCCCACAGCAAATGCATGAGAGTAAATGAGATTCAGAAAGTTGGATGTGGGATGCAGGCAGAGCAGACAGCTTCTGGAGTGAGAATAGGGATTACTCCAGCCAGGACAGGCTCCACTCTTGCCCTGAGCCAGGCTGCATTTGCTTTGCAGAGGTTGTTTAGCCCAAACAAAGAATTGCAGAGAAAAACAGCTCCGGCAAGCAGGCGATCAACATTTTCTGCACGGTTTGAATTATCCATGACTTTTGACCCAAGATTAAATCTAGTGTGTAACTGGTGGTTATATATTGAGTCATATGAGCAGCCTAATCACAGAAACCCCATGTTCTCCAAACAGCCTGAGTCCCGTCAGGGCCGACTGCGAGCCGCTCACGTTTCCCAGCCAAAGCACCCTGCAGCTTTTGCATCATCCTTTTAATTCAACACTTACAAAGCATTTTTTTCATCCCACCGGTATCTCAAGCCCAGAACAAAACAAACCCAGCCACACCATGAGCAGCCAGCCCAGGGAAGCCAGATTTCCTGGGAAGTTCGGCCTCCGGGCGGCTGCTCTGGTGTCTGGTGAAGGGCTGGGCTCACGCTGCAGCGTTTTTCTCAGCAGGAGCTGTCTCACCTCTCTATCCTCCATCAGCAATTCTCCTGATGTGCATAGAAATTGCCTTTTGACTTCTACCTCCAGTGTAATTTGGCTGAAAATGAGCACAGGAGTTGGAAAGTGTTAGTGGGGGGTATGTGGCATGGAAAGGGGCTCTCCTGGGGTGCAACACCGCCTTTGATACCCACTGTGAACACAGCAGGGCTTGGCACAGCATGGCTCTGGCTCTCCTCAAACTAATTTTTAGCTGTTTGCACCTGCCTTTCCTCTCCTTAGGGCTGTGGAAGGCTGAACTGCTTCACCTCTCCCAGAGAGCCTGGCTAAGAGCCGTGAAAGGCTGTTATCAGCCACAGGGATCGGTATCACTCCTGCCAGTACAGCCCTGCGGGCTCACTGGGTATTTCCCAGAGCCGGTGGCTGGGACGGGGCTGGCACAGCCCTTGTTGTGCTGGAATTGTTTGCCATTCCTCTGCACAGCCAGGCTGGGCAGCAAGGCCAACCTGGGCAGGACCCAAAGTGGGGATAATCCAGGGTCTGCCCAAACTCTGGTGAGTGGGCAGTGTGTTGGAAGACGCTTGCATTGTGCGGGGGGTTCCCATGAGCTCCCACACACTGGGCTGGCAGTGGGGACCTTGCAGGAGCAGGGCAGTGAGGGATGCAGGGGGGCCATGGAGGGAGTAGGGTGAGGGTCTCACAGCCTCAGATCCATGCTCAGGGCTGGGGGAGAGACACCCAGCTTTTTGCAGCAAGGATAAATGAAGGCTAAATCCTCTCTTTCCTCCTGCAATAACTCACTGGCTGGTGGCAACCCAGCTGGAAGAGCATGACCTCAGCACGGGCTGGTTGTCAGTCTGGTATGGAGCTGCTCAAGAGTCATTTCATCACCAAAGATTCTTTGTCTGGAAGGCCAGCCACTGTCTCAAATTGTCCCAGGAGGGATGGTGGTGATGCTGTCCCAGGTTTAGAAGGGGGACAGCTCCATCCTGACAGCCCCAGAAGCCACCTGGGGTCCCCAGAGGAAAGGGATCCCCAGCATTCCCCCAGGCAGCATTGGCTTTGGTGTGACCCCACATGTCCCACCACTTCAGTGTCCCCCAGCTCATGGCAGGCCCCAAATCTGCACACCTGATCCCACTGCAGGGACCTCTCCATGTCCCTTCATGTTGATCCCACCCCCCAGGAGAATGCCCAGCTCCTTGCTGGTCTGAACTGGTGCAGGCATCAGTGCTGGACTTTCACCTGCTCTCAGTCAAGGTGGTCATGCATCGCTTTGCAGTGAAAATAAAGAAACAGCTTGAGGGGGAAAATTCCCAGTTAGCAAACAGAGCTGAGCAACCACAGACCTCTCACCCAGGAGGGGAGGAGGAGGGCAGAGACAGGCTGGGAGAACCCAGGGTTGGATTTCAACACTCTGCAGAAGACAAGATGCTGGTATTGAATGTATTTAATTGTCTGGGCTGCAGCCCTGCAAGAGCTGTTTGGTCTGGCTGCAGAGCCCCGCATGGATAAGGAGGAGCTGGATGGGAAGGGAGCAGTGACAATCGAGGAATGAGAAGTGGTTGGCATTTGGGGTTGGCACTTGGGGCTGGCTTTGCCCTCTCCCCTCCCTGCCTCTCTGCAGAGGAGGGTGGTGGTGTAAGGAGAAGAGGTGCCTGGGGGCCAGAGTGTCCCAGATCCCAATTACTTGGGAGCCCTGTATTTCCACAGCTCCTCTGCTTTGTGTTATTGCTGAGTGACTTCCCCGAGTCCAACACCACATCTGCTGCCACTCTGCATGACTTGCTCTGTCTTTGGGTCACCTGGTGTACCCTGTGGCAGTGCCAGCTCCTACCACATCCCTCCTGGATGTGGCAGATGAGCAAACTTCTGAACTAGAGCCAAAAATTTGCATTTTAAATTATCATGTCTGTTTTTTTTCCACGAGGGGAACAGGTGACCGAACACATGCACACTGTCACCCGTCCTGTGGATGCCACCTCTGTCCTTAGGGGACACTTCTCTGACCTCAGAGCTTTGTCCTGCATGGTCAGGTAAGGTCATGCTGGACAAATGCCGGGGTTCCTTTGGTGCTGGCTGTGACAGCTCTGTCCCACTCCACCTCCACCATAAATCATGGCAAGCTATAAATCCCTGCCAGCACTCAGGGACCCGTCCCTGGGGAGGGCAGCGGTTCAGCCCTGAGGCAGCAAAAACAAGGATCATGTTTTTCACAGGGACAATGTCACCCAGAGACACAAACAAGACCCTGGAGCAGAGGGTGCTGGCACTGCAGCACCTCGGGGCGGCACCGATCCAGCCAGACCCGTGCAGGGACAACTCGGGGCACAAACCTTTGGCAGGGCACACACTCCCAGCTGAATTTGGTCCCTGACCTGACTTCTGCATGAATCCTCATATCAGCACAAGGAAAAAGAACTGAGCAGGGCAATGGGGACACAGGGCAGGAATATGTTGTGTTTGGGGGTTCAAGGAAATGCTGGGTATTCCTGCCCTGAAGAGGGACTGTGGCCAAAGGGGACAGGGATGGAGCTGCCCTGGGTGTCCCCATTCCTTCCCTAGCCCCTTTCCCAGCTCTGTGCTTTACAAACCCCAATGTTCCCTGCCCCATAGCAGCTCCTGCCCTGTGGGGACTTCTTCACTCAGCTTTGGTTGGGCTCAGCCAGGAGAAGAATCTGGGGAGATTTGGGGAGATTTTGGACCAAACACCACAGGACACACAAACAGCCTCACCCTGGCTTTCCACGGTACAGGCAGTTGAGATCAGGTTTAATTTTCCTAGTAAACTCCTGAAGTCCCCACAGCAGAAATTATGTGGGAATCTTGATTTTCTTTAAAAAAAAAAAAAACCTGTTTTCCTGCTGTGACAACTGCCACAGGAAACACAAGACTGCAAAAGGTGGTATGAATTTGTCAGTGAAGAGATTAAATGGGATCTCAGCACACAAAAGGGGCAGAAAACCATGGAGGGCGAGCAAAAGTAGCTCATGAGAGTTACTGGCACAATCCAAGGTTTTGCCGGGAAATGCTGCAGTAGCCTCTGTGTGCCTGCACATGCACCAGCGTGGCAGGACCCGTGTGATTTCTCATCACTGGCCGCTCACAATCTCTTCCACAGGAACCAGGCAGATTATTTCTCCATTTGTGGGTGTGGGAGGTTGATAAGGAGCAGGGCCAGGAAGTGGAGAGACTGAGTTTTTTGTCCTTGGGGTTGTCCCGGGGCTGGCGGTGGGTGACCACGAAGTGCCAGATCCCCTCCTGCCATCAGGGGTGGTAGTGATTCACTTTTTCTTATTGAAATCTCCCTTGCCACACCAGAGGAACAAAATACCCACAGCAGATGATGAGGGTGCCCACCTCATGGCTGAGATATCGAGCAGTGAGCCACTGCCAGCCCTGTGCAGGGAGAGATGCCCAGAACTCTTCTTGATTTTGGTTCAGGGTCACATTGTCCCTAGTTTCTGTGACTCATAGTCCCCTGATCCCTGAGTAAGGACCAGCCAACCTGCTCGTGGTGGAATGTGGAATTCAATCCCATTTTCCTCCATTTTGTGAGCATAAGCATGGCCTTGCTGCAAGCCCCAGCTGCTCCCTGCCCTCCTGTCCCCAGCCTTGTCCCCACAGCACAGTCCAGGGTCGCTGCCAGCAGCTCCTTGGTGGCCACGAGCTGGGTTTTAGAGGTGAGACAAGGTGCAGGCACCTGAAATCCTTATATGCTGGTTTTCTAGTTGAGTGCCCTGTGCTACCCAGGGCAACAGTCACATTTTTCATGGAACAGCACCGCAAACTCCCTGACCTCCCTGGGCTCCCCAGCACGTCAGCACGTGGTGAGAGCCAGGGGGGTTTCCAGCTGAAGGCTGAGTGAGAGCTGCTCATCCCAGCTTGTGCTCCCAGGGGAGCTTCCCCGGCCAGCCTGGCTGTGGGAGAGGACAGGGACAGTTTTGGGATCTGCTGACGATGGACAAAATGGAACGGATGCAAAGGAGCAATGAGGTTGCCTGAGGTGTCAGAGCTTGGTCCCCACCCCCACCACAGCCCGGAGGCCGTAACATCCCAGGAACAGCCTGAAGGTCCCGTTCCAGCTCCCAAACTGAAAACAAAAGTGCGTCTTGTTCCCATCCTGTTTTCAAAGCCAGAAAGGTCGGGGCCGCGAGAGCCCTGCCAGGCTGGGCAGCACTGCCAGCTCCCGTCGCCTGCCCCGACCTCGACTCCAGCAGGGACAGAAGTGTCCCACTGCTCCTCCTGCACACACCAGGATGGTGACATCTGGGGGTGTCCCCAAAAGTCTGTGCTTGGAGAAGCTTGTGCAGAAGTTCATGTTCTTGTTCCTGCACTGCGTCAGGAGAAGGAAGGGAAGAAAGATGTGGAGCTGCTGGAGCAGGTTCAGAGAAGACCACAAAGATGCTCCAAGGGTTGGAGCAGCTCTGCTGTGGGGACGGCTGGGGTGAGAGAGAGCTGGGGGTGTTCAGCCTGGAAACAGAAGGTGACAGGGAGACCTTAGAATCCATTCCAGTGCCTAAAGAGGCTCCAAGAGAGCTGGGGAGGGACTTTGAATAAGGGCAGGGAATGACAGGACAAGAGGGAATGGCTTCCCACTGCCAGAAGGCAGGGTTAGATGGGATATTGGGAAGAAATTCCTCCCTGTGGGGGTGGTGAGGCCCTGGCACAGGTTCCCCAGAAAAGCTGTGGCTTCCCCTGGATTCCTGGAAGTGTCCAAGGCCAGGTTGCAGCTTGGAGCCCCCTGGGATAGTGGAAGGTGCCCCTGCCCATGGCAGGGGATTGGAGCTGGATGACTTGTAAAGTCCTGTCTAATCCAGGCCATTCCACAGTTCTGGAATGTTCCAGAATGTTCCAGGAGGACACACTATGGAACCCCTGTGCTCAGCACAGCTCCAAAGCCTTCAAACCCCTCCTGCAAAACACCATCAGCTCCTGGGAGTTTCCCTGCCGCTGTGAAGGAGTTTCCTAATTCACCTGCAAATTCCCCAAGCCCTGAGAAGGCTTTGTTTTCATTAAATAGGGCCATCATTAGGGGGGCTGGTGCTGCTGGCATCGAGGGCTCTGTGGGCAGCACTCCTGCTGGGATGGGCTGGGGAGGAATGGAAAGGATCCATATGTCAGGGAGAACAGCATGGACCTGCCATTGCCACGTCAGGCTCTGAATGATCCCACTCATCCCCGTGCCCTGTGCCTGCACCACTGCTGCCTGCTCAGTGGAGATTATTAACAGGGAAAATCGTTAGGCACAGGGCCGGGAGCTCAAGGGACACGCGAGTGCCTCTGTAACTTGGAAATCAATCCCAGCCATCCACTCAAGCCAAGCTTCCTCCAGCCCAGCTTGAAATGACAGCAGTTTCACTCCACCTGGGAACAGGAGGAGGGGTGGTTTCTCCCGGTCTGGTGCTCACTGGGATTTGCTGCCTTCCAGATATCAGAGCAAACAGCTGTGTTTTGCCCATGGACCTCAACTGCAGCCAAGCCCTGGGAAGAAAATTCTGCACCAGAGCCCTGTGGAGGAGGCAGTTTTGGGCTTCAGAGCCAGAAACTGGAGGAGACAGGGATGTCATGAAGAGGCATCACAACCTGCTCACTCCCTCACTATCCTGACATAGAAAGAGGGTACAGGGACCTGTGGACTGAACAGACAAAGCTGTTAGCACACCATCAAATTCTTATTCTCAGGGATAGTTGCCCTGCTTGACCCTGCAGCAAGCAGAGGCATTTTGGGCACCCCATGCCTGTTGTTGGGGAGCAGCACACCCAACAGCCAGGTCCCTATGAGCACCCCGTGTCCCCAGGACGAATTTGGCATTCTTGCTCACAACGTATTGACATTCATTTTGACCTTTCGAATCACAAGGATGTTCTGTCCTTCCCAGCCAAGTACAGCCTGGCTAGCCCGTGGGTGGATTATACTGTATATACAGTGCTGCAAATAGGGAGCTGGCAGAAGAGAAGTGTTTGTGTGCTCACGGGGGTGCGGCGGTGCTGGGTCAAGGACAGGGAGCTGCTGCCAGCTCCCGGTTTTCCTGCCAGGATGCCTGAGTGGATGTGGCACCACGGGAGGAGGACGGAGATGGTGGCAGGAGAAATGCCAGCAGCTGGTTTGGTGGGGGAGAAGGGATCCTGCTAAAGCGGGAGCCGCCCCCTCACCAGCAGCTCCCGACTGCTGCCGGATCCCCGCACTTCCCGTCCTCCAGCTGACTGTGCCTTTTGCTTTGAGGGAACATGAAGAATTGCAATTAGGAGACAACATATAAAATTGGCCACGAGCACCCAGCTGGCTCCCAAAGATACTGCTTTGCGTGATCTTGGCCACCCAAATCCCCATCTGGGCAGCAGCAGAGGCGGTTTCGGTACAAAACCTACCCCAGCCCCAAAAGCTCAAGTTGGTATGACAGGCAGATTGTTCCCAAAGGTGAAAAATTAACATCTAACCCATGTGGTCTGGTGCAGACCACACCCCGTGCCCTGGGATGGCAGCACTGGCAGGGAATGGAGCAGAGAGTGGGGTGCAGGTGCATGAATCTGGGGGCATCATCCCCATCACCCGTTCCCCGCAGCCCTTAGGAGCCGGAGCAGGTCCCTGGCTGGGGTTGCCTCCTCCCTTCTCTCTGCAGTTTTGGCAGAGGGCTCCCAATCCTGGCCAGCAAGCAGACTTTGCCACAGGGCCAGCTCCATCCAAGGCTTTCACAGCCTGGTTCTGGCCATCCTGCAGCCCCATTGTGCCAGGAAGGCCATTGGCTTCATGCTCCCAGCCTAGGTGTGTCACTTATCTCTCCCCTTTCTTGCCTTGACGCATATTTTCCTCTCTCTCCTTTCCCAGCCAGCTTGTAGGACTCTTATCTCAAATCCCAAACCACCCCTTCCCAAGGCAAACTCAGCACCATCTTTTGCAAACTCATTTCCAGGGGTTTGTGTATTACATGATGGGCGTAAGTGACAACCTGGCAGCCAAACCCTTTTGCCTGACATCTTTATGCCATGTGGATGTCCTCAAACCCCTTCCAGCCACCATGGCAGGAGGGTTAATTCAAGGGGTGCTGCTCTGACAACAAAGTTTGCACTTGACAGTTGTCTGCAGCTGGTTTGTGGAGAAGAAGGGAAAAGCAAGTGAGGTGCAGAGCCCAGGACTGAGCTGGGAGCTGTGGGTTGGGATGGGATGGATGGGATGCACAGCCTCTGCTGACGCTGCCTCAAACCCACATGTTTGTGAACATGAGCAGAGTAGGAATGCCACAGCTGGCTGCTCAATACATCCTGCAGCACGGAGCAATTACCAGCAGCCATTCCAGGTGCCAGATGGGGTGCAGGGAGAGAAGCACCACATTCCTGCCTTGTTCAAATGCCGTCCCTGCTGCCAAGCCAGCCTCGTGCACTTGAGCAGCCCTGATCTGAGCTGGTGGATCCTCGAGTCTTGCGGAGTGCTTGTTGATGGAGGAGAAATCAATGCCCAGTCAGGGGTTCCTGCCACGTGGCTGCTTCATCCAACCCATCGCATGGCGGGAGAGGGTGATGCTTGCTGCAGTCCCCCCGCGGCCGGCCACGTGTCCTGGCAGCATGGAGCAGGTCTGCCTGAAGGAACAGGGTGGGGAGGCTGTGACAAACCCTGCTGCCTGCAATGGCATTGTCCAAAACTAGGGACATCACCAGAACACACACAGCTCATCACACTCTGAGCAGCAACTGCACAGTAACAAAGCAGCCCGGCAAACCGGCACTGCGGTCAGGGGACACTCAGCATGCGGACTTTGCTTCAGGTGCCCAGATCCAGCCTGGTTTGGCCTTTCCTGGCTCAGAGGAGCTGCTTTCCAGCCCTGAAATAGCAACTCGGATGATGCTCTCAGCAGCTGGGGATGATGATGCAAAATACTCGTTATCCAGCAGGAACAATTAGACTTATGGCAATTATCTCTGCAGCCGCTGAGAGATGCCGGAACGGGCCGGCCAGCAGCCAGGTCCTGGTGTAATCCCTGGGTGGGAGAGTTGCAGTGCCCAGCCTGCCTGCAGCCCAAGAGCTTCCTGCAGTGCCAAGTGGGCTGGTTTTGCATGGAAGTGAGGGTGAGGATGGGTCAGTGTTTACCTGAATGCCAAATGTCCCTCTCTAATGACAATTGTTTGCCTTTGGATCAATGATGAATGAGCTGAGCCACACTGGGGTAAGAGGATGGTGTTAGGGATTGAGATGCTTTCAGTGATTCTCCGGCCTCCCTCTCTGCTGGATGCCCCCACAAGAGAAGCCAGAATGAGCTCAGCTAATCCACAAAGTAGAAAATGGCAAATCTGGCTCCAGGCTGGATCAAGCCATGGGCTCCCAATGGTCACTGAGATGGCCGGCAGCTGCTGAGCTGGGCTTTAATGCATATTCCTTTGGGGAAAAAAGTCAGGGTTTTGGCTGACAAATGCCCATGGGGAAAAGGCAGGAAGGACAAATTCACTCATTTCTCAGAACAACAAGGAGGGTTTTTCTTTTCCCCCTTGACATTGTTTGAAAACCTTATTTTGATTCCCCTGCAGCTGCTTAGAGCCAAACCCTCAAACCAATCCAATCCCAATAAACAACTCCTCCTTGGATAAATCAGTGTGCAGCCAGGATGGAGAGAAAGCTTTTGGGCAGGATGGGACATGGCTGAGCACTGGATCACCAACTGAAGGAATGCCCAGGAGTGAGGGAGTAGGAGCTGGAGCAATGCTGGAAGCCTGCTCTGGGAAACTTCTAAAACTTTAGCTGAGATACAAATGTCACCACGTCCTGGCCTTGTTTGTGCCACAAGAATCAGCAAACTTCGCAGGAAAGCAAACTTCCCAGGAAAGTTTAGCTACCTGGTCATCAAAACCTCCCTGATACGCCTTGTTTATTAGCAGCTAAACATTAAGCCCTTGGCAAACAGGGATCCTTGGGGCCAGGGACACATGACTATGACAAACCAGTCATGGATGCCAGTGCCAGAACCAGGTGGGACCTGCTGGTGTGGCTGAGGAGGGGGACAGGCTACTCCAGGTGGGGATGGCAGAATCCTGGGGATGCCCAGGGCTCACAAAGCCCAGGGTCAGGAGGAGAAAGGCTCAACAAAACACTGCTCTTGCCATGGCCCTGCAGAGATGCACCACTCCCCATCAGGAGAAGGATTAAATGGTTTCTCACTGGAGCTGGAGGGAGACTTCTCCACTTCCCAAGATGTGTCTCCCACAGTGCCAGTGCTGCCTCAGAAACCCACTGCTCTGCTGAGTAAAAATATTCTTTGAGGACACCTGACTGATCTTGCAAAGCCCATATAAATTTTGTCTCATTTCAGTAATTAGGCCAATTATAGCAAAATGTTGTTTGCAATTCAAGTGAAGGATGGGCTAAAATCTTCACCAGATGCTTTTTCTGTGGTGCCAAAACAAAGTCTGAACAAAGCTCCTTTCCTCTCCCCCTGTGTTAAGCAACCCAAGAGAGATATTTTGAAGGGCTCCAGCATCAGGTAATGGCTTTTTCTGCCACACTTGAAGGGACCCTGACAAACACAAACAAAGCCTGACCCACTTTAGGAGAATAAGGACTGACTCCAAGAAAGGAAGCTGGGATTTCATTAATGTCCTTAATGTGACCCTGTTTGTGAGTGTCTACTGTGTGCATCCAGGTAAATTTATCTGTCCTCTGTGACGCCCACAGTGTCCTTGTGCAGGGCAGTGGTGCCCTGGGATCCATGGATGCACAAGCACAGGGACACAAGAGCACCAGGATGCGCCCAGGGATGCACCTAGGAATGTACAAGCACACATGGATGCGTGTGCACAGGGATGCACACATATGTGCTGTCCCACGCCAACACCTTCCCAACATGCTGCGTATGCATCCAGGAGCTCAGGAGAGAAAGCCTTGCCTGGGCTGAGCCTTGCCCTTCAGTGCAGGCTCTTGCAGCATTGCTTCAAGGCCACGATTGCATATTGAGAGTGAAACTGTTGCTGCCTCATGTTTTTGGCCGCACGTGTTCGGAGCCTCACTCATTATTTCTAAATAATGGCAGGGACGTTGCTGACTCACCACGCTGTGGCGGGAGCCAGCTGGGATCCAGGGCTGCTTTTGCCCAGTGGTAACAAGGGCACTTCTCTCTGCAGGCATAGGTTTCCTCAGGGACACCTCAAATTCACACTCCAAGTTCCTCTCTTGCTCCTGAAAGGTGACTCTTTTCCCTTTGCCCTGGGTGGAAAACAGTTTGGAGTGTTCAAACCTGGCTGTGGGATGATTCTGCAGGGACTGGTGGCTCGCAGGACTCAGCACTCTGGGGTGCTGCACAATCACAGAGCTGCCCAATGGAGACAGTGAGCTCCAGAGCCACCTGCAGCTGGAGCTGGGCCAGGCTGCGGCCGCTCTGCCTGCGTGTTTTCCTCGATCCATGTTTCTGCGTAGCTGATCTTGTGCAAGAAGTCCTCGATGCTCCCTCTGCCCACGAAATGGCCAGGGTGCCTCCCCTGGGGTGGCCTGGGCCAGCTTCTGTGTTTGGTCAGCAGTGGGGTGGCATTGGAGAACACGGGGAGGTCACTGGACACTCCCTGTGGCCTTGAATCACCCCCACTCACCTCCCGAGGCTTGGAGCACTGAAGCACTGCCCTGCACGGCCAGGCCAATACCCTGCAGTGACACCCAGGCTACAGGCAGCCTGGCCAAGCCCCCTGTGCCACCTCTTATCCCAGGCTCTGTCCTGCATGCTGGGCTCTCCTCAAGGTGGCATCTCATGGGATGATGGCCCACCTCCCATGGCAGCCCAGTTTCCCCAGCAGCCAGTGACTCCAGGAGGCATTAGGGTGATGTGGATGTCTTTGGTGCTGCTTGTTTGGATGTTAAATCTCAATGGCACCTGGGGCACCAGCAGCTCTGGGATCACGTGGGAGTGCAGGGCTGAGTGTTTGGGGCAGCCAGACGTCCAGGGCCTAAATCCCTCTGGTAAAACACGGTTTCTAAGGATGAAGCTTGGCTTATGACCTGCCTCTCCCATCAGCAGCCCCATGAGAAGACTGAGACACCAGGGCCTGAAATGATCCCAGGAGTCAAGACAGGGCAGAGCCCAAGACTGAATTCACATCTGGTCAAAATTAGGGAGATCTTAGCCACAAACCTGAGCAGTTGTGGGATCACAGCCATGACCTAACAAAAAGGTGCTCTGACCACAGCCAAGGGCTGGAGCTGTAACTTCTCATTCCTATCACCCCCTCCCAGGTGGCCACAACCCTGACAACATCTCCCCGACTGAGCAATACAGACTTATCCCACCACGGCAGCTTAGCAAGACTGAAACAGAAAATTCAGCTAGCTAATGATGCAGTGCAGGAGCAGGAGGAAGAGATAAAGTTCAACCTGGTGATCACCACATAGTAAAAAACGATAACAGAGCTGGTGGCAACAGCACAACAAGCTCCAGATGGTCCAACAGCAAGAAGTGGAGCCCAGTGAAATGTCAGACTATCAATATAAAAAACATCAAGTCATTGTAAGGAAATAGTGAAAGGCACAGAGTCACCTGGTGCTGAATTAAATAACTGGTGGTAAATACCTCAAAAGTTCCCTTTGGAAGAGGACGAGAGGTACAATCTGTACAGAAATAACAGGAGAAGAAAGAATAACATTGGTATCATAAAGAAACAGACAATAACAAAAGATAGGCTGGATAGGGATTATTTGATCAGCTGGGTTTTAGGATAATGGGTTAATGAAATGTCTGGGTGAGCAATGAATGTACACAGAAAATCAGATGGTTTGGAAACATTCACACATTTCAGACACTGCCTGTCCAGCAAATAAATTGTACAAAGAGCCACAATTAAATTGAGGAACAGGTCGATCATTTGCACTTCAGGTTTATTACCAAATCCAGGGGGAAATTATTAATTTCATTCATCACTAAGTGTCTTTGTTCATGCTTTAGCTGCCTCACATGGAGTTTTCACAGGTTGCTCATTCAAACCCTTCTGCTGAGGAACTGATAGTGGGTGAAAAAATCCAGAATGAAAATTAGGGAGAACTGCAGTGCACCACCAGCTCCTCCTGACACAGCCCTTGCACCCGAGATGGAGACCTCAACAAAACTGCCAAAGGATTTGGAAAGAGCTGCATTACAAGGACATAACAAAGGTCACCAAAGTCACCCTTTTGGAACAAAGGTCTCACAGCTTGGAGCTCCATAAGGACAGGTGAAGATTTGGGCACACCAGAACTGTTCCTCACCTGAGGTCAACACTGTGCACACCCACAATGCAGAAAATCAAAAATCTTCTCTTCCCTGCCAGGCTTGTCAGCTGCTCTCAGCTCTCCCTGCAGCCCTCATTAGGGATATGAACACACTGTCATGCTACAGACCACAGGTCCACTGTGCCCTCGTGCAGGCTGACACGAGGTCAGATGAGACCACACAGTCTCATCTGACCAATTCACCAGCATCTCCAGTGGTGGAGGAGACTTTCAAACTCTAACCAGACTGTGAAATACCTTTGCTGTCCCCTGGACTTGTCACAAGACATGAAAAGCCCCAAAGGACTGAGGTGGGTCACCTGGGGGAGCTGGAGGAGCTGTTTCCACAAGGAAGAGAAGGCAAGAGGCGGGGACACACCACCTAGACCAAGCTGTGTTCCAGCTCTTTGGGAACACGAGACTCCAAACAGAAATGGAAAGGCAAAAAGAAATGCTGATTGACAGCACTTTAGGTACTGAATGGTATCTGCATGTTGTCACCTGCTGGAACAACTGCCTGACTCAAACATCAGAGGCAGGCATCCAGCAACCCAGCAATTATTGCTGCCCTCCTCCAGAAAGCCAAGGGGAGAATTAAAACCAGCACAGTACTGAGGGAACTGTCCCCCACAGAGCCTGAATCAACTCCTGCTTTAGAAACAGCCCTTAAAAAGAGGCAGAAATGAACCATTCAGCCCCATCTGAAGGACACAGCATCCTGTGCCTCCTGCTTGGCTCAGTCAAGGGCCATAAATACCACCAGCCTTCCCACAGGGATCTGCTCAGCGGAACCTGGGCTCCCCCAGGCTCCTTTGCACATTCCAGCATCAGTTACTGAACCAGGATCTATTCCTGACGGTAGGAACAAAGTGAGCGATTGCATCTGCTATATTTAGAGCAAACAGCCAATACCCCCGAATTTAAATGGTTGCCAGCATTCTCATTAGATGTATAAATAGCCTCTGTTTGTTTTCAGAAAGAAATTGGTTTAAAAAAGAAAACTGCCTTCCTAGTCCTCCTCAGCCTGTAACCATTGAGCAGGGAGGCCTATTTCATATGAAAAATTAAATAATGCATTTTGTCTAAGCCAAACCAGGAAAAAAGCTCTCAACTGTGGCTGGTATTATCCATGCTGTGGTGCTTTGTGTGGTTACAGGGGTTTGAACACAAGGGCAGCACTTCACTGAAGCAAACTGAGGCTGCTTGGTGCAGAGGGGCATCACCCTCCCTCTCCCAGCCTTGACCACTCACCATCCCGAGCCACCTCTTCCCCCTGCAGGTCAGTCACACCAGAGTTCCATTTCTTCACAGAATCCCAGAATGGTTTGGGTTGGAAAGGACTTTAAAAATCACCTGCTTTCAATCCCCTGCCGTGGGACACCTTCTGCTAGACCAGGTTGCTTCAAACTTTGTCCAGCATAGCTTTGGACAGTTCCAGGGATGGGGCAGCTTCTCTGGACAACCTGTGCCAGGGCCTTACTCTCAGAGGGAAGAATTCTTTCCCAATATCCCAGGTAACCCTGCCCTCTGGCAGTGGAAAGCCATTCCCCCTTGTCCTGTCACTCCAGCCCCTGTCCAAAGTCCCTCTCCAGCTCTCTTGGATCCCCTTCAGGCAGTGGAAGGGGCTCTGAGGTCTCCCCAGAGTCCTCTCTTCTCCAGGCTGAGCACCCCCAGCTCTCTCAGCCTTCTTCTCTTGTTCTCCCTCTTCCAGCTTCATAGCAGTCCCAGCCCTGACATCACACTTCTGTTCTTCCTCCAGATTCCCCCAGTCTCCAGCCCAGGCTCTCATCCAACACTCCAGCTTGCTTTCCCTGCAACTGATGCTGGCCATGCTTCCTCCCTTGAGCAGAAAGTCTGGTCCCATGTAAACATCTGTCCTTAAGGCATTTCAAGGATCACATCCCCATCATCCAACCCATCCAACCCCCATTTGCATTAAAGTCAAACTGAGGACTCCAAATAAAAAAAAAATATGTTGGAAAGCTGGGGTATAAGAGACAGCGAAACCCCGCTGTGGTTATTTACACAGAATAATGCAATTTCCCCCTCAGATTTGGCTTGCAAGAGAGGGATGTATAGAGACTTGGGACACCAATCCAAGTGCGCTGAGGGGCTGGGAGCCATGACCAGTCCACGGAAAGCTCCTGGGACCGCTGGGTGGTTCCTGGGATCCCTGGATGGTTACTGGGACACACGGATGTTTTCTGGGACCTCTGGGTGGTTCATGTGGTCCCTGAATGGCTCCTGGGATATCTGGATGGTTCCAGGCACCCCTTCTCCTCACCCTGCCCTTGGGGTGCGGGATTCCACAATCTCTGCTTCCTCCAACCCCCCACCTCCTGTGTGGGGCTCGGGTGGGAGGGGGGATCATTGTGGGGGTGTCAGGGGAGGATCCCTGGGGATCGCAGGGGGATCACTGAGGGGTGCAGGGGGATCTCTGGGGGGTGTGGGGAGAAGCAATAGGGGGGCACAGGGACGATCACTGAGGGGGGCTCAGGGTGATCACTGGAGGTATCGGGGGGATCACTGAAGGTTCTCAGGAGGATCACTGGGGTATAGGTGGGATCACTGTGGAGGCATGTAGAGGGGATCACTGGGGGTTTTGGGAGGGATCGCTGGAAGTTTCAGGGGGGTCACTGAGGGTCTCAGGGGGATCACCAGAGGTTTCAGGAAGGATCACTGAGAGTCTCAGAGGGATCACTGGAGGTTTCGGGGTTTCACTGAGGGTCTCAGGGGGATCACTGGAGGTTTCGGGGTTTCACTGAGGGTCTCAGGGGGATCACTGGAGGTTTTGGAGGATCACTGAGGGTCTCAGAGGGATCACTGGAGGTTTCGGGGGATCACTGAGGGTCTCAGGGGGATCACTGGAGGTTTTGGAGGATCACTGAGGGTCTCAGAGGGATCACTGGAGGTTTCGGGGTTTCACTGAGGGTCTCAGGGGGATCACTGGAGGTTTTGGAGGATCACTGAGGGTCTCAGAGGGATCACTGGAGGTTTCGGGGGATCACTGAGGGTCTCAGGGAGATCACTGGAGGTTTTAGGGGGATCACTGAGGGTCTCAGGGGCATCACTGGAGGCTTCAGGAGGGATCATTGGCGGGGTGCAGGGGGATCACTGGTGCACAGGCGGGATCACTGTGGAGGCGTTTAGGGGGGATCGCCGGGAGTTTCGGCGGGGATCACTGGAAGTTTCAAGGGGATCTCTGCGGGCTCAGCGGGATCACAGTGCGGGGCGCCTCTCCCCGTCCCTCACGGCCGCCCGGCCGGGCTCCAGGCTCCGTGAGGGCCGTGGCGGCGGGCTCTGGCGGCCGTGAGGCGGAGCCAGGCCGGGCCCGCCCCGCTCCGTCACTGCCGGGCCCGCCATGGCGTCCGGGCCCGCGGGCCGCGCCGCTGAGGAGCCGCCGCCGCCGGAGCCGCCCGCCGAGCAGAAGCCGCCGCCGCTGCCGCCCGCGCAGGAGGAGTTCTCCTTCCTGCCGCTCGTCCACGACATCATCAAATGGTAACGGCGGGCACGGCCACCCCCCCGCCCCGCCGGGAGCCGCGGCCCTGCCGCAGCCGCCCCGCTCGGACGGTGCTGCCTCACACCAGAGCTCTCGGGCGGGCCTGCGTGAGCAGCAGGGCTAAGGGGTGCCCTCGCCGGTGATGTTCTCCCAGTCACAGCATCCTCGGGGATGCCATGGATAGGGAGTGAGGCAATGGGATGCCCCCTTTAGTGATGCTCACCCGGCTCCCGGCATCCACAGGATGCTCTGGATGTGGAGCAGGGCCCTCTAAGTTGTTTTTTCATCCTTAGCATCCTCATAATGCCTTGAACAGTGAGCTGAGCTATTGGATCCTCCCTCAAGTGATGCTCTCCCAGCCCTCACTTCCCCAGGATGCCCTGAAGAGGTAGCAGGGCAATGGGGTCCCTCTTGTAGTGATGCTCTCCATCCTCCCAGCATCTCCTTTGCCCTTTTTTTCTCTCAGCTGGAGTTCCTGGGAAGAGTATTGGAGGGAGCTGGCGCAGTCCCAAGTGCATCTCCACTCTGAGTCGTGCCAGTGCCTGGGTGGTGTCAGGGTCACCTGAGCAGTGCAAGTGCTCCCATGGCTCAGGTACAGTGCCCCACCACTAACCCCAGAGCAGGAGCACTGTGTGTCCACTGGGTTATTGCTCCAGAGAACTGTACTCTTTGGCTGATAACAGCTCAGGAAGTACAGGCAGTGCGTCAGGAATGCAGCCCATTTCTGGGAAGATGTAAAAAGGGGGATGGCTTCCTCAGTGGGACATACACTGTTCTCTTCCCAGCTCAAGATAAGCACTGTACAGGTGAAAGTTGCTGGTACAGGAGTCCTGAGAACTGACGTGTTTCTGGGCCTGGATAACCCCTTCAGAGGTGCTCATCTGAATTCCTGGAAAGGGGATGTCTCTGCCATGGAAATCCATCCAGGCAGGCTCTGTGCTCTCACCTGGGCAGGGTGAGGCAGTGGGCATGGGATGCATGAATTGCTTTCTTCCTGCCCTCTCCCTGTGCACTCATTGAGGAGCTGATTTGTGTCCTGCTGATGTTTCACTTGGAGCAAACATGTCTGAAAGGTGAGGGAGGTTCATCCTGAATGGCTCTGCAGCCCAATCCATGGGAATTAATACCTTTGACACAGCAGTCCAGAATGGGCATGAAAACACAAACACTGTAATTTCACTAAATTTCCCCACTGTGCTAGGTGTAGGCCATCAAGCTGCCCCCTGACCTTGATTCTCTCTGCTCCATGCAGACCACAGAGTGAGGCTAAATCCCCTGCCAGGTGTGTGCGTGTACATCACCAAAGTGGGCAGTAGCCACGGGCTGACACCTCCCAGACTGTGATGTGTCACTGATCAGGTTGTAGTGACTCACAGATGACAGTCCCAGGGATATCTTGTGCCCTGTCCCACTGAGCCACCCACTCCTGCTGCCCAGCTACCTCCCTTGGCTTTGTGTTTGGCGTTTCCTGGGCAGCTTGAGCCGACGTAGGGGCTGAACAGTGTGGCAGAAAGGTGGCACCACCGTGGCCAGCAGTGGGATCTTGTGCCTCCTGTCCCTGACAGATGGCAAACGGGCTGTCCTCTAGCACTGCCTCGAGTTGCAGAGCCCACCCCTGCTGTTCTGACACTGACTCAGCTGTGAGGACACATCTCCAAGGTGACTCTGTGCTCCGGAGCGAGGATGTATCGCGTAAATTTGCTGACATTCAAGGATGGGTGCTGTTTCCTGTTGTTTGGGTCTGGAGAAAGTTTTCCTAAACAGAGTCTGCTGATGTTTTCAGCCTTGTACAGTCAACAGCATCACTGCTGAAGTCCCACTGTGTGGCTCTACCAACAGTGTGGTGCTCTTCACCACACACAGTACCTGGTGTGGTGAAGGGCACTGTGCCTTAAGGCAGGTTTTGTGCCCAGTGTATCAGCACAGGCTGTGGTTGGATGCTGTGTTGAATCCTGTGTTGGTGCAGGCAGCTGCAGGCTCTTCCCACACCTTCCCACTCCCACATCTCCATGCCCCCAAACAGGGAATCACTTCATGCAGCAGGAAAACTACCCATCAGGAGAAAAAAAAAAAACCACCAACCCTGAAATATTTATCCCTTTGGATCAACCAGGCAACAGGCCTCAGTTCTCTTTGAGTGGGGAAGGGGATGGGATGTGGGAAGGACACCCCTGTCAAAGCCAGCCTGCAGCTGTGGTGGATGAAAGGCAGTGTCACCCCATCCTTCCCCAGATGTGCCATGGGGTTGGTTGTGTGTGTGCTTCTGTATTTTTCCACTGCCGACCTGGCCCTGAGTGCCTGCATAATGGGGAGACATTATAGTACCAGCTGCAGTTTTATTTAGAAAGGAATAATGAATATTTTGTTCCAACAGGCTTTTGAAACAAGCGGCAGCCATCTGCTTAAAAGTTTTGCTCTCAGCCATGTCACGATTCCCCAAAGTTATAATCGAGCACCTCTCTGCCCTGGTCATGCCAAGCAGATTTATTTTTAGGTCTGGCTATTGAACAGGCTCCCAGTTTTTCAAAAACCATTAGAATCCTGCTCTCCCTATTAACAGGCAGTCTGGAAGCAGGGACTTGCTTTTGCCTGGAATCAGTAAAACTTCTTGCTGGTGCTAACAAAGCTGAGTCAGATACTAATGAGGGTTCAAGGGCAGACGCTGCCTCAGACAACACTGAGCCTTGAAAAGCACAGAGCTGGCTGCAGAGCCAATTCTGATGCTCTTAAACAAACCACCACAAACCAACCCAAAAACCCCCACTGCTTCTCTTTTATTAAGTATAAATCCCCAGAGACTCATTTGAAAGCTCCCAAGTACCAATTTCTCTGCCTTTGGATACTCTCTGACACTTTGGGGAACAGTTTCTGTTTTCTGCTGTCAAGCTCTTTGGCTACATTGATTTTTTTTGTATTACAGCAGCAACAGGTCACGGGTGAGACTGAGATCGTTTTTTCCAGGTGACTACACAACAACACATATGCAATCTTACCTTCCCCAAAGAGAGATACAGGAGTTCAGAGGGAGAATTTAGCCTGCTCCAGGGTGATGTTTGAAAGCTGCAGAGCAGCTCCTAACCTGATTGATGCATCCTGAGGTGACTGGATTGTGTGCTGGAAATTTGCAGGAAGCCAGGTTGCCCCATAGCTACCCAGTCTATATCCATCTGTGTCATTTTACTGGGGTAGGTGAATCAGGTGTGTGTAGCTAGGTACCAAGAGCAATTTTCCCAGGGAATTCCAGTTTAAACCCTGGTTGCATTGGAAATGACAACATTTTCAGTAGGAGAATTCACAGTGTCTCGATTTTCTCTCCTCTGCAGCATGGACAAGGACAGCCAGGATGTTCACCAAGTACTGAATGAGCTCAAGAACAAGTTCCAGGAGATGAGGAAGCTGATCAGCACCATGCCTGGCATTGGGGTGAGCCCAGAGCAGCAGCAGCAGCAGCTGCAGAACCTGCGGGAGCAGGTCCGGACCAAAAACGAGCTGCTACAGAAATACAAGAGCCTCTGCATGTTTGAAATCCCCAAGGAGTAGGAAAGACACTGGAGTGGAGTAGGAGAGCTCCACTCTCTGGATCTGAGATACCTCCTGTCCAGGCTGAACAGGGTGGCAGAAGCTGACATTTCTTTCTTTAGGTTTTGTGGTTACAGAGCTGCGGCGCTGTGCCTGTGTGGACCATGGGTGTGTGACACTGGGCCAGGACACCGTGCGCTCTCCTGGGACGATGGCAGCAGCACGTTCCCTTGATCAGCTGCAGGACTGTGCACTTACATATCCCATCTCCTCTTTTCTCTCGGGGTGGGGTTCATTCTTTTTTACTTTCAAACAAGCAGGAGACATTTTGCTTTCTCCTCACTAGGGGTCAAAGTACCTGCTGGTGAAAAAGGGGGCATTTCTGCAATTTTTTTTTTTACTTAAAAATGGCCAAACATCAAAAGGGAACGTAAGAGGGAAGCATGAACTGTTTGGCCCTGCTCCTGGAAAGAGTCTCTGGTACACTTTCCATTCCCTGTGTGTTGGAATCGGAATGATTGCTTTCAGTTACTTCTGTATTTCTCTTTTTAAACAATTGGTGGTTGTGTCTGAGATGAGTCAAATAAAGATTTATAAATTCCAAATTGCCCCTCTTGTGTTCACTGAGTGGATGTGGGCAGGGCAGGGGCAGGATGTTGGCAGCATATGGGATTCTGGGCCCAGCTCCAATGTCTTTCCCTGCTAAAACAGAGGAAGGGCAAGAATCAAAACAAAGGGCATAAATGATAAAAGCTTTCAGTTATTCCATACTAAAGTCAGGCTCAACAGGACAGGTAAGTTCCACATTCAGGGGCTTCCCACAACCACAAACATTTGAGCAGCTGGAACAGGTAATTCTGCCCAGTGGGATGGTTGCAATTCACCTGTAGCTCAGAGATTTACTCTGTCCCCACTGAGATACTCTACTAGTACTTTCTTTGGGAAGGTGCCAGTGTGTAAACTCTGAGTAAAGCAGAACACCGAGATAAACAAAGCACAATGTACACATTTTTTATTACTGAAATTGCCTTTCCATCAGCCATTGCCTGTCCCAGCTCAATAAATTCCTGTGTCTCATGCCTGGACGATGTTTTCCATTCTTTTGCCAGTTGCTGTTCCTGTGAAATCAGGCATAGGCAGAGCTGGAAGAAGCAACTTGTTGCCAAAGAAATGTCTGGCATTTAGTTGAGGAACAAGTTAACTCTGTCAACTTGAATCCAAGTTTCAAGTGAAACTGAGAGGGTTTGCTTAGAGATGGTTTTCTTTGCAGCCTCATTCCCCCACCGTTGTTTTGTGGCTTCAATATGATATTTTTTTTTTACCATTAATATGTACTAAACACAGATTTGTGCTGCTGCATGAGGGGAAAGCGGAGGTTGAAAACGAGCTTTCTTTGAAGGGTGATCCTCTTTCCCTTTCACTTCTAGCAATGATTACTGCAACTTGTTATTGGGAAGAGATTAAAAACCATCAGATGTAAAGGTGACCTTTCAAGCACAGTACTTCCTTTACTCATATTGCAGAGTAAAAACAATATCCCAGCTGGGGTGCCAATGAATCAGTCTGTGTTGACATCATTAAAGTGTGCTTAGTTAATCATCAAAGAGCATGAAACACAATCAGCTCTTTATAACGAAGTGATGTCAGTTTGCTGGGTGACTGCAGGCAGTGACATGCCATGCCCGGCGTGTCATGGGGCTGGCAGCACCGTCACTCGGCGTAGTGGAGTGAGGAAAGAGAGCTGGCTCAGTGACCCCTTGGAGTGAGCAACTCCCTGCCTGGCCCCTCGTTACCCTGTGTGGCAAAACCCCGGCGGCTTGCAGAGGCGGGAACCTTTGCACTGGGAGTCAGAGAAAATGGAGCAATACAGGGCTGGAGTGAGAGGCTGGTTTTGCCACCTCGGAGCTCAGGCCTTTTGTTGAGCAGGCTTGGCTATGGGATAGGGCAAGGAAGCAAAGGCAAACAAACAGGCGTAATTTTTAAAAAGATTTTATTGATTTGTAGAAAAAATAAAACATCAAGTTTCACCCACGGTAGAAACACTTGAAGATTTTTTTTTTTGTTCATGTCAATGACAAACAATACCTACATAAAGTGCCTATTATTTTTTTTGTAAAACCCTTCCCGCTCCCCCCACCCTCCCCAAATCTTGCAAATTAAACAAGACAAATGTAAACAAGAGTCAGTTTTTTGGTCCATCGGGGCTGTAACTCTGCAATGTATTTGCAACAGCTTAGGAGTGTCTTCTGCATGTGTTTTGCAGACACAGATGAACACACAACACAGAGCCAGAGTCCGTGCACAGCTTCTCAAGTTGGAAAAAAAAAAAAAAATCAAGAACCAACCCCAAAGCCCCAGGCAGGTGCTGGCCAGGCCCCTGCTCTCCCTCCTGAAAGCAGTGCTTGAGGCTGGGTGGTTTGGGAGGGAAAGAAACACCAAGGTCTGTTCCCTCCACACTCATCCTCCCACCTGGCTGCCCAGCAGCTCACCCTTTCCCAGTCTCTTTGCCCAGAGGAGGAGGCTGTTCCCAGTAACATCCCCTCCTGCCCTCCAAAGCCTCCCCCTTCGCATCCCTCGCTCCCAAAATGCACCCCCAGGGAGGGACATGATGAAAGCGGGAGGAGGGAGGCTGGGGGAGAGGCGACGCCCTCTCTGCCCGGGTGGGCACCTGCCCAAAGTCAATTCGGAAACGAGCATCTTTCCCCCCTCCTTTCCTTCTTTCCTTCCTTCCTTCTTTCCCGTGGCGAGCGGGGGCTCCTAGCTGATCACGCAGCGATCCTTCTCCTTGCCGTGCCCGCCGCCGATGGCTTTCTCCCGGATGTACATGAGGTCGCTGTGCACGCTGGGCCGCCGGGCGAAGGGGGCCACGATGCCGTACGCCTCCTCCGTGCCGCCCCGGCCCCCCTCCTTCAGCAGCTTTTTGCCTTTCAGAGCCTTCTTGTGCAGGATGTCGCAGTACTGGACCGAGACCTTGCGGTGCAGGTCGGGGCTCATCTCGCTGGGCAGCTTGGCCATGGCGAAGAGTGCCTGGAACATCTGGTCCAGGCTGCTGTTCCTCTTGGCTGAGATCTCGAAGTAGGCACATTTTTTGGGGTCCCCTCCCACCAGCTGCTCGATCTCCCGGGGCTGCACCTCCCGGTAAAAGTCCCGGTCGCCCTTGTTGCCGCAGATGACCAGGGGCACCTCGATGTTCTCCTTGGTTTTGTTCTTCAGGCACGACTTGGTCTCCAGGATTTGCTGCTTCAGGCGCTGCACCTCCTCAAAGGAGTCTCGGTTGTCCAGGCTGAACACGAGGATGAACACATCTCCTGGGGACAAAGAGGGAACGTGAGACGGTTGCAGGGATGGGGACACAGAGAGACCCACTCCTAAGCCAAATACAGGCTTGGAGAAAGAAGGACCAGGCAGCACCAAGAAGAGCTGCCCAACCACTTGAGCACACAAAATCGTACCTCCCTCCTCCCAGGACTGCAAAAACATCCCCAAACTGAGCAAGAATCTGGCAGAGGGACCTCCTGACAAGTACCTGTGAGGATGGAGAGGCGGCGCATGGCTGGGAAGGGGTGGTTGCCCGACGTGTCCAGGATGTCGAGCTGGTACACCTCACCACGGATGCTGTAGAACTTGCGGTGGAAGTCCTCGATGGTGGGCGTGTATTGCTCCTCGAAGCGGCCGGTGAGGAAGCGCGAGACGATGGCCGTCTTGCCCACCTTGGAGGAGCCCAGGATGACCATGCGGTAGCAGTTCTTGGCGGGGATGCTCAGCTCGGCCTCGCTGGGACACATCTTCTTGATCATCGCTGCCAGTTTCATTGACGCCGGCAAAAGTGCAGCTTGCGCCGAGAAGGAGACGAGGAGAAGGAGGAAGGCGCTGCCTGCCCGGCTGCTCAGCCCCTCTTCCCTCTCAGGAAGGGTCGGTGTGAGCTCTGCACGGCGGCCGCCGCATTATATGGAGCCGGCAGCGACCGCCCCTCGGCGCGTCACGGCCCGGGGCGGCGGCGGCTGAGTCAGCGCCCGGCTCCGCGCCCGGCCCGGCCCGCGCCCCCCGCCGGGCTCCGGGCTGCGCGCACCGCTCCCGTCCGCAGCCCCGTTCGCACTCCTGGGGCTCGGTTGCCTGGTCCCGTTCACAGCCCGGTTGGGGCTCCGGGTGCTTGGCAGCTCTGTCCCGTTCGCAGCCCCGTTCGCGCTCCCGCTGCTGCGCAGCGCGGTCCCGTTCCCATCCCGGTTCGCACTCCCGCGGGTGCACAGACAGGTCCCGTTCCCATCCCGGTTCGCACTCCCGCGGGTGCACAGACAGGTCCCGTTCCCATCCCGGTTTGCACTCCCGGGGGTGCACAGACAGGTCCCGTTCCCATCCCGGTTTGCACTCCCGGGGGTGCACAGACAGGTCCCGTTCCCATCCCGGTTTGCGCTCCCGGAGCAATCACCAGATTTACAGTCCGGTGCCGTTCGCAGCCCGATTG
Organism: Vidua chalybeata; assembly: GCF_026979565.1. NCBI lineage: Eukaryota > Metazoa > Chordata > Aves > Passeriformes > Viduidae > Vidua > Vidua chalybeata. Next base: position 13,963,476 of record NC_071545.1, read on the forward strand.
GAACTCTGGTGCTTCGAACTCGCGCTCGCACTCCCGGTCCCTTTCACAGTGCCGTTTGCTAACAGATCTCTTTGCATCCCCGCACGGGGTCCCGGTGCTTTGTACCCGTCCCGTTCTCAGCCCGGTAGAGACTCCCGGTGCCCCGCAGCCGGTTCGGGGCTCCGGGGGCTCGGGGAATGGGGTGACCCCGAGCTGCAGGAACGGGGGGCGGGGGGTTCAGAGGGTCCCACACCACTCCCTGCCGTGGTTTTGCCCCGTTTTACACTTTCCCGGTGCAAATGCCCGAAAGACAGGAGAAAAGACCCCTTTCGGTGCGAGCTCCGGTGCGCGGGGCCGGGAGCCGAGAGAAGTCTCGGTCCCACCGAGGGCTGCAGCGCAGGCTGGGGATGGCGCGGTGACACCTTCACAGAGGCTCTTAGGACGGCGGCTTCCCTTGACCCCGACCCCGACCCCGATCCCGACCCCGATCCCGATCCCGATCCCGATCCCGATCCCGATCCCGATCCCGATCCCGATCCCGATCCCGATCCCGGTGCCGGTGCCGGTGCCGGGCGCCGAGCGGGGCCGCTGCACCGCCAATTCTCCCCGCTAGGGGACAGGCGAGAGTCCGGCCGGCGGCAGCGCGTGCAGGGCCGGGAAGGGGAACGGGAATGGGAACGGGAATGGGAACGGGAGCGGGAATGGGAACGGGAATGGGAACGGGAGCGGGAACGGGAGCGGGAATGGGAACGGGAATGGGAATGAGAACGGGAATGGGGATGGGAATGGGAATGGGAATGGGAATGGGAATGGGAACGGGAGTGGGAATGGGAACGGGAGCGGGAATGGGAACGGGAATGGGGATGGGAATGGGAATGGGAATGGGAATGGGAATGGGAATGGGAATGGGAATGGGAACGGGAGTGGGAATGGGAACGGGAATGGGGATGGGGATGGGAATGGGAATGGGAACGGGAGCGGGAATGGGAACGGGAATGGGAACGGGAATGGGGATGGGAATGGGGATGGGAATGGGAATGGGAATGGGAACGGGAGTGGGAATGGGAATGGGAATGGGAATGGGAACGGGAATGGGAATGGGAATGGGAATGGGAATGGGAACGGGAGCGGGAATGGGAATGAGAATAGGAATGGGAACAGGAATGGGAACGGAAATGGGAATGGGAATGGGAGCAGTGCCATACTGGGAGAATTGGGAATGATGACCCCGGGGAATGGAAAGCTCCAGAGAGACCTCAGAGCCCCTTCCAGTGACTAATGGTGCTCCAAGAGAGATGGAGAGGGACTTTGGACACGGGATGGAGGGACAGGACAAGGGGGAATGGCTTCACGTTAACAGACAGCAGATTTAGATGGGATATTGGGAAGAAATTCTTCCCTCTGAGGGTGGTGAGACACTGGAATAGGTTGCCCAGAGTGGCTGCACCCATCACTGGAAGCGTCCAAGGCCAGGTAGGACAGCATTTGGAGCAATCTGGTTTAGGAGAAGGTGTCCCTGCCCATGGCAGGGGGTGCTACAAGATGAGCTTTAAGGTCCCTTCCAACCCAGCCTGTTCTATGATAAAAATAAAATAATAATTAAAAAAAATATATTAAAAACCCCACTTACAAAAAAAAAAAAAAAAATAGCAAAAGGTGATGCTTCAGTAAAGTTCAGAGCAGCAGAAGCCTCACCTGTAACACAGAGAGGGACCTCAGGGACAGCCAGAACACACACACTGGCAGAGTGGTGCCTTTCATCAGCACCACTTGGGAAATGGATGGTGCTGAGCTTCTCATCTCCCCTGAGCGTGGTGTCACCCTCGGATATTAATTTAAACACCCTTGGAAGGCTTACAGAGGGATTGTGGCTGTCTGTGGCTGTCTGGAAGGGAGCAGCAACTCAAACAACACCGTCCCTGCCCGCAGGGAAACATCCTGCCCGGAGGCACAAGGACGCTTGGAGGAGAGAAAGTGGGACAGTTTCCTGTGTTTATTAATCTGTGTGTGAGACAGCAAAGAAGTTTAATAGCCGAACACAAAGCCCAAATGTATCACCCCAAATAACAAAAAGATCATTTAATTGAAGCGGTTGATGGGAAACAACAGGGGGAATAGGAAGTGGCAACCTCTGGAGGACAGACAAATCGAATATCTCGATCAGCATTTATTGCTGGCCGTACAACTATTAATAGAGTCAGGAACAGGTAAAAATAGCCTGCTTGAAACCTGCTCCTGGCTGACAGGAAAAAAATCCATTTGCTCCTTCTAAACAGCTCTTTGGGCAGAGCATGCCAGGAGATAGATGTGCGCTGGGATGCTGTGGGCTTGGTGGAGTGGGACCAGAGGCAGGGACCCGCTGACAGCAAGGACAGGATGTCAGGGACCTGGGGTGGGTGGAGAGCTGCTGGTGGTGGGAGCTCCCAGAGAACAGTTCGTGGGCACTGCCTGTGCCATCCCAGAGCCCAGCTCCTCATGGAGTCACGCAGAGCCTGAGCAGGGAGCATTACACAGCATTAGCTGAGTTCTCCCAGGCTCATCTAGAAACTCATCTCCTGCAGGAGCAAAGCCCATTTGCTGGGAGCCGCTGCCAGTGATTGATGATAAAGGATCCACCTCACTGCAAGGCAAAGCCTTCCCACAGTTATGACTCTTTCACAAATCACCACCTATTTCTGACCTGACTGCAAATAGCCCAAGGCTTAAGCAGAGGCAGGTAAAAGGGCATTTCCCCCACGGCTGCCAGAGTTTGTCCCTGCTATTTGTGGGATGTTTTGCTCCTTGCCTGGTTTTGGAGGATAGAATCACTTTCATGCGGCTGCTCAGCACAGCCAGAGCCACAGGCAGGATGTTCTGCACGAACCCCAGCGACACCTTTAATGCAATCACCTTCAGCACAGATCAGTCCTTGTTTTCTTGCTGTTTCCCTCCCTGTTTTCACCCTCCTCGGTTTACCAGCCACCTGCCAACCAGCAAAACCCAGCCTGTGTCCGTGAGCAAGTGGCTGAGGAAAGGAAATTCCACGAAAGTCACACAAACATCCCGGCGACAGAACACACGGCTCCCCAGGGCCTGGCTTGGACGAACTGTGCAGCAGCAAAACAGAGCTCACAGCACAGCACCACGGCAGAAATGTAGGAAGCAAAATGTTCCAGGAAGCAGGAGCGGCACCGAGGTGCCCAGCACAGGGACGGGCGAGGGGGGGATACTCGGAAAAGGACAATTACATCAGAACATGAGTTTGGTTTCTGAGTGTGCTGCGGAGCTGGGAAGGATCATTCCCCCGGGGCCGGGCTGGCCTCGGTTCACGGCCGGGTCCTGCGGGTCTGAGCGGTGAAACAGGGCTGGAAGAGCCATTTGTGTCCTTCCCACCTGGCACGTGCAGACCCTGCAGCTGTCCCAGCCACGGAGAGGGGCACATCCCACATGAGCTCTTTATCAGATGCTCCACATCCCACCAAGGGCTCATCCCCACTGCAGCAGCACAAAGCATTCCCAGGCTCTGGAGCAACCACGCACATGGAACCAAGCCCAGCTCTCCTGGCTCCCTAATTCCTGCTTTTCTCCCCCAGGACTGTTCTTTGGACAGGGCCCCTCTCCCTGGGGGCTGTACTGCAAGCTGGTGTCCAGCTCCTTACCCCGCTCCCAAAGAACCAGCGTGGGCTGTGCATTTCCCAGCAGCTGCTGGTGAACAGCAGGGACTTGTGGGACCCCAAATCCTGCCCTGGCTGCTCCCCTGGGGTGGGAGAAGCAGTGAATGGCCAGAGGAAGAGGGGAGCAGCTGGGTAGGGAAGGGAGGCTTTAGCTATAGTTCTTGCTTGTCCCCCTGAGGAGAAGCATCTGATTAAATCAAGATGCAGCATCCAGGGTTGCTATTCATTCCCTATATTATTAGCTTGTCTCATTTTATTAAATCTCTTTAAGGCTTTTCAGAAGAAGCACGTAATTCCCAAAATATAATTTTTCCCAGATGAGATATGATGCAGAAGCTGCTCCTTCTCTGGGGACTGGGGGGTGGCTTTATTTGTTTCCTTCCCCCACCCCCTGCTTCTTTAGCAACACTTTTCATGTCTCTTGATTCCTTTTAGCACTTGGGATTTGATTAACAGAGAATCCGAAAGCCTGAGATGTCTCAAATCCCCAGTTCCTGGAGTTATCCAGGCAAGGAGTGGCAAGAGGTCCCTCGAGACACCATCCCTGTGCTCAGCATGACACAGCTCCGAGCCAGGAGCACCCTGGAAATCCCCTGCTCCCAGTTTCCACCTCCTTTCATCCCATCCTCTTGCCCACAGGTCATGCAACAACCTGCCAGCATGAACAAAGGTGTCTCCATGTCCTGGATGTGTCCCCAAACTCCAGCACCTTCTGCTCCCTTCCAAGGAGCAGAGTTTCCTTCAGCTTCTCTGAGATTAGAGGGAAATGTCACCTGTAAGCAGAGATAGGCACCAGCTGGGCTTGGAATGCGAGGCACAGGGGAGAGGGAGGCTTGGTGACCCCAGTGGATGCATTGCTGTGGATTTCAGGAAGGTTCCCATGGAAACAGCGATGGCTGGCAGGGCTGGCAGGACAGAAATGAAAGCCCAGGAGGAGGCAGGGAGCCGGGTGGGCAGTGCCAGGCAGGAGCTGGCAGAGGGAGGAGCAGTGCTGAGGGCTCGGAGCCTGGAGATGTTGTTCCCTGTCAGGTCCCACATCTGCTCCTGAGGGTCTGGAGGTTGGGATCTGGGGAGTTGAGCTGGACAAAGGCTGAGCCTGTGGCCAAATCCAGGACCCTCGAGGCTCCCATCCCAGCAGGCAGAGCCTGGCCCTGACGTCTTCCCAGGACTCTGGTGGTTCTGAGCCCTCCTGCGCCCCTGACTGGGAAAGGAGCTGTGCTCCATAAACAGCTCCTCCCGAAGAAAACGCAACATGGAAAAAGCAGCACATTCCTGCCATTTTTTTCCTTTGAAACAGGATCCAAGGAGGATATGGCTCACCGGGCTGTCTTGGAGCGGCTTTTGAGTGTGAAAATTAAAGAAAACAGCCTGGTAACTTGTCCTCTGCCTCATGGCAGGAGCTCCGTGCGTAAGGGCCCCCGGAGTGAGGGTGGAAATGGGCTGGGCTGCCTTGGATGGAGTCTTCTCCACCCTGTCCCTGACGGGGGTGATGCCTGGGGCAGGGGGACAATGGCCATGGGGTGCTGCTGCTTCTCTCTCAGCACTGGGGGAAATTTCAAAGCTTTCCCTGGACACCAGTGAGTTGGGAGCTGCCTGTGTCCCAGATCCCTGAGCATGGACCTGTCAGCAGAGCCCACACAGCTCAGCCCTGGGATCCCCATCCTGCCCTAGGAATTTGTCTGGGCTCCAGCACTGGGGGTTTCCCACATGAGAATAGTTTCCCACCAGGGCTTTCTCCCCATTGCTTTGTGAGCATTTAAAGTCCAGATTGTTTTCCCTGTACAGCAGGGATAGAACAGGCTGCTTTATTCCCCTACAAATATAAGTTCTGTCATGTCCGCTGTTCACCTTCTCTGGATTAAGGGATCTCAAATAAAGCAGCACCCAAACTGCCCCCAAACCTCAAAGTTCATCTTTGCTTTTACATCAAATCCCAACAACTGGCAAAAAAGGTTCTGTCTCAAAGCTGGGATGGGTTTGGGAGCCCTCACCAGAGCCCTGAGCCCCTCATTTCCTGCCACCTTCCCAACCAGCCCAAGTGCAGGCTCAGCAAGCGGGAGCGGGGTGGGAATGGCAAATTCCCAGTGCTGCCGGTGCCACTTGTGCCACCCCGATTACGCCACGTGTTTATTCTGTTTGTTTGCCATGGTGTGGTGTTTATTCTGTGTTTGTTTGCCACGTAAGGGCCGATGGCCGTCCCTGCCCTGGGGCAAGGCAGAGCAGCTTCCCTGGGCGAAAGCAAACAGGGGCAGGGGGTTACAGGCGGTCACAGCGGAGAGAAGGGCCTTTGGGAATGTGTTCCTGCTCCTGGATGTCACCACCATCAGGGAAAGGACCACAGGATGCAGCCTCCACCTCCTGAAGTGTTCCTGGATGAAGCATCCTGTGGAGCTGGCCCCTCATCCCTGTGGCTGGGGTGTTTATTGTAGAGATGATCCTCTCATCCCAAGGAATTGCCACATGCAGTTCCATGGAAGGGAGATGTGTTTGGGGGAGCCATGCAAGCAACCCCGCAGAGAAAACCTCCATGAGGGTGGGCACAGAGCTTGTCTGCTGGGATGGGGAGAGCTGAGGCAGCACAGAGCGATGACCTGGGTGACCCTGCTGTCCCTGCCAGGTAGGAGTTGAGATTTAACTAGTTTCTCCTTTCCTGGTGTTTGCTCTGGAGAAATATCCCAAACTTCAAAGGAGGTGTTATCTGCGGTGTCAGCACACAGCATCACGTGAAGCAATTCCCAAGGCTGCAAACAACCTCCCTGCCAAGCTCCAGTGGGCCCAGAAAGCCCCATGCTGGATTTTGAAGGCATGAAGGTATGAAAACGGCCCCATGACCCCATTTCCAGGGACCTCATTTGGTCCTTGATGTCTTTGCAAGAGCTGGATGCTCCTGCCTGTGCCACTGCAGAGCTGGGGCTGCAACCAGCTGGTCCTGGGGGTCCCACAGTGCAGGTCTGTCCTTTGGAAGCAGCAGGACTCATGTTCTGATCCTGGCCACGAGATCCACCCCTGCATCCATGCAGGATGCGCCCCAGCTGGGAAGAGGGGAAAGAGCTGTGACACCACCAGCACTTTGTGCTCAGCCTGAAGGTTTCACCCCCTCCCTGTGTAATCTCCAATTCTTGGAATTATTAGGCAATTGGAGAGGAATCACTTTTTTTTTTTTTCCTTATAACCAAGGAGAGTCCCCTAATTCCTTGCTGCTAAATACCCTAAAACAACATAAATAATGGTGTCTGTGTTTCCCTCCCTGCAGCCACAGGGTGCAGCACAGCAACACCTGGGACTGGCCCTGGCCAAGGCCACCCCCTGCCCCAGGGAGAAAGGTGGTCTCAGACCCCACGAGATGGGCTGAAACATCAACTTCCAGCTCCTCACCTTCCCTCTTCAGGGAGGAGAGAAGGTGCCTCTAAAATATCCAACTCCAACTTTATGGCAGCCAGAACCAGTTGTGTGAAGGCAGAGACATTTAATCCGTGCTGGCTGCTGTGGGAAGAGCTACTAAAACCAGGGATGTGTCTGGCATAGCCCCCCAAAAAAACCATGTGCTGGAAATGGCAGATCAAGGGGGAGGGAGCGTGTGAAGCCAGTCCCAGCACAGCACCAAATCCCTGTGCTCACGGGCTGCTGTGGGCATGGGATGGGAAGCAGCTCCACCACTGGGGTTTATGGTGACAGACATTTTAGGAGGCTGATATTGACTGGGGAGGGGAATGGTACAACTGGGGTCTCTTCTGGCCTTGCAGAAGGGACTGGGAAAGGCACACATGGTCCCCAGAACGAGACAGCACAAATACAGCCCTGGCTGTGCTCTCATTAGGAACAATTCTTCCCGTATGAGCACGTGCTTCTTCAGTAAATACTGATTTCACTTATCAACAAATCCAAGTTTATTGACATCAGAGACTTTGAGCCAGGACTGGCAACTCTGACATAAATTGTCTGAATAATGCAATGTATCCTCTCCTCGATGGTTGCCATGGGTACTGGGCCAGTTTAGCCTCTCTCTATAAACATTAGCTGTGAAGGGAATGTGGAAACTTATCTAAAAATAAAATACTATGCCCAAATCTTTGAGAGGAAGGTAGTTGAGATGGCAATAAAAAAATAAATCTATGTGTAATGGTTCTGAAGTGATGAAACACAAACACAGCATTTGTGAGCCCTTCCGGAGGAAATGGAGGCCGGACTGAAAAGAGACCAACACTTTTAATTCTGCTGAGCAATGCCTGGAGGGTAAGTTAATTACAATGTGTAAAAGCAAAAGGAAATGGAACTGTTTCACAGAGGTGACACTGAGAAGAGGGAGAACCCTCTGTGGAGGGGACAGTGTGATGCTGAGATGTGGTGCCACATTCCAGTGCCCGCGCAGAGCTGGCAGCAGCACAGCTCCCTTCTCCAGCACCTGGTCATTTACAGTTTATTTCTCAAACTGTTCTGGGAATCTGTGAAAACAGAGCCTGGGGCTGGAGCATCACCTCTGGAATCTTTCTGTTGAAGGCAGGATTCAGCACTAGACAATTTTGGGACAGGCTGGCGGCAGGGGCGGAGGGGCACATCCGTACCTGGCTGCTGCACGGTGTGGAAGGCAGAAACAAACCCTGCCCTCTCCTCCCTCCCTCCCACTGCCCCTGCAAGACCGTGGAAAACAGCTGGAAGGCACTGGGTGGTGGGAAAGGCAGCAGGACCCTCACGTGGACCCAGGGACAAGGAGGGGCTGGGGCATCAACGTGGCCAGGGGTGGGATATCTCTGAAGTGCAGACAGGGATTGACTCTTCCCCTGAGTCTTCTCCATGCTGGGGCTTCCCCACAGGACAGCTGCCATCCCTCCATGCCACTGGGATGTGCTTTAGGTCATACATTCTCACTCCTGTGCTTTTCAGTCACTTTTCTCAGAGCCTTTGCAATAGTGTGGAGATGCTGCAGGGCTCTGCACGGGTGGGAAATGCAGCTCTGGATGGGGAGGTTCCTTTCCCAAGAAAGAAGGGGCTGGTTTTTGGGTTTGCAGCAGGTTTTGCTATTGTTGAGCTCACATCTTCCCCATCTGTGTTTGAATCCTCAGGGGCTCCTGAGCTCTCTCCATTGCTGGACCCGAGCTTTGTCTGCTTCTCGTGGCTCTGAGGCTGCACCTTCAGATGATCTTCAGGATCAGCTGGAGCTGGTGCTTCCATACTCAGAGCCCACTTATGAAAGGCCCCCGGTGTTTCCACCATTACTCTGCTTTCCCTCCAGTCCAAAGGGAATTCCTTTTTGCCTGCAGATCTCCAGTAATCGGTGTGGGAGAAGAGGTGGGCAGGTCCCACACTGTGGAACTCCCGGGAGAGCATCGGGAGCTGCAGTGACCTGGACAGAGCCCTGGGGACAGGGACCTCCATCTCCCACGGGCTGTGGCAAGGAGCTGCCACCACGCTCAGGCTGTTCCTCTGGTCACTTCCAGTGCTGCAGGGAGCTCAGTCGGCTCATTAAGGGTTGCTGGGTTAATTAGTAGGATACATCTCAGTAGGAAAATGGGCAAATCGGACAGCGTGGGGACCGGAGAGGCACGAGGTATCCCAGAGAGCGCCCTGCAAAAGGCAAAGGGACAAGAGTCCATTGGGGACCTCACTGGTGCCACAGCAGCTCTGTCACAGCAGCACAGTGCTGCCAAAACCTCAGCAGTGCTGTGGGATTGTCCCAGCTCTCCAAAAACAAGCATGCAAATGCACTGGGGGTTCCAAGATGGCAACGAACCCCCAGGAAAGGAGCCTGGCCAGGAGGTTGCGTTGTTGGAGAAGCTTTTGGTCCCCCAAACAAGCCTGGGCTGAGGTTTTAGGGTGAGCCCGCTGGCAGAAATGTTCCTGGCTCAGGCAAGGAGCAGCTGGAGCAGGGAGGCCTGATTTCCCTGAGGGATGAGCAGGCACACATGCCCTCTCACACCATCCCTGCCACTCTCTGGAGCACCTGCCATGGCCAATAGCTGTATTTTTCTGCCTGATTCAGATTAAGCCTGGAGCCTCGAAGCTTCCCAGCAATTTTCCCTCGCACTGATTCTCAAGTGTATAATCAAAACAATTTGGGGGCTGCTGGTTGGGTGCCAAGAGGCGGACACAACTGCTGCTGTGAAAAGCCTCTCTGCCTGGGATTTTGCAGAGGCTTGAAGCTCAAATGCTTTGAGAAGTGTGGGAAGGGCTCTGGAGGAGCCAAGGGAAGGCAGGGGTGCTTGTTGGTGGGGAGCCCAGCAAAGCAGCCCCTGAAATGCTCCCATCAGCAAACGTACCTGGGGCTATTTGCTCTTCACTCCCTTCTGCTTCCTCCGATAGATCTCCTCTGTGAAAGGCCTGTAGTTGGGAGGATGGGAATTTGGGGAGAGAGGGGGCAGAGACAAAAGAGAGGGGCAAAAGAAGGGAGGAAGAATTAAAATCAAGGCTACTGAGTGCTCACCTTTGGGCCTACAAAATTTGTCCTTCACAGGTCGGCACAGCCTGACTATTCCTGTGCTGTGGCAATTCTGTTTTCAGCCTCTCTGGATTGTGGAGCACAGGATCATCCCTGTGCTGAGCAGGACATGGCTCAGCACACACCCAGACTCCCCCTCATGCAGACCACGGCTCTCTGCATCTCCTCCTCCCTTGCAAATACAAAAGACCTTTCACTGCTGAAGTACAACTGCTATTTCTGGGAGTTATTTTGTGCTGCTCCATCCTGTGCTGCTGGCTGGGCCATTGTGGTGCAAAACAGCAGAGAAGCCCATCCAAGGAACTACAAAATGCAAGTGCTTCTTGTAGGGGGCTCTTCTGGAGACACAATGAGTCCTCTCACTGCCTTCCTTATTGTTCTTCTATAGACAGAATCTGGCACCCAAAAGGAAAAAAAAGCCCAATTTTGATAAAAATAAAAAAAACACACAAATGTTCCTAGAAGTCAGCAAATAGCTTCAGAGTGGAATCTGCCCATTATCAAAACAATTGAAAAAAAATCCTCTGTTTTCATTCTTCTCCGCTGAATTAATTGGGAAAAAAAAAACCATCTCTACTTGTACAGTTCTCTGAAACCTCGAGAGTTAAAGCTGGTAGAAATAATTAGAAGCTCTCCAGTTCTGCACAGCTACTCACCCCTCGTACAGCACAGCGATTGTGTAGGAAATTGCCACTACAGCTGTCAGCAAAAGGCCAGCTGGGCTGGCGTGCCTGTTTTGAAAGAGAAGGAAAAGATCAGGTAAGTACATGGGCTTATGCAAGACCTGGTTGAGAAAGTGAAATGAGACACTGGGCTGCAGAGAGCTCTCACTCGCTCATTAAACAGAAGCAAACAAAAGGGTTGGGGTTTTTTTTTTGTGCTTAATGTTAACTGTCTTAGACAGATGTTACTTGGCAAAGGCTCTTCCCCAGCCTACTTCAGCGACTTCTTTTAAGTCTGATCCCTGCACGGCTCTGCTATGAGAGCTCCTGCTTTGATGCTAAATCCTGAGATGATGGGGATGTTTAAGGGCTGAGCAGCTGCTGACACACGGCTGCAGCTCCCAGCCCGTGCTCTGAGGGAAATGCCTGATGCCCCAAAAAGGTGTGCCACCCAGGGTACCGGGGACACCAGGCAGCCAGAGCAGTGTATGGCATCGTACACATCCAAGTGGTGGCTCAGCCAGTGCAGGGATGGGCATGGAAAGGGATGGGAAGGTCCATTCTGCCCTGGGAAGGGTGCTGGGGTGGGTGCTGCACTGGGGCTGGGTGCTTGGTTCACTTTTAAACCCGTTTCAAGGTGTTTCAGGAATGTCCTCCAGCCAGATGTCACCAGGCACAGCACGGGGCACCGATGCCACCACTGCTCCTCACTGGCTGCCTATGGGGAGAGATGACCAAGAACTGAGGGTACAATGGAGATGGCTGCTCCTTTTAGCAGAGGCCATAGCTTTGGGACCAAAAATCCTCGTCACCTCCTGCTCCGGAGAGAGATGTCATAGAATTGTAGAATCTCAGAATGGTTTCGAATGGAAAGGATCTCAAACCTCATCTCATCCCACCCCTGCCATGGGCAAGGACACCTTCCACAATCCCAGCCTGCTCCAAACCCTGTCCAGCCTGGCCTTGCACATTTCCCCACCAAGGACCAGCTAAATACTTTATTTGCTGACAGCCAGCTCTCATCCCTCCCAGAGCTGCCACCAGCAGTTAAAGGCAATCACCAGTGTCCTAATTAAGGGGGACAATTAAGATAAGTTTTACAGTTTTTTTCAAGCCAAACCATTATGTGATTTTATGAGGATAAACATCCCACAAGCCTGCTGCAAGGTGACTTGTGCTGCTGGGAAAACACACCTGCAGAGAGAGACTGAACTACCTAAGCCTCATACTGGAGCCACTTTCAGGTACCACCCAGCCTCAGCAGTCCCTGGAGAAGCACCCACAAATCTCCACTTTTTCACCATTTTCATTCTGCAATAACTTTTTCCCTCATTAGAAAGCTTCAGGCAACTTCCTTCTCTCCCAAGCCCCTGCTATTACATGCTTAGTCATGTCTCCTTCTTGATTCCTATCAGAGAGAACAAATTTACATGATTGTTTGTTGACAGCAAGACCTCTAATTGCATCATTTGGCTGCAGCTCCAGCTCTGATTTACACAGCCTGTTGCTGTGAGTTAGAACTCTTCCCTAGCAGAGGCACACAAAGCTGTCCCCACACAGTGAATGCTCCACTTGTCTGGCAGGAGAAATGAGGCTGCTCAGCACAGGTGATGAGCAGCATTTGGGTGAACTGTTCCTGTCCTCTTACGAGTTTGACCTACATATTGGGCCTCATCTGATTGCAGCAGCGATGACAAATCGGTCAGGAAGGTTTTGTTTTCCTGCTAGGACTTTTTTTTTTTTTTTTTTGGGTAGGAAGTCTGTCTGTCCCCAGCCTTGCTGCAGCTCCCCATGGCTGTGGGTTGTCACTTGATGCTTTTAAGGCTGGACTGGAGTCAGAGGACAGGCTGGTTGGTGTGATGTGTTTTCACCCCTTATGGATGAGAAAGGATCAATCCTTTGGGTTCTGACACCACGGTAAGAAGTGTGATGCATCACCAAGAGAGGACAAATGTGCTCTGTGTTTTAGGTCTGGCCAGAATCAGACAGCTGGAGGATTCCTCCAGCATCCCTCCTGCTGCCACCGAGATGGGACATCAGCTCTGGCCTCTGAGGGCAGACACCTGACATCTTCTGAAAGCCCTGGAAACTTAGGAGAAAGTGTGGACCTCCCAAAAAAATCAGCCAATGGAGAGTGTCCAGAGAAGGGAAGAGAGCTGGGGATGGGTCTGGAGCACCAGCAGCACCTGAGGCTGGGGGGGGCTCAGCCTGGAGAAAAGGAGGCTCGGGGGAAACCTTTTCACTCTCTCCAACTCCCTGGCAGAAGGGTGAAGCCAGGGATACAAGCGACAGAAAAAGAGGAAATGGCCTCGAGGTTCCCCACAGGAGGTTTAGGTTGGATAATGGGAAAATTTCTTCCCTGGAAGTGCTGTCAAGCCTTGGGACAGCTACCCAGGGCAGTGGTGGAGTCACCATCCCTGGAGGGATCTAAAAGCCATGTGAATGTGGCATCTGGGGACACGTTTTAGTGCTGATCATGGCAGAGCTGGGTTAATGCTTGGACTCGATGATCTTATAATTCTTTTCCAACCTAAATGATTCTGTGACTGTATGAACTGAGGTCCCAGGGAAGAGAAACAGCCAAAACCACCGTGAGAAGGGCTGTGCTGAGCTTCCCCCAGGCAGGTGGGTGGTGTCTTGGTGCCACTCTGCACAGCTCCAGCAATTTGTTCACAGCAATTATTTGTCACGCCTGGCTGGCCTTAATGGTGGCAGCCTTTTAACGAGAAAAAGGAGGCAATCACTGCTGTCCTGAGCTGCCTGGAGCTGCTCTTGCCCAGAATTGTGGTGGAAGAGCACAATGAGAGGGGTGAAGAAGGGACTCTGCAGCAGAAACAGCTCAGGAGGTTTCAGTGGATTCTGCAAAGGTTTTAGAAAGTAGTTTGATGCTGATTTTAAAACAAATAAAGATCTCCCTATAATTCCTCCTGGCCAAATCCCTACTTTTGTGCTGCTGTGGGGGTCATAGTGTGGTGTGGGGGAACTCATCCTGCCCCAGCTCTGCCCCACTTCCCACAGCAACATAAACATTTCCATGGTGCTGCTGCAGACCCTGTGGCCAGCACTGCCTCCCTTTGGCATTTAAATCCTGCACCATTTCCCAGGATTTAAACCCCATCCAGTGCCGTGGCTCTGCCAGGAAGGGAAACAGCCTCATGCAGCCAACCCTGACAGCACTGGGGGGGATTTCAAGTGCAGAACTAACAGCAAATAGGTTCAGTGGAGACAGGAAAGGAACCATCAGCTTTACTTATTACCAGGGGCTGCACACATGGCTGAAAAAATGACCAGAATGTGGCAAAGCACTTCATTTTTTCCACCCAAGCAGAGGAGAGCTGGTCACAGTCAGGAGCACCAGTGCAAAATACCCAGTGATAACAGCCTGCACCACTCCATGGGCTCCTGAAGTAACACAGACAGGGCTTTTTTTTTTTTTTTTTCCTCCTGGGCAAATAAATAAAATGTGATATTAAATGAAAACCACATCAAACTTGTTACACTGAATAGAGTATATTGCTCATTTGCTGCTAAATTACAGCCTATTCATTTCCTCCTAAGCAGGCTATTAAGCTGTGTTGTATCAGACAAGGAGTGTTTCGGAAGTGTTTTCACCGTGGGCTGGGGGAAAGGGTGGCTTGTCTTGTTTTGCTTTTTTCAGAGTAATTGCAGGGTCACACTGCTCCCCAGTACCAGTGCCCTGCCCCTGCCGAGTGACACCCTGCATGAATTTGGCCCTGACTGTTGATTTTTCCACGTGCAGAGCCTGCCAAGGACCTCGTTCAGCTGCAGAGCATTTGCTGATGCCTCCTCTCCCCCAGCACTTGGCCGCTATTTATTTTTCTACAACAAATGCTGCGAGTGCTTCGAGACAGCACAAGATTTTCCACGCACAAAAATAGCCAGGGAGCCAGAAGTCAGGGCAGGCTGCACTTTCTCTGCCATCACAGAGTGCCTTTTTGGCCCCAAATGCACCCTGGCACCTCATGCCCTGCCAAGAGACCCCCACACTGACCCTACAACCAGAGGTGTTTGTAGGGGCACGTACTCACATGAGGGACCAGCCCAGGTAGATGGCTGTGCTGCCCCAGTACATGGGATTATCCAGGATGCTGAAGGGGAAGCTGGTCACTTTTTCCTCCATCAGGATGCCAAAGTAATCACCTAAGAGCAAGCAGAGAGCTTCTGGTTAGGCTCCATGAAATTGGGAGTCATGGGGGGGGGCTTTGGCACACTGACACCCTCCCTGTGCCACAGGGCATCCCTGGCAGGGATTCACAGCAAAGGGTTTCAGCACTGACTTCCAGGCTGAGGAAACAGCGACAAATAAGTTGTTTGTTTACTCTGTGTCTATCAGCTTTTCCAGGAATGGCTCTTTGCCCACGAGGAAGGCTCCTGCATTGCAATGAGGTTGTGGCAGCCACGTCCCTCATCAGGACACAGCTCTCCAGGTCCCAGCTGGTTAATTCTGGTTTTCTCATTTGTAAAATTTCCTGTCAAATGCCACTCCGCAAGGGAGAAAGTGCATGGGATTAAATCCATTTAATGTGAAAATAAACCCAGTGCTGTGTAATGCTGTTTGGAGCTGTTTTCATCATGACCACCACAACCAAATGCCCTCATCCATAATGTCACCCTTATCTCACAGCTCAGAGAATTTCTCAGAATTTCAGAAAATAGCACCTCTGCCTACAAAACACTCAGTTATTGGCACAATGATGATGATGATAATGGGTGATTGTCATCTGTAATGAGGAAAGCTTTCAGAACTGTCAGCATCCAACCAGCTTCCAATCTACCTTGGAGCAATCCTTCCACCCTCCTGAAAGGAGCTTGGGGAAAAAATGACAAGGAGATGTGCAGCTCGTGAGCAACATTTCAGAGGGGTAAAGGGCCAGGATGCAGATCTCTGGTTCTGTTGGTCTTACAAGTGAGACCACGAAGCACCACATCTACATGACTTTGAAATCCCTCCACTGCCCTGGGCAGCCTGTGCCAGGGCTTGACAACCCCTTTGGTGAAGAATTTTTTCTACATCAAATGTAAACATCCCCTGGTACAACTTGAGGTCATTTCCTCTTGCCCTGTCCCTCGTTCTCTGGGAGCAGACCCTGACTCCTCTCTGGCTGCACCCTCCTGTCAGGGAGTTGTGGAGAGCCAAAAGGTTCCCCCTGAACCTCCTTTTCTCCAGGCTGAGCCCACCCCCCAGCTCTTTCAGCTATTCCTGGTGCTCCAGCCCCTTGCCCAGCTCTGTTCCCTTCTGCCCACTGCACCATCCATGCTCCACGTCCACTGATCCATGAGGAGCAGCCAGTCCCTCAGCCCAGGGCACTGCCACCACCCTGGGCTGAGCTCCCAGCTTTGCTGCCAGCCCCTTCCCTGACCTTGGGCCAGTCTCCTCTGTCCCTCCAAGTGCTATTGTGCACTGATCATAACATCAGTCTTTCTTAGAGCACAGAGGGTGGTGAGGATTAATGTATGGTGAGAAAGTGCTCACAAATCCAGATGAAAGGCATTACAGGAGTGCAAACTATTCAAGGTTATTATTATTACCTGGATCGTAGTGTTATTTCTTTGACCTCACATGGTGCTAAAACATTTATTTCTAAGGATAAACAGCCCCTGCCCAATTACACAATGCTTTTGGGTTTTAACTGCAGGCCACTAAGTGAGATAATTGCCTTGTATTCATACTATATGTTCTCACAGTTACTTGGCAATACATCTCTGAGATTGTTCTGGTAGAAAGAACACACCACCCCCTGCCACAGCCCATTTCTGTGCTTTCTTATGTGTCAAAATGCTTCATTATCCCCTGCCCGCCCTCGCCCTTGAGCTGAGCACCTCATTCCCCACATGGCACTGGCACTGAGGAGGTTCACACAAAGCCTTGGGTCCGTGGGGCTGGCAGGGGCTTATCTGTGCCCAGCACTGCTGGGGCTGTGCAACCCTCCAGGCAGGCTCCCCACGAGCAGGAGCACACAGGCAGCTCCCCAGGAGCTTTTCCAATGTAATCTCTGCCTCTAAACCTGCACAGGTCAATGAACATGACCACCAGAGAGGTGGTTTCTATGTGTTTATGTTCAGAGAGGTGCTCGGGGACAAGTCTGTGTGTTGTGCTGCACAGCATCACCCTGGGCATCTCCTGTGCCTTTGCTGAGCCCTCAAATCAGGAATCAGCTCATTGCCAAGCTGAGGCACTTTGGCACCTAATTGGAGCTATTTTTTGCTGGAGGTTTGTGCAGCCATCTCACTGCTCAGGGTGGGATCACAGCAGCAAAAAGCCATTCAGGGCACTCTGCAAGGTCCCCCAGAATGCCTGGAGCCTGACCTGGGCTGGAGCACCACCTCTGCTTCACCCCGGAGAGTTGTCGGCTTCTCCAGGCCTGGCCACAGACTTTGGTCAAGTCAGATTGACTTGAAATCTTGGTCAGTGCTGGAAGAAATGTCACTGGGGTATGAGGCAGATGGGCTCAGACAGGCAAAGCAGCCTCTCCACGCCCTCAGCCTTGAGATAAGCCCAGCCCTCATCACTGTGTTTTTTGGGAAATGGCAAAAAAAGGAGGGTGCTGAAGTGATGCCTGAATCCCAGTGAGGGCACAGCACGGAGACAGGGCACCAGGGATGGCTCTGCCAGGGAGAGGGGCCACATCCAGCTGCTGCAAACAGCATCTGGAGCTGGAGCTGCCGTGCTGGAGATGGGGTGGCACAGCCAGGCTGCTGGGGAAGGGTGACTCACACAGCTCCCACTGCACCATTTAGCCCACACTAGAGAGACAAAGTGTTCTGCAGCTGCTCCGAAGCCTAAATGTGCTGCAAGGAAGGAATTCAACAGGAAGCCCTGTGCCCTGCCTGGTTCAGCTGTCACTGCTGTAGAAAAACCCACGTAGGGTCAAATCCAGCTCCAGTAATTTTTGAAGTGCCTGTTGTCAGAGGCTCTCTCAAAACTTCTCTTGAGCTCAGATGTCGACAGTGAGAAGAAGCTGAATTCCCCTCCTTGCCTAAGCAGTGTAGCCCTTTGATATCTGGAGTCCTTGTTCCTCCTGCAGCACCAGGGCAGCACTAAAATCCTGCATGGATCTTTGAAGTACCAGTCCTGAGAGAGTCCTGAGCAAGAGAGTATCCCACATGAGATCCTCAGAGACTTGCATTGTCTTCCCCTTGGCTGAGCCACAAACCACACTGAGGGACATTCTCCATTAAGAGTTTGCTGATTTGGACTCATGGGGCTTGTGTGGAGTGGAGAAGCTCTTACCAGTCCAAGGATGGATCCTCTGTGGGGCTCTAGCTGGGCCATGCCTCAGTGCTGCAGAGGTCCTGAGCCAGCCTGGCTGCACTGGCATGTGCTCCTGGCATGTCCCCACCGTGACTCAGCTCTGCCCTGGTGCCTGTCATGCCTGGCTAGCCGAGAGAGCTGCTCCTTGCCATGTCAGTCCAGGGCAGTGGTGGCAGGGAGGATGGAGCAGAAATGCCTTATATGGACCACTAGCACCCACCTCTCCCTGCCTGGGGGGATCCAGATGTGAGGGACAGGGCCCTCTCACCTCTTACGCTGAGCCTGACTCACTTGTTTGCTTTTTCCCAGCGGTTCAAGTCCAGTGGATCCTCCTGGTTGGATGAATCAGGCTTTACGTAAACAGCTCCAGATCTGGCTGAACTTCAGGAGCATTCAAGCAGCTCTTGCTGACGGGTACTCCTGTGCCTGGCCTTTCTGGACATGTCTCCACAGGCACAACATCACTTCAGGGGCTGCCAGTGATTCTGGAGGATGCTGGTGCCCGGTAGCTGAGGGACAGGGGTGTGACAGGGGGCCAGGAGTGAGGCTGCACACCGAGGGTGAGGGCACATGTTTAGGAGTGCTGAGCTCTATTTCTGGCAGCAGGATTTCGGCCAACTCAACACATTTCTTTGCAACTCCACTTGAAACCAGGAAGGCTTATTACATCCCTCTCTTCTTCCTAGCGACGCCACAGGAGCTAATTGAATTTGGTTTGTAAAGCACTTGCAAAAGCACAGCCTAAATGAGGTGTCAAAGCTGGGGCTGTGATTATTTCAGCCAGCAGGAGCTGCCCCTTTCCTTGGATATTTATTGTTCCTGTCTCTACTTTATTTTTATGAATTCCACACATACTGGCATGTTTTCAAAGTCAACAATGCTAACAGAATTACGCTCTAAATGTGAAAGCAGGCACAGTGGAAAATGCCTTCTGCCATAAAGCGGGAGATAAAAGGATCTGTCAACGAACATCAGGTTTATTGCAGAGGGGAGAGCAAACAACATCCTGCTTCAGCACGTGTGATGAGCAGGTGGGTGCTTGGAGTAGGGCTGCTGGACAGCTCACACTCGCTGTGCCAGCACCACTTGTGAGGTCTTGAATTTGGGGTCCCTTTTCTGGAGGGAAAGAGCCCCTTTTTGGGCTGGCAGGTGAGCAGCTGCACTCCAAACCTCCAGGCTTGATGCTGGAGGTGACGGGATTTCCTGTATAAAACCACTGTGCCGTCCCCTCTGTGGTAAGAGCAGTATTGGGTCCTGCTTTGGTATCATAATGCCAAACCTAACAGCCCTGAAGGCAAGGACAAGGAAAGTCCTACAGGACTGTGCCCTAGCAAGAGATCCCTGCAAGGATCAAATGCACTTTCTGGTAAAGCTGTTGGATTTTCAGTGCTTACCTAGGAACGTCCCGGTGAATCCCAGTGCTAAGAAGCTGGAGATGACAAACAAGGTCCCTACAGCCGAGATGGCCAAGCCTGAGTAGTAGGTCCAGTGGCAGTCCCAGCCCTCCAGCTTTGGCTGGCTCTTCATGGCTTCTGTGAAGCTGTTGGGGAGACAACAAGGGCTGTTAAAAGCAGCAACCCATAAGTAACATCACTCACGTGTCCCTGGGGGATGTGGAGCTTTGGGAAGCTGCTGAGGAGGTCCCTTCTTCAGATTCCTTTTTCCACTTGGGCCTACTCAACCTCCCAATGGGAGAAGCAATCAGCTGAAGACTGCGAGGAGCCAGGGCTTGATCTGGGCAGCTATTTCTACTCACAACCCTTGCTCGCTCCTGGAAATACCAGTCCCACTGACTTGTGATACCAAATGCTTTGCCTCATTCACCAAATCCCAGTTTTCATCTTGGCTGAGAGCTCTGGGACAGACGCCCTTGCAAATGCTGGAGGCTGCGATGCCTCGGCACAGGACTCGAAGGGCTGGGAACAATTGGCTGGATTATCTCGTGCTCCCACCCCCGTTCCCCTCCATCAAAATATTTTGCAGCGTTCATGTGTTAGCCACGTGCCCAGGAGTGATTCACGGCTGGAGCCTGACAGTCGGGGGAGGATTGGAAAATCCGAGATGAGGCGTTCCCGCACAGCTCCTCCGCTCCAGGCTGGGGCAGGCATTTCGGGTCTGACCTTCCAAATACTCATTTATGATTGCAATAATGGTGACCCCTCCCTTCAGCCCCCTGAGCTCTGCCCAGGGCAGGGCTTGGCAGGCTCAGCATCACACAGGGCCCCCACACGAACGCACGAAGACAAAAGAGACAATGCTGTGATTAAAAAAACACCATTAATAACGTGAGGGGAGATAACAGGCCCGCAGAGCTCTACACAGTGTTTCTCCACATGTTGTTGACACATGAGGTAGGAAACTTTGAGCCTTTTTTTAATGAGCACCCTGGAGGCTAAAATTCGAGTGGAATAACAGCTCTCCTGCGCCTCTGGCCACCACTGTCTTTCAGGGCCAGGAGAGTTATTCCTGCCCACAGTCCTGGGCTCCTCAGCTGCAAAGTGCTTCCATAATGCTACCTGCAGGGCTTGGGATAGCTTTTTTTCCCTGGTGTCCATCTTCCCTAAGCTCTGCAAACCTCTGGATTTTCCCTGTTGCCCAGATAAAAGCCAAGAGAGACAGTGCTGCCTACATGGCTGAAGGCCAGGCAGATGGAAACACATCTTTCAAAGGCTTGATGGCAAGTTCATGCACTGAGCAAGCCCAGGATAATACTTAAACTCTGTGGTTTAGGAACCTGGATGATATCCTTTGTTCACTTTGAGCTTGCTCCCACTAGGCTTTCTATTGTTGAGGAGTTTTTAGGACCCCAGAACAAGACATTTAATCATCAGTTTG
Organism: Vidua chalybeata; assembly: GCF_026979565.1. Taxonomy (NCBI): domain Eukaryota; kingdom Metazoa; phylum Chordata; class Aves; order Passeriformes; family Viduidae; genus Vidua; species Vidua chalybeata. The sequence goes on from NC_071545.1 coordinate 13,984,311, forward strand.
GATTGGAGCAAGGAAACAAAACATGGAATAAATGTAATACGCTCAGAAGTGAGCAAAACCACAGCATCTGGGTGATTTACGCTCTGGAAATTACAGGGAAATTCCTTTTCCCGGGATCCAAGCACAGACAGAGGAACAACAGCGTGGCCCCAGGCGATGTAGGCACAGTCCCCAGGGCTGGCCCTCCTCCAGTGCCCAGCACAGCTCCCTGTGCTCACCAAGCTCACACTGCCTTAGCTTAAAATCATTTCCGATGGGAAGACGCAAATCAGGCTGCACCACGAAGCAGCAGCAGCTGCACAACCCTTTGCATCATCTCCGTGGTGTTTATTTTTAACTGGCACAAGTCTCCTCTACGAGGAAGCCAAAAAATCCATGTCCCTGCTACCAGCACTGCCTGGGTTTGGGAGGAAAGCAATCCCCCTGAAGGGATGTGCCTTTCTGCCTGAAGAATCCTGGCCTGGCTGTGCACTCAAAACACACCCTGACATCCCTGGGGATGCTCTGCAGCTCTTTCCTCACACAGAGGAGGATGTGCCTTTCACAGCATGAGGGTTTGGCTCCACATCTGGCCAGGACCTATCTGGAGGGCACCAGCACCAGGAAAGATTTTACAGCAATTTGCTGATCCTCAGGGAGGTAAATCTGGGACAGCAATGCTGTGCTGGAACCCACTTGGATCCCAGGCATTGGCAAAGAGATAGCAAAGCAGAAAGAGGTAAAGCAAGAGCAAAGCCCTCAGAGCCTGCTTCTTGCTCTGGATGAGCTGGATTCACACTCTCTCACATCCTCGGAGATGCTGATGACCTGACTCGGTCTCGGAACGTGGAACAAAGGTGGCTTCAAGAAAACAAACTGGTTGGCTGGGAAGCAGCACTGGAAGTTTTGCAACCAGCACATGGTTTGGTTTGTTTTGGCAAAGCTGTCTCTCCTGCTCCAGATGATCCCATCCTTCCCTTCCGTGGTCGGATAGGTCTGCATTAGTTATTCTCATCAGCATGTCTTGCTCAGCTCCCTGCTGTTTGGCTTACAGTAGGGAGGGAGGTGTTTGCACGGAGATAATGGACTGCCTTTCCCTCTAGGAATGGTTTATATCTTCCTAAACACACTCTCTATTTGCATTAAACATGATGCGCTCAGGAGTTTTCAGAATTGGTAAATAAACCTTTTAAGCATTTATGACACTGGGCCGTGACAAGCAGCACAGAGCCATCAATTATTCCAACATCCACCAAGGTGAGGGAGCCTCCCTGGCCGTGTTTCGCCCTCCCTGGCAGGGAAGGACAAGGTTTTGGGCATTTCCCTTGCTAGGGAGCCGGTGTCCTGAAATATGACATATTTCAGTCTGTCATGAAACCAGTCCCTTCCTCCATGTGCCTCTGAGTCACGTTGGTGACAGCATTTATTTCAGGCTCGCGACAAGGCAGCGGCGCAGCTCAGCATCCAAGAGGACATCAATTAGAGCCAGGCTTTGTCCCAGTACCTGGAACTGCATTCTGTGCCGAGCGGAGCGATTGCCATGGTGAGCAGCATCCATCCCTCCTGCAGCACAGGGGAGGGTGGCGAGGCTGAGACCTACTTTGGGCACATAGGGATGCTGTCATGAGGACGGCTGTCCCCATGGCAGGGCTTGGAAGATGCCCCCAGCTTTTGCAAAGGGAAAATGGAGCAATGGGGCTTCCCCTGACATCTCCCCACACTTGCCAGATTGAAGCATGATGCCAGAGGCACACATTCTCCACCAGCTGGGGAAAGCCCAAATCCTTCAACTCTGCTCTGGTCAAACTGGCAGATTTGGCTAATTCCTGGCAGGATAGAAGCAGCCAAGGCACTAAGCATTATTCTGCTCACCCTTCCCAAAAACAGAGAGGTGCTTGCTCAGGCACTCAGAAGTCTTATCAGTACTCCATGAGAATCCAGAATGGTTTAGGTTGGAAGGGACCTTAAAACTCATCCTGTTCCAAACCCCTGACATGGTCAGGGACAGCTTCCACTACCCCAGGTTGCTCCAAGCCCCACCCAACCTGGCCTTGGCCACTTCCAGGGATGGGAAAGCCACAGCTTCTCTGGGCAACCTGTGTTTCCTCGTAAAACATTTCCTCATAAAAAATTTCTTCCTTATATCTAGTCTGAATCTCTCCTCTTTCTGTCTGCCATATAATATACCACACGAACTGGAAAACCACTCAAAGTGGCTCTGCACTATGGGGATGGACATCTCACGCCAGTGGGTTCACAGGAAGAAAGTGGGAGTGAGGGAAATGGGCAGCAGATCCTCTGGCTGGGACATGGACAGGATGTGCAGCCAGGTTTGCACATCAGGTGCTGATTTATTCAACCAGAAAACTTAACAAGTCACACTCCAAAACAAATCCCCAAAGGCCACATGGAGCAGGAAGAAAACACAGAAATACTGTACTGAAAGAGAAGCTGAGGTTTCTAGGTCTTGTTGGGGGCATCTCCCAGTGGCCCCCACCAAGTGCATTTTGTCATCCCTCTCCTCCAAAGGAGGACAAAGACCTCGTCCAGCAAACTGGGTCGCTGCAGGGAGCAGCCCAGCAGTGCTCCCTGACTGAGCCCAAAAACCAGCCTGGAAACTGGGGCTGATAAGCACAATTGGAGCAGAACTGGGCCAGGGGCCAGCAGGCAGCAAGGAAGCAGCAGTGGTACAGGCAACCAGGCTTTCGGTGACAACAGCCACCACTGCAAGGTGCCACAGTCACTGTGTGGAACATCGGTCTGTCCCCCATGCTGGAGGTTTTGTTCTTCTTGGCTAAAGGAGGCAACAGGGATAAAAACCATCCGGTGGTGCCCAGCAGCACAAGCTGCAACAAAAGATCTTGTTCATTAGAAAACAGCAACCTCAACAACACCGAAATCATCCTGCCGATACCACTGGCAATTGTCAGCCCGGTCATCATCCTCACAGCTTCTTTTGCCAATAATGACTTTGCTTTTCTGACAGCACTGGGGTGTGTGTGCTATTTAGGTCAGCTGGGGGCTGTGGCAGCTTCTCCCCCTGCCTTACATATGAGCTGTGAGGTTTCCTCATCTGGATGCCGTGGGCAGGAGGTGCTGTTGGCTCCCTGGGGCTTTTCCTGAACAGGCATCAGATATTTCTGGCACTGTGGCTCAGAGGGGGCACCAGCTCTGTCAGGCCACGCTCGATTCCCATCATCAGCCTTGGTCACTTCTGCACACAGGGCTCTGTGGTTCCGGGATCGATGCCATTTACAGCACACTCATTCATGGTGCCAGCTCACAAAATTAAACAGGACTGAGCATAAGGTGAGAGGCACTACCTGGCAATGACAAACAGCCCCTTTTCTGTGCAAAATCCCATCCCAGGGCAGATTTATTTTCTTGGAAGCATCAGCTCCAAGTGAGAAATCCACACAGGAGGCAATACCCAGAGTGTGGCATCAATGCAGGACTTGGTGCCAGCCTGCAGCACGAGGCCACCGAGCCACTGCCAGTGGCAATGGCTGGCACAGCCTCTGTGGGACTCACTGACACTGAGACACCCCAACAGCTGCAGGCCCCCCAGTCAAGGTGTGCACGTGGGTGTTGCATTTCAGCTCAGGCCAACATCCCGAGACCTGTGAGGAGGGAGGCTCAGAACCTCCCTGTGTACCTGCCCAAGGGTGGGGATGTGCCAGGGTGTGCCAAAGGCAGTGCAGGGGGCTTTGGAAGCAGTGCCAGTGGCTAATTGTGAATAAACTGATGCGGGGAAAGATACCACCAACATGGTGAGGGAGGAGAGAGAGATTGTGGATGCCAGTTTGGAGGACAGTGAAGGTTGTCACGTCCCATGTCACACAGATAACAGCCACAAACTGCACGCAGTTCAAAAGTTCAGGAGTTGTTTTCACAGATTAAAACCTCAGTGATGGAAGTTCCTTGCTTCTTGCAGAAAGAAACTGTTGTAATGAAAATAATCATTGCACCAAAGCAATTAAGGATGCTTGTCTTGTGCACTTGACTAAGCAGGTCCCCCCTGGTCACAGGTCAGTCTGGATTGCAAGCCAAGGCTGATAATGAAGCTGAGAGCTGGGAAGCATCTAATTGCTTAATTGAGCACAAAGACATCCCTCTTCTTACATGCAAGGTATCCTTTTGGAGCCAAGCTGGCACAAGAGCATCAGGGTGCTGGGCTGAGGAAGGATCCCAGCACAGACCCTGCGTGGGGTGGGTGGTGAAGCAGCCACACATCCTGGCTCCCAGGTGCTGTCAGCTAAAATGCCAACCCACTCCCAAAGTTCTGTCTGCTCTGCCCTCCTCTCCTCCGCCTCCAGCTCGGAGCCTTTCAGAAATTCAGCTGCAAAAAGGAAGGAGGCTTTTAAAACCAAAAGAAACATCCCCTGGGCTCCTCATCACTCCCTGGCAGCCCCCACCCACGTAACAAGTCCCCAGAGCAGGAAAAGAGGAGTTTTAAAGGCTGGATTACAGCACTGGAGGTGGAGGGACCCTTGAGGCTGCCTTTTTGCTCACTATCAGCAGCCCTCACGCTCTGCACAAGCCACCCTGGCCACTGTGCCAGGCACAGCCTGTGCCAAGGGATGGTCTCCGAGGGGCTGAGGAGCAGAAAACCTGCTCAGAGAATGAAATAAAGGGGAAAGCAAAATAGCAAGAGCAGGTTGGACATGTCTCTCCCAGCATGACAGTGACTGTGTCATACGAAGCCCCTCTGGTCACTGGCACCCTGGGCTGGACCTGGCTGGTGTCATCCTGCAAAGGTAAGGGGCAGGATGAGTCCTTGCCAAGCAGCAAAAGCTCTCCAGGCTGGAGCAATAAGCCTTGGGCAGCCCTGGAGGGCTCACTGAGCTGGGAATGGAGGCAGAGAGGCTCTCAGGTGTGTTTTGGGATAACTCCAGCAGCTGTTGCTCTGATGATCACCCTGGCACCACCCAATCCCTCCCAAAGTTATGGGCTTGCCTTGCCAGAAGAGCCTCCAAAGCCTGCTAGCCATCACTCAGGGCAACTTTAGCACCAAGGAAAGGGGAGGGAATAACCCAACCACGTGGAAACATCTGAGCAAAATAAACTCTCCATTGCAATAATTTGGAAGGCTTTGGCCCATCAGGATGGGCTGTCTCACCTGTGTTCTGCTGGAGCTGAGCTGCCCCATCTCCTAGAGCCTCTCCTCCAAACCCAAGGTCCAGAGGGGGCTTTTGCAGCCCCTGGATCGACCTTGCTGCTTCCTTCAGGGCCCAACTGCTGGGCTGCACAGGCAGAGCCAAACTCAGTGAGTCCCACAGTCCCCACAGACTCATGACACAGAGCAGAGCCAGCCCTGGTGGGGCTCTGAGGGCTCTGCAGGGGCAAAGTGTGACGCAGTGCCAGGACACACGAGGCCACTTTGGCTCTCCCAGCAGTTCCCTCTCAGTGCCTTGCTGTGACCCACGAGCCTCACTGACCCAGGAGCCAGCAGGACCACTGGAAATGAAGATTGTCCCTCCACCAGCTGTGTTTTTAATTAAAGGCAAGGACAAGGTTTTGCATTGCTTCCCAGACAACAAGTGACTATGTAATTTGTGCAAGAGACTGTCGAGACATTCTCCAGCAAAATCCAATCCTGCTGTGTCACTAAGACATCAGCAGCACACACACATGCCCTCTGCATTCGATTATAGCCTTGTTCACTGCAAGCTTTCTTTAGTTTCTGCCATCAGCAGTAGCTGGGACAAACACAGAAGGGCAAGGGCAGGTCCTGGTGTCATTTCCAGGAAAGCAGAGCTCTTAAATACATGTGCAAATTCCAACCTGAGAACTCTTCGCCTGGGAAATTACCCAGAGTACTAAACAACCCATTAGCTGTGACCCTGGTATAATTGAATCTGGGAATTTAGTGAGTCTGCCTCTCCTAACAGCAGTAGAGATAAAGCCAACCAGATCGCAGATAAATTGCTGGCATTGAGGAAATCTTCTGCAGTAAAACCTCTCAGCTGCACCGGGAACGTTAAAGGACATATTCCCATGGAGTATGGTGCATCAGTTATACAATACTATTAGCTAGCACAGGTAGTGTTTAGAGATAGCAGATAAGAGTTTCAAGAGACTGATTGTTAAGTGCACAGGTAATCCTGCTCTTCTGCACAGGAAACTACGGCTTCTTAAAAGCAGCTTTAATTTTGTTTATGATTTTTACAAGAAGATTTTAAAATTCTGCTGTTACCTATGATCCACCCTGTGTAAACAGCCCTGCCACCTGGGCTGCTCACAGGAGAGAGGAAATATCCCCAGGGAGCAGAGCAAGGTAACCTGTGACACTTAACGAGCAGTGAAACTGATGGGTTTGCCATGCTGCTGCATCCCTCACCTTTATTACAAATCCTGGAATAAATCTGCTGCTGGCTGAAGTTATCCAACCATGGAAAAGCAATACGCTGGGGTTGGATCTAACACTGCTGAGCAAATGTCCCTTTTCCCCCTCACTCTGCAGGGGCATTTCTTTCCATGGATATATGGCAGCAGGGTGAGCTCCTTACCAGTGGCTCCGCACACAGTTCAGCACCAGGATCACAGCACCCAGGCAGTAACAGGCAGCATGGGGAGAGCCGAAGGTTTGGCTGAGTGCTCGTGTTTTGTGCTCCCATCTGGCTACCTGGAGAGACAAGGGAAAACAAAGTGGGTGGTTGGGGTGCCTGGAACACGCTGCCCCAGGAGCACAAATCCCACAGCCTTGGCCTCACATGCTCAGAACACTCTGTCTGTGTGGCTTTCTGCAAGAAACAAGTGGAGGCCACTGATGGAACATGGCTGAATCAAGCCTGGGGATGGGAGCTCTTTCTCCCACCTGTGCCAGACTCTGCTTGCATTGTGTGTGCCCTTATACACAAGGTCAGCCAGCAGCATCAAAAACAGAAAAAGAGGCTCAAACAGGATCAACAGGCTCAAAAAAAAAAAAAAAAAAAAAAAGAGAGAAAAAAACAAACCAGAAAATACTCTACACATCAGTTTTAGGGAATACAAGGCTTAGACCTGTCTCCAACAAGGCTGAGAGCATTGCTAAGGCTGTCCCCTGGCCACCAGAAACAAGAGGCCCCTGCCATGGATCCTAATATTGCTCTCCTGAAAGGCAAACAGATCCCTGAGTAGGGGATGCAACACAGGGATGCTCAGCTCTCATTTTCTGGGCTGTAGCACCTCCCACAATGAGTCTCAGAGACCACACCTGCCAGGAACATCCCATTCCTCTGCACATCGAGAAAAGTTTGCAAGCCCTCCCTCAAGTTTCCCCAAGACAAGATCTGCCAGCTTTGCCCAGAGAACTGCTTCCACTTTAACCAGCTCAGCCTTCATTAGCACTCAGCAATTGGAGCCATTCAGGTTTAGTCTGCCCTCCTCACCCACCCCAGCCTGGCAGCGACAGCCCAGGACTCACACAGCCACACACAGCATCCCTGGGGAGGTGTTAGCATCCTTCACAGCATTTTCCCTGGTTCCCACGTCCCTGTTCTGCAGATGCTGATGGGCCCCTTCCCAAACCGCCCCACAGATGAGGAGATGCCCTCTCACCCTGGGGGGCTGCTGCACACAGGTGGTTGGAGCTGCTCCCAAAATCTGCAGGACCAGATCCACCCCAGTCACCAAACCCAGGCCTGGCATTCCCAGCTGATAAAAATCTTTACAGCTACTTTATTCTCTACCTTTCCTGCATCCCTCGGAAAGCTGCCGCTATATTTATCGCCCCTCTCAGGCTCCACTTTCAGGCACCAAGCCGGAGGTTTGGATCAGACATCAGACCCGAAATTCCAGCCAAGGAGAGAGAGCACACCTGGGCAATGAAGCAGGAAGTGGGAGTCAGCAGAACATCTCGGCACCAATTTGCTTCCCAGACACGGCTGGCACTTGATTAGCTTCAAATGTGCTTCACTCCCTCGCACGGAGCCTGGGCATCTTTCAGGGGCACCTGCAACCCAGCTCTTCATCTACCCCAAATGTATTTGGTAATTTATTGGCTCAATTTGAGCAGAAAAAGGCAGCTTTGCAGGTCTCGCTTACTTCCCAGGCTGTTGCAGAAGCACAAAATGCTGCTGGTGGAGGGGGACTGCTGGCTTCAGGAGGGGGGAACGATGAAAACCTCTGATAAGCAGGGGCACTGATTTCACATGCTGAGAGCTGATTCAATTAGTTATGCAATGATTGCTCTGAAATTACAAATCCACTCATGACAGAGAGAGCTGCTTCACTGCCTTTTTCTGGCTGGTATAAATAGTTTGTATTCTAAATTGAATTTAAAACACCGTGCGTCACGCTGCTGCTAAAATCAGAGCCGCTGTTTGAGCGCTGAGAGAGTGGAAGAAGAAATATAAGGTGCATTACCACCTTTGGGAAGTAAAAAGAAGTGACCATACAGGCGACTTGAGTCACAGATGGAAAAATGCAGCCACGTGCCAATTATCTGTACCAGCTTCCTAATTCCCTGGAAATTATTCTGGCAGTGTTTGCATGGATGGCAGCTCCCGGCTTGCTCAGGGAGCTTTGAAGAGCATCTCGGCAGCAGCAGAGATGAAGGAAAAGGAGAAGGCAGAGCTGCTGGGATCAAAGGAAAGAGCTGGTGTGCTTCTGGGAGCCAGGGAGGCGGTCATTGTAATTACCCTCACCTTTAGAAAGGCACATCTGGGCAGCAATTCTGGCATGAGGGGCTGTGTTCCCGAGCCCTTCAGGCAGCAGCTGCCACGGCTGCGATGGGATCAATCCCAGCACAGCCCAGTTTTTGTGCTGCACCACACAGCTGGGACTGAGATGCCAACTCTTATTTAGCTGTCACAGCCTTCAGATGGGACCCCAGGCTCCTTTTCAAGCCCACACAGGAGCCATCCCAAGCAAAGCTGGGAGCCAGCGTGGGGCTGGAAGCAGCGGCACCCACCGGGCCCCGCGGCGATATTTCAGTAACAATTAATTAGTTCCGGTTCTGGTTCTATTCCTTGAACAACTAATTAGTTCCGGCTTGGTTCTAATTTTCTAATTTTAGTCGTTTTGAGCTAATATTAGCACTCGATCGACCCACAGCTACGCAGCTGCCTTAAAGGCTTTATAAAATCATGAGCCGACGTGTTATTATTTACTGTGTGATGGATGCAAGATGCTTCCAGCATCTTCCACGGCCGTGTGTGGGACAGAGCAGGGCTGAGACCAGAAGTTTCCCAGGAGGCTGCACCCATTCCTGGTGTGCTGTTTGCCCTCCCAGCTAAGGTGGGCACTGTGCTGACCATGGGCAAGCCCCATGTCAGGGCTATGTGTGCTGGAAAAGGAGAGGGAGGAGCATTTTTATTTTTCTTCCAACTCCAAGTTTGGAAATGGAGTTAATACAAAGTTTCCTGACTTACCCAAGGGTCAAAGCAATAGGAAAAAATTCTTCTTCCAAAGCTCCAAGCACTCTGCTTTCACTTTAGGATACTTGGTGAGGGCTGCAAGTAATTTTTTTAATGTTTCCCCCAATGCTCGTTATTGAAATAAATCAACGAGCGGATGTGGCTGCAAAGCCAGGGATGCTCTTGGGTCCCATGTTCTGCCTTTGGCAGGCCATTCTGGGGGCAGGCTCAGCTGGCTGATGTTCCCAGGGAATTGCTTCCTTCTAGACGTAAATTTGGGGCTGATTTCTACGTAACCGATCCAAGACATTTCCCCAACCACTCGGGCAAGTGCGTAAACAAAAATGAAAGCACAGGCACACATCCCTAGTGCCTGCCCTGATGGAAAATGGAAATGCTCTGCGATTTCCTTCTCCTTTTTTTGGGTAGGCAAACCACGAGCCACCTCGAGAAAGGTCACAAATAACCATTCAAAAAGCAATTTCATCTCACGAACCTGCCTCCGCAGCGATCAACGGGAAATGCTCTTTCCAGCTCTGTGTGCATGGCAGACCACGGCCTCTCATTAATATTTAGTATTTGTTTGAAGGAAATTGATTCTTTTTGTCTGCCATCCAGGGAAGCTGCTTTCTGAACACGCTACATTTTAATTGCTCAGTCTCAGCTCTGAATTAGAGCCTTTGTGCTGTTTCATGTGGCTCCATTGCTATATCTGGCTTGCCCCAGAGATGGGCAACGAAACCAGATAGCCCAAAGGCTCAGGACAAAGGGACACCTTGCATCTTAATGCAAATCAGTCAGTTAATGTCCTCACATTGCCCCATCACCATGGTAGCCAAAGAAAAACGTGCAGGGACTGGAGAATTTAGCCTTGTGGCACTCCTGGGAGCCTGGGATGGATTAGCAGCTCCTTTCCAATCAAGGGAAACTGAGGCACAGGAGGATTGAGGTGAAAGTCTGCTTCCCAGCTCTCCAGGGAGCAAGGTAGAGGGGCTCTGTCTACATCTTGCAAAATCCCATCATCCACCTGGGGAGATGCTCCGCACATTTCTTGGGATGCCCTTGCCCCAGACAAACTCTTGGCATGGAAATATTCAGTGTCCAAGTCTGGGATGGAGAAAAGATGACAGTGAACAGGATGTCCTCCCTTCACATGCCCATCTCACAGTATTTGACAGCATGAAGGATTTCCCCCATCCTATGGGGTCTAGGAAGCCTGCTGTGGGGTCCTTAAGTCAGAAATTCCATGAAAAGTCCAGAGGAAGAACAATGAGCTCTCCAGGGTACATCTGAGCCCCAAGAGGATGCAAGTTCATAGGGCAAACCCTGGATATATGGGTGATCCAGCCCCAACTCAATAAAAACCTTCAGACAAAACTGACCGGAGCAAATTTATTTTCATAGAATCATGTAGTGGTTTGGGTTGGAAGGGACCTTAAACTCATCTCATTCCACCCCCTGCCATGGGCAGCAACACCTTCCACTATCCCAGGCTGCTCCAACCTGGCCTTGGACACTCCCAGGGATGGGGCAGCCACAGCTTCTCTGGGCAACCTGTGCCAGGGCCTCACCACCCTTATAGTAAGGAATTTCTTCCAACAGAATAAATTTCTCTGCTAGACCAGCTGTGGGGTCAGTTCTCCCCTGGGGTGCTAGGGCAGGAGAATCCCTGACACTGGGCTTAGGTGACTCCATGTGAGCATCTCCCACTGGGAAAGACATGCCCCAGCTGGCTCCTGACCTGCTGAAAGAGCACGAAACCTGATATTACCCTTATTTCACCCACAGAGACCAGAGGCATCGACCTGTTCCAGTTACGAAAAATCCATTTTTCCCTTTCTGATTCCCTGTAATCCCTCATTAAAGCATAAGGACATTCTCTGCTCTCTGTCACTGCTTGGATGCTGGAAAACAACCCTGCTCACAGCCATTACATTTACCTAAAGAAAGGGAGGAAAAAGATAGACCTGAGCACCCAGAGCCTGGTTGTGATGCTCCCAAGAGCAGGCAGGGAAGCAGAGCTGGCTGGAATAGAAATGCAAGCACTGGGGCTGGCTGACATTTGCCAAATGCCAGAGGAGCCAGCCTTTCTGGCTGTCCCAAGTGGCTGTGGAGGAAATGAGTGTGGCCTGACCTTATCCCTCCTAACTCGGCGCTCGAGCCCTGCTGCAGCCAGCAGCACTCAGTGCAGTGCCAAAGGGGAGCACCAACAGCACCAGGTGAACGCTGTGGCCAGGCTGAAAGCCTGCATCACTTTGGCTGAGTGTGTCCCTCCTAGGTGAGAAAAATTCTGTGTTTCTAAGAGGCTGCAAAGCTTAGGAGAGACAGGAGGGGAAACTGCAAGGCTGCTCCTGGGGAGGATCGTGCATGGCCACCCCATGGGATGTGTGGGGGCTGTCCCTGCAGCTCACCAGGACAGCACTGAGCCCCTGGCACGGGAATGACACCACCCGAGGCTGGCATGTGCCCATGTGCAGCCACATCAGCCCACCCCAGCACCAGGCACAGGCTTTCCAAAGGCATGTGCAGAAAATGCCCCGGGGACCTGCGTGCCACTGGCAGCAGGAACATGATTAGCAGGAGCTCTGGGCAGCGAAGGCAGGAGGAAAAGAACAGAACAAACCACGGTTTTAATTTGTACAAGCTGGTAATTATAGTTGCTATCTGTCTGAAATCTCTATTGAGTTTATTTAAATATGTTCTCCGTGAAGGCCATTCAGACAGGAATTATCAAGGTGTTGCAGCAGAGGAGATAATGCCATGCAGTTTTCAACAGATCAAGGGCTGATTAGGAGGAATTAATTAGCTGCTTAAACAGTCCTTGACTCGCTGCAGCAATTAGCCGTCACCTCCCTGCAGTCACGTTCCAGGCACAGCGGTGCCTCCGATACAAAGCACAAAACTCCTTCCCTGTGTGCTGCTGGGAGCACCAGGCCAGCCCTGGGTGGGCACATGGCCCTGGGAAGGGGTCCTCAACCCACAGGAGCCCCAAAGCCACCCCCTGGGCAAGGCTTGATGACAGGCAGGGGTGAGCTGGGCTGTGGGGACTCCGTGTGCCCACCCAGTGCCCGTCGCTGGTGGGTGATTCCCAACACAGGGCAGACACTGGGTGTCTTCCCTCCTCCAGCCTTTAGCAGGCCAGTCCCTGAGGCATTCCCCAGCCACCATCTCTTCTGTGCTATGAACCACCAGTGCTCCTCCACTGGGGCCAGCAGATCATCCAGCAGCCTTTATCCCACGTGCCATCACCTGCTGTCCCTCTGGTGGGGTGGGAGCATCACCCCCTCACCTCTGCAAGCACTAAACCATGGAAAGCTGGCACTGCAGAGCTGGAGGCTGAGCCACCCCCACTGGATACTGCCCAGGAGGAGAAGCTGGCACTTGGGGTGACCAGGAGTCCACCATGAGGCTCTGAGCCCCTCCTGCCTTGTGGGAGCTGCTCACAGCTGCCAGGCTCCTGCCAGCATCCCACTGGGCTCCACTTTGCTCAGCTGCTTCCTGCCTGCACTAGGAAAAACTGTGGCAGCTTTGGATTACCTGATGCAGAGACTGAGTTACTTCTCTGAAGGTTTCTCAACTCACAGGCTCTCCATTACAGAGAGCCATCAGATGGTAATGCAGCCTGAAAGCTTTTTAGCAAATGATTAAAGCCTTGTGAAGTTCCCCCAACAAGTACTGGAGCAGCAGCTTCCAGTTCATGCAATTAAAACATTGAACTGATATGAGAAGAGACAAGCACCGTCTTAGTGGTTTCATGTGAGCTATGAGGCAAACCAGGCTGAGGACTGTGTCCATGGAGCTTGTAAAGGCTTTTCCGTGGTAATATCCCGAGAAAAGATGCACCCAGGGATGGTTTGATGGCAAGCAACAGGCGCTGGGGACAACAGGTGACAGTCTGTGCCCATGCACGTGGAGCCAGAGCATGGCAGGGACTCTGGCAGAGCCTGGAGGCTCCAAGCACCTTGGTTTGAGGGCTGGCAAGTGTCTCAAGAGATGGGGACAGGCTGGCTCATCCAGGTCTCCCCAGCAAGCTACACCAGTTCAGTTTTTCCCCTTTCCCATCCCCTCACTGGTGTGATGGCAGTAAGAGTTGTCAGCGAGCCACAGCTGAGCAGCACAGCTCAGCTCCTCCATGTCTGCCAAGGGCTTTCAGTTTGGAAAGGAAGGCGTCAATTTGACGCAAGGAGGATTTTTCCATTGCCTTTCACTGGCTCTGGATGGGGGGTTTGTTGTTTGTTCCAGCCAAAAGAAACAGGAGAGGGATTTTGGAGAGACAAGGCGATGTGTGGCCTGGCTGTGCAAGGACACTGAGGTGAGGAACAGCCAGCTGGAACACTGGGGCTGCACACCCAGGTGACAAAGAGCTGCACAGAGGGAAAAACCACATGCTTGCAGGCTCTCACAGTGGAACATGGGGTTTGGAACACACAAAGGGCTTCAAAAAAAAGAGAGAACACCAACGTGCTGAAGAAGAGAACTATCTAGAAGCAGAGAGCAGGGTGGGCTGCTCTCCAAAACCAAAAAGCTGCAGTGAGACAGCATGACAAACCCTCACTGTCTACAGTCCCCATCATCCAAACCAGCAAGTTAAGAGGATGAAACATAAGCTGAGTGCTATTCCAGTGACTCTGTCCTCATGAATGCTGCCAGTGAGGAGATCAACAGGGTCCAGTCTGAGCACTTTGAGACAGGGAGAAGAATAAAGCGACTCAGCTTCTAAAAAAGCGGAAGGATATTGAAGTAACCCAGCCTGCCTCCACCACTTTTAGCCTATAAAACAACCCTCCCTGCACCCATGCCTAGTTAAAGTAATTGGACTGAGACGGTACAGGTCACCTCAGCTAACAGCCTTGAGCTGAGGAAACAAAACAAGTCTGCAGGTAAACAGATAAGGGTTTCATAAAGACTAGGTACGCTTTACCTCAGAGTTATCCCTCCAGATTACCTCCATATGAGCCTTTACCTTGAATCCACTCATGATAAAGAGTGAGATAAAAAAATTCATTTCTCTAATAGTGTTTATGTGATTTGTCAAAGTAGGATCTCATTAGCGGGCTGCAACGAAAACAAGCCCTTGCTTAGTGTATGCCAAGGCAGCCCGGGTCCATCGATGTTCCATGAGCCACATCCTCTCCTCTTCAATAAAAACAAAAATGACACAGAATATGGGCTGTACTTGCTAGCAATTTCCAACACAAAATCCGAACAGTTTCTCCTCAAAGCAAAGAGCTCATGATTTATGTCCAAAGAGCTGGAAGCTGAAGGCAGGTGATTTCAATAACCCAGAACGAGCTGTGTTAATTAATTCTGAGAGTGGGCATGGGGAGCCCTTATGATCAGCTCCCCGGGAGTGAAGGGGAAGGGAGATGAGCTCCCGCCACAGGGAATCAGGCTCAGCCCAACCCGGTTTTCCCAGCCAGCAAATCCCATGGAAAAACTATTTGTGAAATAATGATTTCTCCAGAGCACAGCACGGGATGGGGAAGGACATTTCCAGTCCCAGCCTGGGCCGTGGAAGGGATGGCCCAACAGTGGGAGGGACACAGGCTGCATGGGGGAACGGGGAGCAGCTGGGACACACCCAGCTCTTCTAAACCAGGAATGGAACCAAATAAAGTAATCTCCTGAGATTAGGGAAAGGCAGAAACTGCCCCTACACAAATATGTGGGGCTCTGCTGGAGCTCAGAGGGAAGGTCAGTGCTGCCAGATGAGCATCTCAGGAGCAGGACGGTGAAGCATTTTGCTGGATTTCTTTTCATCTTCCATGCCCAGATGACTTGGCCCACACTCAGCTTCCCACTGCACACAGTCCCCATCCAGAAAACCACAAGCCTTGTATTTTCACACGTTTCTCTGAAGCTCTGAGTGTTTTCCTTGGGGCAAACAGATTGGAAACAGGCAGCCCATAGCAGGCACTTCCATAAACAAACCAGAAGCAAAGGTGTGTGCCAGTCTCCTGAGTGACTGAGAACATTCTGCCCACCTCACATCCTGTATTTGCATGGGATTTTTTTTCCTGTTGCTTGTACTCATGCAGCCCTAAATAAAGCAAAGCTGAGGAAGTGCCTGAAGTGTTCTACACAGCTGCTTTCATTGAACCAGGCCGTCTACCCAACAGACCCATTTTCAAACAAAGCGATCCAACAATAGCACTGACGATGTTTGAACTGGCACGGATTTAGGAAGACAAGCTCTTTGCTGCACCACACTGTCAGCAAGGACTCAGTACAAATGCCAGTTACAAGATAAACATCTCTCCTTTTTTTTTTTAAGACCTTTCACTTTCGCGCCTCTGGTTCAGCTGCGTTATTTCCAAACGAGGCCCTGGATCCCAATGGATCACAGTGCTGAGGTCAAGTCCCTCTGAATTCACTTCAGAGCCTTGGGTTTGGTTTAAAATGTGGAGAAAAAGCTTTATCTGCATCACGAAGCATCCATTCTGCTCCTCAAAGCTTTCCAACGCTCCTGCAAACCTCCAGTTCCAATTGCTGTCACCGCTGCAAATAAGGTCAGCCTGATTAAAAAGCAGTTATAGTAGGTGGAGTGAAAACGCTCAATCTTCAGCCAGAGTGTGCTATGTAAGAAATAGTCCAGTTCCTGAACTGAAACAAGCCTTCATGGGCTCCAGGTAAAAGGAGATTGAGGTCACCTAACAACTGACATTACTTGCAGGCTCTGATTCATTGCAAAGAGACTGTGTAAAGCTATATTGGAGGTGTCAGCTAAATCAGGTGTTTCTTCTCTCCTATATGACCTGTATTTAATTGCAGATACAGGTTCAGGTACCACTGTGAGCAGTCAGTGTCCCCAGCCAGCCCAACCTGCAGATGTCACACTGCCTGCAACTGAAAACTAGGGCTGGATGCTGCAATATTTCAATTCAGGCAATTACTCAAGGAGCTGTGGCCCATGGGAGTGAAAACACTTTGGCTCTGTTGTCTTAAAGATTAAATCAGAAGCTCCAATTCACCCAATGTATGAGTAAGAAGGAGCTGGCAGGAGAGAAGGCGATGGAGAAAGGCTGTGGGTGACAGCAAGCACCAGCCTCTCGAGACACAAACACAGCAGCACACAAGCACCCAGCCCCACATAGAGGAAGGTAAAGCAGCTGAGCCATCCCAGCACTGCCTGGATCCTGTGTTTGATGTGAAGGTTTTCAGGACTGGGCATCATCTTTGCAGTTTGCTCTTGTTAATAGGTTTGCTTGGATTCCAGCTCAGCCCAGCTCATTAGACACACTGCCGAATCCCACACTAATTCCGCATCCCTTCTACTGCTACAGATAAATAACAAAATTGCCTCCACGCAGGGGTTGTTTTCTTCCTCTCTCCCCCTTATGCAGATCTGGTAGCATCTCATGTATCTGTTAATGAAGTCCATAATATCCAGAGTTTCCCAGCAAGTAAAAATTACAATCATTAGCCAGTGAGTGATGAGACAAAAACACCATTTCTGCCGGGCTGGCAGTAACAGTACAGCAAGTACACGTCCCGGAGAGCTGAGCCTTGCTCTCCTCTAATGTGGTACCCAATGTTCTTCATTAGCACCTCTCTCTAATAGAGCAAGGCAGTGTCCTGCAGCAGGTCACAATTACACATAACAATTAATTCAGGGAGAAACAATGACAGGCAAGGCAGACGAACATTTTGCAGAGGGGTGTTAAAAAGATGAAATTAAAGAGGAATAGGAACATTTTAAAGCCCTGCCTGAAACCAAAAACAAGTGGAGGCACAAGTGACAGCATGGTAGAGGAGCCATGGCTGGTTTCCTTGTACACGAATTTGTAATTTTTGTTTTAAATAGAAAAGAAACACAGCAATTACTCTTTTGGTCACAATACCCCAGTGACCAGGACCAGCAGGCTCAGACCAGGACTTCTTGTGCTATTTGCAAATAACACACAAAGCCGACTCAGCTTCTCCCAGAGCTGCAGCCTCTCTCTTGCTGTCCTTTTGTGAAATTAGGGTTTAATTCTCTAGAATAAGTCTGCTAATAAGGAGTCCCAACACACCCATCCTCTGGACAGCGTGTACCTGCTCCTCGTTCCCCCAGGAGCTGTGATGGGAGGGGGACAGGGAAGGGGGGGGGGGAAATAAATCTGCCTCAGAGAGCACAAAATGCAAGAGAAACTCAATACTCCTTCACAGAGGAGTGAGAGGTTGTTGGAATAGAGGTACTGGCTGCACTGGCCATGCTCAGCAAAGCACTGATTTCGTCTGGAAGGGCCTCCTGTCCTCTCCCAGCTGGACAGATCATGTTCCACGCTCCGTGTTAAGCTCCCCTGGGAACATTTCCCACTGAGGACACGCATGCTGCTGTCGTGGCAGCAACAATAGAGAGGGACAATGTGATCTTTATGTAATGCGGGCTCTGTTCCCCTCTGCCCAGGGATGAGATGTTCAACACACGGGCACAACAGGTAATAACAGCCTGAAGGGTTAAACACAACCACTGGACCCCTCAGCCCTGCTGGTGTCAGCACTGGGGTTCCTCTGGGTGTGGATGGGTGCAACCACGTGCCCCACGGCGTTTGTTCCAAGAAAAGGAACCCAAAAGCCAAGAGAACGCTCAGTCATCCTCAGATCCTGTGATCTGCATCCCACGGGAGCTCCTTCCCCTTGCTGCAGCCTCCAAGCCCAGTGCTGGGATACAGATACCAGCCCTGCATCCAGTGCTCAAAGATTCTTACAGCCTTTTGCTCCACAAACTTCTACTAGAGGCCTGCACAGAGGTGGAGGAGAAAGGCTGAGAAAGTCCTTCCAGATATGGATCTACTCACATCCGCACCAGTGGCCAAAGCTTTAATGGATACAGGAATAAAGTAATGCTCCTCTGTTGGGCAATGCACCCGCTTTGGCATCTGAGTACATCAGTCTCTGGAAAATGATTGTACAACAAAATCTCGGAATGAAACTAATTCAGTGCTGCTCTCCAGCCTTGGGAATGAAATGAGTAAGTCTGCAGTCATTACAACAATGTCCTGGTAAAAATAAACAGGAAAGGGCATTTAGTAGGAATGCTTCATAGTTAAAAATACAGTATCTCATCTGAGGTCATTCTGGCTTTTTATAGGAACAGGCATGTGTGCCTCAAAGTGATCAGATTTGGTATTACTTCCTGTTACAGATGGACACCTCAGTCACAGACAGATGCACAAGGTTCTCTTCCCCAGTCCAAAACCCTACCTGGGATGATGCAGATTGAGCATCTGCTATTGGGCTGGCAGCTCTGAGGGAAGAGGCAGGAATTGGAACACCTGACTACGTGGGGGGATTTGGGGTCTGTCTTCCCTTCACCCAACAAGACTGACAAGGAGGATTCACAACTTTTTCTATCTGAAAGATGCAAAGAAGTTTGAGCCAAAGGTGGTCACACTGAGCAGCAGGCAGGCACAGAGATGATGCTGGACAAGGGCAGGAGGCAAGAAAAGCGGGCAGAAAAAGTACTGTAAAGGATCATAAAAGCTGCATGTACACTTTCCTTCACAGAAAATGTCTTCTTTTATGGCAAGGAGCTGCTACAATTACAGCTTCTTTTATAAGCGAAGCAGAAACTAGATAATGAGCAAACCTCCCACGGTACAAAGGAGGTGACGAAGACGTTCTGGGAGCCCTGATGGTCAGGCTTCCCCACAACAGCCAAAAGCACAGAAAATTGCTAAAACCCATCTCCATTTCACCCTCTTCAGGGCTGCGAGCTGTTCATAGCCTTTTTCTTCCCCAAAGAACAAAAAGGACCACACCAAAAATGTACCTATACAGATAATAAGTGAAAACCCTTCAGCCAGACGAAGCAGAGCTTGCACATGTAGACCTGCAGAATGAGCCCACAGCTGCATCATCCCTGGTCTGGGGGAGTAAAAAGAGGGAACAAAGAAAGGTTTCACGAAGAAAAAAAACCCGAGTAAGATATTGTCCAATCCAGGTGAGTCTGTACTTCACCACAAAGGTTCATTATTTCAATGACACGTGGGAAAATCAAGAGTTCCCACCAGTCTTCTCCTTGACTTCAGCTGGACCCACTGGATGAGCAGGGCAGTTTGATGAAGCCATGTGCATGTGCAGGTGTTCTCTGGAAACCAAATTTTTAACTTCCTAAGAAAGTTGCACCTCATTCCTGCATGGGAGCAAGCACAGAAGTTCAAATGGTTTGGTAGGGAACAGGAAAATTCAGGCAGCAGCTTCACAGCCCTTGCCCTGGGTTAGGGTCACCCTCCAAAATCAAAACCCCTTGCTCTGTACAGTCAGTGCCCTGCTGCTCCCATCCCTCTGCCACGTATCAACCAACCCAGGCACACTCTTGTGCCCACAGCTCATGTCCTCCATCAACAAAATACATCAGCACCAGCTTCCAAAAATCAATTGTTTTCCCCTGGGTTTGGGTATTAAAGGAGTTTTAAAGCTTTGTCAGGATCCCTTAAGAAAGGGAATGTAAGGGGGCTGATGCAGCCAGGCAGCCTAGGAGGCTGCACATTCTTGTTTGCTTTAATTAAGATGAGGTTCCTAATATTTACAAGGAACCAATATCCAACAAGCACTGCTTTGACCAGGCTGCTGAAGGATCTGGTGCCACACTCAGGAGAGCAAGGATGTGGGATGCTCCTGCCAAGAACCATTTCCAGCTGCACATGTCAGCTAGTCTAGCTAGTCAGCTAGTGACTGAGGTCACTAGAGAGGTGGAAAACAAATGGAGGGTTTTGCTTTAGTGATTTACTAATCTACTTTCCCACCCATTTGCTGCTGCCCCGTGAGCAACTGGAGATGTGTCCCCTCAGAGTTCATCCGGGGGGAAAAAAATAGGGAAAATGAGGTGGCATTTTCTTTGGGGTGCCACCAGCCTGCCACAAGCCAGAGTCAGCACCCCCACCATGAAACCCCCCAAGGACTCCCTCCCCACCATGAGTCTCCAAACATGCAGAAGATGCAACTGCATCCTGATGGAAGCACAGCAGCGAGGCATGTGGAAATAACCTCCCACGAGCACCCAGCACACTGCATGTCTGCATTTCTCCGTCAAAACAGCCTATTTTGGGAGATCCCATCCTTCTGGGAACTGGGCAGGCTTCTGCTAAGCAGCCTGTGCCACAGCACAGCTGGAACAGACCCGGCTCATGTCTGTGATTGTGGCAGGTCCCTGCCCAGCCCCTAGGTCACTGACATTCCAGGGGTGGCAGTGGGTTTCTCCCCTCGGGGCTCCAGCAGCTCCCAGCCCCCAGGCACAAACACTGCCACAGCCCAGGGCCACGCAGGAGGAGCTGCCTCTTCCACACCTCCCGGTCTGGGTAGATAAAACCACTTTCTTTTTTGCTTCCAGCTGCACCTTTTCCCTTGTCCCGTGAGACACAGGTGGCCACAGACTTGTGTTTCATGAGCAGCACCTCATCAGCACGTGAGAAGGCTTAGCAGCAGGATGGCAGGAGAGGGATGGAGTGGGATGGAGAAGAAAGGGCCTCTTCCAGCTTCCACGGTCTGAAGATAATCCTCTGATCCCATATGGAAACAAGACTCTTGGCTTAAATATTTTTTTTTCATCTTTTGTGTGTGTGCTGACTTACTCCAGCAGGGCTGCCAGAAGCCTGCAGTTTATTTTTAAAATACTAAACAAGAGAAGTCCAGTATATACAACAAAGACCCTAAGTTTTCAGAGAAGCACTCTGCAGATGCTAAAAAAAGTGAGGTGAGAGGCAGATTCTGACCTTGGTTTTGAGAAATGCTGAGCTGGCACATTGCACACCAGCTGGATCCCAAATTCACTCTAGGAACAGGCACAGAAATGGCTCAGCTTCCCAAGCACAGCCTGCCTTGGCAGGTACCCGTGCACAGTGGGTGGGCAGCTGCTGGAATGACTGTCACCACCTCACCCAGAGCCCTGAGACCGTGCCCAGCTCAACACACAGACAAAGCATCTCAGCTCACAGCTGCCTGGCCGGGCTGGGCTCCACCATACCCCCACCACAGGCAGCTCAGCCTGCGGGGACATCATAAAAATACATTGCACAGCTCCTTCAAGAGGATTTAGATGAAAACACCACCACCTCCAGCTGTGAGGCTGTGGGAAGCAGTGCTGGGACAAAGGATGTGGCTGTCCCTCAAGGTGACAGCGCTCCTAATTGTGCCAGTCCAGCCGGCACGCCGGAGGGTGCGACCCAGTTTTGGTGCTTGTTATGAAGCTCACAGCGGTGCTGACACGCTGGAAAAGCTAAATTTAGGAGACAAACAGGGCTGGTGTTACACACCCAGGCAGGACTGGCTCTGTTACGAGAGCTGGAGAATCGATGCCATCCACTTCCATGCGTAACAGCGGCGCTGCGAAGCCCTCGCTGCCGGAGTGAAAGCGTTACCAAGTCACTTGGAATAAAATTGCCACTAAACGCTATTTGGGAGATGGAAGAAAAAAAAAAAAAGGCAAATCCTCACTCTTTCTCAGCTATTGTAGGAAATGAAAATGGCTATTGCTGCCTGGTAGAGAGTCCAATTATGAATAATGTGCGTTCTCTCCCTGCACAAAGGATGAAAGGCATCAGAGCTGGTGGTGACATTTTAAGACCGGAGATGTAAGAGCGGATCTGAGCCTCGTTGCAAGCCCAGCTTTACCCCAATAAAGAAACACTTTCTGCAGTCAATTGCCTTGCAGCGTGGCTTGAAGCCCTGCTATTGATCTAGCATCTGTTATAAGCAGATAATCATCGCTGCTGTGCCATGGCTGCTATGATGGGGTCTAAAAGCACTTTCCAGAATCTGGTTGAGGGCTGTTTTCTTCACTCTCCTGCAGCTGCAGGAAGGCAAAGGTTTGTGAGGGAGCCCACAAAAGTCTCACAGGTTGACAGAATTTGAAGGCCAGAAAAAAAATATTGAATCACCCCAATTCATTCATCTCTCAATCCTGTAAACTTCAGGTGACTGAGGTGCACTCCCTGTAAGGCTCTGCTGCCATCCCAGCCCTCACACAGTTATTTTATACCCTGCAATTTCCTTTCCCCAGCAAGGTGCTGACACACCACCATCAAGCCACAGCTCAATCCTTTCCTTCTCTAAGACAGGCAGCGAGAGCTGCTGAAATCTCCCAGCATCAGGCTTTTTTCTCCTGTCTCCAAAAGGTTTCTCAGACTTTGGCTCACTGAGGTTTGAATCCCGGCATCTCCTGAGCTTCCATCTACTTCTCAGCAGCGTGGGGATGTTTTGGGCCAGGCACCTTCCTCCAAGTTTAGCAAGAAGTGGTCAGAGGTAGGTGAAATCAGACTGCCAGTGTCTGCAATCCTCCCCCCTCCTTTCCAGTGCAAGCACTTCTTATCCACTAGGCAGATTCCTCCAGTCTCCAAAGAAGGAGAAAAGGATGGGAAATTAAAAATAAATGAACCAAGAGATACACATCCATCAGGAGCCAGGCGTTGTCAGCCCAGGTCCCTGTGCAACTACTTCTTTAATCAAAACCTCATGCAGCTTAAACGCTTGACAGAAGTCTAGAACAGAGATCGTGTTACCCTGAACAGGAAAAGCTGCAACCTTGAAAAATAAAATCACTGTCTGATGGGGTCTATTTTCTTTAAAATCACGCTAAATTACGCCAAGCCTGTTCCTAGCTGTGACATTTGAGGTTTCACCCTGCAGATTCCTGTGAGACACACGGGTGTCTCTCGGGGGTGACCAGAGGTGACTGGAGGAGTGAGGGCGCCAGCTGAAGATGAGCCATTTCTAAATCAGTCCATGACGCCAGACCTAAATTTTTAAGAGGCTCAAATAAAGAAAAGATTGCTGATGGATGCACTCCCCACTTGCGTGGTGATGGACGTCAGACTACCGGCCTCATGGCTATGCCTGGTTGCTACTGGGAGTGACAGAAACCTTCCAGCTTTCTAGAAAGTCCTCGCGTGCCAAGGCTCAGCCAGCTCTTTAGAGCCTCCTGCATGCAGGTTATCTGCCTCTCTTGGCTTGAAAATGTTTGTCCCTGAGGAGTTTTTATTTAATGCCTTCCTTAGTTACCAAGGGATGAGAAGTTTCTCTCATCGTTCTGGGGCTTTCCAAACACAGATGGGATTTATTGAAGTTCCTGCTGCTCTGGCCTCATTAACGTTTTATGGCACAGCTCCAGAGATGTGCCTGCTCCTTGCTGGAGCAGCCCCTCTACATCCCCATGTTGGCTCAGGTCTCCTGGCTGCACTGAACATCCTTGGGGAGTTTTAAGTGATTTCATTCCCAAAAGAACTCTTCTGCTTCCTTTTGAGACCTCACCTGCACCCTGCCTCCTGTGGGACCACAGCTCCCAGGAGCTCCTCTCATAACAGACACAGTGGGTGGGAAAGCAGAGTCAGCATGAGCAGGAGAGAGGGAAAAAATATGAGAAAAACTAGAG
Organism: Vidua chalybeata; assembly: GCF_026979565.1. Taxonomy (NCBI): domain Eukaryota; kingdom Metazoa; phylum Chordata; class Aves; order Passeriformes; family Viduidae; genus Vidua; species Vidua chalybeata. The sequence goes on from NC_071545.1 coordinate 14,007,978, forward strand.
AACAGTGCAGGAACACATTCAGGCTATGCCATGGACCATATAACCTGTCCAGGGACAGGCAGGATTTTAACTGGCATGAAGAGGGTGGAAGCAGAAGAGGGGGTGCAAACCCAGGGTTTGGTGAGGAAATGCAGCAGGTGGCCCTGCGAAGACATTGCTGGTACCCTCCTGCACATGCCTGCAGGGAGGAAGGTGGGAATTGCTAGTCCTGAGGCCTTCTGGAAGAGCTTTTCTCCCCTGCAGAGAACAGGAGGGAGCATCAGCACAGCCCAGCTGGAGTCTGCAAATTGCCCCATTTAGGCTCTGGTCCTCAAAATTACTCTTACCTAAAGTACATCCATTGACCTGACAAGCATCACATTTTTCTCTGGAGGCCACACTCCTCCACAGCCTCCGGAGTTCGTGCTTCATCCCCAAACTCTACACGTTTTGTCCCAGAGAAACATGCCTGGTGCTCACCAGGTCACCTTGCAATGATCAAGGCCTTGGGATGTGCCTCTCCATCATCCAAGCACTGCATGGAGCCAGGGTTTCCCCACCACATATTTATTCAGAGGCACTGCACAGCAAGGACAACCCGGCGCCAAACTTTGGAAGAGGCAGACCTGGCTGGAGTTCAGCAGAAACAGGGAATGAAGACACTGAGCTAAATCAATGCATCCCCACCCAATTTCTATCCAAATCAGGAATTTCATGCACAGGAGAGATTTTGACCAGCGTCCCACATTAGTTTGAGCAGAGAGAGCAAAGAGTGCTTGGCACTGTGCAGAATTCCAGTCTTTGCACTGAAGCTCTTGGAAACCCAGAGTAATTCAGATGCAGAAGCAATCTCAGCTGCTGGGAAGGAACTCAAACAGCCAAGGACAGAGAGAGTCTGTGCAGGGATGTAGGGAAAGAAAGAAGAGCTGCTGGCTGAGTGCAGGGAGGGGACAATGACCACATGGATGAAAGGATGGGGAAGAGGTAAAGGAAGGAGGTCAGGGAAAATCCAAGGATAGCCAGCGCCACTCTTGCTGAAATGTACCTGAGAGTGGGGGCTTGTTTAGGGCTGCAGGACCCACAGACTCCCTGCAAGAGCATTCCAGCACTGCCTGGTGTGAGCCACACACTGGGACTGAAAACACCAGGGAGATGCTCGGGGGCTTGAGCAGAGTAAGGATGGAGGCACATGGACTGCAAGACCCACCCGGCCCATTCCAGCCGGGAAAACACGGAATGCCATGCTCAGAGCTTTCCCCAACACCCAGCTCAGGCTGCTCACTCAAACCTCCTGCTCGTCTGGCTTGGAGTGCCACCTGCTGCCAACGGTGCCGTTCTCCAGTCCCTGCGAGGGGACAGCAGCCGCGCAGAGCAACGAACTTCCTGCTCTTACATTGGCTTTCCCTGTCCTTTTACAGCAGCCAAACCCCTGATCCAAAAAGCAACGCTATTTCCCAAGCTGCAGGCGTCCCACGAGTTGCAGGCATAGCAGCAGATGCTAATAAAGTACTTTTTTCTTTGCCTTTCATGCAGTTTCTCGCTGGAGCCAGCCTCTCCCCCCAGAGACCACATCCTGAATCTTCTTGTTCATTGATTCTTTATGCTAAATGATGACTCTGCAGTCGAAATAATGTGGCATATTCCAGCTCGCATTTCAGACACCGTGAGACTTTTTAATAATGAGTTGCATGAAAAATTAGAGAGGCTGCAACAAAGAGCTCCGACAGAGGTTTCCAAAGTGACTCACAGCCAGTAGAGCCTCCCTTTTCCAAAGCCCAGTGTGAAACAATCTCAAGAGCCCCCGCACTCAGAGAGAGACGAGTCCTTCCTCTCTGGAAAAATAAGGCCTTTTTAAGGAGAATTCTCCAGGGAGAGAATCCCTGCAGGGAGGTTTGGCAGGTGGATTTGGGAATCATGGCTGAGATGACATCCCATTCCCAGGAGTGCTCGCAGGGATGTTTCACCCCACACCTCAGCTGTGCTGCTGAGGGTGCTGCAGGGTGGGAGTCACCTCGCCCTGCAGCCAGCCTGGGCTTCCTGCTTGGCACATTGGCTCTGGGATGCTCCAGAATGGGGCTAGCAATGACTCCTGCAGGTTTTGCAAGGAGGCAGCAAACCACAGCAGTAAGAGGCAGTGGAGGTTTCTCCAGCCGTGGCTCCCAAAGCACCGTGGCACCCACAGCCACAGCAAACATCACCCATGCACAGGTATCCTGCTCCTCCTGGGGCTGGCCTGCTGCCAACCCTGCAGCTCTCTGCCAGGCTTTGCAGCAATATGGAGGAGGAAATTTTTCAGGCCAACTTTTGGCTGTCTGTTTTTGCTTCCTGCCATCCGCAAGAACAGCTGCCAACATATTTCAAGGGGAAGCAGCAGGCAACATATCCAGTGCAGCCACCCTGATGGGGATTAATGCCATTCATGCTCAGTCCCAGTAGTGAGCAGTGCCTGGCTGCTGGGTGGGACATGTGGCTGAAGGAGAGGTTTGATTGCTCTGCTCCCTCTCCCAAGTTCAGCTCTAAATTCCTTCTGTCTCCTGAGCTGGCTCCCACCTTCACCTTCTCTGTGACAGCCCTCACAGTCACCCCCAGCCCCAGGAACTGCAGCACAGCCCCCTGCTCACCCACTCCTAAGGTCTAATTGAGCACAGCTCCCTCCACCCAGCCCAGCAGACTTCTCAAAAGAGGTTTTTCCTCCCTAAGGAAGCTGGGAAAGGAAGGCTGAGAGTAAAGGAGCAGCTGGCACAAAGGCAGTTCTTACCACATTCCAGAAGAAAGGGTTGAAGGCGATTGAAAGCACTGCCACAATGAAGCCAGTGTCGGTCACATCCACGTAGCCAAAGAGCTGCACCATGGCTGCCACATCCACCTGTGGAAGAAGGGATGGTTACTGCAGTGCAGGATCCCACAGGGACACTTCACCTCAAACCAAACCCCCCAGCTGCCCCAAGGGTAGATGAACATTTCACTAGCCCTAAGCAACGTGTTGTTACAGCTTGCAAAGTGCTGTGTCAAGGTGCAAAGCCCAGAAGAAGGATGGGGGATTCTCCAAGCTGTCACCCCAAACCTCAGGGGCACTGGGCCCTCCCGGAGCCCCACACTCACAGCGTGCCCAAAAGGACACAGGCTCAGAGGTGACACTGCTGCTCTGAGGATGAGCACCAGTCCTCAGCTGCCAGCTCATGAGTGTTTTAGGAGAGGGAGCACCATTCCACAGCATCTCAGCGTCCCTGGGGACACAGGACTGTCCCAGGGATGCAGGTCTGCATGGAATCCCCTAGCAATGAACTGTGTCAGCTTCAAACTCATCTCCCATAAAGTCAGAGCGATGCAAACCCCCTCCACAGCAAGGGGGAATGCATTTGCACAGTAAGGAGCTGCAAAAGTATTTCCTGTCTTAATGACAACAACAAAAACCCTTTAAAACTCGCTGCTCTCCTTTTTAAAAAGAGATTTTTCCCAAGGCAGCTCCCTGACATTGTCAGCGTTTTTACGTGCAGTAAGCCATGCTGCTTCTCCCTCCACACTCCCTCTCCCTGTGCTGGTATTTGGATAAAAAACAGCCAGTGCAGTGTCTCTTTTTTTTTTTTTTCGGTCAAAACCTTTCAAAACAAGAAACAAAATAGCCCATCCCAAGCCCAGCCCTCACTTGAAACAAAACCAAGATGACAACATCGAGATGCGGAAGGCTTTTGTTTCCCCAACACAGCTGTGTTTTCAAGACCTTTGGATGCCAGGGGACAGGCACAGCTCGAAAAGGTATCGAGAGGGAAATTCCCACTGGCTCCTCAGAGGTTCTTGGGAAGAACGAGTGTCATCCGTGGAAAGGGGCTGGTAAACCCAGCACCTTTCCTAGCCCAGAGAAAAGGCTGTGGCAACAGCTCCCGTGCTGGCCCAGGGCACATCCAGTCGCTCCAAGCGCCTCCTGCCCAGCCACGGGTGCCCAAGGTGCAAAGTGCAGAAGCAAAGATGGCACAGCCCTGGGGAAAGGGGGATGGATCCTCACGGGGGCCAACAGCTGCCCTCCATCCACCACTGCCCCAGATCCTCCAGGCTCCTTCATCCGAGCCCTGGAGATGCAGGTGCTGGCAGGGAACAATGGGAACAGCCCCCATGGCCGGATCCAGACCCTTCTCCCCCTCTTCCCATCCTCCACAGCCTCTCCTCCCCTCCCTTCACCCCCGAGCAGCCCTTCCCCAGCAGACCTCGTCCCTCCAAATTGCCAAGGCACAACCCAAGCAGCTGCTGGCAGCGGGGCCGAACTGTCTAATCCCGCTTCAATTGCAATCCCGTGGGACCAGGACAGCTTCTTTCCTCTCGTTTTGTACGCTGCTGAGCACAGTGCTAGCACGGGCTGAACAAAAGCTTCTTGACCTACTAACTCCTGGCAGGCACCATCGTTAACGTTGCACTCACCTTCTTTTCTCCTGCTCAACAACCAAATTCGCGGCTGCCAGCGGGAGGCAGATTGGCCTGTGCCTGGCGTGTGCTTTTCGGGATAAAAGGGGAGCCCTAATGGGATGAGCTGTCTCTGCGAGCTGCTGGGACAGCCACGTAACAGGCACAGAACATTCAACTTTGCCCCCTCCTCCACGGTGGGGGATCAATGACCGCGGCAAGCGGTGCCCGCTTGATCAAAGCCCCGAAGGCAGGGAGGGTGGGAACAGCACGGGTGAGAGCTGCACAGGCACCCAGGTGACAGGGGCACCTGGGTGAGACACGAACGGGCACACGGGTGAGAGCTCTACGGGCACTTGGGGGAGAGCAATAAAGGCACCTGGATGAGAGCTGCATGGGCACTTGGGTGAGGGCTGTATCGGCACCTGAGTGAGAGACAAATGGATACCGGGTGACAGCTGCATGGGCACTTCAACAAGAGCTGCAGGGGCAGCCGGGTGGCAGCACCCCCGGGCATTCCGCGCAGTGCCAGCGCAGCCCCCGCTGCCTGATCAGACCGTGCCGTCCCGGCTGGGGTGGAACCGGGCTGCGGAGGGCGGTGGGTGCAGCTGGGGAACCGGGGACCGAGCATCCCGAGGCCTGCTGCACCTGCGGGCAGAACCCGCGGGAGATTCCCAGCGGATCTGCCGAGCCCCGCGGCGGCACCGGGAGGGGCGGGGGATCCATCCCCGGGCTCCCGCCGCTGCCCCAGGCCGGGCCCTTCCCGGGGGCCGCCCTCCCGCCCGCGCCCGGCCCGGCCCGGCCCGCCGGTACCTGGCCGTAGTCCAGGCCGCCCAGCCCCTCGCAGCACTCCCGCGGGAAGCGCCGGGCCCCGCCCGCCGCCGCCGCCTCCCGCCGCCCCGCGCCCGGCCCGCGCCGCCCCGCCATGGCCGGGTGCCCCCGCCGCGCCCCCGGCCCGGCCCGAGCGCCGGGCCCGCGCTGGCGCTGCCGGGAGCGGCGGTCCCGCCCCGCCGGGAGGAGCCCGGCCTGCAGCCGCGGCGGGCCCGGGGCCTGCGGGCCGGGGGCAGCACTGACCTCACGCCTGATCGTGTCGGGCCGCGGCCGGGCGGAGAGCGGCCCCGCGGCCGGGGCTGGACTTTGACCCTGCCCGCGGGAGCAGCGGGAGCGGGCGGGACGGACCCCCCGGGGCCGCACCGGGAGCTGGAGAGCGGCTGGCAGTGGGACGGCCCCGGTGGGAGAGGGAGCGAGAACCGAGTGGGCGCCGCTGCTGCGGGGGCAGAGACAGGCGCTGCCAGCCCCCATCTGTGCCCTGCCAACCGCTGCCCCTTCCCTGCCAGCTCCCGTGCCTGCCCCTTGCCTGATTCCTCCCCATTCCCTTTTGCCCAGAGAAACTGTGACTGCCCCATGCCTGGAAGTGTTCCAGGCCAGGCTGGACTGGGCTGGGAGCCTAGTGCAAGGTTTCCAAGCCCATGGCTTGGGGTGGAATGAGATGATCTGTAAGATCCCTTCCAACCGAAACCATTCTATGATTCCATGATTCTGTGATCCCTGCCCATCCCGTGCCCTGTCCCAGTTCACTGCTCACACCAGAGCCAGGAGCTGGGAAACAACTGCAGTGGCTCTCTAGCACAGGAAATTAACTGCTGCTTGACCAGTATTACTCATTCAAGGGCAAAATCTAAAGCTACCAAGTCTAAACGTATTTTAAGGACAATTCATTGCAGCCTTCTCCCTTCAGCCAGTGCAGTATTTTTTTTTTTATTGCTGTTATTATTGCTACTTATGTTATTTTTTTTCTTCAGTCCTCTCTGGGATGTTTCTGGTTGGTGCACTCATAGGCTGCAGTCCTGGACCTGTCTGGAAAATAGGGTAGTATCATCCCTGTAGACCCCTGAGGGTCTCTGCTTTTGCAGATCCTGCTTTGCAAGGAAATAAATCTTCTTCTGAAAGGAATTTGGTGTGACTGAGCTGCAAGTGTCCCTCCCGGAGGTCTCATGGGAGCAGGAAAGGGACAGGATATCTGAGTACTCATGTCCTGGCAGGCACCAAAAGTGTGCATGAGTGGTGGCTCACTCGAAGCCCTTCCCAGGAGAATGGTATCTCTGGAGGATACACTTCAGCACACCCCAGGGATCCCAGTTTGGCTCCACGGGAAGCCAGCCTTCCTTAGTTCTGCTGCTCCAAACCCCTCGGAGCACCAGCACATCCCCACCTCCCCACCTGCACCGTCAGCTCCGGCACTCGGGGTGCTCACGCAGGGCCCAAGGAGCACATTCACGGTATGAGCTGGGCTGGTTTGGGGTGAGGCACACACCAGGGCACTGTGGGTGGGAGCAGCGTTCCCCATGGATGATCTCCAGCTGCTTCCAGCCTCTTCTCCCCTGCGCTGGATAATTTTGCTGTGCCGAGTGTGTAATTATCGCCTCTGCCGTCTCCCGGGCTGGGCCGCGGGAGCAGGTGGGAGGATGTTTGTTCTCAGTCCCACCAGCTGGGTGCTGGGAGCAGCAGGAAGGGCGATGTGGATGCGGTGGGGGAAGCGAGGGTGGCTGGGATGTGCGGGATGCTAATGTCCCTCTCCAGGAGGAATCAGTGGGGAGAAATCTCCAAACTGTCCTCACGGCTGCAAGGGGAAGGTGTCCTGGTGATGCCGGCGCTGCCAGCTGGGAAAGGACAAGGGTGTTGTGGCACAGTGGGGGGAGGAATGGGTCTTGCTGAGGGATGGATGGTGAGGAGGTGCAGAGGGATGAAGTGTCTCACTGGCTTCTCATTCAGGGTCAGCAGAGCTGGGCTGTCATGGAAACGTCTGTCCTGTCACCCCAGTGAAGGCACGTGCTGCAGAATCCAGTGTCCTGCCACCAGCTCAGTTGTGTTTGGGGCAGCAAACCACACTTGAGCCTCCTCACCATTTCCACTGCCAAATTCCCTGTCCGTGGAAGTTCTTCCATGTAAGAGGAAAGGAAAATGTTTGTGGCAGTGGGGCCTCTCCCTGCTGGCCTTCATCCCACATTGGACACATCCCTGCAGCTGTGAAGGAGACAAAGAGGGCTTTCTGCAAAGGCTGGGTTTTATGTGCCCATCCCTCCCCTTCTCCCCATGGCATGCCTTTAATCCAGCTCTCCCTTTCTGAGCACCGAGCTCAGGAAGAGGACATTGCCCTCAGCTTTCCAAAGTCCTTTCTCAGCATGAACTCCCTCAGTGCCCCTTGAAATCCCACCACGGTCCCAAGAGGCCCCCGATGAATATGGAATTGCATCATGGTGAAGGATGCTGAATGTGTTAGCAGGACACTGTGGCTTGGCAAGATGCAGTTTGTTCAGGAGTATTTCAAATTTCAAACACAACCCGGGAAATTCCCCACATGTGGAAATCTAGGGCAGGGAGTGCTGTTGGGTGGTTTTCCCAACATTGATTGGGAAACTGCAGTCCAGTAACTTCAGTGCAGAGGGACAGCTCTCCTTGCAAGACCAGGAAAAAGTTTCCAGGCCAAATGATTGATTTCCTTGCTGGGAAAATAAAGGACAAGTCTTATTCCCATTCCTTTTTGTCCATGTCCCTGTGTCATGGTCCTCATGTTCAAACCTGCCCTGAAACAAAATTGATCCCTGTGCTGATGGGTCATGGAGATCAAGGTCAGAGCATTGAATGGTGTGGTGAAGAACAACAAATTATGTTGGAGCACAGAGCTGAAACCTTGGGGAGAAACAGCAAAACTGCAGCTACTCCTGTGTCCTCCATCTGATAATGTACAGTTACCAGCGGTGTGATGCTGCAATCCAGACCTGCAATCCTGGTGGAAATCCTCTAGTGTTTGTGCTGGAGGTTAGTTCTATTTATTTTCTGATGAATGATTTACTTGAGTAATTGGCACACAGCTCCCCTATTACAGATCATAAAGAATTAATCACGAGATTTTCAATGCTCCCCTATCAATTTTATTAGGCTTGATTGAGCGTAGTGGATTGGGAGCATATGGTATGTGAGGCAGACTCTGCTCCCAGTTACACCCTGGTTATGCTGAGGACTTGCTCAGCTGCTGATCCCTGTAAATCCAGAGAGACAGCTGCTCCTTTCCCCCTTTCCATGCCCCCGCTCTGTTCCTTGAGTTCCCTTAAATACCCAGGGATACAGAGAACAACCAACACCACCTCCACGTACCTAAATTCTCCAAAAGCCTGAGATGCTCCCAAACTGGAAGCCAAGCTGGGTAAAGGATGCTTTGCTTCCAGCTCGTCCATGTGTCAGCATGAGCCAGAAACTGGAGCCAAATGCTTGGGAGCTCAAGATCTGCCCCTGTGAAGGGGACGTGTCACGGCGTGGGAGGCTTGTCACTGATGAAAGCTGAGGATGCCTGTGTTGGCGTCAGGGAGTCCTGCCAGCCAGGTTTGCCCACGGGAGATGCTTTCTTGGAAGAACTGGCAAAAAGAAGTCCTAACACCTGCAGGAGCAGGATGACACATCCCTGCCCCGAACCAGCAGCACAGCGTGATTCCCTGGAGCAGAAACCTTCTTAAAAGCCACATCCCCTGCGTGATTCCCCTCATGCAGAGAAGCAGGAAAACCTTCAAAATTTCCATGTGGAAGGCTTACAGTCCTTCCCTTGCTTTTTGCCTGTGGGTGTTGTTACCATGCAGAGTCGTGATTTCAGGGAAGGGGATGGTGCAGGGCCCTGCTCCAGCTTGTAGGCAACGCTCACCTCGGTGAAACTGCTCCCAGTAACACCCGTATTTCAATAGGTATTTACAGGAGAGAATGGGAACTTCAGGAGTAGATGGAGCTACTTGCATAAGCCCAGCTTATCCTGAGCTAGCTATCCTTGCAAAGCAGCCAGTCTGGCTCAGCTTCAACCTCCATCCCCATCTGCTGCCTCGAGCAGCTGCATTGAAGGGCATTGAGAAGTTATTGCCAGTAACCATTGGCAGGAGCCAGTGTGGAAACCTCCCTCTGGGAGAGCTGACCTGGGGAGGGAAAATCAGGAATGCAGCAGAGGACAGAGCAGGATCTGGCTGTTACTGTCAGAACATTTTATATGCACACGGTCGTGGTTCAGGAGCAGAGCGAGCAGGACTTTGCTCAAGGGTCTTGCCCAGCTTCAGTGAGCCCAGTCGATGGGGCTGCCTCTTTCTGCCCTGCCCCTGCTGCCTGCACCTGAACCAGCTCTCCAAGGCCTTGTTGTGTCCACACTTCTGGGTGAACATCCCTCAGAACCCCCCCCAGGCTCTGGGAATTCCACGCTGACTCCAGGTGAACCTTATGTTGAAGCTGGGTCTCGCCTGGGTGCTCTGCCCTGGCACAGCCACAGCTCACACTGCTTTGAGCCAGGGCATCGTGCCCTTGTCACACTTCAGTGGGGAGAAGCACACAGGGAAGAGGCACACACAGAGGCATAAAAGTGCATTTTTCCAGCCTCAGCATTTCCAGGGAGCTCCAGTGCCCCTCAGAGCCTCACATGTGATGGGCACAGTGGGACGGAGCAGGCTCCCTCCAGAGGAAGCCATCCTGTCGGAGGAGCTTCCCGACATCTGCGCTCTGAGCCTCGTGGAGATAACATTTAGGGAAGGATTCTCACAGCTTCCCTGCTCCCCGAGGCCGCGTTCATCACCAGCGTGTCTCTAATGAAGCAGAGGCTTTGCTTTCTGGGATCAATGAATCCACCGATCGTGACCTGTCTGCTAAGTGGGAAATCAGGTCTCTCCCTCCCCAAACTCGTCTGAGCTGGGCTCAAACAGCAGGTTCTGTCCCCAGGGTTACTCTGTGTCGCTTAATTGCAAACCCTGAGTCTGATTAGAGAGCAGCAGCGAGGGTGTGCAGAGTTACCACGGAGCAGTGGCTGCTTCCCCAGCCTGGGAGATGGCTGCAAAGGAGGAGGACATTTTGAGGCTCCAGGTGGGTGGAAATGACCCAGATTTCCCTTTTCCGAAAGGTCCTGACTGTGCACAGCTGGTTGGAGGGTTTACTGCCAGTCTGCTCTCCCCCAAAGCCCTAAATCCCTCCAAAGCACTTTTCATGGGGACAGATGCTTTAAGAGAAGCTGAGGCTTCCCAAAGCAGAAGGCAGCTGAAAAGGTCACTGCTACCATGTTCCCTGGCCACAGGCACATCCCACGACAGACGTGGGAGCAGCCCCCATTGCCCCTGGGTCCATCCAAAGAGGCTGAACAGCTTTCCCTAATTCTTCCTGCACCTCCAAGTCCTCTCTGCCCCTACAAACCACCCTGTGCACCCCCAGCGCCTTTTCCCGTAAGGTGCAAAGGGCTGAACCAGCCTCCAAAAAAAAATTCCCTGCACATCAGCAGCCCATGGTTAAGGTGCACTGCTCCAGACACATCTAATTAAGGTGTCCCCATTAGCTGAGCCATCCGGATGCCCAATGCTGACTGCAGCATCGAGGAGGAATGGGATGGATCCATCATATGGAGGGGGCTGAGTCACAGCACCAAGCATTCCCTCCGTGGCCATCTCTCATCCCTTGCTCTGCTGGTGCCTGGCTTTTCCCAGGCAATCAGCATTGCTCTCAAATGTGAGCCCCAGGAGGGCTGTGGGGAGAAAAAGCTCTCATTGAGGACTTGGCAGGGAAAAAAAGCTGCTTTGGAAGTGGAGGCCGCTTCGTGCCAGGTGTGATGGTCCCTACAGCAAGTGCCACAGAGAGCTGGGCTCAGAGCCTTTTCAGAGCATCAGCCTTTCCCTAAGTGGTCTCTAAAAGCTGTGGGGATGTGCTCTGCCTTCAGGCTGAATCCACAAGGAAGACTCCTGGGGAAGGGCTGACTGCAAGGCAGGGACACAAACATATGCTTGTGGGGGCCAGAGAAGAGGCTCCATGGGGACACACAGGTCTATCCTGAGGAACCACAGAGCCAGCTATAAATACCTCCTCAGAGCATCACTCCCCCTCCTCTTTGATGTTTTCCTGTTATTTACTTCAAACCCACTCCTGCTGCTGTTATTTTTATCTTATCTCTTCTTTCCCCGCCTGCTTTTGTGTCTGTTTACGAGCTGCATCACAGAAGGGTTTCAAAAGGAAGATGGAAAGATGGTCAGGGACCCTGGGAAGAAGGTCAGGAACCCCAGGGAGAAGACTGGGGACCCTGGAAAGGAGGTTGGGGACATCAGGAGGGTAGAGGCTCTCCAGCTGCCAGCACGCTGCTCTCCAGCAGGACACGATGGGAAATGCAGAATGTCCCTATGGGACTGCTGTGGTGGGTGACCCAAACTACTCCCCACTGTGGAGAAGGGGCAAATTCGGTCTCCTGCTGCTCTCCAGCGACCCACATCTGTCAAATTTGCAGGAAATTGGTCTCCCTGTGATGCCAAACCCCTGCCAGAACCGGAGGAATCCAGGCAAGCGGCTCAGAAGTTAATGAAAGTGGAGGCCGTGTGAGTAGTCAGACACAGATGAGCTTAATTCCCTTAAATGAATTAAAAATACATCACTCCTCACCAGTGTGAGCCTGGAGCAGGAGGAGGGGAGTGTGAGCTGTGAATGCCTTGGCCCTTGGGCCCCTCCCAAACTGAGTAACCAGGATTTCTGCCATGATCCTCCCATAGGCAGGCTGGGAGCTGGGTGCCATTATTGGGTCATGAATCAACACATTTCAACAAAAAGAAACTGCTGGAGGCAACTTTTTGCTTCTCTTCCTTCACCGTTTCAGCCCAAACTGATCTTTGATTGTATAAAATGGCATGAAGCAGGGGTTCTGGGGTTTCCCCACCCAAACCTTGTTTCAGGTTTAAGATGTTTAATCCCTTCAGTGCTAAAGAAAGATGCTGTCCCCATTCCCTCCTTTGTGCATCTCCCCTTCCCACACCCACCACCAAACTCCAGACATTCCCTTTGCCAGGGTGCCTTCCTGTAGCATCACCCACTTGCCAAGAATTGGGGCATTTTTGCAGATTCCCATAAAAAGGGGAGGCAGCTGGGATGTGGGTCAGTGCCCAGGCAGGGGTGTGGGGGCTCCCTGCCAGCCCTGTCCTTTGGGATGGATGTTTCCTGCTGTGGTTTGTTTCTGCTGGTGGAGAGCCCCTGGGACCCTGTTTGGACATCAGATAACAGGGAGAAATTGAATCCAAAGGTCAGGGAAGGAAGGGGGAGAGGCTGCAGTGAAGCTGGGAGCATGGGGTGGCCCCAGCACCCACTGGCCACAACCCCACAGCAGAGTGTGGGGTGTGGGAGGAGGAAAGCCCAGCTGGGAGTGGGGCTGGAGCAGGAATGAGGAGGCTTTACCAGCAGATGGGTTTAGTGGGGGCTGCCATGAATTCTTCAATATGGGCAAAACTTAAAATCCCAGCAGGCTGCTCCTCTCCAAGGTCTGCTGGTGCCCAGATGGGCAGGCATCCAGGGCAGCCTCCTGGCCAGGAGTGCACGGGAGGTCATGGCTGTCCCTGTGGGACCTTGTGAGCTGCAGCCTGGCGAGGATGGGAAACCACAGCCAGGAGCTGCTGGTGGCTCCGAGCCAGGGCATGGGACCCTCCTTGGGGGCTCCCTCCCTGCTCCAAGAACACTCCAGGGGAAAGCAGCTGCCCTGGGCTGGGAAAGTCTTGAGTCACTCTGCAGATGGGCTGCTCCTGTACCCCCAGAGACCCCTGTGCTGGCACTGACCCTGGTATTCAGCTGCCTCTCTCATACCTTGGAGCTGGATCGTGCCTGGCTTCGCTCTGGGATCAGTGCTGGGCTGAAAACAAATATTGGCTGCATGGAGAGTGGCCGTGTCCCAAAGCTGGTAGGAACACCCAGGACAACCCTAACTGGGGAGAGAAATTCCCTCCATCCCCTTGTGCTCTCCTTAAAGCCAGGCCTGGCAGCGTGTTCTCCCACGTGGGTGCTCAGTGGGATGGGTGCTCCCCTGGCCAGTGGGGACAGGGGCATCTGTGGGGAGAGAGACAGGATCCAGCCACTTTCCAGCACTTCAGTGCAGGACCTAAGAGTGCAGTGGGTGCAGGGATGGGGCTTGGGGCTGCAGCAGCTGTCAAGGAGCATCTTGGGGTTCCATGATCGGCCCTAAACCTGTCCCTGCTGAGTTCTGGTGCAGGGAAGCTGCCTGCAATCCATCACCTCTCATGGAGAGGAAAATAGGCTTGGGGGCATGCAGTATGGGTCCAGGGCACGCTCTCTCTGCTTGGCTAAAATGACACTAATTAAGCCCCTTGCAGTGTGTAAAAGCTATTCCTACAGGGCAGACAATTAACCTTGAAACTTGGCTTTTAGTGCTTGGAGGGGAGCGAATTTTTCATCCTGTTATTTCCCTGTGCTATTAAGCTAATCCTGGAGACCGTGAGGGAGAAGCCGTGTGACACGTCTGCAGCTCCCAGCCTTGCCAGGAGCACAGTGTGTGGCCAGCAGCCTCCTGCTCCATCCCTCCATCACTCCCTTATTTTCACCCACGGCCTCCAGCAGCATCAGCAGCGCTGGGGAACGCCGGGAACCGGGGATGTGACCAAGGGCACACGGCAAGGCTGTGGCATTACATGATTATTATGGTCAGAAGTAAATCCAGCCTCCTGTGAGCGTGCTAGACACAGAGCCAGCCCGGCCTTGACTTTTCAGGGAGTTCCCTGGGAGGGACAGCGTGTCCCCAGCTCTCCAAGGCTGTGGCTTCTGGCATGGCATTTCCTTGGCCCAAGCTTTGTGTGAGAAGTTTTGTTTTCCTGGAGGAGAAAGGGGAGGATGAGAGAGGTGGAGAAAGGGGGGGAGATTTCATCTGTGAAGGTCAAACCCTGCTGTGGGGCTGGGGATGTCCCTGGGATGCCCTGTGTCCTCCCTCAGAGTTCCTCTCCCTCCAAGCTCCCCTCTTGCCCCCCAAATGCAGACAGTTAAAGTGCTGAGCTTGGGGACACTGGAGGCAGGAGCTGGTGGCTTGGTCTGATCCTGCCATCAGCAGAGGGGAGGGAAAAGGGAGGATGGATAACCCACAAAACCCCCTCCGTGGACTGCCACACAAGCACCAGCACACACAACATATTTAAGCACTAAAAACCAGTCTTGGGATATTTGTTACAACAAGCTGCAAAAAGGAACTGAAATGTTAAAAAATCCCTCAGGAAGAGAGCACTGGGAGGGCCCTGCAAGGTGAATAGTGGTGGGAACTGGGGGGTCTGTGGGTACCCCCACTCCAGGAGTAAGGATGGAGCAGCCCGGTGATGGTGCTGCCAAGAAGCAAGGGAAGGTGTGGAAGATGCACTGCTCCTGGCAACAATAAACCATGAGTGCATAAACCAGCCTTTGGGTGCCCAGAAAATATGGGAGAGGCATCCTTCAGAAAGGTTTTTCCTGTCTTCAGCAACCCCTTTCCCACTGGTGGGACCTGCAGACCCTCACACCAAGCTGAGCATTGGCTGCTCCGAGCCTCACCCCAAAAGAGCAGCAAACCTCGTACCTGAGCACTCCCCTGAGAGCTTTTTCCAGCTCTAATTGGCCTTTCCATGGCAGCAAGGGAGGCTGCAGCACCCCTCGAGGAGCAATTTTCCATGTGGGAACTGTTTCTCTTCAATGGCCTGGTTTTAAACTACTTTTCTCTTTTTTTCTTGAGGGGGTGGTACATTATGGAGGCTGGATAAAGTGACGGAAGGGAGAGCTGTGCCATAAAAGACAGTCTGCTGCTAAAGCTGGTAAAAAAAACCCGATGCTGCAAAGTGCCTTTGCAGTTGTTTAGTCATGTGTTAGCCTGGCTGAGGGGTGATTTGTGTGGCTGAGCACCAGCTCCAGAACATCATGTAGGGCAAAATGCCCTGAGTGTGCGCAGAGACCAGAGGAAGGATCAGGAAAGGAGCATGAGAGAGTACCGAGAGATTCTTTTTTTTCCTAGGTGATGTTTTTGGCTTATCTGCCTCACTCTCCCTTTTACAAAATAACACTCGTCTTCTCCAGGGCTCCCATGGAGGTAAATTCAGCTCCTCACAGCTCTTCCCTCCCCAGGAACCCTACCTATGGAAGTCACTTTTCCTGCTGCCCTGTTGTTTCTCACATTAGCTTTAATAAAAAAAAAAAAAAACAGAGTAGGTGCCTGGCGTAGCAGATGGGATTGGCTTCTCCTGCCTGCTGTAAATCACAGAGGAGGTTTCACCTTCCTGGGATGAAGCTCTCGGAGCACTGATCCTGCTGGAGTCAGCCACAGCTGGCTGCCAGTGCCACCACTGCAGGAGGAGAAGACAAACCAACCTCCTGCACCTCTCCTGCAGAAGTGACCAGGTCCTAATGGGATTTCTAAATCACGGCAGAGCTTCGGAGCGTCCTTCTGCTGGCATAAATCAGCCCGGCTGGAATCGCCAGTGCTGGGCTGATTTACACCAGGGAGCTGTGGGGGGAGAGGCTGGAGGGTTCATCTGAGTGTCCCTGTCCTCTGAGCAGTGGCAGGAGGCCACAAATCATCTGGGGGCCATGGAAATAACTCAGCAGCCTGAGACTGGGCAGGGGATGAGGCATGTGAGCCCAAAGGGGTTTCAAGGTGGATGTGGGAATGAGTTTTAAAATAGAGAATAGAATAGAACTATTTCAGCTGGAAAGGACCTACAATGATCCTCTGGTCTCACTGTCTGACCACTTCAGGGCTGACCAAAAGCTAAAGCATATTATTAAAGGCATTTTCCAAATGCTTCTTGGACAGGCTTGGGACATTGAAGGAAGGAAGCCTGTTCCAGGGTTTGACCATTCTCTCCAGAAAGAAAGAATTTCAAATATCCAGTCTAACACCCCCTACAACACAACTTTGCACCATTCAGAAGTTGGACTTGATGATCTTGGAGGTCTTTTCCAACCTTAATGATTCTATGATTCATTCCCACACTTCCCATCGCTTGATCCCAGGGAGAAGATCAACCCTTGGAGACCTCTCAGGCCTGCTGAAGGCTGGGTTTCTCCAGGATTTTGGGGTGTTTTAGCACATATCTTGTTGATCTAACAGGAGAAAGAGCCTTCCGGAGCGTGGGCGGTGCAGGACGGGGTGGGCAGGCACCGCGCTCAGCCCGGGGCTGTTTGCATCGGGCGGATGGTTCCGAGCGGCTGCTTGCTCCAAAATTGGAAGGGATAAATGTGGAGTGGAACGCGTGCCAGCCGACTCAGCTGTGATAAAGCCGGCGTGAGCGCTGGGCTGTGACAAAGCAGCGGCACCGAGGGGCTCACACGTGAGCCGGGACGGGATTTATCGGGATTCGCAGCTGCGGAGCGGCCGCGCCAGCTCCGGGGAGCGGGGCTGGATGGGACCGAGCGCTGCCAGGAGCCACCGCGTCCTTGGCTGACCATCAGCTGTACCTGTCCCCAGCCCGGGGGGAAAAAAGCACCTGCAGCCTTGCAGGTTGCACGTACCCCTGTTGAGGTGCACGTAAATTACAGACTGCTGCGTCTCCCTGGAAAAAAAGGCTGAGTTAGATTAGATATAAGGGAGATATTTTTAAAGTGAGGGTGGTAGAACACTGGCATAGGTTGCCCAGAGAGTCTGTGGATGTCCCATCCCTGGAAATATTTGTGCTCAGGTTGGACGGGGCTCTGAGCAACTTTATTTACTTAGAGATGTCCCTGCTCATTGCAGGGGGCAGGGCTACATGACCTTTTAAAGGTCCTTTCCAACCTAAACCAACCTAAAATTCTATTTTATAAAGTCCTTGTAGGATTGTACTGCCTGCACGTGCTGAGCTGGATTGGGGTTGGGGAGATCCTGACCTCAGACACTGCATTTTGTGCCCTGATGGTGCAGGACAGGCTGTGGGACCAGCTCCATGTGGGAGCAAGGGCTCCTGCTCTGCACAGGGATATCTTGGCAAACTGGGTGCGATTCCCAAGGTTAAAATTTGTCATCATGCCAAGGACAATGCCTGGGAGGGAGCAGGGGCTGCCCTGTGTCATGCTGCCTGTCTCTTTGATCTCCCACGCTGGTTTGAACTGCTGCCTTCCACCAAAACACCCGCGATGGTCATTTGACCTATTTTTATTTTACTTTCCTCCTGTCCTGTGCTGCAGAAAACCCAGAGCAGCCTTTCCCTGAAGTGTCAGCACTTTATCCAGCACAAGTCCCAACGTGCTTCCCTAATCACAGACACACCGACATGCACACAAGCAGGATTCAGCTCCCAGGACTCATTTCTATCCCTGTGCTTCTTGATAGCACTGCAAATCCCCACGGTGGGTTCTGGGGTCATAGCAATACCTGCAGCAGAAATACCTCCTTGCCTTAAGCAGCACATTTTTATCCCAAGATGGTGTTTGTTTAGTGGATTGTGATTCTAATTCAGCATATGGTACCAACAGCTGCCAACCCCGCGCCTTATCTCCCTCCTAGCAGGCGGCACTGGCCCGATCTGACCCTGTGCAGGGCTCAGCCTGGCACCCAGGGCTGTGGGCATGAGGATGTCCCCTGGCAGGACCCTCAGTGTGGTTGGCACCAGGCAGGTCTTGGCCAGGTTGGGAGTCCTGGGAGCCAGAGGATGCTGTAGCCCCTCCCCGGGGATGCTGAAGGTCTCCCCGAGGATGCTGAAGGTCTCCCCGAGGATGCTGCAGCTCCCCCTGAGGATGCTGAAGCCCCCTCTGAAGATGCTGAAGCCCTCCCCGAGGATGCTGAAGCCCACTCTGAGGACGCTGCTGCCCAGGCTCCGCTGCCCGGGCGCTGCCAGGGGCTGCCCCAAAGCCGGGCAGAGGCTGCCACTTAGTGTTGGAAGGGAGCACGGCTGCTGCAGGGAGCTGGCAGAGCGCCGCGGTTGGGGACAGGCCACTCCTGTGCTCCTTGGAAGGTCCCCAGGCTCCTGCTCAGCCCCCGGGGTGCCTGAGCATCCCCGCGTGCGGGTGGTCCCGTCTAACGATGGCTCTGCTGATAATTGCTGATGGGGCTGATGGGGCTCGTGCTCATGTATCCCCTGTTTGTCCCTTTGGGGTACCTGCAGAGGTCACCCCCTCCAGCCCTGCACCCCCAGACAGCTGAGCTGCTCCTCACCCCTGCCCAGGCACTGCCCAAGTCACCCACATCACAACGCCCAACACAAATCACAGAATGGTTTGGGTTGGAAGGAACCTTCAAATCCACCCAGTTCCACCCCCATTCCATTGTCCCAGGTTGCTCCAAACCCTGTCCAGCCTGGCCTTGGAAACTTCCAGGGATGGGGCAGTCACGGTTTCTCTGCTCAACCTGTGTTCTAAGGGTCTCCCTGGAGCCTTCTGCTCCAGCTGCTCTCCTGGATGTGTTACTATTTAAACAATACGACTTAGACACCTCTTTCCTAGAGAATGTGGCACCAAGGCACCCAGGGATAGGATCCTGCTGCTGTCCTTGGCAAGCTCTCCCCTGCCTCAGTTTCCCCTGACTTTATAGTGGTTCAATGAGAAACAAGCCCTTCAACGAGCTCCTGGGGTCCTCTGAGTGCTGGAGCAGAGCTCAAGGCCCCTTGGCCATCTGGGGAAACTGAGGCAGGGCACAGCCAAGGAGGGCTGGGTGGTCCTGAGCAGCTCCCCCCACCCCAAACCTTCCAGCTGCTGTCATCTCCTGCTCCTTCCCCTCATTACAGCCTGATTCCCTGGAGACGGCGGCGGCAGAGCGTCCTTCCCAGTGATGTTATATTAGCTTAATAGCATTTTTCCACTCCATTTGAGAGGGGAATTTACAATGATCTCCGATTAGGACTGCCTCAGGAATGTCTCTGATTAGCACCATCCGCTCGACCAGCCACCTGGGCTCACCCTGCCCCACCCTGGGTCCAAGGGCTGCTGGCCACTCATCACCCCATGGAGCAAAACCTTCCCTGGGCACCCTGTGCCAGAGCCTCAGCACCCTCACAGGAAAGAATTTCTTCCCAATATCCCATCTACCCCTGCCCTCTGCCAATAGAAAGCCGTTCCCCCTTGTCCTGTCACTCCAGGCTCTTGTCCCAAGTCCCTCTCCAGCTCTCCTTGGAGCCCCTTTAGGCCCTTAAATGAGCTCTGAGGTCTCTCTGGAGGCTTCTCTTTCCAGACTGAACACCCCCAGCTCTCTCATCCTGTCTCCAGAGCAGAGATGCTCGAGCCCTTGGTCTCCTCTGGACTTGCTCCAGCAGCTTCACATCCTTCTGATCCTGGAGGCCTCAGAGCTGGAGGCAGCTTTGCAGGTGGGGGTCTCACCTGAACAGAGCAGAGGGGGAGAATCCCCTCCTGTGACCTGCTGGCCACACTGCTGCTGCTGCTCCCCAGGACACAGATGGCACCCAGGAACAGATCCTGCAATCCCTCTCACAGCCCTGCTTGCAGCCCCCCTGGCAGTCCAGCAGGCAGCCCCCCACGGGGGCAAGCAGACCCTCGCTGCCAGTAGCCCCATTCCTGGCAGCCCCTGCCCTCCAGAGCACCAGGGACTGCTCAGCCCTGGCCCCCTCCTCACCCTGAGCTGCCACTGCTCTTCCCTCGCCTCTGCCACAGCCAGTTCTGGGATCACTTACCAATTAGTGTGGCCTGCT
The DNA here is from genome assembly GCF_026979565.1 of Vidua chalybeata. Lineage (NCBI taxonomy): Eukaryota > Metazoa > Chordata > Aves > Passeriformes > Viduidae > Vidua > Vidua chalybeata. The sequence continues at coordinate 14,027,747 of NC_071545.1, forward strand.
CATTAAAGCTCATTATCTGCCAGTGTGAACTTGGACGGGATTGTGTGGGCTTGGCGGGGGATCAAAATCTTCCTTTTTTCCAATCGCATCCCGCTCGGCCCCCACGCTCCGGGAACAGCCCCACGGCTGCACCGGAAGGTTGGGGGGATACGGTGCTGCCTTTTAGAGGGGACAAAAAAAGTGCCCAACAAATTAAGCCGAGTTCTCCACACAGCAGAGACCGGTTGCTGCTCCACACGGATGCTGTGATGGAGCGGGATGACGCCTGGATCGCTGTCTTCCATGGCTTTCCAGGAATCTGGGGATGCACAGGGGGGCAGGGGGGGGTGGCAGGACTTTTTGTCCACTGTGGGATAACGAGCTCAGCCCAGCTCCAGCACACAGAGCTGGCAGTAATGGGAAATATCAGCTGCCAACCACAAAAATTAGGTTTCTTCTCCATTGCTGGGAGGGGCTGGTCACAGAGGTGTCTTGGCTACTTCCCAGTTTTAAGTGCAAGGATACAGGAGAAAACAAGACTCTGACAAAATCAGTCTTCTCCCACTGCCTTGGTGGGTGTTTTGAGTTAAACAGGTGACAGAAAACTTAACAGATTTTATGGCTTGGATGGAATCACCTCCATTCATGGAAGGAGCCTTCGTTTCCTGGCTGTTATCTGAGCCAGAGGGCAAAAAAACCCTGCAACCCCATCCTGCGCCATTGCACCTCGAGCTGTCTGTGTGAGACTGGCTCTGCTGCCACCACACACACCCCAGCCTCTGCCTGGCTCTAGGACACTGTGCTTGAGGGGGTGACATGGACCCAGATCCTTGGGCAGGGATGGGAACGTTGCTTTGCAGCCACAGGGGCTGGTCCTGAGCATCCTGCAGCTACAAGGCAAACAAGCCAAAGTCTTTCTGTGCTGGGAAAATCAATCCCAAATGCAGCCTGGTTTCATAAGAACCAGGAGCATGGGAGTGGGAGCTGTGTCTTTCCAGTGCCTCCTTCCTCTCTTTCCCAAAGCTGTCCTTCCCCAGGGACACACCAGGTCTGGCTTTCATTAGCGAATGAGCCTGTTTTGGTGAATGGCTCTTGTCAATATTGATTAAATTCCATCTTCCCATGTGCAGACAAATCCTCTCACAGTCCCTTCAGTGCAACCATCCTAAAATAACTCAGTAACAAGGCATGGTTTAACCCTTCCCTTCTCCTCCATAAAAAAAAAAAACCCTAAGGTGAAATCACCCACTGACTGCTCCTTTGTTCATCTCCCACATGGAACAACCCAGTAACGAGACAAAAATCCACCAGCCAGTGGAAAGCAGCTGGTCTAAGTTCAAGCCAAAGAGCCTCAGCTTGTGTGAGCCAGGGCTTTAGCACAGGCCAAGCTGGGAAAGCTGCGCCTACATCATTAACAAAATCCCCAGCAAATGCTCCCCGTGGCATCCAACCAGCTCTCCAGGGCTGAAAATTGTGCCCAGGAGCATATTCTTCCTCAGCTCCTCCTTGCCAGGGTGCCTTTCACTGCAGACATCCCTCTGCCTGCATCCCACGCTGCCCTGGATTAACCGCCTCTTTTATTGCTGCCAATTACTGGCAGCAAAGCTGCCTCGGGGATGGAGGATGTGAGATGGGTTACACCTTCCCGGCCTTAATGACGTGAGGATTTGCAGGCTGGAGCAGCAACCTCGGCTCCCCACGGAGCAGGGGATCAGCACACAGACCCCCACAGCGCTTCCCTGCATGTCCTCTGCACCTCACTGCTGGGAGCTGCACAGGGTGTCGTGGGGACAGCTGGATCCCCGAGCTGTGGCATGGATCAGAGTGGGGGGGAGATGTGTGGATCAGGGGATGGGAAATGCACGGATCAGGGGATGGGAATGTGATGCCCATCCCTGGTGACCCAGAGCTTCCCGCGTGGGTGGGAGCGGAGGCAGCGCCGGGCTGCAGGCAGCAGACCACACTCGACTGCTGCTGAATGCTCTGAGGCTTCACACTGTGAGAAGAATGAGCAGATAATAGGATTTTCCATCTCTTCAAAGGGCACTCGAGCCAGGCCCCCGCGCTGCGCGGAGCCCTGGGAAGAGCCGCCGGGAAGATCCCACACCTCCTGGCCGGCGCCGCAGCCACAGGGATGCTCCCAGCTGCAGAGCAGCCGCCAGCGTGCAAATGGGGACTGGGCATGGGGATTCTGGGGGGGCAGAATGCTGGAAAGCACCACGGGGATTATCACAGTGATACCCAGCAAGGCGAGGCAGGAGGGGGTGAAATGCTGGTGGTGCCACATCCGGAGTCAGGGGAAGGTTCATCTGTCCCAACGTGGCGTGTTTTTCGTGGAATCATAGAATGCTTTGGGTTAGAAGGGACCCTAAATCTCATTTCATTCCACCCCCTGCCATGGGCAAGGACACCTTCCACTATCCCAGGTTGCTCCCGGCCTCATCCAGCCTGGCTTTGAACACTTCCAGGGATGTGGCATCCACAGCTTCTCTGGGCATCTGTGCCAGTGCCTCACCACCCTCACAGGGAAGAATTCCTTGTTAATATCCAATCTAAGCCTCGTCTCTTTCAGCTTAAAGCCAGGAACAGCTGCTGTGCTGCAGAAGCGAGCGGGAAAGCAGACACTGAGCTTTCCACTCGGTGCTTGCAGCAGCCAAGGGCATGGCACGCTCACACCTCTCTGGGCACACACTGGCACTGGCCCGGGGCACAGTAGCCACCCCCTGGCCAGCCCTCGGCCCCTGGTCCCTGCCCGCTGCACAGGGGCAGCCGAGGGACCATCTGGAGCCTCATTTGAAGAGCTCCCACGTCCCCGCGTCCCCGCTCCATTTCTCCTCGGATGGCTTATCAGCAGTGACTTTCCCGACAGCAATCGATAGAAAACATTTTATCACCTTCCCAGGCGGCAGGATCCGTGGAGTGGGTCTGATTTCTGTTTCTATGGTGACATCTTCCGGGCTTGTGAAAGATTTTGCCTTTCTTGGTTGTTGTTGGGTGGTGGAGACGGGGTGGGGGGGTGGGGTGGAGGGGGGCTGGTGCTATATTTTTTGTTGTTGTAGGTTTTGCTTTTTTTATTATTATTTTTTTTTTCAATACCATTTTCAGCACACCAAGGAAGCTGCCAGCCAGGCAAAGGCGATGCTCGCAGCGTACCCACAGCAATGCTGCTCGCTGGGAGGGGCCCCAGGGCAGCTTTCATCCCCAAAATGCCTCTGAAAGCTATTGAAGCTCGAACTGGGGCCGTCTTCCTCCTTCCCTTATCCCAGTCCCCCTTCCCACCCCTCCAGGCTTCTCCTGCCAGGCCTGGAAAAAGCCACTCGGCCACACAGCAGGGATGGCCTCAAGCACAAGTGACTGCTTGGGGCGTTTTGTAGTGCAGCTGATTTTGCTCCTCAGCTCTGCTCCCTCCTCCTTCCCCTTCCTTTTTATCTCCCTCCACCTGCTTTGGTGGAGGAGGAGGGGGTTTGTCACCCTGCTCTGCCAGCTGTGGTGGCCCTGGGACCTGATCAAAGGGACAAGGAGGGACATGGGGGATAATTTCTTATCTCTGGGACATCTCCTGCATGCAAATGGCCCGGTGCTTCTGCTGAGTTATCAGCAGCACCTGAGGATCTCAGTGACTGCCTAATTAATGTCTGCAGTTCCCTCTCCTTAGAGCTCCTGATACCACATTGCTCCTGCCACCCAGCCCTGCCAAAAGAGTCCATGTGCTTCTGCTGGGAGCTGGAGGGATGGATGGATGGATGGATGGATGGATGGATGGATGGATGGATGGATGGATGGATGGATGGATGGATGGATATACTGGAGAGGGACTTTGGACAAGGACATAGAGTGACAGGACAAGGGGGAATCACTTCCTACTGTTAGAGGGCAGGGTTGGATGGGATATTGGGAAGGAATTTTTCCCATGATAGTGGTGACAGGTTGCCAGAGAAGCTGTGGCTGCCCCAACCCTGGAAGTGTTCAAGGCCAGGTTGGACAGGGCTTGGAGCAAGCTGGGATAGGGGAAGGTGTCCCTTGTTCATGGCAGGGGGGTGGAACTGGATGGGTTTTAAGGTGCCTTGCAACCCAAACCATTCTAGGATTCAACGATTCCAAGAATGGATAGAGATAAGGAGGGAGGGAGGGAGGGAGGGAGGGAGGGAGGGAGGGAGGGAGGGAGTTGCCCTGTGCTGATGCATTTAGAAAAGCAGCCACCACCTCTTCAGCCCTTGTGGATTTGGAACCCAAAGGGGAACCCCTCTCCTCCACTCCTGAGTCCCCAACAGTGCTGAACACTTGTCCTTACTGCCAAGGGAACAGCTGCACATCCTGGTGTGACTCCAGCCGTGCCACCTGGGCTGGGGATGTGCTGCAAGAGCAAGGGCAAGGGCAGGGACTGGTACTGAGCAGCTGGGAGGGCCGAGGTGCTGCTGACAGCATCAGTCCAGGTTGCCAGAGGGGGGTTTGGAAGGCACTGCCAGCTTGGCAACGCTCTCCCCACACCTTTCCCGTAATGATCAAGCCACACCGCTCTATTTAATTAATGTTTCTCAGTGGCACAGCCTTCAGCTACTAAAATAAGTAAATAAAATATGACAGAGGTTTCTTCTGGTTTTTTTTGTTTGCTTTTTTTTTTTTTTTTTTAATAAGGGGAAACTCCAAAGCTTGTAAAGTTGGAACCGTGTCCTGGCATTAAGTGACAGCAGGGGATCACTCTTTGCATCAGGCACAGACCCAAAGTACTTAAAAGCAAGGGCAGGAATGGGTAATGCAGGTCTGCCATCCCCTTACCCAGCCAAGAGAAACGCAGTGTCCGTGACACAGATCAGCACCCCTTCATATTTCATCTCAACGCAATGCCCTTATCTTTGACCCAAAATAAAAATTATTCCTTGCTCAGCGATCTCAAAATACAAAATTATCTACGCGTGCACTAATGCCACATATCAATCAACTTCAAATGCAAATCCCCACAGCGTTTAGCCCTAATTTTACCATAAAAGGATGGGTCCACGCCAAGCACCTCGCTCAACATTATTCTAGGGAACAGCAGCTTCCATCAGCAAATCTTCTCCTGGTCATTGACAAATACTTGGATCCTCAGCTTTTCCTAATGGAAACAATCTGGCCAGTTCCTGAGAAAGGGTGAAGCACGGAAGGAGAGCAGCACATTCTCTTCTCTCCCCCTTTTCCAGCCTCTCTCTTTAAAAACCACTTCGGATCTGGAAGCCGGTGCAGAGATGGGCGCTGGGGGAAGGAGGGCAGAGCCAGGTGGGAGCAGCCAGACAAACCCCTCTGCTCTCTCTGCAAGGGCAATGGGAGGGCCAGCATCATCAGCCACGCTGGGGAGAGCCTGCACCCCAACCCTGCTGACAGCAATGCTGCTCCAAGGGAAGCCAGGATGTGCGGTGGGTAATTAGGGATTTGCAAGGCTGGGCACACTCTGCAAGCCTTTTTCTTCCTTTCTACAGCAGTGAGGGAGTGGTGGTGGGAAAAGGCACTGTGCAAGCGACAGGAAAACACCAGGGAACACTTGAAGGGATGTCAAAGTGCAGATCAAACCCAGCCTGTATTAAATGCCTTTCCAGGTTGCTGCAAGGCTGGTGGGGTGCGGGTAGAACAGGCAGACAGCAGAGCTGCTGCAGGGCCACAACAAATACCAGTAGGAGCTCTGGAAAGGCTGAAAGTCCCTGGGCATGTGCCATGCTCCAGCTACAAGGAGCAGAGAGCCCTCTCAAGGGGGTTGTTCCACTGGGGCTGTCCCACCACCCATATCAGTGACCCCTCCACCGGACACAGTGTTGAATGAATTCCTACCCTGAACCCACTCAGTCTGGGACCAGTCCCGGCAATGCTGGGAGTGTGGCACGCAACGGGTCCATCCAAATTTCCGCCCCACATCCTCGAGGAACAATGGCCTGTGTGTCCCTCGGAGGCCCCTCCTGCCACACGCGGCCGCAGCCGCCCTCCAAACACTCTCCCTCTTGTTCGCTCTGGCCGGGAAGCGGCGGAGCAGCAGGTATTTCCTGCCACCGGCTGCCATCCCCGCCTGGCCGGCCCCACGGGGGACGTGCTGCTCCATCTCTCATCCCTGGCATCCCCAAGGGACCTGCCACCCCTCTGGGACAAGCAGGCACCGCAGCGGTTGCTGTCCCTCGGCAGGCAGGTGGCCCTGCTCCAAAGGGACACCAGCAGCTCCACGCACACCCCCGCTGTGCACATCCTGCTGGAAAAGATTTCCCTTCTGCTGTTCCAAGTCCCAGCTAAAATGAGGCTCAAAAAACGTGCAAAACGCTGGTTTTGCCTCGTTTCCTTTGTGTGTTTCAGTGTGTTCTGCAAACAGGGCACTTCCTCAGAGCTCCGCTTTGGCTCTCACGTTCGGGAATAAGAGAGAGGCTTTTATTTTAATAGGAAAACAGGATTATAAATTAGCAGTCAAGCTGTGAGAGCACAGAGTCTTCCTCTTAAAATATCTGCACACGTCGCCTTGGCCAAAGCTGGGTGTCAGCAATGGGGACACAAGCACGGAGGTGTCCTGGGTGTCACCCCTCATGGTGCACAGCAGGTGCTGGTGGCCAGTGGCACATCCAAGACGCTCATGAATAACCAGCTGCCACCACCCAGCAGCGAGGGCTTACACCGGATACCTGATGGAGAGGAAAATCCCAGGCAAACATCAGGCAGCGCTGCTGGCTGCAGCCAATTTTCCTCACTTAATATGTTTCCTGCACTCATCCCCCTCCCTGACCTCGGCTCCTCCTTGGAGCACGTTCAGCCCCAGACGCACCGCTGAGCACAGCCCAGGCCAGCGGGACTGCTGCCATTTCGTCCCTCCCCTCTGCTCCCTGGTCAGGGCTCCTGTCACAGTGCTGCAGACCCCGGCTTCCCGCTGAAGGTGCCCAGGCTGCCCAGAGCAGGGTAAGTGGGCAGTGGCGAACACCTCGTGGGGTGATGGTGCTCTGTGCACCCATGGAACGCTTGGAGAGCAGGGGGTGGAAAGGCTACATCCATCCTTTGTGAAAGATGCATGTCCCAGACTCGGATCCAGATGAGGATCTGAATCCAGCTCTGAAGGCAAGTCCAGATGTGGATCCAAGTTCGGCTCCAAATGCAAATCCAGATGTGGATCAGAATCCAGTTCCAAATCCTGATCTAAATCCAGACACGGACCCAAGTGCAGACCCACACGTGGTGCAGTCCTGATCCAAATGTGGATTCAAGCCCAGAGACAGCTCCAGCTCCAAAGCCGGACCCAGGGTCTGGTGTGTGTCTGCAGGGACCTCATCCTGCCCAGTGCCAGCACCCATCAGATGCTGCCCAGTGGGATGCCCTGCACCCAGCACCGCTGACACCCTCCAGTGCCCTGTACCAGCACCTGGCAGGTGCTACCCGGGGGATGCCCTGCACCCAGCACCGGTGCCACTCTCTCGTGAATGTTTCCCGGTGCCTGCACCCATCAGGGTGCCCGGTACCCAACACCACTTCCACCCTCCCGTTCCTGGTCCCCGGTGCCCAGCTCAGGAGCTGCCGTACGGTTCCTGCTGCTGCCCGGTGCTCGGTGTGCCGTGCCCCGGGCTCCCAGCGTGCCATGCCCAGCACCTGCCCCCGTGCCCGGTGCCCGTTGTGCCGTGCCCGCATTCCCGCTGCGCCACGCCCAGAGCCCGCCCCGTCGCTCCCCGTGCCCGCTGCGCCGTGCCCCGCTGCCCGCCCCGCTGCCCCCGGCGGTGCGCAGCTCCCGGCGCCGCCGCCCCGCCGCCGTTCCCGGTGCCACCGGCGGCGCTGCCGGCAGGTGTCGCCGCGGTCGCGGGCAGGCGGCGGGCGCGCGTGCACTTCCGACGGCGCTCGGTCATGCCCCCGCCGTCCCTCCCCTCGCTCCCGGCGCCGCGCGGGGCTCCCGCCCGCTGACACCGCCGAGGCGGCTCGCACGGCGCGGGAGAGCGGCGCGGCCGCCCGGGCATGGCCGCCGGGGCCGCCCCCGCCCAGCGCCGCCGCTGAGAGGCAGCGGGGCTCGGCCCGCCAGGTAAGGAGGGCTCCGGACGCGGCTCCGGGGGAACCGGGCGGGCCGCCGAGCCCGGGGAGGGCCCGGGGAGGGCGGCGGGTGATAGGGGCCGGCGGGGGGAGCGAGGGGAGCGGAGGGGCCGGGCGAGCGGGGCGCTGCCGGAGGTGGGGGGGGCCCTGCCCGCCGCCCCGTTACCCCCCTGGGGCTTCGCGTCGCAGCTGCGGCTGCAGCCGCGGCTCCCGCCGGGCCCGCTGCTCTCCTGCTGCCGCTGGAGCGGCGATGGCACCGCGAAACCGCCGCCACATCCCCTTCTCTTCCTTTTCCCTTCCCTTCCCTTCCCTTCCCTTCCCTTCCCTTCCCTTCCCTTCCCTTCCCTTCCCTTCCCTTCCCTTCCCTTCCCTTCCCTTCCCTTCCCTTCCCTTCCCTTCCCTTCCGCCCGCGCTCCCACCGCACCGCACTCGTTTTTCCAACCCTAGCTCGTTCCGGCCCCCCCCCCAGAACTGCCCCCAAACCCGCCTCGATCCCCCCAAAACGCGAGCCTGTCCCTGGTTCGGTGACGTCACGGAGGGGCTCCCCGGCCCCCCCGGTCCCGCGGGTGCGGGTGGCCGCGGTGCTCCCGGCCGGTGGTGCCGAAATGCCGAGCGGGGACATGGTGCATCTCGGATAGATAGCCCAGAGCCCCTCCTGTGCCCTTTCGCTGCAGCTGTGAAATTCCATTTAAATTCCTCTCTGTGTGTGTGTGTGTGTGTGTGTGTGTGTGTCCGTGTCCCTTCCCACTCTCCCTGGAAATGTGCAGCTGGAGCAGCACCTTGAGCGTGGCGGTGGGATCCCAGTGGAGGTGCTGAGCTGCCCCAGGGGTCGGCATCCCGAGGGCTTTCCGGCCGGTGGAAGCGTCGTGGCTGATGTTGCAGACCTGCCGGAGGTTCTCGCTGACATCAGGGTGGGATGCTGTTGGGGTGCATGTTTGTTCCCCACTGCCTTTGATGGAGAGTGGTGCTGTCCCTTAGATGTGAGCAGATTTTGGCTTGCTGAAAGCTCTTGTGGCCACTGGCCCTGCCCGCTTTCCCCTTGGCTGCCAGTGGTGCCCGTGTTGGCTGCCCTCAGGTGACCTCCCAAAGTGATGGTGTGGAGGAACAAACCCAACAGTTGGGGTTTTGCGTGGGAGAGTGCTCCTAGGGCCCTGTGCCAGCCGAGGGAGAGCATTGCTGGTGGTGCCAGCACCTTCCAAGAGCTCTCCCAGCTCAGCTCCAGCTGCCCCAGCTCCTGGGCATCGCCAGAGCCTCCTTGATGGTGCAGAAATGGTTCCCTGCTGTGTGCCAGGACTCTGTGGAGTGCTCCTGCCCCACAGCTGCCCTTCCCAGGGTGGCAGTGTGTGTGCCCCAGGTGGGTGAGCAGCGCCGTGGTGGCTGTGCAGATGTGGGTGCTGTCACCTGTGTGCTGGTGACAGAGGGTGGGGGGACCCGCGGCGGGCGAGGCACAGGCTGGCTGTGTGTGGTGCCTGCTGGTGCTGAGACTGCTTCTCCCGGTGACTGTCACTGCCTGATGAAAATGGACCTCGAGCTGCTGGGAGATGGAGTGGAGAAAGATGGGAAAAAGCCAAGTGAGATGGAGAACAGGACATGTTCCCCCTGAGTGCTCTTCCCTCCCTGTTCCCCATGGGATTGAGGTGTGCCTCGAGGCGTGGCGAGAGTGATGATGGTGAGGGGTTCAGTGTGGCTCTGTGCACAGCACAGGGACACCCACACCCTGAGCAGCAGCTCTGCAGCCCAGGCCAGGAGCTGTGTGAAGTTCAAGGCAGGAAGTGAGAAATAAAAAAAAAAAAAAAAAAAAAAAAAAAGAAAGAAAAAAATACCTCGACTGGTAGAAACCACCAGGGAGATTTAGGGAAGCAGCAGTGCTGTGCTGTGGAGCCCAGAAGAAGTGTGTATCCTCATCTGATGAGGAGCTGCCTGTGCCAGGGACCGCAGACCCACCTCTCCTCTCCCGGCTCTGTCTCCGCTGCAAGCCCCAGGGAACAATTGCATACAGAGTGCTTCGTTTCAGAGCCGCCACAGTCATTTCAGAGACCTTTTAGGCAGGAAAAGTGCTCTGTAGCGTGTAATTTGAAGGCTCTGCTCTGAACCTTCACTGTCGCTCTGCTAAATGATCCTCTGCTCTTCCAAACCTTTGCTGCCTGGAAACCAGCAGCGGTGACCTGGTTCCTGGCCCCGCTGGGTCCCTGGTCTCCCTTCAGCTCTGTGCTGAGGTGAGGGGAGTTGCAGGTTGCAAGGAGCAGCCTGGGGTGGTTCTCTGCCTTGCATGGGGCCTCTCAGATGTCAGAGTCCTGGGAGATTTCAGCCAGTCTTAATCATCTCTCGCCTCTGCCTGAGTTGCAGAGGTTGTCAGAGCACACTAAGGATTTTCCAGCCTGGAGGGTCGAGTCCTGTGAGGGCTCTGCAGGAAAATCTAGGGACTCCAACTGATTTTCCCCCGAAACGGGGGAGGTGCAGAATTTTCTGTAGCATCCCTCAGGCAGCTCACGATGGGGAGGGACCGTTTGTTCTGCCATCAGAGGAAATGGCACAACTTTGGTTTAACTGATGGAGCTGTGCCACAGCCTCACTGGGGGCACCAGAGGTGAGCCTGGAGGTGCTGCACCATCAGTTAGCCAGGGAGTGTGATAGCACCTGGGTTTCCTTGTCTCTCCTTTCCTGCCCGTCCTTGTTAGCTGCCCTACAACTTTTGTCTGCTGCAGGCACACCTGCAGGAGCAGAGCGAGCTGTGCGTTTCCTCTCGCCGTGGGCGCTGCCTGCCCTGCCAGATGCAGGCAGGGCCCCGAGTTCCTGGCAGCCAGGGTGTGCAGGCAGCCTGGCAGGGGGGTGCAGGAAAAGGGTACAGGATGGGGAGAAGGAGAAACAGTTGGATACGAAGGGATTGGCTGTCACCTCTTGGCCTGGTTTGGTCCTGGGCCGGGGTGGCACAGTGCAGGCAACCTGTGTGTTTTCTCTTGCCTCGCACGGCTTTGCTCTGCTTTGGATCTGCTCTGTTTTGGATTTGCTCTGTTTTGGATTTGCTCCTGGTTCCTGCCGAGCCGGGAGAGTCCCAGTGATGGTGGATTTAAGCACGTCACCAAATCAGACACACAGCCAAGGCAGGAGGCACAGGCTTGAGTCTGTCCTAGCAGGCTGCATCAGGTGTGCACCTCGGTCTAACCTGCCCTTAAATCCTGATGGTGCTGGGGACCCCGCCCTGTCCCCAGGCAATTGCTGCCACCCACTGATGACAAAACTTCCACTTGACTTCCTCTCCTAGCATCCTATCCCCCCAGAAGGTCATGGCAGCAGGGCACAAGGCAGAGGAAAGGCAGTTTCCCTTTCCCTTTTTCACCTCTCAGAGGGATCCTCCACAGCTACAGCCCTTTTGAAGAGCAGGCAGGATGCATCCCAGCTGGGGTGGAGCAGGCAGGCCCGTGTATTGTCCTGCCACCATCCTGTCCCATTGCCTGCCTGAAAACACGCTCAAAATCCACCTGCTCGGAATTGCGTGGGTTTGGGGTTTCCCCCAGGAGGACCAGTCCAGCTGCTTGAGGCCGGCAGCAGCGAGGCTTTCACCTGGTGTGGAGGAGGAGGAGGAGGAGGAGGAGGAGGAGGAGGAGGAGGGGGAAGAGGAGGAGGGAGGCAGGTGCAGGTGCTGGGGTTCCAGCATCACATCCAAGCACAAGCTCCGAGCAGCGCTCACCACCTGCGCCCACCAGCACCCAGCTGGCAAAAACTACACGTCCCAGCAAGCAGAGGGCCACCAGCAGCCCTGCGAGGTGGAGAGTGGCTTCCTGGGGCTGGCAGTCACCCCCGATTCCCCTGTGGGAGGTTGGGATCGCTGCGGGAATGCCGCTTCACCGCGGGAAGGTGGCAGCTTGATTTTTGCTTTGGTTGCACGGCCTAGTTTCGAGAGCTGGAATATGCTCAAAGCTGGGCTTTCTGAGTTGCTTTTTTTGGTTTTGTTTTGTTTTAAATGACAGCATTTCCCCTTTAAATTTACATCTCTAGCTGGGGAACACAGAGCCTGGTGAGAGAGGGAGTGTGAGACTTTTATAAAAAGAACGAGTCGGGTTTTATTATCCCTTTGAGACGAGCAGGGAAAATCTATACTGAAGGCATGAAATAGCAATAAAAATGGACTTTTTGCCAAAGCAAAATTAATTGAGTGAATCTCAGTCCTCAAGCCTGAGCTCTGAGAGGCTTATGAGTTGGATATGAACCACGCTGCCCCCTTCCAGGCTCTCATCCCCCAAGGAGGAGAGGCAAATCCTCCCTCTGGTCCTCGGTGTGCGATGTGATCAGCGCCTGGGAGCAAAGGACTCCTGCTTGGGATACAGTGAGGGTGAGGATGCCTCCAGTCCCTGACTGTCCCTGGAGCAAGGACCTTCTCCATGTCCTTTGGCTTGGGGATGCTGGCGGTCATTCAGAGGTCATCGCTCCAGCGTTCCCATCACTCAGTCACGGCATCCCATCTGGACTGTGGATTTGGGGGAGTTCAACAAGAAAGAAGAGGAAGACAGGACACAGGCTCCTTGAACCCACTGCAGAAGACTGGAGAGGATCCTGCTGTCTTACCCAGGCCTGGGCTTGCTCTTATTGACCATTTTCTTCCCTCATCTCTGCATCCTGCTCTTGCTGCACTCTGAGGTCTGGGTCTCCAAGGTGCTTTCTGGGCAAATCCTTCGCAGGAAAGGAAACCCCCCTCCTGGGTTTTGTTCTTCTGTGGTAGCACCAGCTCTGTTTTCCCCATTTTTGGGGGGAGGGTGGCAGGAGGAGCCGCTGGACAGAGCAGCAGGAGAAAGGCAGATTCTTTTCACCAGATGGTGCAAAGAGGATGAAGCTGTGTAAACCTCCTGAGTCCACTGGAGAGATGGAGATTAAATAGTGAGAGGGCCGAGAGGCAGCTCCAGGCGGGAGAAGGAAGGAGAAAAAAGGAAAATGGGGGTGGAAATGGGATTGGAGAGTGGAGCTGGGGAGAGGAGTTTTGGTTTGAACCAGCATCCCTCTCCCACTTGATGTCTCCCCTCCAATTCAGAGGACCTAGATTCAGTGCCATAAAAATATAGCCCTTTTCAATCCCTTATCTTGCAGGAGCAGAAACAATTGGCCTGCAAAGAAGGAGAAAACAATCTGTTTGACTGACAAACAAAACCACATTTCTGCACAAAAGGAGGAGGAGGAAGAGGCAGCTGTCTGGCTGCTGCTTCGGCTTTTTTCCTTTCCCCTCCCTCTCCTGTCCCCTCGCTGACGGTGTCAGAGCAGAGCCTCTACCCTTGCCAGCAAAACACCCGCTGTTCTGACTGGCTGGGTTCAATGTCAGGCTCCTGCAGCAAATGTCATTGTCCTCCCTGCTGTCCCCAGCCACGGTGGAGATGCACCAGCCCTGCTGTGATGCCCTCGTGGGGATGGTGCAGGCAGAGGTGGCACCTCGAGATCACCAGGGCAGAGCCCAGCTGTTGGGAGAGGAGCTTGCTGGGTGCCAGAGACAGAAAGTGATGCTCAAGAGAGGGACCAGGGCCAGCAGCTCAGGGCAGCTGAGCTGGGGACAGAGGGGAGATCTCCTGTCAGGGGACCTTGGGAACTTCAGCCAGGTTGTGGGTGATGCTGATACTGCAGCATCCATGCACCCAAATGCTGCAATTGGAGGTGCTGCTGGAGCCTTGTCCCTCTTGTCCCAGAGCCAGCCCTGTGCCTCAGTTTCTCTCTCTGCGAGGTTAGCAAGGTAACACGCAGATGCTGTAGGAGGGCTGGGGCATAGATGTGCCCTGTGCACCTAAAGTCATTATCCCAACAAATTGTTATCCCTAAAAATTCATTACAGCAACCACTGTACCAGCCAAATGGGTGCTGGGGGGAATCCATCAGACAGGCAGGAGCAGAGCCCATGGGAATCTCCATTCTCCATCTCTCCGGAACAAACTCCTCACTTGGAGGATTTTTCAAAAAAAAAAAACCTGATTTTCCCCATGTGATTCCCTTACCAGGAGCAGCAGCAGTTTCCTGCCTGGAACAGTTTTCCGAGGGGACTCTGCTCTGTGGGGACATGTGAAGCAAACACCCACGCTCTGAAAACAGCCAAATGCAATAAATACCCAGTGCCTGAACCTGGAAAAGCAGAGGCTGGAACAGGGCAATCTCTGCAGGGGCTGGTAGTGCTGCCACAGAGGGAATCAACAGTAAATAAAGGGGCACAAGAAACAAACACTGAAGCCCCCAGGACACTCTTTTGATGCAGTTGCTGGTGACCTACTAGAATCCACTGGAAAGATGATCCTTCACTGGTGGGTGGTTCACTTTCTTATTTTTCTATTTTTTTGAGGAGCTGTTTCACTCTGCAGACAAGTAGCAAAATAACATGTAAGAATTCAGAGATTCCAGGTGAGTTAATAACAAATAATGAGTCTCTCAGTTCCTGAGTGGTTCTCTGGTTGCTGCAGTCCAGGCATATAACAACCAGGCTTTCCTGAGCATCCTCAGCCAGGCTTGTTGAAATACTGCTACAGATTGATAGAAACATCCTGAATTCAAGGGAATTTAAGAGATCCAGCCTCTACATTCTTAGATTGCCGGAACAGAAGCTTCGGGGAATATTTGACCTGAAACATCAGAAGAATTTGATTTATTTTTTAATTCCTGCACCTAAAATGCAGAATTTTCTGCATTTTTCTTTCACCTTTCATTTCAAAGGAAAAGAGGAAGTATCCCTGCACACGTCAAACTGCAGGAAAGAGAAAGATGACTGGACTACTTTTTACAACTTTGGCTCTTGACTTTCCTCCTCAGGAGGGGAAGATGCACTGTCAGCCTGTCTTGTGATCAGGCTGTATCCTTTTGTTACCCTGATAAATGTCAGCTGACCAGGCTGGGATGTGAAAAAGCTCCATCTCTACCAGACTTTTGCTGCTGTTCCTCACTCAGCACTGGGGCAGGGAAGGGCCCAGCATCTCCCCACCTGAGTGGTGCTTGCAGACTTTTCCTGACCCCACAAGGTCCCCATCTCCTCCATGCCCTGCTGTGGTTCCCCAGGGTCCTCCAAACCTTCCTTTCTCCTTTGCCTGCTCCTGCCCTCCAAATTCTCCCTGCCTTCTCCCTTCAGATCCTTCCTCCCAGCTGGACTCCTCAGGCAGTAGTGAGATTTTGGCCTCCATGCTCATTGCTGGTGGGTGAAATGCAAACCTTGTGCTGTGATAAAGGAAATATAACAAAGAGGCAGATTTTGGCTCCTGGGCAAGAAAGACCATTCAGTTTTCAGCAGATTCCTGCTTCTGGTGTCCTGCATGCTCTGATCATGGCCATGGGAGCAGCTCTCAGTGTGAGGCCAGGGTTTGGCTCAGCCCAGCACTTGAAGGGAGGTGGCAGAAGCAGAGTGGGTTCTGCTGGAGCCCCATCTCTCAGCTTCACACCCTGGGGACACCCAGGGATCCTCACAGTCCCTGGCTGATGGGACGATATTTCCCATGGCAGAGCCAGCATTTGGTGATGCAGCATCCACCTATGTTTGATCCAGACCTACCTAGAACCTCTCCTTTCCCAGGGCATCTCCCACCCCTTCCACCAGCCACAATCACACAGAAGCTCGTCCTTGGTGTTCCTCTGTGCTTGTGCCTCTTGGGATTTGGCCAGCGTGTGTCAGGGCTCCTCTTCCTCTGCAGCTGCTCTCCGCTCGGCTGCGTCACCCGGAGCATCCCTTCCTCCTGCCCGGGGCTGCTTGGAACATCCTGTTTCCCGAGTTATTTCACCCTGATTTTACCAGGTCACAGGCATGTTGGCTGTGGTGGCACAGCCTCTTTGATTAGGTGTATCTCCAAGCATGACTTCCATCTGTCCATCAGTCTCTATCGCTAATTCCTGCAGCATTTACAGCCAGGCAGGGCCCTTGGTCATTTGGAATAGTCACTGGTGGTGGCAGGACTGTGCTAAATGATCTATTCCACACGTTTCACCTCTCCTCTGTTCGCAAATTGTTGGTGATTTTTTTTGTAGTTGCATTAAGTATTCCAAGTGACTGCGATTTCCCCCATCGTATTCATTATTCAAAATTGTTCTCCAGATAATTTCTGCAAATAATTCGCGGTCTTTGCTCTTTTGTGAATACTGGGTCTCAAGAATGAGAGTCATTTTAATTGGGATCTCACATCACATGGTGGGTTTTGGCTTCCCGATTGGGCAGGCTTAATTTTTAGACTTGAGGTTTGGGGAGGGAAACTGTTGCAATTAAGAATTTGAAATACACTTTCTTCCAATATCTTTTGTTGATGCTTAAAATTAACAGAAATTAACAATCTGTCTCACTTCTTTTTTTTTCCTTCTCCTTCCCGGCTAAAAATCCCTGCCGGTAACTTGTTGGCAAGAAACACTTGGAGAATATAAACAAAAAGGTGGCACCAAAACAGCTAAATTTAACATATCTAAAAACTGGAGTGATGATTCACAGTGGTTTGTTGTATATTATTCACCTCGCTCTGGTAAAAATAATGATCAAAATAATTTAGAAACTTAAAAAGTCACATAGCAAGGGGACATTTATAGCACTTGGTTTCATAAAATCTTCCATCAGCTGCTCTCTTGTGTGCATGAGAAACATCCTCTGGGCTGGCTGGTGTGTTGTACCCTGGCCCTCAGTGCTCCAGCCCCGTGCTGAGGCTGCTCCCAGCTCGGTGGAGGTGGAGAAAAGGAAGGTTCAACCATCCTGGCACCTCACACTGCCTTGATCTGCACCCTCAGCAGGCAAGACTCCAGTTGCCTCGCACAGAGCTCAACTCCAGGCAGAGGGTGACTGTAAGTGATTTGCCCAAGGTCACACTCCAGCTCCGTGGTTCAGCTGGAAATAGCTCCAAGGTCTCCTGATCCCCCCAGCAGCCCCCTCGCTGCCAGGCGAGACGGAAAGGTGCGGAGTTCACGTGTCTTCTCTAACCGACAGCCTGGCTCCTGCCACCTCACCTAAAACCTCAAACCTCCTTGGCTCTGTTTTCTGCCCTCCCTGCCATCGGGCTGAGTCAATACAGCCCCTCCTGAACAGCCTGGGCTCCCGTGGCATATTTATGCCTCTGGAGTGGAGCGTTGTGCCGGCGTTCCCATTTGTGCAGCACCCGCACAGCCCGGCTGCTCGCTTCCACCAGCTGCTGCTGCCGATTTCCCTTAAAAATAAAACCCCTCTAAAGGTACAGCAGGGACACCTTAAATGCAGAGCCGTGGCGTGCAGTTAATCATATCCTCTTAACGGGTTTATTCGCTCATTAAATATTTAAGACTCGTTTCTCTTTATCAATAGTGTGGAGGCGTGCAGGCCCCGGTGCAAAGATTTATGCACACAATAGGATCGGTGCATTTAGATTTGTTTGAAGGGATCTGAGAGCCATTTAAAACCCGACCGAGGGGGACGGTTGCTGCTGCTGCTGTTTTCCTCCAGCGAGGTTTCTGCCTTTTCTGCCTCCTGACTGTGGTTGGAAGGTGGCAGGAGGTGAGGTTGGGAGGCACAGATTGATGGCTGCCTCTGGTACCCCCATAGTTCCTTTTAAATAGCTGTGCCCCCTTTTTGAGGGATGCTGAGGCCTTGGAGGGGACATGTTTGGCTTGACTGTCTTGTAGTGATGAGGATGGTCCGTGGAAAATGCAGTGTGTGGAGGCAGCACCCAGTGTTGGGAGCACATCTGTGGAAGTGGTGTTTTGATCCCTGCTTCCCACTGCTGTCTGTGGGAAGAGCTTTGCCATTGTTGCTCAGATGTGAATTCCAGCTCGTCTGGTGCCATTCGGGAGCCGTCATGCAGGTGCAACATCTGTTGTTCTTCTGTTACTACCTGGGCTGTGCTCTTCACACAGGTGTAAGAGCAGTGGTGGCCGTTTTGGTTCATAGGATGGGGAGGGACAAAACCCACGCCATCATCCTGCCTCATCCTCCCCATCATCTGCCCCTCTGCCCACCACAGCTCGCCAGCCCAGACCTCCATCCGGAGCATCTTCATCCTGTACCCAGCATTTCCCACCTTCCTCATGCCTGGTCCCTACGTGGGGCTTTGTGGCTTCCAGCTGCTGCCAGATGTGTCACTCATCCTGGGTGCAGGGAAGCAGCTCCTCCCAGTGATGTTCACAGTGTACACCTGTTCCCTGAGCTCCAAGGGCTCTGGGCTGTGCTGTGGGGTGTGGGACATGGACAGAGGCCTGAGTGTCCAGTGCAGTTGCACAACGTGACCTATTCTGTCCTTTCATGGAGAGCATTGCTAGAGCTTGCAGGGACAGCAGGTCCCGGCATGCAGGACTCAATCTCCATCTCAGCAGCCTCTGCTTAGATCAGGAGACAACATCTCATGCCAAGACCTGTCCTCCCCAGGCTGCAGCTCGGAGTCAGAGATGGCAGCAGCTGATGCCCATTTTTTTTTCACCCCCTGTGGCATCCTGGCAGGTTCTTCCCGCAGCTTTGCATGCAGCCAGACATGCCTGTTCCAAAACCTCCTCTCCAGGAGGTGCTGGGGGTGGATAGGAAGGGTGAGTAGCTGCAGTGGCAATGGGCAGAGCTGGCAGCTGCCTCCTGAGGGTGTGAGAAATACCCCGGCTGGATTATTGACAGACAGCCCAGAGCATGGGAAGTGCGTGCGTGCGTCAGATATTTACCCAAACCTCTCCTGCTTTGCAACGTGCCCACGAAAAAAAGGATCTGACAGCAATAAAACTGTCGGGCGGCTGCTGCTGCTTTTTTTTTAAAGTTCTATGATAGCTTCTCCCCCCGCCTTTTTTTAATAGCTAATGCATCTGTCACTACTTTCCTAATGAGCTTTCCGAAAAGGGCCTTGGGGACCTCTACCTATCCATGTGGGCTTGGATCAGAGCGTACTCAGGGGAGGCAGAGAGAATTCAGCTCCCTGTTTCACCCTCCTCCCCTCCCCAAACTCCTCTCTGAGGGCAGGTTGTCCAGAGGGAGGGGAAGGCAGCAATATCTCAGCACTCGGCGAGCTGGCGTGCACCCCCTGCAATCACAGCCAATAATGACAAAAAGACGGGGCTGCTGCCAGAGATAGAGAGCTGAGCTCCAAGCGTTACAGCAATGTCACAGCCTTGGGACTGCTGCTGGCTGCTACTGGAAAGAAATTTCCTCACAACAGGCAGAGTTATAGGAAGGAGCCATTGATTGCATTAAAAAACACCCTCCCCACCTCTTTTTATTTGGCATGGATTTTCAAGGCTTTTTTTTTTTTTTTTTCCTTTCCTCTCCCCCCCCCTTTTTTCTCTCCATTTGCCATTGAAGTTGCGTTCAATAAAACCCATCGCCCGAGAGCGTCTGTTCGCATGTTCTCAGCAGTACAATGGGCAGAGGACTGCAGTGTGCAGAGCCCCAGCCAGCCTCTGCAGACAATGAGGGGCTGGCAGCGGGGCAGGGGGGGCTTCTAGTTTATTTTATTTCATTTTTCCCCCACCTGCCAGCCCCCAGTACTAATTGTAATCACAAAAGGCAAATGGGAAGGGACTGGGGGAGCAAGGCTGTGGTTCACTGGGGTCATGGTCTCCATCAGTCATTCTCCCAGCCTGTTGCTGGGTAAAAGCTCGGCTCCTTGGTTTATCAAAATGACTGTGCAGTAAAAGCCTCTTTGCCCAAACCTCCACCCCCCCTCGAAAAAAAGCTGTTTACTGACTCAAAAAGCCTGAATTTCCCATTACCATCCATGGGAGACTTCCCATTGACTTCTTTAGGCACAGAAGGGAAAACAGAGGGTTTGGTGACTCAGGCACAAACCTGGGATCTCTTCCTCTTGCTGACGCTGTTGGCAAATCTTTTAGGATTTAGCCAGATTCATCCAGGGACCAAACACCACCATCCCTGTGCCACTGATTGGGCACGAGAGGATGCACCACTTGGCAGGAGTGAATTCCTAATTGTGCCATGCCTGAATTCCCCTCAGCTGTGAGATGTAACGGTGCTCACCCTGTGTTGCACAATGGTGGAGAAGCTAATAGCTATTAATGCCAGAGAGATGCTTCCAGATCTCTAGATAAAAGGTGCTCAAGGAGGGAAAATTATTATCATCATGGGCCAAAGAGCTACGGGGGATTTGAAATCTGTTTGTGTTCGTAGGATGTAACCACTAAGGAGGGAGAGACTGGGACAATGGAGCATGCACAGCACTAATGGAATGAGCGTAGGAAAGAGGATATCTCTGGAGACCCTTAGAAACCATTTCCCAGTGGTAAGATCTACTTGGGTTGTTTGTTCTTTTTCCCAGATGAGAGCTGCAGTCGTGGACGCTTTTATCACTTACGAGCTGGACTAGATGGAGGCCAGAGAGCGCATTGTAGGGACGAGCCCGTGTGGCTCTCCAGTGGGTAGGTACTGATTTATCCGGTCTCAGCTTCCACTTCTGGCTTTCAGAGCTGTGCTTTATAATAGGGGAACCTGGAATGGATGTTTCAGGCCTGTTTTTCAAGCTTACGAGATGCAGGTTTGGCCTCTGGCAGAGATGCAAGGGCGTGATGTGGGCATCCTGAGGCTGCAGCAGGAGGGTTATTCATGCCTTGGGATACAGTTTGGGCTGAGGTGTGGGTTTGGAGCGGCTCCATGGTAGCATGTGGTGGTTCCTTGAAGACATTTCACTTGGAGATTCACTTTTTCCAGCTGATTCACGTCCTCGTGCGAGCCCATTTCTCGCCATGGTGACAGTGAAGCTGGCTGAGGCTCTGTGTGATAGCGTGCCTGGTCCGGGCTAGAGGCTCCTAACAGGCTCTGAGCCCAGAGGGGCCAGGGACTGTACAAACACAGGTTGTTCCCTTGAGATTAAACCCCAGCTAGACAAGCCATTTGCAGTCTGTGATCTGGCAGTGCTGAGTACACTGCTGTGCAAAACATTGGGCGAGCAGGTGAGGCACAGGCAGCATCCATCCCACCTCCCCTGGAGTGTGCATCCTGCTTGCCCACGGGTCCTCACTTCCATCCTGCTCCAAAAACACCATGTCACCTTCACTCTGCTCCCTGAGACAGCCCCATTTTGTGCTCGGGGGAGGTGTAGCCTTTCTCACTGGAGACCTGCAGCACACCATGCTCTTTTTTAACTCTGTCTTTTTTTTTTTTTTTTTTTTTCTTCTCTCCTGGACACTTTACTTAGCTTCTTTCTTCCCTCTCATTTTCTCTACCATCAAATGAAAGCCATTCAGACCAAAACGGTTCAGTCTGCTCTTTGTGTCTGGAAAACAGAACACCAAAGACAGCTGGACCTACCCGAGATGGCCACGGCCGTGGCAACAGTGGCTCTTTGTTAGAGCTGTTGTCTCTGCCCCTATCTCCAGTGTCTGGGGCCCTGTCTCTTTAAAGCTTTAGTGTGCTATGTCAAAGCCAACAGAGAGTTCAGCTTATTAATGGATTCCCTAGGTTAATATCCCAACAGTTTGGTGTGGTGTTTTTTTTTTTTTTTTTTCTCCTTTCCACCAGCATAATTTAGAAAGAGGGGGAGGGGGAGAGAAAGATAACCCAGACCCATTTCTGGGGAGGAGGGCACGGCATGGCTCATTGCTTTGGAGAAATGGAGCTGGAATGGTTGGTCGGGGCCACGAGAAGGTGGTGGCCCAGCCCTTTGCCTTCCTGTCTGTATGTACATCTCTCTCTATCTCCTTCTCCTGCGGGGTTCCCTGCATCAAAGCTTCTTCCAGTTCTTATGCTAATGAGGTGCATTAATGCTTAATGACTGTGAACAGGCTTGTTTAATTGCACCTATCTGAGCAGGAGGCACGTTGCTGTATAAGAGGGAACGACCATGTAAGCAGCTGCATGCCCTCCTGGACAGTCTTAATTACATGTAAAACTGATGTGATCTAAACCACCAGGCTGGTGATTAGTTTAGTGAGGCAGGTGGTACTTTGCAATTCAGTGCCTCAGAAACTCTAGAGCAAGTGAGATCAGATTCTTTCGTAGGCTATGGAGGATAAGGCAAGCCCTGATCATCCTTGAATTTGATGTTGGGTGGGGACAAGCACGGCATAGTAGATTAATTTAATTAATTTATTGCAGTTAGTTTGCAAAGACATTATCCGGCAGCGTCTGTGCAGAATACTGAGCAGTCCCATTAATGCAATGCTATTTTGCCTGTAAATCCTCTCCCCCCGCCCCTTACAGGAGGAATGAGCTGCGATGGTCTCAGCTTTCCGCAGCGTTATCTTGCGCTGGTTGAATGCAACTGATTGTCTGAACTACAAAGGGGCCCGGCTAATGCAAAGCCATTCCTATTGGCACCAGACCTAGATTAATGACTCTGCATGCATTGACTTGGCTCCAAACTGGATTTCCCTAAAGCAGCTCGCTGCTGTCTGCACTCCCATATCCCCTAGCTGGGTTGGGATTGTTGGGCTGGCTAGAGCCCCAGAGCTGGGAGCTTGGGAGCTCCAAGTGGGAAAGCTGTGGGTAAGGGGTGCACAGGTATGAAGGTACCTGTTATCATCAGCCATCTGCTGCTCATCACCCAGCCTTGCTGCTTGGGGTTATTTGTTTTTGCTTTTATTCACCAGAGGTGGGATTAAAAAAAAAAAATAAAACAAACTTTATTAGAAATCTCTTTGGAAGGCGAGTAGACCAGATCCAGCAGGATTTTGAGGTCAGTTGTTCTCCCAGGATAGGTGTCTCCTAGCACACCTCTGCCCAAGTGGATGCTCACACCCTCCCCATCCCCACACTGGACTCTTCGCTGTCACTCCACTGGATCCTTCCCCATCCCCACACTGGATCATTTTCTGTCCCCACATTGGACCCTTCCCCATTCGTACACCAGACCCTTCCCCATTTCCACAGTGGACCACTCTCTGTCCCCTCACTGGACCATTCCTTGTCCCCTCACTGGACCCTTCACCATCCCCACAATGGACTCTTCGCCATCCTCACACCTGACCCTTTCCTGTCCCTGCACTGGGCTCTCACCAGACCCTTCCCCTTCCCCACACCAGACCCTTCCCCTTCCCCACACCAGACCTCTCCCTGTCCCCACACCAGACCTCTCCCTGTCCTCACACTGGACTCTTCCCTTGGCTCGTCTCCCTCGGGCGCTTCCTCCCCGTAGCTGTGCCATGAACTCAGATCTCCCCTCTCCCTGCCCGCCCGGGCCCCAGCCGAGGCTCTTCCTGACGTTACTCCCACAACAACCACTTCCTTCCCATCCCAGCACCCAGCTCCACAACCGTCCCTGCCCAGCCCCGGCCTCGCTGTCTCCCCGATACCCCTGTGCTGCTCCTCTCCTTCCAGCCACACTGTTGATTTTGTGAAGGACTTAGAGACTGTTTCTCCTGGAGTGAAGCCGATGGCGGAGCTGCCGGGTGTGGGGGGGTCACTCAGTGTCCCACTTCCACCACAGAAGTTTCCTCTTGGTGTCCACAACACCTGTGGGGTTTTGGGGTTAGAAACCCAACGTGTGGGAGATGTTTTTAGCCAACAGGCCAGCACCAGTTCCCCCACATGAAGCATCCCCCCAAGCCCGCCACGTTTCAGGCTCAGCAGGGAGGGAAGGCCTGGCCATGGCCGCCGCCTGCATGTGGTGGGAAGGCAGCAGGGCAGGAGCTGGGGAAGAGGCAGGCGAGGTTTGTGGTGGGGAATTAGAGTGCTGTGCTGTCTTCCTCAGTGTCTTTCTCCCAGTGGGCACATTTTGTGGTGGCAGAAGGCTCGGCCATGGCGGGGGCAGCAGCTGAGGAGAGGATGTGGCAGAGGGAGGCTCGAGATGGAAGCAGCTTTGATGGAGAGAGCAGGGACCTGCTGGATTTTGGTGGGAGCTCTCCCTCCATGTGAGCTAGCCCTGCTCCGAGGGGCCGCAGTGGCTCCCCACGGGAAGAACAAGCGGCTCCATCACCATCTGCCCTCCCCTCGCCCACTCCATGCTGGCTGTTCCCCCATTGTCCCAGCAACACATTTTGCTGTACCAACACGTGGCCTTGCAATGGCCTCGAGGCAGATTTTGGGTGGAAAAGCAGACTTTTCTTCTCAGTAAAGCCACCTCGAGCACAGCTCCGTGGTGGTGGCACCAAGGCAGCCCCTGAGCATCGTGGTCTTGCTGCTGCCAGGGACTACCCGAGACCTGGCTGTGGTGGCAGTGGCATGGCCACCCACAGTGCCACCCCTCTGAGTGGGACAAGCACCCTGAGACACACCATCACTGTGAAATCAGGAGTGTTTTGGTCTCCTGAGAGTTGCTGCAGAAACCAGTGCCACGTCAGGGTGCATCCCCTGCGGGGGGGGTTCAGCCTTGCCTCGTCTGTGGGCGAAACACCCTCGCACTGAACCCCCAGCCTGAGCAAAACCTTTTTTTAGCACTCCCCTATTTGCCAAGCGTACTTCCTTTCTTTTGATTCTTACCACCTACATACAGTCTGACTGCAACGGCAAAAAAAAAAAAAAATAAAGGTGGGGGGAAAGAATTGCAACATTCAGTCAAAGGCTTTACTGTCTAATGACGTTAAATTTATTAACCAAAACTCCAGCTGCACCGGGCTGGGATCTAATAATATTCAGGCTATGGAGACATCAAGTAGAAAGAAGCTTAAAGCCCTTTTTATTTCACAGTAAAACTGTCAGTAAATAACTGGATTGTCTTGAGACTGAGAAAATGGGGATTTATCTTCCTGAACATGAAAAGTGTGCTTATTTTTTTTTATCAGCTTCAAAAAGCCCCAGCAACCTTGATTTTCCTTCCACACCGTTCTCAGCTGCTCTGCCAAGCCCCAAAACCACACAAATCAAGAGACAGGCTCTAAAGATATTTTTAATTAAATTAATTCCTTTTCCTTCCTTCCCCATTTCTCCCTTGTCCCCTCCTCCATCCTCTCTTTCTCTCTCCCTGTGTCCCCAGCTAATGACTTCTAAGCACTGTGACATTTCAGCACTGGCTGTCACTAACACCACACCTCCGTGCTGGTTATAAATTGGGCACAGAGACATAAAATTCCCCGCAGAAGGTCCCCGTTTGATGATATTCTCCGAGGTAAACCTCCAATAGCTCCCTGTTTTCTTTAATAACGCTAATAGGCATAGATTAATTAAACTGTTATATTACTTCCTTCTTTCTACCAGCACCAGTTAGAAATCTTATTACCTGCTCCTCTCCGCTTGCCTTTTCCCCAAGGTGGTTATATTCCAACCAGTTACCAAGGTTTCTCAGAGCCTGTAGCACAAGGTGAAACGGCAGACAGCGTCTCCATGAGGCTGGATCCTGCTCCCAGCCCTTGGCTCCCAAACCCCACCGACCTCGGCAGAGCCCGGGCGGGCGTAACCGGGGTCAGGATTAAGCCCGGTTTGTCTGAAGAGGTTCTGTCTTGAAAGCAACAGCAGGGCTATTGTTGAGTCTGGATGCCCCCTCTAAAAGGGACCACAGCTGTAGGAAAGGGAATTGTATACATCCATCAACTCCTCCAGGGCCTCAGGATGTATTAGTTAAGATTGTGGGATAGCATGTCTCGGCTCCACTGAAGGGCTCCTTTGAATGACATGTTGGATATACTGTTGCACATCTGGCTGCTGCATTATTGAATTGCTCTATGGTTGCATTTTCCAGACCACGGGAATGTGTTGGTTCAGGAGTGTAGGGGGGGGGAAGGATGAAGGGGACAACATGTGGGAAAATTAGAGGGATGCATCCCGCAGGGTGGGGTGGGTTTGGATGGAGCCGCGTGGTGGAGGCGGGGGGGGGGAGCGAGGCAATGCTTTCACACAAAATGCCGTGTTGCCATTTGAAATCCACTCCAGAGCTTCCTGCTCTAATTAAATTTGTCACCATCGTTACTATAATGCCTGCCATTCCTCCGGTGCTTTTTGTTCTCTGGGATCCCAAAACATGACAGAGGCAAGGGCAGATCCTCTGTGTTTCCTCTGCGGGAGCTTTTTCAGAGCCAAGCAGGGAAAATGCAGTTTGTAGGAGCTGCTTTGGGGCGGGAGCGCAGCCACTCCTGGTTTGGGGACACTGGAGTGAGGGACACTGAGCCTGAGGAGTCTGGGCAACTCTTGATGGCCTTTTCCAACCTTAATGGTTCTATAAGGTGTCTCCTGAGACTGCTAATCTGCAGGAGCTTGGGTGAGTGCCCTGGGAAGGCCTGTTGAACCCAGGAGCCCTTCTTGGGCTCTCACATGGCTCATCCTGTTCTCAGCCCCTCCGGACCCGCACGGAGGCCAGTGTCCCCACTGCCACCTATGCTCTTGGCACCACGTGTGCCCGCTGGCCACCGCCAGCCTGCCACGAGATGCCCGGTACGGCTGCTCTGCGCCGCACTGGGGCAGGAGGAATTCACTAATTACTCGCAGCTCTTAATATGGCCCCTGAACGCTGCCAGAGTGGCGTGAAGGGCTCAGAGCAGGAGACACAACCTGCTCCATCGTGTCTTCTGTGTCAGCTTGCAGCGAACTGAATGCAAAAAGGCTGTCTGAGCTGAAAACAGCAGAGCCCTTGGAAATTTAAAGGTGCAGAGCACAGAAAACAAAGGCGTTTACGCTGCTGAATATTCATCCTGGTGTCTGATGCTGCCAGGAGCAAAGCCTGCACAGCTCCTGTGAAAGCTGATGGGAGGGAACCTTGGTCTCAACCTCATCTTGGGCTCCAGCCCAAATCTGAGGGGGGAGAGCAAATTAGTCCTTAATGCACATATATCTTAGACTAAAACCTGATAAGGGAACTCTCCTATGTTAATTTACCTGAGTTATTTGCTATACTGATTGCTGAAGGTACTCTGATTAGCGCATGAAATATTTCTATACCTTCGGTCTGATTAACCCATATCTGCAAAATAAATATTTGTCTCATTATAGTTATGCGATCGTGCAATCAAAGACCCTATCATAATGGGAAAGGGGATTGAGTATCCGTGTGAAAAAGGCAGGGAATGGCGACACAGAACGAGCAGGTTGGAGAGCAGGGAGATGAAGAGCAGGGGCATGGCTGCAGGGGGAGGCTCAGTGGTCCCAGCCTGTGGCTGGGGGGTTGAAATGCCGGGGAGGGCACAATTCTCCTCCCGTTTCACCGGTGCTAATTGGGACTAATTCCGTTTGACTCAGCAGCGTTGCGCCAGTCCCAGCGAGAGGAGGGTCAGACCTTGGGAATCACAGGGGTGAGTCCCAGCAGGCTCCCAGCCTCCAGCTTTTTTGAAACAGAAGCAGGGAGTTCCCGGCAGCGCGGTGCGTGTGCCAGTCTCCCAGACGAGCTCTTAAAATAGCCCAGCGCACCAGGCTGTGGCACCGGGGGAGAGCGCGGAGGATGAAGTGTTCCGTCTTCCTGGCCCAGATCCGGGGAGAGGAGGGGTTGGCAGCTCCCTGCCCAAGGCAAAGGTGGTTTACAGTGCCATTTGGGGACGAGGGCAGTTGTCACCCTTCAACCAGGTGGCAGGGAGCAAAGGAGTCGCCAGCCAGCAACGCCGGCTCTGCTGAGCATGCTGGACATCCTCCCTCAGCGATGGGAGCTGTAAGTCATCTGGAGGAGAGGATCCCCCCTCTGCCGTTACAGGGCTGTTTTGCATATGCTCCGTTAGGAAAAGAGGAGTTTTATTGTGGCTGTGCAGAAGAGCTAAGTCAAGAGGTTGCTTTATGGCTTGTGGATCCCAGCGTGGAGAGGCAGGCGTCCCAGATGCAGCATATAGCAAAGGCTGGCAGTGGCGTAGAGCACTGCTGCAGCGCAGAGCAGGGCTCAGAGAAAGAGCTGAAGTCATTTTTCTTCTAAGGGCAGGGGGTAGTGGGGAGGAAATATGAAGGCAGCCCTGTTGCTAAGGAAATCTGCTCTTTGTACGGTCGTACATTTAGGTAATGCTAATGAAAGGCCATATAGTAGCGAGGTGCGGATGTCAGCACTGTGCACTCCTGGATATTTGATTAGCATTTCTTTGACTTTGCCTCCTCTAACAGAAATACCTGAGTACATGGATATTAGGAAAACAAAATCCCCCTTCTCCTCTGCCAAGAGCCCGGTGTTACGCAGAGAAACGAAAAGCCTTACCAAAATATGACACTCCATAATGAATGTGTGTTTTCTTCCCCCCGCACACACCCTGGAGAGGATGAGAGCAAACATGTGATGAGAACAGAAATAGTCACATCACTTAATGCATTGCTGGACGGTACCCAGCCAGCACAGCGATGAACCTGGCGTGAGACCCGAGAGCAGCAAACCGGCATCGCATCCCATTTAATGGCTGATGGCCCACAGATGTTTTAAACCTCAAGACTGCATCTCTCAGAGGTTTCCCTTCTGACTCGAGCGTCACTGGGCAGCTTTTGGAAGCAAAGGCTGAGGATGCTCTATGAGGATGCTTCTATGCAGGGACCCAGCACATCTGTGGATTAGCTCTGTGTGTGCATGTGTGTGTGTGGCATCCGAGCCCAGATCTGGTGATCTGGCTTAGGAAGCAGGAGAGGACTCAGGCTGCTGCTACAGAGCACGAGCACCGTGTCCTGTTCTCAAGCATTGCTGGAAGAATGAGTCAGCCGTTTTCCTTCTCATGGGGGTTGAGTGGCTGTCCCTGTCTGAGTGTCACTAATGAAAGCACCCAGGAATGGAAGGGCTCTGTGCTTGCATGGCGTGCTTGCAACAGTCTTAAAGACCAGCTGCTCTGTGTGAGACTTCCAGAGAGCGAGAGCGCTTGAATGAAGCCCTTATATCTCTCTCTCTCTCTTTTTTTTTTTTTTTTTTTTTTTTTTTTTTTTTTTTGCCACACAGTGCAGTGTGGGCTCTGTTCCTCCTCGCCTTTTCTCTTGCTCCCCGGGGCAGCCCGCTGTGTCTCAGAGGCATGAGGAGTGAGTCCTCCAGTTCGTGTGAGGAATGGCCCCTCAGGGGATAAATCCACCAGGGCCCGAGGTGGCAGAGTCTGTGAGCTCTCTCCTCGATGACAGCAGCGCCTGGGATGGAGATTTGGAGGTTTGCACGCCTTCACTCCCTCCCTGCCAGCACCTGCCCCTCCCTTTCTCCGTTGTGCAACATCCCAAGGGCAATTACAGCAATGCTTACGTGGAGGAGTGATATTGGGAAAGTATTTAGTCATTTTAACTGTTCTGCTGGTGGCTCCCCTCCCTTAAGGTGGTTCCTATTTATTCTTTTCCCTCTCCCAGCAATTTGTCACAACTTTCACTGCACCCTGTGGCCCAGCAACCCTTTTTGGTGTGTCCTTGGGTACTGAGGGCTCCTCTTGGCAAGGAGGAGTGGAAAAGCCACATTCCCATCCGATAATACTTTTCCTTTCCTTTCCTCATCCCTCCCCTGCTTACTACAGTGATTTTAAAGCTTCCGCCCCTTGACAGTGATGCAGGAGGCGAGGCGGGGGGGATGATTTTGTAAGCAAAAGTAAGAGGCGACGGTCTGAAGAGCTTCTCCTGCTCTCAGAGGCTTCTGGACGCTTCTGTGTCTCCATCCCTGGAGTGATTTTCCCTGGGCCCAGTGTAAACAAGGCAATCCATTATGGCAGTTTGAGCCTTACTCCACAAACACTCTGCTGGTCCCTGCCCCCACCACGGGCTCCCTCTGCTCCTGCTCTTCCTGCGCCGTGCAGGGAGCCTTGGTGTGGCACTGGGGTTATCCAGATGCTCATCCACACGTGGGAGCGACCTCCGAGCATCCGAGGGTGACCAAGGCTCCAGCAGGAGCTGGAGTTGAGCCTGGGCAGCCCCACTGCTCGTTCTGCAAAACTGAGGAGTGTTCAGGGGAGTTCAGGGACACTGATGCACTCCCAGGGAGGGACATGGAAGAGTCATGGGTATTGTTTATCCTAACAAGAGAGTGAAAAGAAGATCCCACAGTAAAAGGAGATAAGCTCACGTGCGCACAAGAGCAACACTAAAAAATACATGATTAAGGTTACAAAGTCAGGCATGGAGCATGTAAGAAATCCTGGAATTAAGGACATCTGAGCAGCTTATGGCTGTGGAATGCCATGCATTTATTAGGGGACAGCCTTAACTCTGGTCTCGAGGTGTTTCCTCCACAGTGTCTCTGCCTCTGGGAGTGTGTGGGATGGATGGAGCTCGGTCAAAAGCAGCTCAGTGTCCAGTTTGTGACCGTCCCCCCAGTATTCTGTCTGCAGCCCCAGTGTCTTGTTCACTGTGCATTTTGCAAATCCTGCTTTGGGGTTGAAATTGTTCCTCCTGGACTTCCTAAAATGCTAAGCCTACTCTGGCCTCTGTCTTTCCCTTCCTTCCCTCTGTCCCACCTCCATGCTGCATGGTGGCTGGCAAGGGGGAATAGCAGGATCTCCCCCACCAATAACCCTTTTGGGGAGGTCTGGCTTTGCCCTGGGACCCTGGAGCAGGAAGGAATACACTCTGCAGCTCCAGGAGGGCTGATGTGAGTGCAGCCCACATGCTTCACACTGCCAGCATTTGATTTTCCATCTGTTTTTTGTTTTGGTTCAGTTAAAGGCAGAGAGGAGAGGTGGGTTTTGGTGTGAACCTCTCGTCTGTCTGCATGCAGTGTGTGGGACAAAGGCATCTTAGCACGGAAAGCCCCAGAAGCACCCCAAGGAGTGGGCTGGGGGACTTAGAAAACATAATTTCTCCTGAAGCTGTGGGAAAAGTGTATATTTAGGACAAGCAGCCTTGCAGCCTGCAGTATTTATTCACTGTCTGAGAGCAGAGCCAGCTAGAGCCTGGAGGGGACAGATGGAGGAATTAAGGACATCTCAGCTGGGCAGCAGGACCAAGAGATGCTTGCAGGGGAGCTGGCTTCCACACCTGAACCACTTTGGAGACGAGGCTGGGAGTTACCAGAGCTTTTCTTAGCAAGAGAGCCCTCCACCGGAATAATGTGTTGTGGACATAAAAGGAGATCTGGAGAGGGAATATTTTCACTCTGGAAGCTGCTAAGGAACTTGCATTTAGCTGCTAGCAATCTGTTTCTAACTGAGTTCCTGTCCCAGGAAAGAGAAAGCAGAGCAGTCTCGCTGTGTGGACCGACTGTAAATTCTTTTCTGGCTTTGCTGGGGAAAAACAATGTGCTCTCAGTGAAAACCTCCCAGAAATCCAGGACGTGGGTATTTTATAAGTCAGCCCTTTGGACAGAGCAGCTAAGGAGACCAGTCAAGTAGATCCCCTGACTTTTATTTACTGGCAAGTCAGTGGAGTGGCTGGAGAAGGACGGGGATGCTGCTGCCCTCACGGAGACAGGCAGGTCACGGTGACACAGGCGTGACCCCAGGGAGAGAGGCTGGGAAAGCATTCCTGAGAGAAGAGATTTGATATGTCTAGCAGAGCACAGAACTCAAAAAGTCATGGTGAAACTTTGCATTTAGATGCCTGCAGCAGCAACCCGGGAAGCTTTCCACGAGGACCGAAATATTTCCCGCCTCACGGCATTTGCTTAGAAAGAACTCATAAATATACCCACCACTACTAACCATCCTTTTCTGCTGGGAATTGCCATTAGCAGCTAAAATCAGTGTTTTACATATAAAAAGCACCAAGATTTAATTCTGTGCAATGCTTTCTTCAAAGTCTTTGTAGGAGAGACAGCTCCAAGCTGGATTTGGGCTGAGTTACAGCGAGGTGTTGGGAAGCAGGGATTGTATCAGTGCAGGACGTGTGATGGCAGCACCCAGGAGGTGCACGTGGTGCAAGATGAGATGTCATGAAGGATGGGGTGTATGACCCTGAGAGGGACCTGTCAGACCTGTGAGTCGCTGCACATGGAAGCAGCTTCCATCAAACGTGCACAAATGACACTCACCAGGAGACCAAAAATGGATGGATTTTCCTGGATGTGTCAAGAATCCTAGAATCACAGAATGGTTTGGGTTGGAAGGGACTTTAAAGATCGTCTCATTCAACCCCCTGCCATGGGCAAGGACACCTTCCACTACCCCAGGTGGCTTCAAGCCCCATCCAGCCTGGCCTTGGACACTTCCAGGGATGTGGCAGCCACAGCTGCTCCGGGCAACCTGTGCCAGGGCCTCCCCACCCTCACAGGGAAGAATTTCTTCCTAATATCTAATCTAACTCTGCCCTCTGGCAGTTAAGAAGCACGAGAAGCACATCCCTGACTCTAATTATCCCATCACATTGCAAATCCCTGCTGCAGCACTGGGGGCTGTGTGAAATGTTCAGCCTTTTGGATAGGGAGGGAGATTCCTGTTCCCTGAGCTGCTTTCACAGCAGGAGCTGGACTTTCCCAGCCAAGGTTGTACCCCTGCTGGAAGCAGCCTGGAGCGAAGGTCCCCATGGAGTTGCTTGTTTGGAAGGGAGATGTAGTCTCATGCTCTGGTCTGCGGAGGAGTTACCAAACACATGGAATTAGGATGGGATTTCAGTGGAAGCAGATTATCCCGTTTCTCTCTGAGCATATTTCTGCCTCTGAATCAGCACATGACAGGCAGGGCAGCCGGGGCAGCCAGCAGGGCAGTTCCCATGCATGCCAGAGGGGACTGAGCCCAGGCCAGGGAGGGTTCCCTGTGTTCCCAGCGTGGCTGGAGCAGGAGCTGGGATGGCAGGAGCGGGATGGAGGGGGGTGGGCACGGAGCTGCAGTGCTGGAGGGGCGGCACAAAGCGCTGTCAGAACAGCAGGGACTCGCGCTGGCGACGGCTGCAAATGGAGATGGAAAGGGCTGGAAAGGAAAGGACTCAACACAGCTGGTCCCCTTCGGCTTTGATCTTGAAAGCAGAGGGGTGTTGGCCACAGAGCAGGAGAGAGGAAGAAGGGGGATGACTCATAAAAATATTGGTGTTTCCATGAAGATGCTGTTACCTGAGGACAGGAAGGAGGAGGGACCTTCCCTGCAAATGTGGAGGGAGCTGGAAGAAAAAGTCCCCCTTGTGTAGAAATTTCCAGCCTGCTTAGGAACACGGAGCTGTTTGCTCTGGAGCCAGCGGCTTGGTTGTTTGCTGGGAGTTGCTGGTTTTTGTGCAGAGCAGAAGGTGGTTTGTATGCTTGTTGCTTCAGGGCAAAAAAAAAGAAAAAAAAATAAAGGAAGAGCTGGTTTTCTTGGAGGCTTGTGTGGTGGAGATGTATTTGGAAGAAGAGGGCTCTCCTTCCCTCTACTGGCTGAGGGGTCAAGGGGCATGATCCAGCCCCAGGTAGCTGGGGAGAAGTCAAGCACTCCCCAGGAGCTTTGGTCTGAGACTCTGGCCACTGGAGGGCTGAGGTTTGATCTTGCTGGCCACCACAGGGATTGTGCTGGGGAGAGGGTTGTACTTTACTCACAGGCATGTAGATTTACTCCATGTACCCATCCTTTCTGCTCACAAGTGACAGAGGTGGCTTGTCCTGCACAGGAGGACACGAGAAGGATGGATGGACACAGGTGATGCCAGTTCTGTACCAAAGCATGCTCAAACTTTCTGTGCCCCCTCCATGAGCCCTTGGGGGATTCCAGCTCACAGAAGCCATACATGCAGCATTGGACCAGCTGTAATTTTTATCCTGGAGGCAAAAATCACTGGAAATAATGCTTCATCACTCTGAAGGTCCTGACACCACCCTTAACCACCACATCACGAACCTCCTGTCGCAATTGTGATCTGCGTATGTGTCAAATCTTGCCTCACAGATAAAAGCTG
Source organism: Vidua chalybeata (assembly GCF_026979565.1). Classification (NCBI taxonomy): domain Eukaryota; kingdom Metazoa; phylum Chordata; class Aves; order Passeriformes; family Viduidae; genus Vidua; species Vidua chalybeata. The sequence continues at coordinate 14,061,192 of NC_071545.1, forward strand.
CTCCGCAGGCACCTTTTGTACTAAAATACGGAGCCTTTAAAATGTGAAAGAAACAACAAAATGTAGGACGCCACACAAAGCTGACCCACTGGGGACTGGGGGGGGGGAGAAAAACCCGCAAGAAGGAGGGCTTGACATACAAAAATTGTTTTGTTAACAAAGCATCATTGTTCCACTCTGAATCGGTTTGACTGGAGTGGTAGAAACACCCCATCTGGAGACAGATGGAGAGTTTTCTGGCTAAAGAGACGGCGGGAGGAGGGCCGGCTGACAACCCAGCAGATAGCATTGTCTGCTGCTACCTTGGCAATGGAGAGGAGAAAGGGCAGGTGGCAGATTAGGCGTCCCCTGTGCCACCTGCCCAGCACGCCAGATCCCTCTGCACAGGGAGGTGTGTGCCCAGGTTGGCTGCTCACACCTCGGGATAATCCTCCCTCTTTTCTTTCAGGGCTGGTTGGGTGTTCATAGGGACCAGCCAGGTATCTGGGGAGGCTGCAAGCCACCAAGTTCCCCTCCAAGGTGCTCTTGGTGAGATGGTCCTGCTCCACTTGTGTGCTGTGCCAGGCCTTGGTGTGGTGTGGGTTTAGCAGCTCTGGGGGCCCAAAGTGCAAATCTCATCCCAGAATGAGTGCGGGAGGTTTGCTCCTCCTCTTGCATGGGTTTTGCCACTAACTTCCAGGAGAGCAGGGTTTGGGCTGCTGGGATGATGCTGAGTGGAAACCAGCATGGTCAGAGCTGCAGGGAGTGAAACTGGTGGGAGCAGCAAGAGTTGATGCGATGCCAAAACACCCAGGGATGGGTCATGTGTGAGGTACTCAGGTTGACCCAGCAGGCCTCCAGGATGTTTGAGGGTTCTTAGATTGGCCTGACCACCTTGCTGAGTTTGGGAATGAGCGAGGAGAAATCTGTGTTGAATGCCCAGGGTCTTTGAGCTACAGCACAGGCTAAACGTGAGGTGTTTTATGGCATCAGGCTCTGCTGGCACACGGTGTCTGCTCTGCTCCTGAGAGCTCACCAACAGCCCCTGCTCCCTCTGCTGCCTTCTATGCCTGATGGGAAACTCCAGGGTGGGTAATGCTCCTGACAGAGCTTTGAGGGATCGTATCCTGCCCACCCTATCTGAATTCCTGATGACTTGCTAATTGCTTGACACAGTCTACTTGCAATGCAAGAGACAGGCTCACGTCATCCTCTGTGGTTTGCCAGGGGAGAGTGTGAACCTCTTTTTGACTTGCCTTGAAATAGATGAAAAAGAATAGAGCTCAATATGATTAATGTGAAAACTTCAGCTTGGTTTCCTGCCTTGGCATCTGGGCTTTGGTCTTCTTAGCATCACCGTGCCTTGTTTTTAGAGGATTGGCTGCACGTGGGAGCATCTGAGAGCTGATGGTGCTGGCTGTGCTGTGGTGGTCTGGGGGCTCCTCTGCAAGGTCTGTCCATAATCCCCAGCTGCCTGAGACATTCCAGGTTTGTGCAGCAGTCACGGAAGGATTCAGGTGGTTGCCTCAAGGCACTGCTGAGATAATACCTCAAGGGGCTTCTATTCAAACCCACTGAAGCCTTTACAGTTGCATGGTGGAAATCTATTCAGATGCACCATGGCTTTTCGGGGAGCCAGATGAGCAGCCCAGCTTGGCCACTGGCTGTGGGCAGGTGGTCACCCATGCAGAGTGGACCAGCACAGCTTTGATACATCCTGCAAAAAAATGTGGAAGGATTAAAGGAAAAGGTGGATTTGATCTTTGAGCCTCGGGGCTGCAGATGCAGCAGCGTGGTGGTGGCAAGGGGTGTCCTGATGCCCTGGTGTCCCCTGACACATCCAAAGTGTTCCCATGGGCCTGCAGAGCTGGGTTCAATTCTGGCTTCCCTGCCTGGCTTACTGCATGCCCTGCTCTGGGATGGGTCCCACCCGATCCGAGCAGTGCTGAGATGGTCCAGAGGGACGCGGAGCAGGGAGGAATGTCAGTGTGACAGGAAAGTCTGTGTCACATCCTGCTGTTCAATGCACGGGGTCCCCAAGTGTTTGCATCCCTTGTGGCATCACAGGTGACTTTGGGGTGAAGTGGCCTCAGGGGGGAGCAGTGAATGGGGTCACGGAATGCAAGATGGAGTAGAACAGGATGGATCTATTCACCTGAGCTCTCCTACAGTGTGTTGTGGTTTTCCCAGAGGGAAGAGACCTGGACTTTGGAGAAACTAAATCCTTGGACAGCCATCCCCTGCTTTTGGAGCCATTTGCCTTCCCTGGGCTGCTGGGGACACCGTTCCTACAGCCTGCTCCAAAAAACCATCCTTTTGCTGTCTCAGATTTCGGCCCTGCTGCTGCACCAGCTGCACCGTGCTGGCAGGAGGGGAAAGGAGAGGAGAGGGAAGGTGAGGCAGGGTGGGCAGCTCTGCTCGTGCCAGCTGCTGTCACAGCACAGCGCCCTTGACGTGGCAGTGGGTGCCAGGAGCCAGCCGGGGCGCGGACCCCACCACAGGCACTGCCTGCCCTGGAAGGAGGAGATGGCATCTGGAGTGCCAGTGATGCATCAAAGCATCCAAGAGTGAGGTCTGACACCTGCCTGGCAGCGGGTCAGGGTGCTGTTCTCTTTGCCCTGCCGCTTGGAAAGCAGAGGACTTCCCTGGGGAAGTGCCATCCACCCCATCCTGCTGTCGTGCGCAGCGGGAAGTCTTTCACCTTGCTTTCCCCTGTGCAGAAAGGGGAGGCAAATTCCAGCATGTGAGCTCTCCCGGGAAGCAGAGGGGATGGATTCACCTTGCTGAGAGGCGAGGGAGACACTGGGAAAGAGGTGGTGGAATAAGCGCAGAGCGGATTAATCTGCAGCGACTCCTCTGTCGCCAGTGACCGGTGCGAAGGCGCCCGGGGAGGTCGGGTGCGTTCGGGCGGTGTTGTGCTGCTCTCTCTGCCTCCCAAACGCCTCCTGCGCCGGGCTCTGTGAATCAGCATTTCTGCAGTCGGAACAAGACAGCGGGGAAAGGCAGGAGGATGTCAGGGCACCGGGGAGCCTGGCAGGGAGGAGGATGAGGGGGACCTCATTAAAAAAGGGGCAGCCTGTGAGTTGGGGGTGGTCTCATGCCGCGGCTCTGCAATCTGCTCCCTCCAGGTTTTTGCTCATTACTGCCGTACACCCCCTGTGCACGGTGCTGAGGTAAACAAGCGCTGGGAGCGATGCTTCCCCTTCCCACCCATCCCCTCCCCGCCGCCGGCACGAGGGAATGTGACAAGCTGGCACTGGGAGAAGGCATGAAAGCGATGTGATCCAACGCAGCTCCTGAGCCCAGAACCTGGGGAGATCCAGTTACAGCAGCGGGGTTAGAACAAAAGAGATTTGCCTCCGGGATCAATTCCTCTCCATTTTCCGGGTTGTGCACGTGTGCGTGCGTGGAACGGCCTCGGTGTCTGCTGCACCGGCAGCCTGGGGCCCGGCTGAGCACCAGGGCTCTGACGCTCTGGAATGCTTCTTTTTCCCAAAACAGGGAGAGCAGGGTAATCCCCTGGGACAGGCCTAGAAATAGCAAGGCCAGGCCAGGCTTTGCAGTGCTTGGAAATCAGGAGCCAGGCTGGGCAGCTGGCGGTTGCTGGAGCTCCAGCCTTTGCGCTGTCAAGGGCTGAGCTCTGGGCTGGGATGTGAGACCACCCCTGGTCCCCATGGTTTACTCCCAAGGCATTTCCAGTGATGCCTCCTCCCCTCCATCACAAGGTTGGCCAGTGAGCAAAACCCCAATCCCTCAAAAGCCTTTTCTGCCCCATAATGGCTGCGCCAACACATTATCCGAGATGCCTTTAACCCATGGCCGTGGTGGGGCTGGGGGAATCACGAGCTTTTCACGTGTGCTGCAGAGCCAGCTCAAGGAATCAGCAGGATCCTGCACCCTGGGATGCTTGTCGCTCATTTGGGGGGGGGTTGGGTGGCTTATTTGGGGGTGGGGTTTTTTTGGCATATTGCCTTCTCCCAAATGCCGCCGGGGATGAGCCATGGAGAGCACAGATGTGCATCCCAAGCATACCACAACAAGGTTCCTGATTTAAGGACTGTGATTAACCTCTTTCCGACAGTTGCTAACCAGGTGCAGGATTGTAACGGGAAGAGGAGAAAGCTCAGTGAAAACAGCCACTTTTCCTCCGTCACCTGGAAATGCACACGGATGCCATTTTCTGCCAGGAAATCAGGCAGATTTTAGGATTTATAATGGGTGCAGGGACACCCTGTTTGTGTCAGTACTGACCTATAGCTGCTCCCCAGAGCCTGTCTCCTCCTTTCCTGCTTGGGATCCCACAAACAAGGCATCGATGGGGTGTGAATCCAGCACAGGGTATGCTGGTGTGTGAGATCATGGGCCCCTTGGGGCTATGCATGCAGGGTTGCTAACAGGAAACCGGGCAGAAAATCACCCTGCATTTGCCCACTCCAGGTTTTCCTGGTATCTTGCCCTTTGGAAAGCTGGGTATCCAGAGGAGAAGTGGTATTTCAGTTAGGCATGAAAAGGAACCATTGCAGCTTGTGTTTTGCAGGCAAGAGTTAAGCCAGGAGCTGCCAAAGTTGCTCATTTTCAGGAAATCTGGTATCCGTGGGATTCAGGGCTCCTCTGGCCAGGACTAACAAAAGCTGGAGAGGGACTTTTTCCAAGGGCATGGAGTGACAGGACAAGGGGGAATGGCTTTGCATTGACAGTGGGCTGGGATAGATTGGATATTAGGAATTCTTCCCTGTGGGGGTGGTAAGGCCCTGGCACAGAGGAGCTGTGAATGCCCCACCCCTTGAAGTGTCCAAGGCCAGGTTAGAAGGGGCTTGGAGCAACCTGGGATAGTGGAAGGTGTCCCAGCCCATGGCAGGGGTTTGGAACGAGATGAGCTTTAAGGTCCCTTCCAACCCAAACCATTCTGGGATTCCATGACTGTTGCTGGCCTCACAGGTTTGAGTTTCATGTGTGTCACTCATAAGTGCTGTGTCTCATCCCAAATACCTCTCTGGCATCATGGTGGGGTTTCAGATCAGCTGTGGAATTCCCTGTGCTGTGGTGTGCATTCATGGATCACTTTCTGCACTGTGTTTTTTGGAGAGCCTCACTCTTACTGCTTTTCCAGCCCCTGGCTGGATGGTTTTAGGACCCCCTCATTGTACCTCCTCTCCTTTCCATCTCCCCATCTCTTAACTGCAAATCTCTGTATTTCTTCCCAAAGAAGAGGCTGCAGTCTGTGTTTCACACTGAGGCTCCAAACACTTTGCAGAGTCAAGAGTTGTTCCATGAGGGAACAGCAGGGAGAGAGAGGGATGGGGGCCTGGGCAAGAGGGCACCCTCTAAAGTGGGTGAGTAGAATATAGGTTTGGGAAATCTGAAGAGACAGAAAAATTTATTAAAAACAATTAATAGCTGCTCCAACCAAGGATTTAACCTGAAACCAAAGCCTTAGGGAGGGAGGAAATGAAGTGGCGTATGATTGTTATTTTATTGCTTAATATTTTTTTTTTTAAATATGATATGCTAAATGCAAATAAGCATTTGTACCAAGCAGGAGAGGGAGGGGACAGAAGACATGCTGGGAAAAGTGAGTGGGATCTAGGTTTTGCATCGTTCACTGAATTACTGGCAGGTCTTTTGTAACATCTGTTAAAAATAAAACAAACATTCATTTCCATTTCTCACTGCCTGAGATGGCTCCTGCAAAAAAATTTCAACCTGTCCAGGAATTCGTCTTGAAAGTTGCCCTCCCTCTCCTCACGCCTCCTCCAGGGGAGATTTCCTTCCTGGACTTCCCAGGGGCTCCATTAGCCCCACATTAAAGCCTTTCTACTTTGCTCTAAAACTCTCCATCGAAGTAAAAGGAATTCTAATAAACCACTGGGAAGACTCTGCTATTCACTCTTTCCATGGAAACACGGCGCTGCCTTGGAGCAGAGCTCCTCTCGATGGAGCCTGGGTCACGGCAGGAGGAGACCAAGGAGGGTTGCAGAGATGGTTTCCATTATAAGAGACCTTTTGAGAGAAATAATCGCTGCTCTCCCACCAAGGAAAGCCTTCGAGATGTCAGGGGCCTCGGCACGGCGCGGGAGCGGGGCCGGCCTCGGAGGGGGTGGTGGTGGGAAGTGGGATCTGAGAAACTCATTAAAACATCTGATTAGTGGAAATTAAGGCACCCAGGACTGATTCCTTCCTCTCAGTGGGAGGGATGAGTCCAGGAGGGTGGGTGGACCCGTGCTGCAGGAAGAGGCTACACAAGGGGGCTCAAGGCTGGGGACGTGGGGTACGGGGAGGGCACGGGGTCACGGGAGGACAGTGGTGGCTCCACGCCCAAGGCTGTGCTGCACAGACCAAACATCACACCACAAAAATACATTTCTCAAGGCCAAAAAAAGCCGGTTTGCTCTGGGAGGGGATTTCTGGCTGTTCTCTGGGTCCCAGACGGGAGCTGGACAAGGAGGTCAGTGGATGGATCCCTACCTAAAGCCACTGTGATATAATTAATTTCCAGCCTCCTCGCAGGCACAGTCATCCCGAGTGTTGCTGTTCTGACACCGCTCTGCAAGATGAAGGATTTTTTTTTTTTTTTTTTTTTTTAAAAGCGTGAGGAAGCTCGTTAGAAATAGCCCGAAGGGCAAAGTTAGGAAATGAAAATCCATCGGATCCGCTCGGAGCTGATGCACAGAGCTTGATGAGAGCTGGGGCAGGGCTGCTGCTCCTGCCTGCGAGCAGCCACCGCACGTGAGGGGTGTGTGGCACCCGGGCCAGGGGACAAAAACCATCCATTGGGGTGGCCGGGAGTGGGGCTGAGGGAAAATCTGCCAGGAAGAGGGATGAAAGAAAGATGAATGAAAAAGAGCCAGCCTAGAGCGTCCTGTGTAGGTACTGGGGAGGTCCTTAGACCCCAGGCTGGCCACTCATGTCAGGGCTGGATGAGGAGGCTGGTGGGAAAAGCTCAGTTTTCTCAGGATGCCTTATCACTTAGGTCGAAGTGGTGAGACACCAAGGGAGCCAGAGTGCCTTTGTTTTAGCAGCTCCAGAAATAACATTGCTATGAGTCATTATTTTTTAGCCTCTCCAGGGCAGGAGGTGCGGGGTTACGTCCAGGGAAGCCTCCAACTTTGATCAGCAAGGTGAGCCCTGCTCTCATGGCAGGGGAGATGGGAAGAGGCTTTTTGATGCTGGTCATGCTGTTTTGTGGTAGCTCAGGGTGAGATCTGCTCCAGGATACTCTGGATCTGGATTTTATCAAGGGGATGGAAACTTTTCCATCTGCACAACTGAGCAGCAGCATCCTCTATGAGCTTGGAGGTTTTAAGGAGTGAAGTTAATTGGTGTTATAGGTGGTGGTCTCCCACCCAGGCAGTGGCTGGGCTTAAATAGACATGACCGTGTCATGCAAACAGAGGTGATGCGGGTGTTGACACCTCAGAAATGCTGAGAAGTCATGAAATCAGCCTTTTTGAACCCGTAAATCATAGGAGCAGAACTTTAAAGCTTCCAGAAAAGTAACAGTGTTTAATAACCAAAGTGTTCGGTGGTGATTTAATTTGCATATGGGGCTCTCTGGGGTTTGTGGTTTCAGCTTTTCTCCCCACCACGGTGAGGTCAGGGTTGGAGGAGAGCAGGGATGAGGTCTTCCTGAAATCACAGGACTCCTGGAGGTGGGGATTTCAAACAAACCAGATCTGGGAAATAACATGGACGGACCAGATTGTTGAATTTATTGGATTGTAGTGTAAAAATAACAAATCCTTTAGTCTTCTGTCAATCCCAGAGGAGAAGCTGGGGGTGACGTCCTTTGGGTCCATCCCACCTTGACTTTACTAGGGTGGCAGTCACGGCTTGTGATGCCAAACAGTGCCAGGCTCTTGTGTGTGAAGGGCAGGGCAGATTGGTGATTACAGGGAATAACACCAAGTCCCTGGAGAGCCATGAGGTCCCAGCTTGATTTAACATCCTGCAGAGAGGCATGTGTGAAGCTGGAGGTGGCTGGGAGCATATTGTGGTGAATTACCCACGAACAGCCAGACTGGGTCTGCCATGGGGATGGGGATGAGGATGAGGATGAGGATGAGGGTGGGGAGGAAAAAGTCAGGGGAGATGAGAACAAGCAGTCTGCTTTTGCAGGTGCTGTGTCCCCTTGTGAGGTTTGGTCTGGTTTGCAGCTTGATGGCTCCTATCTCGAGTAATTAACAGGGAAAAGAGAGGGCCTGGTTATCCATCCTTCAAGAGCAAGGGGTTGAATTGAAAGGCAGCGCCTTGGAAGTGGATCAAATAGCTCTCCAGCCCCCCGCGTACGGCTCGGAAACTTGCCGCCGTGCTGCGTTATCAAGGTGAACAGCTTTAGTTCAATTAACGAGAGGCTCGGAGCGGAGTCGTGGGAGGAGGGAGGGCTGGGCGTTTGCGCCCTTCGGGCAGAGAGCGCGGCGGCGATCGCGGCACCGCCGGCGGCGCGGCACGGGTGGCCCGGTGTGCCGGGGCCACCACCACAGCTCTGCGTCCCTTGGCGAGGGGATCAGCTCCCCCTCCTCGCCTCTGCGACGGGTTTTATTTATTTACCCCTTGGAGGGAAAAAAAAAACAAAACCGGTGTGTGTGGAAGGGTTGCTTCTTTGTTAGCACCTCCCTTTCCCCCTCCTGCTAATAATAAACCTCCCCAAAATCAATCGCTCCCAGCGATGATTGCCACCAGCTCACCGTGCACCTAAATCCCCGCAGATGATGGTGCTGCGAGCCCGCGCGCCTGGATTTTTCCTGCCGGTCGCTGCCTGGGCTGCAGCTGGCTCCGGCACGCAGAAAGCTGCAGGTGTGATTTGTTCATTTGCCTCCACCTCCCCCCTTTCCCCCCCGCGCTGCCTCCCTCCTGCTCTGCTTCCCTGCCGAGCCCACCTAGCTCATCCCACCCAGCTCATCGCGGCGGCCAGACCCGCATCCCACCCTGCGCCGACTCCGGCATCTCCCCGGTGCAGTGCTGGCGGAGGGTTGGGATGGCTGGGGCTGGAGAGAGAGTGTGTGTTCGTGGAGGGGAGAGGAAGGGGGGGTTAATCTGATCCTACGAGGTTGGAAGAGGAGGAAAAAAAAAAAAATCAAAACTATAAAGGAGGCAGCAGCCTCCTCCTTTTCCTTCTCCCCCGCTCCAGAGGATTAAGCCTACAAAAAAAAAAAAAAAAAGAGAGAGAGAAAAAAAATGTCTGCAGCTTTCTGTTGACCCTGCATGATGGCATTTTTGCGCTCTGTGTGCTGCCTCTGCTGATTGCTATTCCTGGCACAAACACACACACACACGCACACACACACACACACACGCAGCCCCAGCACGGCTCACACGGGCACGGCGAGCCCACTCCAAAATACAAAAAAAAAAAAAAAAAAAAAGCAAAAAAAAAAAAAAAAAAGCCCAAACCCAACCCAAACCGGTACCGCTCGGTGTCCCTGGCCACCCTGGTCTCTGTCGGGAGAGCTGCCAGCACCCGCTGCCGCTCGCCCTCTCCTCCACCCCACTTCTCACCTCGGTCCCCAGCTCCAGCGAGCACTTTCTGCCGGAGCCACCCGCAGCCAGAGCCCTCCACCACTCCTACCGCTGGCATTACATTTTCAGGCTGGATGCTATAGGGCCGTTTCTAATTACCTTATATCCCCTAGTGGTCTATGAATAATGGTTAGTGAAGGAGCTCAGAAGGGCTGCTGAGAAGGGAAGAAAAAAAAAAAAAAGGGAGAATTGTGCTATTTCTCACATTTTTTTTTCTAAGGATCTAATCTGGCTACTGTGCTCTGGAAGAGGAGGAGAGCGAGCCAGCAGGAGAGAGAGGAGAGAGCGAGGACCATCGCAGGTATTGTTGCAAGCTACATCTTTGTGCTTTTTTTTCCTTTTTTCCCTTTTTTTTTTTTTTTTTTTTTTTTTTTCTTGAAGCCGCAGCAGAATTGGAAGGGAGGGCGTGAGGAAGTGGGGGGGGGGGGGGCGGGTGAGGGTGTGCGGACAGAGCTTTTTCCGGATTTATTTTTCTCTTGTGCAACTCGTGTGCTGCTGCGATTGAATGGATGCACGGCGCCGGCATCGCGGAGTTTGGGGAGGGAGGGGGGATTATACGTGCGTGTGTGTGTGTGTTGTGTGTGTGTCCTATTTGCAGCAGCAACGGAGGAGCCCGGGGGGCGTGTGTGGGGGGGGGTTGTTTTGCTTTTCTGGAAGTAATAAAGAAATTTGCAAGCCGTCCAAAAACCCCTCCTGACTTGCCGATTGATGGGTGTCTGAACAAAGATACAGCTGAGACTTGGAAGTGTTTGTGTGTGGAAGGGGTGGATTTCGTTTGGCTTGTCCTGGATCCCTACTTTTGCAAAGTTAAAATAATAATGGGCACGGGGCTGCGAAAGCCTCTGCAGAGGGAAGTCTTCCCGGGAAGGCTTATTTAATTGAGGAGTTATGGATGTGCATGGTTTTATACTTCCAAAAGTTGCGGCGGTGCCGCGGGCGGGCGCCTGGCTCTCCTTGCCGTTGTCTGCACGTGAGAACGCTGACTTGATGGATTTTCTTTCTTTTATTCGGTGGCTGGCGGGGCAGGGAAAAATGGATCTAGCAGATAACCCAAGGAATCGTGGGGTTTGCACATCTGGCTGCGCCTTTGGAAAGCCCCTTGATGGGACTTTCACCTCCCGCTCCCATTCTCCCACGGCAAATTTTGCCTCCAAATCCTCCGTTGACATTAATAAACAAACAAACCAGGGAATAGCCGTGGAGCCCGGTGAGGGGGCTCGGAGTGCTGCCCGGGGGTGGGGAACCGTGTGCTTTTGTTTTAAATAACGAAACGGCGATGATTGAAAACATATGAATAGGATGCAATGCAGAGCGGGTGTGTTACGGGGCGGGAGGGGGGGGAAGAGCTGGAAAACTGCTTATACGACAGAAGCAGAGCTTGAATGAGTGTGGTGAGATGAAAGGCGAGGGGTCCGTCCCTCGCCCGGCTGCGAGGGGGGGCGATTCCCAAAGGCAGAGGAATGATCTCGGGGTGGGGAAGCTCACTGGGGAAAAAAAAAAAAAAAAACCAAAAAACCAAAAACCAAAAAAAAAAAAAAACCCAACCAACCTGAAGTATGTGATTATATCCCATCCAACTTTGCCGGTTGCGTTGTTAATGGAGCTAATTGTCCTCAAAAATAATAAAACCGGGGGGAAATATGCCTGTGTGTGGATGGGGGGAGATGTGCAGGGAGCAGAAGCAGGTCCTGAAACCCCAGCGGCTCCCCCAAAAGCGCCGCCGAGGTGGGGGATACCGAGGTGGGATCCAAACGTGGCCGGATTGTGTTTATTTGGGCGGAAATAAAGATGGAGCAACTGCCCTGGGGAAGGCTGTAATCCCCCAGGGAAGGGCTCCGAAACCACGCCGGTGCTGCCCTTCGCTGCCTGCCCTGCCTGGCCTTGCTTTTGTGTTTGTTTGCTTCCGAGGAGGGGGGAGAAGGGAGCTGGGGGGGGCCGCGAAGGCGGGGAGAAGCCGTGAGGGCGGAGAGCCGATTTAAATTGGACTTAATGGATTCCCAGGGCAGCTCTTTTAGATGAAAGTCAAAATAAGAGCCAAAGTGAATCTCAGCAGACCTGTCTGTTGCATTAGAGATGCAGCCCTTCCTCTCCCTCCCTCCCTTTATTCTTTAAAAGAGAGGGGGAAAAAAGTGTTATCCTTACGGAAGACGGCGTGGAGTTTCTCATTCCTATAATGCGAGCTCTAATTGAAGAACTTGCAGCCTCTTGGGAGAGTCTTTACTGATCGCTGCTTTTGTTATTCATGGCTGCGCTCTGTTTTCTTGGGATTTTTGGGGGGGGCTGATGCAAGTCTGGCTGCGCCGGGTGTGATGCTGTGTCCCCCCCCAGGCTGGCTCCATGGGCTGACAGCAGGTAGGACCCCCTGGTCCCCTCCTCAGGGGGTCACACCGGGCTCCCCCGGGTAGGTTGTGCTGTGCTGGAGGAGGAGATGAGCAGCTGAAAGCCCCCGGGAGCTGTCGGGGTGAGATGCTGCAGCCTGGCTGCGGGTGGCTCTCGTCCTCACAGGACCCCCTGGGATGGATCCTGCCCATTGTGGCACATGGGAATGGGAGCACAGCGGGGCTTCTGCCTCCTGCCTGGGCTCACTGCAATGATTTCGGGGTGCCATGGAGTGCCACAAGCCTGCTTGGTGCAGAGGGCACAGTGCAGCCCTGCTGTCACAGCTCTTCTGTCCCACGGGGGTCTGTGCTGTCACCTGGAGGGGACAGGTGCTGTGCCAAAGCCACGTAGATGCTCTGCCCACCCAGGGTGAGGAGCAGGACGCAGCCACTGAGCCTGTAGGTCCTGTGCTGGGCAAGTTTCTCTTTTCTCCTGCCTTTTCCGTTGCTCAGGAATTCAGGGGTGCGCAGGGAGACTGGCAGATGGGGCTCCCCCCTTCAGAGGTCTCATCACCCCCCACTTCCCCTCCCAAATCCCTCGGCTGGCCAGAGGAGTTGCTGGCCTGTGTCCCCAAGTCCTGTGTCCCCACGAGGTCCCATGGTGATTCTGCCCATGGCAGTGGGCTGGTTTGATGCAGCCAAAAGCTCCTGGGGGGCAGGTCCTTGCTGTCCCTGCATCCCTTTCCCAGCCTTGGGCACCCATTTGAACTACATTTGAGCTCTGCATGGATGAAAACAAGAGCCACAAGCCCCAGGGCTGCCGTCAGTGGCATTTGGTGGCTGTGGGGTGAGCGTGGCTGGGGAGGAGGATGTGTGAGCAGGATGGGGCCCTGCCAGCCCATCGGCTTAGCAGGGAGGCAAAGCAGTTAACCTGGACATCTGATCTCCCCGGGAATTGTGTATTGACCCTGACAGCGATGCATCAGGAGCGACAGACTCTCCATCATCGATCCCTCTCCTCCCATCACCAGGTGTCGACACCGACAGCCGTGGAGCCGGCTTTAATTTCAGGCCCCTGGCTCCAGCACATAACACTTAGCCATGGTCCCAGGGTGCCACCAGGCTTTGCAAACAAACACCTCCACAGGCAGGTGACCGTCCCCATTTTGTGGCAGGGATGGCACTTGCTGTGGGTGGCCAGCTGAGCTGGGGGCAGGGTTGGCAAGGGACCATCCCAGGGCCATTGGGCAGGGTGACATCGCAGCCTTTGGTGGGGGATCCGGGGATCACCTGGAGTTCCTGCTTTGCTAGTCTTTGCTAGGAAAACCCTATGATCTGGCACTCCTTGTGCCGTCAGTGTTGAACAGTAGAGGATTTGCCCAAGCTGGGGTGTCCCAGTCCTTTTGCAGCCTCTTCTGGGTGACCTTATCTGGCCTGGATGTGTCTTGTCTTCCCCACCTTTAAAATGGCCACTGCCAAACCTGCTGGGTGGTCAGGTGTGTGTGCCACCCCACAGACACCTGCTGGGGAGCGTGGTGTGTTTCCTGGGTGCCTTGATTTTGGGCAGGACGCCGGCACTGGCAGGGGCCGGCTGGCACATCGCCTCTCCTCCTTCCCAGCATCTTGAGATTTCCGAGACGCACGCAGCCAAGCTGAGGCTGAAAAAGCTGCTTGTGGTTCAAGAGCATCTCCTCAACGGAGGAGAGAGGGAGGCTTTTCATTCCTCCCTTTCTTTTGGAGCTATCCAAGCTCCCCTCACCGGTGCAGGGGCTCTTCCCGCTCCCCCCTGCAAGGGAACGTTAAAAGCCAGGGGCAGTGGATATCTTGACACCCCGTCAATCTGAGCCTTTTACAGCAGCAGTCTCTGAAGGCTGGCACTGCTGCACAGAAGAAAACAAGTGAGAAGAGAGGGGGAGGCGAGAGCAAGCCTTTGCAGCCGGCAATCGATAATTGTGGTGTCACTCACTGCCTTGGAAGTTCCCGCATCCCCACGGTCGGTCGCTGGTGGGGGGAGAAGGGGAGGGTGAGAGCTGGGCTCTGCCCCGCCAGCACTGGGCATGGGGCAGGGAGGGTGGCGGAGGGCGAGAGCCCAGCCCTGAGCAGGAGCCTCCCGCTGCATTACTCACCACTTGATGTAGCTTGAACCTTTCAACTCCCTCCCCTTGGGGATGGAGCGGGCTGGGCAGAAGGTGTTGACGGAAAATGCTCTCCTTTCTTAGCTTTGAGCGTTTTTATTCCCCTTCCCTTCTTTATTTTTTCCTTCCCCACCTCTCTCTACGTGAATTTTGGGCTTTAATAATCCCCCCAAAATATAAAAGAAACCCAAAAAACCCCCCAGCCCAGCTCCCCCTCATGTGTGTCTCCATCTTAGCAAAAGCCGAGGCAAAAGATCAAGGAATTCTTCCTTTTGTGCAGCTTTCAAGACCAAAGATGTGCCGGTGAAAAGGGGAGGCTCAGAGTACCAGGCACACACAAGTGTTAAAGGAGAGGCTTCCCTTTTGTCTCCAAGGCAATCAGCCGGTGAAGGGATCCACAAATTAATTAAAAATTGCTCTGTCTTGATTGAGTTATTCCTGCTCGCATCCCACCTGCCTATCAAAAGACTGGGAATGGCAGGAGGAAATTCCTATTTCTTTCCCAAACAGCTCAGACACGTACCACGGTCTGTCTCGCTTGCCTTTTATCCCAGGCAGCAAAGGAAATAAAAAAAAAGAAAGGGCTGGCGCGGTATCCAAAGAGATCTCTCCCGGAGGATGCGTCCCCTCTCCTGCGCTAACAAATGCTGCGGTATTTGGACGATTTGGAAGAAAAATGAGCAGATTTACGTGTCAGGCATGGGCCAAATTGTAGTTGTAACTCCATGAAGTTGATGGAGATCCATCGGAGATTAATTTGGCCCCAGGTCTGGTGCTTGCTCCGCAGGGAATAGGCTGGATCTCTGCCTTGCTTGAAACAAGAGGTATTCAAATGGGTTTGTTGTGGCTGTGCTATGCCCAAGTGGTAGAGCCGAGCAAAAATCCCAACTGGTTGTATCCCCGGTGCCAAAGCACCATAAATACACCTCGAGCTGTCAAGTCCTGCACAGTCTCTACCGCATTTACCACTGAGAATGCTTTCAGGGGGTAGATTTATCTGTAGGGGCTGTACAGAAGTCTCCCTGTGTGCTTTGCTAAGAGGCTTGAACTCCATCCCGGTGTCCTGATGGGGGAAGCCTTTCTCCCCTCCTGTTTATGGGATTTCCACCCAAACCGAGCCTGCGCCGGGGCTCATCCTGAGCCCCAGAGAGCCCAGCCCTCCTTCACTGGGCTCAGGCTCTGGTTTGGAGGGGCATCATCAGTCAGTGCCTCTGAGCAGGATTTGGGGGGGGTGGTTTGCTGCTTTGCAGTCAGACCTTGCTTCCTCTGCTTTATTGTCATCTCCGCTCTTAGTCACCGCTCGATGCCTCACCAGAGGACACTGCTCCTGCTGCATTTATGGCAGCCACTAAAATTGGCTGCTCCGACAGGGAGGGACACCGAGCATCAGGGAGGCTCTGCCCAGCTCCCTTACGATCCTTGGCATCATGTGGGGAGCGCAGGGGAGCTGCAGGGCAGGTCTGTCACCAAATGGGTCCCCTGTGCCGAGGATGGATCTCCAGCTCCGCCGGGTCCCTCCAGCTGATGCGTGAGGGAATATGGGAGCAGTGCTGGAAAGGAGCAGCAGTGGCCACGTTCTCAGGTGGAGATGGCTGGCGTGTAAATGAAAATGAGATGCTCGATAAAGTAGGAAGGCATAATTAAAAACGTTCACGGCTGCTGGCTCGCAAAGCGTGGGCACTCAGTGATCCAGCGAGGCACAGCCGTCCCCCCTCCCCAAACCCCACGGCCCTCAGCCCCCCTCGTCCTGTAATAGCGTGTCCTTCACATGCCTGTCGCTACATGATCTATAGAACAGGGCTGGCCTCTCGTACCACTGCCTTCCACCAGGCTGGTGACTGGATTCTCCAGAGGAGTCTCTAGTCCTATCATAGCATGTCCTTCACCGTGACTGCTGCTGCACAGAGACGCGGCAGCGCGGGGCTCTAATACCTTGTAATTCACTGTGACTGCTGTGGCAGGACCTGCACCGTGCTGTGCTGCCGCAGCCCTTCAGACCCCTTGGCTTTTGCATCTGCTCTTGGGCTTCAGAGCAAGGGCTGGGTGGGAGGGGACAGATGGTGGGGGGACCTTGGAGGTGTCCTGGGCTTGGAGCCTGGTCCCTGGCTCCTGGTGGGGCTGGGAAGGTGCTGAGTATCCCCAGGACACGGTCCCATCCTGCCTCCTGGGTGGTTTAAAGGAGGGAGTGGTGGCTTCTCTGCCTTGGCAGGGGAGAAATCCCTGTGACACTGCCAGGGTGAGAAATGGCCCTTGGATGCAAGGAAAGCATCCTTCCTCTGGGTGGTTTGGGCATCATAATAAATGTCAATATCTCTGTGCACACAAAGGAGAAGGGGACATTTGCCTACCGAGCGTGTTTGTTCCAGGAGCTGATTTACTTTGAAGACTTCAAGGGTTCTCTGATGCTTCCCTCTTCACTGGTTAACCCTGTTCCTTTGCCAGTTAAATAGAAATGCAGCTGCCATCAATAAAGCCCTTCTGGAGGCTGTTCCATGGATGTTGCCACACTGCTCCCAGTGCTGTGCTGGACACTGTTCCCCCTTCAACTGATCTGGTTTAGCTCCTCCATGGGCAGGTGTCTGCACCCCTGAGCTTCTGCTGCCCTGGTGAAGTGAGGATCTCTGTGAGGGGTGAGGGTTTTCCAGGCAAGTGATGGAGATCCCAGTGCTCACAGCATCCCCTTGGAGCCTTGCTGTGCACAGAGCAGGGTGGGGGTGACCATGGCTCAGCCAGGAACCAGATCTGGGGTTGTTGCTTTGTGTTGCTGGGTTTTCTTTGGAGGGGAGGCATTGGAAAGCCTGGAAGCTGGAACCTGTAAAAAGAGTGAGGATGTCTTGTCAGGGCTCCCAGGATTGGAGAATAGCATGTTTGGTGGTGAGATGGATGAGGGAGCAAATTTTGGGAGCTAGTGCTTCCCTGCAGCATGATGCTCAGCTTGTTTTCCAAAAAACAGGAGTTGGCATCTCCTGTTTTGGTTCCATACAAATCATCAGTGTTGTTGTTGATCCTGCTTGGACTGAGGAAGGAGGAATTTGGCCCAGTGGCTTTTTTCCCTCCTGCTTCCCCTAGCAGCCTAGGCTACAGATCTGCAAACAGCTGTAAGGAGAGCAGAGATCATTAGCTGGAAGGATCAGATGAGATAGTTTCTTAAAAGGATTGTCTGATTTCTCTATTGATCAGCCTGATTTAAAAGGGGGAGTTGGGTCAGAGGGCATAAATTATCATTGAAGGAGGGGTGAAGGCCTCAAAGGCTGTGCTGCACTTAGCTGCAGTGCTGAGGAATGTGTCTCTCGGCGGGGACGTGCAGAGCTGAGCGCCGTGGCTGCCGGCCAAGCTGGGTCTCCTCTACGCTGAACTGGGAACCGAGTCAAGGGAAGTGCATTTAAACTTGGGTAAAGAGCCTCTCTTTCTTTGCCAAACTGGTTTCTGCAGCCCCCACCGTTTGGGGTCAGAGGGGGAAGGGGTGCAGCATGCAGCCCCGGGTGAGGTTTGGGGTGCGGCCATGGGTTGGGGCCGCTGTGGGGTCCCCACTGGCTCTGAGCTCCCTCCTTCCCTCCCCAGGGAGAGGATGCTCTCACCCCGCAGAGACCTGCGACCTCTCCCTGGCTTTCCCCAGGCTCCCTGTGTGGTCTGCAGCAAGATGTTGAACCACGGGAGGTTTCTGCCTCCCTGGCTGTAAAATGAAGCTAATCTGCAACCTGAGGTTGCTGCTTTCCCTGTTCTTGTGATCGCTGCCCAGGGCTCCTGCATCTCCTGCCACTGGAGTCACGGGGCTTGCAGGCTTTGCAGTGGCCCCCCCAGCTCTGGATTATGGGAAGAGGAATGGGAAAGAATCCAGGGAAAATAAGAGACCCTCTACATTGATGGCAGAGGGTCTGGTTTTGGGGACATGGTACATCTTCCACACCAGCTGGTTCTGCTGCAGCCTGGATCCTTGTTCATTCTTCCCTCATTCTCATCCATCCTCATGATGGAGGAGCCTTTTGTACCTAGGTCAGTGTCCCATTTCTACCTTCTCCCAGGGTTTGCAAATCCCTCAGCTCTCTGGGGTGAGGTTGTGTCACTGTGACAGGGTTGTGTCACCCCAACAGGGCATGAGCTGAAGCCAGGACAGGCTGTCTCGACAAGGAAAGCTGCAGGAGCACTTGTGTGGTGCCAGATCGTCCTCTGATTGGGGTTTGTGCCCTTTCCAACCCCGATGGAGCTTGTTCCTCTTATTTCTGGCTGTGCTAAATTAAAACAGTGCAAGAAGTGTGATTTCTGCAGCTGTGAGCAGGTCTGAGGTGCCCTGGTGAGCGCTGGGCTGGCGCATCCGCCTGGAGTAGCACCATGGGGGAGGCTGACACAGCCACACTGCTGGTGTCCCCAGGCTGGGGACATGTCCTGAAACTGGGTCCATCTGCCCTTTCCCAATGCTGTTCCACACGCCAGAGGTGCAGCCAAAGCTGCTGCCTGCCCCAGTGCTGCCCATCCTGCATAGAATCATTGAATCACAGAATCATTAAGGTTGGGAACTCCTCTAAGACCATCAAGTCCAACCATTAACTGAACACTGCCAAGCCCACCACTAAACCATGTCCCCAGATGCCATATCCAGACATTTGTTTGAACACTTCCAGGATGGATGAACACTCCACCAATACCCTGGGCAGCCTGTTCTGATGCCTGACCACCCTTTTGGTGAAGACATTTTTCCTCATGTCCAACTTCAATGGCCCCTGGCTCAACTCGAGCCATTTCCCCTTGTTCTATCTCTTGTTACCTGGAGCAGAGCCTGACCCCCACCTGGCTGCACCTTTCTGTCAGGGACTTGAGGAGAGTGAGAAGTTTACCCCTGAGCCTCCTTTTCTCTAGGCTGAACCCCCCCCGCCAGCTCCCTCAGCCGCTCCTTGTGCTCCAGATCTGTTTTCTGGACACACTCCAGCACTTCAGCCTCTTCCTGGGAGTGAGGGGAACATCCCCATGTGCCCCAGCCCTGTGCACAGCGGCTGCTGGGGGCAGCAGCATGGTGGTTCCCCGTGACGTGTGGCTTGGAAGGAGATGAGCCAAGACATTATCACGGATCACTTCTGCCAGGTGGAGAGCAGGGGACCAGCATCCCAGCCCAGGCAGGGCACGGCTGGGAGCGGGCAGAGGGATCAAAGGCTGAGCCAGGGCAGCAGGGGCTCGCAACAGCCACCGAGGAAGAGAGCATCTCTTCCAGGCATCGGCCTCCCGGCATGGCTGTGGGAGCAGCCACCAGCGTGCGGCAGCTGGGCCGGCATTATCCTGGAAATGTCATCCGAATGCCAGCCCGCCGGTGAGCGCCAGGACGTGGCAGGAGGCGGTGACTCGGCTTGCCGGCATTGGCTACCATTTTAGAGGAAATGTGGAGCGGCGGGTAATTATTTCTCGTTCTTAATTGAAATTTCAGCCTCAGTGGTTCGCGAGAGCGGGCGGGAGCAGGAGCACAGGCGAGCGTGACACGAACGCAGGGCTCGTTGTGGGATGAGGGGGAGCACGAGTGAGCTGAGCCTGTGGGATGGCAAAGCATCTCCCAGCTCACGCAGAGTCCAGCGCTCCAGGGAAGGAATTCCCATAGCCCACAGCATGGCCTTGCTCATGGCTGTGAAATAAAACCAACCCCCAGAACGCCAAGATTTTAATTTTTTTTTTTAAGCGGGGGAGGATGCTTTATTGTTTCTTTATTCCTGTATTTCTGTTTTGCTTCGGATGAAGGGCCAATTAACTGGAATTAGGCGCTGCAGCCTGGCACCCTGCGTCGGCTCGGAGCAATCAGGTGTAGCGCAGCATGGCTGATGAGAGCCAATCAAGATGTATAAACGAGGTGTTGACATTCAAACAGCGGGTACCCGCGCCGCCCGGCCGTGCTGCCGAGCCCGCGACACCGACCCGGGCACCGGGAAGGGCCCCATGGGGCAGCCGGGTCTGCTTTGGCTCCAGAGCATTCTGTGTTGGGTGTGATGGCGGGGGACACGCTCAGCTGCTCATGCTGGGGGCACTGGGTGTGAGGGAGAGGAGTGGACACCCACGCCAGGGTCTGCTTGCTGGCAGTCCCCCTGCCCAGTGCTGATGTATCCCCTGGTCAAGGCCCTTAGTGCTGCTCTGGGGTGGGCAGCCAAGCAAGATTTTGTTCCTTTGGGGAAACTGAGGCACGAGGCAAGATGGTGGACAAGGTCCATAATGCTGGGGCCTGGTTTCATCTTCCAGGTTTTTTTATTTCCATTGCCTGGATCAGTTTTGCCTGAGTGGTATTGGGACACATTTGTCCCCCCGCTGTCTAGGGACCATGGATGGGGACCTCGGTGTGACCACCGTACTGGCAGGTGCAGGGCCAGCACCCTCCAGCAGTTTGTCACCCTCAGCTCTTGGGTTTGCCATATCTACCACTGTGGGACACCCTGGGAGGTGAGGACCAGAGGCACCAGTGGCCGTGGCAGCACCACGCAGGCCAGAGGAGCTCAGAGGCCATCCAGGGAGGAGAAAGCAGCTCCGAGGCGAACAGCCTCATCAGCATTTCCTGTCTCACGATGGAGAAATCGCATGTGGTGAGAGGCTCTAAAAATAGGCTCGGCAAACTTTTAACCACATTTGCAGATGTTAAAGGTAAAGCCAGAGCAGCCCCGGGGAAGAAAACATCCCAGGCCATGCCTCCCTGGTGCTAACCCTCAGCTCTGCCAGTGGTGGGGAGCTGGCTCTGAGGGCGGGAGCCCCCAGATGGGCAGTGGGGCCCGGCCTCTGCCTCGTCACGTCTCTCTCCTGTGTGTCCCCATTAAGTGTGTGGCAGGAGGACATTAGGAGCAGGAGCACGTACCGGCAGGCTCTGTCTAACAGCGCTGCCGCCTGACCCTGATTTGTAGCAGGGCTGAGCAGGGAGGTTTGCTGTAGTGTTACAGCTTTTCCTGTGGTAATAGCCGGCCGGGCAGCACTCACACGGCACTGCCAGTGGCACAGGGAGCCCGCAGTGGCACGGGGAACCCAGGGTGGGAAAGGGATGCTATAGCTGGGTCATGGCACATTTGCTTGCAAGAGAACTGAGGGCATGTGGGGACACGGTGTTGCTGCTGGAGTTGTGTCTCTCCATGGCAGCAGTGCTGGCGCCCAGCATGGTGGCAGAAACACAGCTGGGTCTGCCTGTCCTTGTCCCCACCAGCCCAATGACTCCATGTCCAGTGGTTTGTCCTGCACATGCAGTGGGTGCTGCTGTCTCCTTGCCTCCTGCTCGTGTCACATTGCCAGGGCTGGAGTCATTTGGGGACAGTGGCCAGGGCTGCCAGGTCCTCTCCCAGCCAAGGTCCCAGCTCCCTGATGGCACTCAGGGGACGTTGTTTCATTTCCCCCATTTCTGCCATGCCAAGGGTGACAAACCATCAGAGGGTGCCAGCCCTGTGCACACAGTGAGGTCCCTTTGTACCCTCCCTGTGGGGACCTCTGTGTGGGGATGGATGCCTCCCATTGCCACGCATCCTCTGGGACTTGCAGAGGCAAAACTGACCTGGTAATGGAATGGAAATAAAAAACCTGGTGGGTTGAGGTGAGTGCCAAGGTTGTGGTCCTTGTGGAAGGCTGGCAAGGGGCATTCTGCCCACAAAGGGTGGAAGAGGCAGCACCGGCTGCCAGCATCGCTCTGCGGTGCCGTGGTCCCTGGCCTGTGCTGGCCCCACAGCCCCAAGTGGGAGATAGCAAGAATCTTTAACCTCACAGACATGGAAGGTTGACTTGAACCATCAGAAAGATGAAAGAGACACAGAGAGAGGGAACGATTAAAGGGAAGAAGTCGAGATTCCTCTGTTACCTCAGCTGCCCGCTGCCTGACACCGGCAACTCACGGGCCCTCGGCACCTCTCACGTGCAGCTCGGTGCCGGGGCACGGGAGGGCACATGACTTTCTCCTCAGGAGGGAACTTCCCAGGAAGATTTTAATACTTGCTGTTGGTGTGATGTCTGGGGGAATCCACTGCTTTCTGTCTGCCATTGCCTGGCTTCACCTTCTCCTGCTGGCAACTGATGCATCCTCACAGCTGCGTTTGGGGTGATGGTTTGGGTTGTTGTCAGCCTTCACCTGCAACACTGGAGGGGGAAAAACTACCCCTCAGAGTTTTATTTAGCTAAAAAAACCAACCCAAACACAACCTCAAGCAGGTGCAGACTGTGCCTCATGGTGGGATGACTGGGATGCTAGGGAGCAGCACTGGTCCCCAGGAATCTCCACTGGCCACACTGGGGTCGGTGTTTTGGCAAAAGGCATCACCTTGCCAGTAGGAATAATAGCCAGGAGGGGGAGGGGGCCGGGGCAGGCAGACAAGCAAATCCGTTTTATCAGACGCCGCATATTTTATGAAAGCACATTTCAGCTCTTCAGCCTTGGAAAGCTTTTCATACCCTTTAATTTTCTAATAAAAAGGAATTACGTTTGCTGAAAAGCCAGTAACAAGATTCACTGTCATTGTCTTTTGTACAGACCATAATTCCTGGCTCGGGCTCCTGCCTGCAGCCCCGTTGTGTGGTCCCAGGTGTGGGTCCGGGGTGCTGGCACAGGGGGCCTCAGGACCACGGCTTTGCTGCTGGGAGCTTGTGGCAGGTGCCCAGGAATGATGGGGGTGGAGGTGAGCACCACGTTTGTCTGCATCCACAGTGATGCCTCTTGGTGCCCAACACAGATCCCTGAGAAAGCAGCATCTGGTTTTGAGGTGGTTCCTGCTGTCTGAGTGTGCCAGGTGGGGTGGCCTTTGAACCAAAAATCAGTTTAACTGCCTGGTCATTGGCCTTGTAACCATGAGCTTGAGAGCAATGTGAGGTCCTGACGAGGCTGGTGGCTGGCAGACAGCTTTCCTGGTCTTTGATATGGCTGGGACAGGTTGTGGTTGCACATGTGTTGGAGAAATGAGGACAACGAGCTGATGTCCCCTGGCCCTGCAGATCTGACTGGTGAAAAGGTTCAGCTGGGCAGCCAGCAATTCCCAGTTATCCCCACCATCCCGGGAATCCCTCCTGCAGGCTGCAGGATCTGGCATGCAAACAGCAGCTACCACACGTGACATCTCATCAAGCCCAGGGCACTCCCAAAATCCAACCAACCGCAGGCTCTGACAGTGGGCAAAGCATGTCTGGCTGCCAACACCGAGACCCACCAACTGCTCCCAGCTCCCTGCAAACCCTGAGCACGTCCTGGCGGTGTTTACAGCATGCAGAGCCCTCACAGGCTCACTTGCACCCCACTTTCCTCCAGGGGTGCGTCCCCCTCGGAGCTCTGGAGCCGCAGCTCTGCCGGTGCCGCGCGGCTCCCGGCCGGCTGCCACGTGGCACCGGAGCCACGACGCCGCAGCGCTGGCGCTCCGTCTCCTTCCGAGTTGCTCATTTGAAGTTTCAGCTCGCCGGCTGCTTTCGTGCAGGTGGGATGCAAAGCCAGCCCACAAACACCAATAAATATCTTCTATATCCTCCTCCCGCCCCCCCACCCTGCCTCCAATTCTCGTTTTCATTCTTACTTCCCAGCTGGTTTTGGGGGGGAAAACGGGTTTTCAAAGCTTTCCGTAAACGTGTGTAACAATAGGAAGCGTTGCCTTTTAGCCTGCGGCCGGCACAGTTTTAAATGAGGTCCCAGGTAGTCATGGTTACCTCTCCTCTTCAGTAAGAGATGACTTTTATTTCCTGCCTTTTGTATTTGCACATCTCAGATATACATTCTCCTAAACCATAATTGGTATTCACGGATAGACAGGAACGCAGGAGTGAGCTGCCACAAGAGGGGAAGAGCCAGATGGACGCAGGGGGTGTCAAGGTCTCCAAGCCCCCAAACATCAGGAAATCTTAATTTCAAGTCATTTTTCCTCCCCTGGCAAGGGCGGGGAGGCAGACCTGTCTCTCCACAGCCTCAGGGCTTGTCCTGATCCCACCTCCCTTGCAGCATCCTGGCTATTCTGGTTGCTGCGCCAGAATTTGGGATTTACCCTCTTGTCCTGCAAGCCTCTCCGTCATCCTGCATCCCCCCTCAAGCATCCTTTGATTGTGCCGAGCTGGGAAGGTAAAACAGGGGCTGCCCTGTGCCCCTTGTGCCCAGGCAGAGTCCTGACCCTCCAGGCACTTGGGGGGCCAAGCCTGCACCCCTTGATTTTTGGAGGCACGAAGGGGAAGCAGAGCTGTGGGGCTGCGCGCTCGCAGCGGGCACAGCCCGGGGAGCGGGCGCGGGAGGGAGAAGCGCTCGGCAATGATTGATGAAAGATCATAGCCTCATTCCACGGGATCATTGCTCAGAGTGTGGGCAAAGCTGCGAGTCCCAAGGGGACCATCGCCTGGATGCATGTGAGCCTGCGATTCAGGGCAGAGGGGATGCAAAGCCACGTATTTTATGCCTTTTTTATTTTTTTTTTCTCTCTCTCTCTCTCTTTCTCTTTCTCTCTCTCTCTCTCTAAAGCACCAGGAAAACAAAAACCCAAGCTGTCTAATCAGAGACAAGCAGATTCCACCCACTTCCTTGGAAAACTTGCATTTGCTAGGAAATCATCTCGCTGCATTTACAGCAAGCAGAGTGCCCCAGCGGTAGCTCGTGCCTTTCTGGCAGGATGATAACCAGTGCTGAACAATTATTGCGCTGGAGCGGGAGCAGCAGACATATTGGCTTTTCTCAGCCAGCAGGAAAGAATTTGCAAAACTAAGCAGGCGACTGGAGCAGCTCGGATTTGCAGCGTTGGATGCGCGGTGCCGCGGATTCACAGCTCACCAGATTTGCTGGTGGCAGCATATCAGGGACTCGCACACCGCATGCACCTGGGCTCCTATTTACATGATTTTTTTTTTTTTTTTTTTTTTTTGCAAGGGAAGGGCTTGATTTTGCTGCCTGGAAAATGTGTCTGATTCCCAGCTTCCCCCGTGGACGCTCAGCCCCCCAGGTGTGCACTTGAGTAGTGGGGAGAAGTTGTTTGCTTTTGTGTTTTTTCCCTTTTAATGAGAAAAGTGTGTATTTGTCACAGAATCGTAGAAAGGTTTGGGTTGCAAGGGACTTAAAGACCATCCACTTCCACCCTCTGCTATGGGCAGAGACATCTTTCACCAGAGCAGGTTGCTCCAAGCCCTGTCCAGTCTGGTCTTCCACATTTGCAGGGATGGGGCATTCACAGCTTCTCTGGGCGACCTGTGCCAGTGCCTCACCAGCCTCACAAAAGGGTGTTCTTAAAAGAAATTCTCAAAAAATACTGTCAAAATTGTTGTCGAGGAGGTTGTCCTTAAAAACCAGTGCTGGGAAGAAAGGCAGCAGTTCCAGCAGGATCCTGCCTCATGCCAGCCTGGCTGTCCTTAGCATTACCAGAGGAGCAGAGTCAGTCTGGGGGTTCCCAGGGGAACCTTCTTGGAGCACAGCCACAAATCCCCAATCAAGGCAAAACTCCTTTGCTCAGCTGTAACTTCAGGCAGAGATGTATGGGATTGCTGGAGCAGCTCACATCCCTCTGAGGTTTTATGGTTCTTCCACAGGTAAAACTCCCTGACTGCAGGTCCCACATCTGCCCTTGTCTTCTCCATGGGCTGGGCAGAGTGGAAGCAAAGAAATCCCTTCCCTTCAGGCTTGTGGGGTTGGGAACTGGATCTGTTCCCGTATCCCTCTGCCCACTCACAGCACTCCCAGTCTCTGCTGGAGCATTTCTGAACGGGATGCTCCAGTGTGGAGAGGTGGCACAGTGGGGTTTTGGTGTGGATCTGAACTGCGTTCCCACTGTGGGAGTGCTTGGCAAGGACAGCAGGCAGAGCCTGGCCTGGGATACTCTTCCCAGCCCTGCTCGGGATGCAAACTGCGCATCAGTTGCACCAGCAGCTGATGGAGACTCCAGTATATTAGCAGCATTAATTAAGTTACAAAAATTATGCATGTTATCAGTTATGAGACGACCTTTCATAAACTCCGTTATTAAAGCAATAAAGCATGACCCGCTGGTCCTAACCAGTCTAATGGCTGGCTAAGAGCATGGTTTTTCACATAATACTTTTAGCAGGTCATTAGCTGAGCAATAAGATAACGTGGAGAGCCAAAGTGATGTGCAGGAATGGCAGTGGAGGCAGAGACAGTGCTTGATGAGGGGACACGGGGCTGGGGGTCACCTGTCCTCCCACGTGGCTTGTATGGGCGTGCAGGGCTCTGGTGGTGGCTGTGGTGGGTGATGGTGGAGCCGTGGGTGATGCCAGGGTGCTCCCAGACTGTGCAGTGCTGAAATCCCAGTGCCATGGGGCAAGCCCAGCCCTGGGGCAGGTGTGGGGCTGGTGTCGGTCCCTCTGAGCCCCGGTTTCATTGCCAGAGCCCACCCTGCAGAAGGGAGATGGGGTGTTGTGATGTGGCCATCCCCACTGCAGTCCCAGTGAGCTGTAGGATGAGGGTGGAGGTTCTGAGGCCAGGGGTGGGATGGAGGGGCCTAGGCTCCCTCTGCCTGAGTGGTCTTGGTGTATGGACAGTGCTGGTCTCAGCATATGGTTGGTGTTGGTCTCTCTGGGCTGAAACCCCAATTTGGGGCTATACAGGTTGGTCCCCTCCCTGCCGTGACTGGGGGGACATGCCAGGCATCCAGGGCCACCCTGAGGAAGCCACCAAGCCCTGGCCCCCAGGTCCTGCTCCCTGCACAGACTGGTGCTGTTATTGAGCACACCCCAGCTGAGTATGATGCCCTCCCTACCCCTGGCTGTGCCATGAGACCTGGGCACGCCAAGAGCTGCACCACAATCCAGCACCCCCAAAGCGCCTTTCCCGGTCCCCACCAGCCGTTTCCAAGCACTGACCCTCTCCATAAACAAAGGAGAGGGAGAGGGAGGGTGGCTGGCATGTTAATATACTCTCCCCCCCTCTTTTCCTCCCTTCATCCCTCTGGGAAAGGCCTTTGCAGATATAAGCAAACCTTGATTAAAAGCTGCCTGACAGGCAACGGCAGCAGCAAGCAGCAGGCAAGGAAGCTCTCCAAGTCCAAAGGGAGCTGCTTCTGCTGCTGCCGCTGCTGCCTCCATTCTCAGATGTCCCTGATCCTTTAATCAATCACAGCCGCGGAAGAGAAGAGCAAACAGCCGTGCCGGGGCAGAGGTATGTGCACGCATTCGTTCCAGCCGCAGCCGAGGCAGCGCAGCGGCCGCACGCCTTGGGCTGCAGGCACGGAGCCGTCCCCGCGCCCGGAGCTGCTCTTTCATCTCCCGGAGACAAGCAGGGGCTGTGTCCCTGCCCGTGCCTCCGACAGCCCCGAGGAATCCCGCGTGGAGGATGGTACCCCACGGGGAGCAGGCAGCGGGAGGAGCCTCTTGCCCTCTCCCCAGGTGCTCCCAGCTGCATTCCCGGGTAGAGGATTCTCCCAGCTCCCATGCCATGGGCTGTGCCACACCGGCACTCATGTGCCTGGCTAGCAGCGAGCGGGCAGAATGGGGTGTTTGCAGATGTTGGGGAGCTCTGGGAATGGGGAGCCAGCCTGGATGTTGTGTCTGACACGAGGCTGGCCAAAACCCATCTGTCCTTTGGTAGCACACCATGGCTGGGCACATGGAGCAGCACTTGTGGCTCCTGGGGTGTCCCCATTGCAGGGAAGAGCCCCATCCTGGGCTGTGTGGGGTGGGTAAGGATGTGCTCCAGCCCCGCAGGGACAGGCAGGGCCTCACGCCAGCTGTGGCCATGCCCAGAACCACCAGCATGCAGAGAAACCGCCCACCCCTGGGATGATTTGTCACCAAGTCCTGTGTGTCACCGCGGGGCTCGCTCCACAGAGAGGCTGGAGATGGGGGCGGAGGGAGGGGAAAAACACGTCGTTTTAATGAAACCCAGCAAAATCCTCTCGTTCCTGACGTGCTTCCCCAGCTCGCGTGCGGCAGCGGGAGCTCCGCCGGTGCGAGGCCGGCAGGGGCAGGCAGGGACCGCGATTTTCCTGCTTATTTTTGCTGTTGCTTATTTTTAGCGCCGCGTCTTAATATATTGTGACAGTGCCCTGGGACGTAGCGCGCCTCCGCTCGCAGGAGAAGGTGTCTGGGGCAGAGCTGCTCAACGCCACCAACGAGCTGCAGCCAATCGCCGGCACAACGGCGGCTAACGAGGCACCCGCCGCTAATGGGGGTCCCTGGGGGAGTGGTGGGGGATGAACCTGTGCATTGAATTTGTCAGGGCTCTGCAGGGAGGGTCTTGCTCTTGGGGGAGTCCCAGGTTTTAATGTGTTTTTTAATTAGGCAGTTGTGGTAATGGTGGGCTGGTCAGTGGCAGAGCTGGTGCCTTGGTAGAGTGGGTGCCTGTGCAGACAGGGACGTGGATGGTTTGGTGTTTCAGGTACCTCGTGCGTACTGGGGGACTCCAGTGCTGTGCTGACTTTGATCTCCCTCCCTCGAGCTGGTTTTTGGGAAGGATTGAGTGGTTTCCATGCCAAGACGTGCCTCACGGTTGCCTTTTTGGACCTCCAAGTGGGTTTTGATGCAAGGCAGAGAGGCAGCTGGCAGAGGCACGGGATCCTACCGGGATCAGGGTGAGATCCCACCAAGCCAAGGTTGCCAACGCTGGCTCAGCTGTGGGTGTAATTCTGGTGGGGATGCCGTGTCCGTGGGGAGATCCAGGTGTGGTGTGGTGCTGGGTTTGGCAGCAGGAGTCTGCATGCACGGGCTCTGCCTGCCCCAAGCCCATTAGTGACGGATCTTTGTGGAATAACCCTCCTCATTAAGGCAAGCTACCCCATGTGTCAAAGCTGCTTTATAAGGAAATTATACTCGGCTCCAGACGGGATGTGCGTATGTAAATGGGGCGATGCACAGCCCTGATTGAGACATCATGGGGCAGTTCAGCCCAGGACCCCTGGGAATCTTCAGTCCTGGGGGAGACATGGGCTCCAGAGGGGCTGGGGGGTGCTGGTGGTGTGGGATGCACCTCAGCCACCTCCAGGGGTCTGGCAGCCCCTGTGTGCACTCAGGGCTTTGGCAGGAGCCATGGAGCCGGTTAAGGCTGGAATGTCTTCAGGTGTTGGAAGCTCCAGTCACCACATCCTCACAGCAGCTTTCTAAAGTATCTCCTCTCTGCACTGTGTTTGGGGGAGTAGAGGGGAACCCCCTCTCTTCCATCCCACCCCCCAGTTTTGTCAAGATGTCACTGCATGCCCAGCACTGGTGGAGGAAGTGTGGAGTCCCGCTCTGCTCCTCGTGTCATGACCTGAAGCCCTACTGATCTGGGATTAAATCCTCTTGACCACACATCTGAGGCACTGGGATGCTCCACACACACACTGGAAATGTTGGAATGCTCCAGCATTTGGAGGAAGCGGGAAGAATGTGCCAGAGCTGAAGCCATCACAGGGCTTTGGTGCCCAAAATGGGACATTGAGGACACCATGAGACACCGAGGTTCTTCACACAGCACCTGTGCTCACTGCTCCATTCCAGGAAGGACTGGACACCAGCGCCTTGGGATCCAGGGGGAGCATCCCCACAGGACATTGGCACCTCTTTGTGGAAACAGGGTGACAACTTGGCAGGGAATTGAGACCCTTCTTTTTTTTGGCAGCGCGTTCCTAATCAGCAGGACCCGCGTGCCCCGCCGCAGGCACGCCACGCGCTGCTATTTACGGAGCTACTTGAAATACACCTGCAAGAGAGGAGAGGAGAGAGGAGCACCAGCAAGTAAATAACCCAGCAACCTGCCGGAATGAAAACAGGGAGAAGAGATGCAGGCAAAAAAAAAAAACCCCAAAATGAAGTGTGATGTGGAATTGAGGGGCTCCATCCCAATCGTGCCATGGTTTTCCACCAGGATGCTCAGTGGTTTTGGTGGTTGGCAGGGAGACCCCATTCCATTGTTGGCCATCTCAGTGCATTTCTGGAATGGGCAGGGGGATGGGTGGATGGATGGATGGATGGATGGATGGATGGATGGATGGATGGAGCCTTTTGCCCACCTCCCCACTTGCTTTGTTTACCTCGTGCTGCTGTTCATCTCCTGCCTCCCCCCACCCTCACCTGAAACATTATAAATCAAACAGCTTAAAATGTAAAGCATCAAAAATTCTAAAACCTTCATCTATTATTAACTGTGACAGTAAATTCCACCTCTGAATGTTTCACATAGCAACTGTTACCAGGACTCAGCATCCAAAGCTGATGTTCCAGCAACTTTCCATCACAGTGCCGCCGCCACTCCAACAGTGCCAAGACTGGCCTGGTGAGACCTGCTGCCACTCCCAACACTTTTCAATGGGATTGGGATGCCAGCACAGAAACTGAGCTCAGATTTACTAAATACAGCCCAGGATGGGAAAGGAAGTTGGTGCCTGCATGTGGGAGCTGGTGGTGGGAGCCTCCATCATGGTCCTTCCTGTGTTGGTCATGCAGCCCCCCCAAACTTCATTACTTTCACCGTCATGTTATGAAGCACCATAAATAACAAGGATGGGAATGGAGTGGTTAAAATAAATGGATAGTGAAGGGTTTTTGCAGGGGTTGGTGTTTGGTTTTCTACCTCCACTTTGTCCCGGTGCTAGATGTTGTTGTGGACCCTGAGTGGTGACCCTCAGCCTGTCATGGGCAGGGGTTCTCACTGCTCTGAGCATTGGGTTGTGGTGAGTTTGTGGTGTGCCAGGTGCCCAGAGGGACCAGGAGCCAGCTGTTCACCACAGGGGCTTGTTCACGTTTTGGTGTTTGCTTGCCTTCCCCACGTGCCATCATG
Organism: Vidua chalybeata; assembly: GCF_026979565.1. Taxonomy (NCBI): domain Eukaryota; kingdom Metazoa; phylum Chordata; class Aves; order Passeriformes; family Viduidae; genus Vidua; species Vidua chalybeata. The sequence goes on from NC_071545.1 coordinate 14,091,788, forward strand.
GCTCTGTTCCGTGTTGTGTCCCCTGCCTGGAAGTTGAGCTGGGATGTTTTAGGTTGGATTTGGCTGCGTGGCAGCACTGTGAGCCTGGTTGGAGGTAGGGAGATCCGTGGCTCTGCAACCCCATGGAATGCTGAGCCTGCTCTGGTGAAAGCCCCACCAGTGCACCAGCACCATGACCATGTCAAGGCTCTCACACCCAAGCACCCAAAAACACCCAAATTCCCCCAGCAGCACCCACCAGGCCATGCCTGATGCCCCCATACCCTGGCACAGGCATCCATCCCTTCCTTGCCATCATCCTGGCTGTGCCACCTTCCTGCAAATCCTGTGGCTGCCCACTGGGATCTCGTGTCGTGCCATGCCGCGCTGTGCTGGCTGCGAGGCCAGGCAGCAGCGGCTGCTCTGCGTGTCCCCAGGGACAGGCAGCAATTTTCCTGCTCTGAAGGAGCTTGTGAAGGTTTGAGTGAATCTGGGAAGCAAATCTAATTGGCAACCTGGTAATTCCTCGGGGGGACATGTACTTTGGTCATATCTAAGTACATTCCAGCCAGTGTTTAAGACACGCTGAATCCAAACTTGGACAGTCAAATACCAGCAGCTCTAAGCTCCTTATCTATTTCAGGCAGATTAACTCCTTAATCATCTCTTTTGGAAGTTCCCTGCCCCAAATTCCTCTCCCCTCCTTTTCCCCCGCCCCCAGTTTTTCAGCAGGAACAAAAGGAGCCGATTTTGCGGGGTGCCAAAGGTGGGGACGGCGCCTGCCGTGATTGACAGAGTCAATAACCTGGAGCTGGGAAAAGGCCTTTGGAAATCTGCTTCCCACTTCACCTGCCCCAGTATTTGTCTTCAGGATTTGAAGCTGGGGAATATATAATACCAAAATAATTTACCACACAGCATCAAACCTCAATTTATTATTTTCAACCTCCTCTTCTTTTATGTTTTTTTTTTTTTAACTTGATTTTTTTCTTTCAACACCTTTTTATCCTTATTTTTCCTTTCCCCCGGGGGATTCCACTCAGCATCCCCTAGCAGGTGACCACTCTGCAGCCCCCAGCCCCGCTTGCGGCAGGGGGATGCTCATCCCCTCCTTGGCAGGCGGAGGAGGCCGTGCTGAGCCGTGGGGACACAGGCGGTGCTGGCCGCTGTCACTCAGGGGAGTGTCGGAGCATTACGCTTCATTACCGAGCTGTCTGCTGCCGGCAGGGGACGGCTCAGGGCAGAGCCCGGCAGCGGCGCAGCCGGGATTGGCGCCGGTGCACGGACCTGTCTGTGGGCAGATGCTGAAACGTGGCATCTGCGGGGTGCCCATATCCGAAGGCACCTCACAGATTTTGCTGTGATGGCAACGGGGAGCTTGGTGGTTGCTGGGTCGTGAGATTGGCTGCCCCAAAAGTGAAGGCAGGAGCTGCCACAGGAAGGCAAAAGGAGGGCAGGGTAATGCCCCCCCATAACCATGAATCCCAGTGAGGGGGTCTCAGTGAGACAGGGACTGGGGATCTCTCTGGGATCACCAGTGATAATTGAATAGCACTTGTCTAAAACACAGCCATAAATGTTCCATGTGCCTGACGTGGTGGGGACGCTGGGACAAAGCCCCATCTTCTCCTGGACAAGGAGAGAGAGTTTGGGATGGGGAGAAAGCATGGGATGGTGCCAAGGTCTGTCCTTGGCTGTCAGCGGCCATCCCACAGCAGCTGAGGCCTCCTGGTTTTGGATGTGGCAGCGTGAATTTGCTGAGTTTTCCTGATAGAAAAAACAGGCTGTGACCAGGGATGAGCCAGAGAGGCTGGACCCAGTGGCACATTCAGGAGAGCTGGAAATGTCCTGGGGGTGACGGCCACCTGTCATCCTTTGGGGTCTCCAGTTCTGTTGGGGATGGGGAGACCCACTGGGGAGGAGGTCCAGGACCCTGGGGCTGGGACACGAGCCTGCTCCATTCCCCTGCTCCTGGGCTGGCACTTCCTAGCATCAACACTGGACCCCAGCACAAACCTGGACCGCTCTAAGTGGGAGAACTGAGGCACAGCTAACGAGTGGTCCTGGTTCCAACCCAGTGGATTTTCCAGCTCCGAGCTGCTGGGTGGGTGCCAGGTCCTGCCACCAGGTTTGGGGTGGGTTTGCTGGGCCGAAGGGTCAGCAGTAGGTGCCAGGGGCCCACGAGGCATCCCTGGCACATTCCCCAGGGAGTGCAGCCAACCACATCCATGAGCAACCAGCTCATGAGATGCAGACCATTCCAGGACTGGGATGAGGATCCTTTCCCTCTTCCATACTTGGGAGAGCTTTTATTTGCTTTTATTTTTGCTGTAAGCAGCATGAACCCCTTGGGGCATCAGCATCGCGGAGGAGGGTGCCAAGGGCATGGCATCTGCTCCCCGCCTTTCCTGGCAGGGATGGAGCTTCTGTCCTGCCTCAAGGGGAAACTGAGGCAGGGGACAAACAGGATGTGGGAGAAGAAGGGAGGGTTAATATTAGCAGTCGCAGTAATGATTGGAATGGTTAATTATTATTGGAATTGAAGTGAGTCAGGCCAAGAGCAGGAGGGGAGGGAGGAAGGAAAAAGGATCCCAAGCTGTCAAGCAGAAAATGAGTAAAGAAAAAAGCCGTGAGTGTGTGGAGAACTGGCCAGGCTGTCACGCTGGCCCTGTGCTGGCCCCGTGCTGCTTACTTGGGGTGAGGCTGGAGGGTTGGCTGAACGTCACTACAGTGGTGACAACAACCCCACGGCCATGGTTGTGCCCATTGGTGCCCTGGCACCGTTGTGCTGACAGCTCCAGGCAGGTCTGCAGCAGGATTTGGGTTTGGAGTCTGGGATTGCTGGAGCTCTCCTAACCTCAGCTGTGTTTCCAGCCTCCTGCAGGGTTGGTTTTCCTTCCCCTCAGAGCCCCAGGGTCGATGTCCAGCCGCTGGCTAGGAGCAGGATCGTGTGGAGCCTCACTCCATGGTACATCCGGCCATGAATTTTGCTCTGGAGTGGAACATGGTTCACCTCCAGAGAGGGAATTTGCTCAGGAAGGCTCAGGCTAAGCATCTGTGTTGCTGTGAGTCTTCAGCCTTTTTTTTTTCCTTCTTTTTTCCTTTTTTTTTTTTTTTGGTCATTTTTTCTTTTTCCTTCTCCTTTTCTCTTAATTATTTTTCTTTCTCTTTATCTGTGTTTATCTTTTTCTTTTTCTCTTTTTTATTTTCTTTTTCTTAATTTTCCTTTCCCCCCCGCCCTTCTTTCTTCTTTTTCCCTTTATTCTTCCTCTTATTCCCCCTTTTTTTCCCTCCCTTCCTTTTCAAATCCTTCCTTACCAACTGACATTTTTCACCACCAAGGAAAAAAAAAAAAAAAACCAGCAACTTGCTCTGACTCCCAGAACCTCCCATCATCCTCCCCAGCCCAACCCTCTGCAAACCTCGCATCCCTGACATCAAGGACCCAACCTCCAGCCCCTTCCAAAATAAAGGAGCAAAAACCAAGGGGAGAGAGGCTGGAGCTGGCGGCTGAGCCGGATTTCCATGTGAGGGGATGAGGTTGGGGCGGCCACGGGCTTCCCCTGGCAAGCGGCAGAGGAACCGGGGCCAGCAGAAACGTTGAGTCATGAGTGCGGTTCGCAGGCAGTGGATTTTTTTTCCCAAGGAAAATTCCTCACTGGGGAGGAGCAGAGCTGAGAGGGGGGCAGCAGTGAAGGACTGTGGCCCCTAAATGGGACACTGATCTGGGGATGAGGATGCACCCCATTGCGATGGGAATTCCCTGGGCAGGTTCCAACCCCGCCGGGAGGGCGGTTTGGATAGGGGGGGACCTGCCCAGGGAATTCCCCAGCAGCTGGATGGGAGGAGCAGCGTGATCTGGGGGGGCTGCGGGAGATGGGGACCCCATCCTTCCTCCTCCTCCTTCTTACCCACATCCGCCCACCCCCACGCAATGGGCGGCGCAGCCCCAGCTCCATTTATCATCATCTGCGGGCAAGTGAAGTGTGCAGGGAACAGCTGCTCCGGTCGGCTGAGCGCCGAAATGGGGCGGGACACGGGGCTGGGGGGGCTGCGAGGGGCTGCGGGCTGCCCTGGGGTACCGTAACCCCCCAGTCGCTGCACTGGGATGGAGCACTGGCGTGGTGGGGGATGCTGGTGGTGATGGGAGGGATTGGGGAGGGGTATTACAGGGGTTCACTGCGGGGAGAGCACATTATTGGGGTGCACTGGGGCAAGGGTGCACTAATGAGAGTGCATTGAAGGGGTGCACTGGTGAGTGGGTGCATTAAAGGGGTTCAGTGGGGAGGGGGACCATTATTGGGGTTCATTAAAGGGGTTTATTGGGGGACAGTGCAGTAAGGGGGTGCATTGAGGGGGTGCACTGGGGAGAGGGTGCATTAAAGGGGTTCACAGAAGGGGGCATTGAAGGGGGGGTGCCCTGGCAGCGAGGTGTCTGTGGGGTGCAGGGACAAAAAGCAGCAGCTCCACAACTGCTTGGAGGGTTTGCCCCCACCCCAGGCGAGCCCCTCGGGTCCCTCTGCAGTGCTGAGGGGGGTCGGTCTGTATTCCATCCCCCCAGTTCCTCTCATTCCCAGCTCCTGAGGCAGGATGCCCTTTCCTGGTCTGTCCCACACACCCGAGCTCCCCCCGCCCCTGCAGCCTCCCCTTTTCTCTCCTCCCTTAATAATCAAATTCTCCGGAGCACTTTGCGGTGTGGCAGCCAGCCAGAAAGGGTTTCTTTAAACTCCACCAGCTCACAATTAAACAAATCCGGGGCTGACGCTACTCGATAGGCGCTTATTCCCCTCCCTGAGAGCTGCAGGGGGATTCAGGAGGGTCCAATCCCTTCGTTCTCAGCTCCGATACCACCTCACCATATGGGGCTGCACCCCTGGGAGTGGAACGAGGGTTGGGAGAGGGTTTGGGGTGGGGAACGGGGTGTCCGCGGTGCCAGCAGTGCTCTGATGGCGGAGCATCCCCCTGCGAGAGCGCGCTGCTATTTTTAGTCGCTGAGTCCTTGTTGATGGTACAGCAGCGAAGGCGAGGGAGCAGCCGGAGGAGCAGCAGGGCTGGATCAGCCCCCGCGGGATGAGCAGCAGCTGGGAAGCAAGGCCGGCGTGCAGGGAAACAGGGGACTCCTTTTGCCTCGTGGGGCTGTGGTGTTTGGGGTCTTGGGTTCTTACCGAGGGTCCCTGCCATGGGAAGTCCTGGGCTGCCTTCAGAGGGCTTCAGATCCAGCCATGCCATGTCCCTGCCCTGCAAGAGGAAGGGGGAGGAAAGAGGAGAAGGCAGGGAAGGGAGAGAGGCAGGCAGGGAGGGAAGGAAAGAAGGAAGGAAGGAAGGAAGGAGGAAGGAAGGAAGGAAGGAAGGAAGGAGAGGAAGGAAGGAAGGGAAGGAAGGGAAGGAAGGAAGGAAGGAAGGGAAGGAAGGGAAGGAAGGGAAGGAAGGAAGGAAGGAAGGAAGGAAGGAAGGAAGGAAGGGAAGGAAGGAAGGAAGGAAGGAAGGGAAGGAAGGAAAGGAAGGAAAGGAAGGAAAGGAAGGAAAGGAAGGAAAGGAAGGAAAGGAAGGAAAGGAAGGAAAGGAAGGAAAGGAAGGAAAGGAAGGAAAGGAAGGAAAGGAAGGAAGGAAGGAAGGAAGGAAGGAAGGAAGGAAGGAAGGAAGGAAGGAAGGAAGGAAGGAAGGAAGGAAGGAAGGAAGGAAGGAAGGAAGGAAGGAAGGAAGGAAGGAAGGAAGGAAGGAAGGAAGGAAGGAAGGAAAATAACATGAAATCCAGCCATGCAGCACAAATCCCCCCGAGCAGCAGGTGGGCTGCAGGCCACTGTGTATGCTGGCCTGGCAGTGCCACACAGTGCCCTGGCTCGGCTCCTGGCATCAGCCCGTGCCACACATCAGCCCCCGGCCGGCACCATGGCAGCATGACCCCGTGCACCATCACGGCCCCGGGTCATACCCTGGCGCATCAGGGAGGTGCATCAGGTCTTGAGTGTCCCCCATGAGTGACACAGGGGTTGTGCTGGGCTGTCCATGCTCCCTTGGGACCAAGGGGACGGGATGCTCTGGCTGTAGCCAGCAGTGAGCACTGCTCCTTGTGTTCCAGGGACAGGGTCGTGCTGGTGCTGGTCACCGTGGTGGCCCCAGGTCCCTGCCTTCTCCCTTCCCAGGGACCCATGCCATGAGCCCTGGGCACAGCACGGCTTTGCCAAGGGCAGGTGTCCAGCTTCAGCCATGCACCGACAGCCCCGTATCGATTCCCATCTCAGAGGCAGCGGCTGGAAACTTCTTCAGGGTCAGGAGAGCACGTCCAGCAGGGACGTGGCAGGGACAGTGAGTGGGCAGGGCCCCTGGGGCCAGCCACAGCCACCTCCCTCTCCGGGGGAAGGCTGTAACCTCCCTGCTGTCGACAGCTTGATTTGATGCCATTAAAGCGTTTGCTCGGAAACAGCCTGCATCAGGCACAACATCTGGCACGGCCCTTCCCCGGCAATGCCGTGGCAGATCCAAGAGCAGAGCTGGCCTCTGGCACTGCCAACAGCTCTGGGTGCTGCTGGTGATGAGCGTGTCCCCTCCCAGGGACAGCCCGGTGCCCAGGTGGCCCACAGGGACATGGGACCATGGCTCTGGGCTTGTGGGATTTCAGCTGGAACACGTTCCCTCTGTGCATCCCCACCTCTGTGTGCCGGTGACTGATCCTTCCCCTTGCGCCATGCGCTTTTGCTCATCCCAACATTGTCCCAGCTGTTTGGAAAATTAACAATAATTAATTAATAATAATAATTAATCACGATAATTAATAATAAAGGAGAAAGGGGAGAAAAGCTCCCCCTAAAGCTTCAGCCCAGGGTCTTCTCAAGCCGATTTCATTTTTCAAACCCACTCCCACACAGCATGAAGGGCTCTTTGCTCACATTAATTCTCCCACCACAGCCCAGGGCTGCCCCACAGCCTGGCTTTGATTTTCCTGCTTTGTTCCACCAGCACTGGCAGAGGATACCATGCTGTGGTAGGGGCTTTTGTGCCAGCTTTCCAGATTTTTTTGACCCATCATTTCCCTGGAATTTAGGCTTTAGCCGCATCCAGTTGCCCACAAAGCCTGCAGGATGCAACTGCAATATGGGGCAGTGGCATGGAAAACATCCCAAAAAGGGATGGGGAACAGGGAGGGATGGGGTGCTGGGCTGGTGTGGGTGGCACTGAGCCTAGCTGCTTGGTGCCCGAGGACACTCTGTGATTGGTGCATGCCTGAGCAGCTGGTGTTTGTGGAAATAGAATTAAATAAAGCCCCATGTGTATGTAGACCCCCAAAAAGGTGCTGAGGTGTTACTGGTGGGTGCTGCAAGGAAAAGGGCTGAGCTGGGACCTGTCAAACCAGCAGTGTGGTTTATGTGGCTGTGGCAGAACTGCCAGCAAAGGGACCATGTGGTGTTTGACATGTTGTGGCAGTGGCGTGAGGGTGATGGAGGGACATGTGGGGACACACATGAATCCATGTCCCGGCTCAAGGCTGCCTGGCACCACAGGGAAGTGTGCCAGAAGCTGGGCTCAGACAAACACTGCCAGCACCCTGTGCCCTCCTCTTGTTATACTCACTGCCTTGATGGAGGCTGAGGGGACAGCACTGGTGTCACCACTGTGTCACTGCCAAGGGAGCAGTGCCCCTGGACAGCCACAGACCCTAAGCCAGGCTGACAAATCTCCATCTCATCCAGGCTTGTGTCCACCCCAGTACCTTCAACCCACTGGTACTGAGGACAGGCAGGATGCATCCCCCTGCCACCAAGCCCTTCATTAGCCCCCACAAGCCACTTGACTGCCTTAAGAGATCAAACCAGTGACCCAGGTGTGTCCCTGCTCCCAGAGCAAGCGGGCTGAGGAAATGGGGAGCTTTAATGACGACGGTGGCGAGGCGCTCGGTAATGACGGCTGCTGGCGGGAGCAGACAGCTTCCAGATGGCATCGCGCCGGGGCAGGGGGATCGCTGGGGCCGGGGGGGCTGCGGGAGGCAGCAGCCGGCAGAGACGGGCAGAGCCAGCAAGTTGAAATGACTCTTTTTGCAGCAGAGCCTGCGGTTCTGGCCCTCCGCGCTGCTGCTTCCAGTAATTAGCCCAATAATTAAAAAGAATGGCGATAAGAGGGGTGTGCAGAGGCGCTCGCAGGATCTTGGCATCCCTGGGGAGGCGTGTGAGAAGGGCGGGAGTGGTTTGAGGATGTGAGGGGTGGTGGATGTGTGAAACACAAAGCAGAGGGACCCCAACATGGTGTGGGGGGGGGTCACTGCACCAGGTGACCAGGCAGGGAGGGATGGGCAGCAGGGATGGGCAGCTTCAGCAGCAGGGACAGGAGGGTGGCTGAGCCCATTGCAGGCAGGGAGGAGGCAATGAGACCCCAGCACCCTCCTGCCCACGGGCACCGTGCTGCGATGCAGGGAGAGGGGAGAGAGGAGGATGCAGGTCGCTGCAAGGTGGGGGTGCAGCGCCCAGGCAGCGTGATACAGGGCGACACAGCACGATGCAGAGTGATGCGAGGTGACGCAGAGCCAGCTGCTGCCATCCGGGGCGGTGCAGTGCACACGGATGGGATGCAGGGCAATGGGATGCCACACAGGGCAATGAGATGCAGGGCAATGCAAGCCAATGCAATGCAGGGCAGCACGATGCAGGGAGATGAAATGCAAGGTGATGTGGTGCAGTTCAGGGTGATGCAATGCAAGGCAACAATGCAGGGAGATAAAATGGAAAGTGATGCGATTCAGGATGAGGCAAAGCAATGTGATGCAGGGCGATATAAATCAGGGTGATGAAATGCAGAGCAACATGAAGCAAGGGTAGGTAGTCTGAGGCGATGCAATGCAGGGCAATCAGGGGATGCAACTCGGGGTGAGGCAAGGCAACAAGATGCAGGGAGGTGAAACATGAGGTGAGGTGTTGGAGAGCAACGCAAGGCCATGCAGGCAATTCAATGCACCATGGGGTGATACCAGACAATGCAGGGCAGTGCGAGGTGATGCAGCATCACGTGCTGTCTTCCAGGGCGGCTTGAGGTGAGGTAGTGATGTCCCCATGGTGCAGGTGACACTGGCCCTCTCGGACCCTGGGCCACCGCGGTGGCGACGCTTCATTTGAATTCTCGCCTCTCTCTCTTCGCAGATAACGAGCCCGCGCCATGCAGTCCTTTCGAGAAAGGTGTGGTTTCCATGGCAACCAGCAGAGCTACCAGCCGACTTCACAAGATACATCACGCCTGGAGAATTACAGGCATCAAAGTCAGGCAGGGCCGAACTGCGAGCGGCAGAGGCTGGTGGCGAAGGAGTACTACAGTCAGCAGCAGCTGCCATATGCGGGCTATGAGAACAGCGCCGTGGAGAAATACCACCGGGGAAACAAGCAATTAGCGGGGCAGCAGCTGCAGGGCAGGCCGGCCTTTTCCAATTACACTGTGCAGGAGAACAGCCCTTATCCGGCCCGGTATTCCGGGGATGAGAGCCTGCAGGCGTGGGGTGGCCAGCCACAGGCACTGCCCGGCGGCGTGGCCAAGTATGAGGACAACCTGATGAAGAAGACAGTGGCGTTGGCGGGTGGGCGGCCGTACCATGAGCCGGCGGCCACCTCGCTGCCCTTCCGGACTCACTTCCAGCAGCAGCCGCAGCAGCAGCAACAGCAGCAACAGCAGCAGCAGCAGCCGCCCGCACTCCCCTACCCCAAGCTGCAGCGGCAGAAACTGCCCAACGATGTCTCCTCACCCATGTCCTTCTCACAGAGCCCTCACTTCGGGCAGCACTCCCAGTCCTTCCCTGCCTCCTCCACCTACTCCTCGGTGCCGGGGGGCAGCCAGCCGGCACACTCCTACAAGAGCTGCACGGCGCCCTCGGGGCAGCCGCCGCTGGAGCGGCCCCTGGGTACCGCTGCCAGCCTGGCCCCTGGCCCCCGTGTGCCCAACCTGCACGGCTACCAGCCCAACCGCATTGGCTACGAGCAGCCCCCACAGCCGCCGCCGCAGCCCCCGCAGCCGCCGCCACCACAGCCCCCACAGCCACCGCAGCCCCCGCAGCCCCCGCAGCCCATGCAGGGGCGGCATCACGCCTCAGAGACCCTCCACTACCAAAACCTGGCCAAGTACCAACATTACAACCAGCCAGGCCAGACCTACTGCCAGGGCGATGCGCCGCCCGTCCGGACGCCGGAGCAGTACTACCAGACCTTCAGCCCCAGCGCCAGCCACTCGCCGGCTCGCTCCGTCGGCAGGTCCCCATCCTACAGCTCCACTCCCTCCCCTCTGATGCCCAACCTGGAGAACTTCCAATACAGCCAGCAGCCCCTGAGTGCTGGTGCCTTCCCGGCTGGCATTGCTGACCACAGCCATTTCATGCCGCTGCTGAACCCTTCTCCCACTGACGGGACGAGCCCCGACACTCAATCTGGGAACTGCAAAAACTTGCAGAAGGAGAAGCTGCCTGAAAACCTGCTGTCAGACCTGAGCCTGCAGAGCCTGACAGCACTCACCTCCCAGGTGGAGAACATCTCCAACACTGTCCAGCAGCTGCTGCTCTCCAAAGGGGCTGTGCCCCAGAAAAAGGGCATCAAGACCCCAGCAAGGACCCCTGAGCAGCTCAAAGGGCAGCACTGCAGTCCTGAGAGCAGCACCTACTCAGCAGAGCAGGTGGGGACCCCCCTGTCCGACCCGCTGAGCACCCCCCAGTCTGTCCACGCTGAGACACAGGACACTGACTATCTCAGTGGGTCAGAGGACCAGCTGGAGAGGAGTTTCCTGTACTGCAACCAGAACCGCAGCCCTGCCCGAGTCAACAGCAACTCCAAGGCAAAGCCTGAGTCGGTGTCCACCTGCTCTGTGACCTCCCCAGACGACATGTCCACCAAATCAGATGACTCTTTCCAGAGCATCCACGCCACCCTGCCCCTGGAGACCTTCACCAAGTATGTGAGCAATGAACGGGATTGCCCCCGACTGCTCCTCAGCGCCCTGTCCCAGGAGGAGCTGGCTTCTGAGATCATCGTCCTGCAGGATGCCATCAGTGAGAAGGCAGACAAAGCCTGGGCCAACTTGCCCATGCTGGGCAAGGAGACCACCAAGTCCCCCTTCCAGATGGAGAACCACCGGCCCAGCCTGGACTCCATGGTGAAAGGTGCTTGGCCCAGCCAGGGGGACTCCAGCACACTCACCGAGCCCCTCAAGCTGGACAAAGCTTCAGGGGCCAGCACAGGGAAGGACTTCAGTGAGGAGGTGTACGAGGGTACCCAGGTGGAGTTTGCAGCCGCCGAAAGCAAGGATGTGCTCAAGGACACTGCCCCACTGGCCTTCAACTCCAAGCCCAGCATCCCGGCAGCGACGTCAAGCGCGGGAGCCACCGGCTACAGCTGCTACTCAAACACCACCGCCAACTCGGTGGCGTCTGAGAATGCCATGGAGCATTTTGAGTGGCCGGAGGAGAGCCTGGGTGAGGCCTGCCTGCGCTGGAAGGATCTCCAGGCCACCGACCTCCCCAAGGGCTTGTTTCCCAGCAAACTGGTGAGCTCCTGCAAGGAGAAAAAAAACGCCTGTGGATTGGACCTGTGCGATGGAGAGCAGCCAGCCAAGAGTGAGCCGGTCCAGGACTTTGGTCAGCAGGTGATGGAGGAGGAGGAGGAGACACTGACCTATGATGAAGCAACAAAGGCAGACAGCGAGAGGTGGCTGCAGGACACCCGACACTGCTGCTCAGCTGGGGACTTTAGTGAGATCCCCATCATCTCCTCTCCGGATCTGAAGGAGTCAGACCTGGAGGCAGAGGAGTACTCCTCACTCTGTGAGCTGGCTGGCTCGGAGCAGAAGTCAGTGACATACGATGCCTCACCACCAAAGCCCCCAGAGATGCCAGCTGTGCTGTCCTCCAGTGAGGTGCCCGTGTCTGCCGAGGAGACCGTAAGCACAGTGGAGAAGGAGAGCTCAGCTCCCACCCCACGCCTCTCTGGCCAGTCTGTCATCCTCCTGGGCCCTGCTGTGGGCACGGAGACCAAGGTGAAAAGCTGGTTCAAATCCTCCCTGCCCCACATCCAGCCTGAGGAGGAGAATGGCGGAGGGGAGACATCCCACCTGGAGGCGGCCGATGCTGAATCCACCTCATCGGTCATGGTGAAGCAGCAACTCACGCCCGAAAATGTGCTGGGGAAGATGGAGCCTGTCTCACGGGGCAAGAGCCTCCGCAACAAGAGGGTCCACTGCCGGCTGCCGGAGGGGGATGGCCCCAGCAGCACCGTGCTGAGTCCGTTCAATGAGCTGCCAGCAGCCAGCAGCGTGGCCGGGGCCTGCCTGGGGCCAGATGGACAGACAGAGATGCCGAGCAAGAGCGCCCAGAGCCAAACACCCCGGTTTCCAGCCGAGGGGCTGCCAGCGCGCATGTGCACCCGCTCCTTCACCGCCCTGGCCGAGCCCCGTGCCCCTGCCCTGCTGGAGGGACTGAAGGCCCCCGCGCACCAGGAGAAGCTGGGGAAGAAGCCCAGCTGCGGCGTGAAGCAGCGGGTGGCTTTCAAAACCAGGAAGCGCAACAGCCGGCCGGCCCCCAGGGTGGTCCAAAACGCCGGCGATGCCACCCTCCTGGTGCCTGGCTTGGTGGCGGCAGAGGAGGTGGCAGGGCCGACACCGCTGGAGGGGGACGCAGTGGAAGCCGGGGAGAGGGACCAGCGGTCGATGATCCTGCGCTCCCGCACGAAGACACAGGAGGTTTTCTACACCAAGCGGCAGAGGGGCAAGCGGGCAGCTGATGTCCGGCTGAAGAACTGCAAGGCGCCCAAAAAGCTCATATCCAACAACCACCTCCCACCTGCTTTCAAGCTGCCAGCGCCGGGCAGCCCCCACAAGGAGGGCAAGGTGGGTGCCCGGATGAAGCTGCCCAAAGCAGGGCCGGGCGTGGGGGGCAAGATGTCAGAACGGCCGCTGCACTCACTGAAGAGGAAGTCGACCTTCATCTCCCCCATCCCCACCAAGAAGAGGAACCTGGTCCTGCGGAGCAACAGCGGTGGCGTGAAGGAGGAGAAGCCAGAGGGTCCCCCCAGCCTCTTCAAGAAGATGCCGGTGGCCAGGAAGGTGAAAGCCAAGCTGCCCCCCAAGAGCTCTGGCGAAGCCATCCCGAAGCCCCCCCTGCCAAAGGAGGCCCCTGATGTCTGCATCAAGATCACCTCCCGGGCGGCCTTCCAGGAGGCCACCAAGACCAAAGTGCTGCCTCCCCGCAAGGGCCGCGGCCTCAAGCTGGAGGCCATCGTTCAGAAGATCACCTCACCCAACCTGAAGAAGTTCACCTGCAAACCAGCAGCCACAGCAGTGGCAGCCACAGTAGCTGCCTATGGCTCCTCCCTGAGCCCGGCCGGGGCAGAGCGGGAGCGGGTGGTGAAGCACAGTGGCGTGGCTGTGGCAGTGGGCGATGCAAGGCTGCCCAAGCTGGGGGCAGCACAGAAGGTGCCCGCAATGCCGGTGGCTGAGCCGCTCTGCCGGAACCCCAATGGCCGAGCACCAAAGGGGAAGCCGGGTGGTGGGAAGAAGCTGCCCCATGACAGCTGCCAGGGGGAGGCTTGTGGGTCAACGCCAGGGACCCAGTCCAGCCCCAATATGGTGGCCAAAAACATGGGGCTCCTGCCCAAGAAGAGGAACCGCAAGGGCAAAGCAGCAGCGCTGGGCATGGCCAAGGCACCCCTGAGCCCTGCACTGCCACCACCACTGCCCCGGGAGCGCGTAGCCGGCCCGGGTGGTGCGGAGGAGGCGCCTCGGGAGAAGAAACCAAAGACTGAGGAGAAGGAGGCGGGGAGCAGCGACGGCCCCGCTGAGGGCCGCTCCGCCGCCGGGCCGGCGCGGGGGCCGAAGCCGCGGGCCAACCACTCCAACTACAACGGCTACTCCAAGCGGCAGCGGAAGCGCCTGGGCCACGGCAAGGCCAAGGCGGTGCCGGCGCGCTGCAAGAGCCGCGGGAAGCGGCGGCGGCAGCCCCAGCAGGCCCCGCTGCTGCACCCCGCCGAGCCCGAGATCCGGCTCAAGTACATCTCCTGCAAGCGGCTGCGGGCGGACAGCCGCGCCCCGCCCTTCGCTCCCTACGTCCGCGTGGAGCGGCGCGGAGAGTTCACCACCACCTGCACCGTCGTCAACTCGCCCGGCGACGAGGCGCGGCTGCAGCGGGGACCGGCCGGGCCGGCGCCGCGGCCGCGGGCGGCCCTGCCCGCCTCCTCCACCATGCACATGGGGCCGGTGGTGTCGAAGGCGCTGAGCGCCGCGTGCCTCGTCTGCTGCCTCTGCCGCAACCCCGCCAACTACAAGGACCTGGGGGACCTCTGCGGGCCCTACTACCCCGAGGACTGCCTGCCCAAGAAGAAATCCCGGCTGAAGGAGAAGGCGCGGGCGGAGGGGCCGGGCGAGGACTCGGCCGTGCCCGCCGCGGCCGAGCGGGCGCCCCGCGGGACTGAGGGCGGCTGCGGCGGCGGCGGGAAGGCGGCGAGGCCGGAGGGGGCCGCCGAGGCGGCCAAGCAGAGCGCGCTGCGCTCCAGCCCGCGGGGCATGTTCCGTCGGCTGCAGAGCTGCTACTGCTGTGACGAGAGGACAGAGGGCGAGGAGGCGGCCGAAAAGCCCCGGCGGCACGAATGTCACAAGGCCGAGTCCCCGCCGCAGGAGCCGGCGGGCGACACGCAGGAGCACTGGCTGCACGAGGCCTGTGCCGTATGGACCGCTGGGGTTTTCCTGGTGGCGGGGAAGCTCTATGGGCTGCAGGAGGCTGTCAAGGCGGCTGCCGACCTGGTAAGAGCTCGGCCGCACGCCCGAGGCGGCGCCTTCCGCTGGCCTCCTTCAGCCAACGTCATTCCCGTGTCTGCGCCTCCGGTCGGGATGAAAATTAATAGTTCTGCCCTGGGAGAGCAGGGCAGGTGCTCGGCACCCTGAGCCCTGCTGGGTCCCTACGAGATTTGTGCTGCTGCGTCTCTGATAGCACATGAACTCTCCCTTTTAGGCACAGAAATAACCTGCGGTTTATGTTTTAGGAAGGCGACTGGGCCCCCCTGGGATTGTCACATCCCCTGGCTCAGTCGTGCGTTGCACGGGGTGGCTCAGAGCGGGACAGATGGCGCAGGGTGGGAGATGGAAATGGGCACAACACGGCCTGATGCCACCGTGATGGGCAGCAGGGCAAGGGGGAACTGCAGGGAGGGGATGAGCCTGTCCTGCTCCTCTCCCACGGGTGGTTGGAGTAAGGCCACATCGTGTGTGCAGAATAGGGAGGTTGCTGAAGGGGATGAGAAGTTGTGGCTGGCCCATTCCTGGAGGTGTTCAAGGCTGGATGGGGCTTGGAGCAACCTGTTCTAGTGGAAAGTATTCCTGCCTGTGGGAGGGGGCTGGAAGGATTTTTTTTTTCAGGTCCCTTCCACACCACTCTGGGATTCTGTGACATGGATTTTTAGTGCTGGGGAGAGGAAGGGGACAGCCTCCCATCAGAGGCTGTGCAGGGTGTTTCCAGCAAGTCCCCTACTGCCAGGTTTGGGGGACTGGCTGTGTTCCCAAGCCTGTGTGCTCATTTCATGGCTGTCTGGAGGCTGCTGCCCTCACCACAGAGCCGGGTGCTCCCATCCCTGCAGCACCCGCTGGGGACAGGGCAGGTAGGGCACAACCCAGGTCATGTCCCTTGACCTCCTGCCCCATGGAGTATGGCTGTGGGCTCAGTGTCGTCCAGGGGAGAGGTATGGCAGGTAGAAACCTCGTGCATGGCTGAAGACAACCAAGTGACAGGCATGGTGTGGTTCACAGTGCGCTGTCACGGGAGGAAGAATGTTGCCTGAAAGAGGCAAGGAAGGGCTGGAGAGGATCAGGGACACCCGTGTTGCCCTCACTGCTGGGGCTGTCGTGGTTCTCTTCTTCTGTGCTGGGCTTTGACAGGGTCTCTCTGTCTCTCCACATCTCTCCTTCCCTGCTCCGAATTCCCGGGTGCGTGTACAGAAGTGCTCGAGCTGCCAGCAAGCAGGAGCCACCGTGGGCTGCTGCCAGAAGGGGTGTCCCCACACCTACCACTACGCGTGTGCCATCGACACAGGTGAGCCCGGCCACAGGGATGGGGCATGGGGTCCTGGGCACTCTCTGACCCAGCTCAGTGTGGGGCCCGTTGCTCCAGGGTCAGGGGTTTGTGGCTCGCTGGCTTGCCAGGATGGTGATGCCCACTGTGCTGGCAGCACTGGCAGGTGTCACAAGCTTGTTTGGCCTCAGCTGTGGCTGGTGGGTGGCTGTAGACCAGGGGGACACTGCATTTCCCCGCTCAGGGGCAGCTGCCTCGCAGTGCAGGCTGTCCCCTGACACATCCTTGTCCTCTCCTCGCAGGCTGCTTATTAACTGAGGAGAGCTTCTCTCTGAGATGTCCCAAACATAAGGTAAGCCAGAGCCCCTCTGTGCACCCCTCAATGCTCTGCAGGTCCCTGTGGCAGGAGGACCTGCCTTCAGACCCCAAATTCCTGGGGACACCCATCCTGGATGCTCAGCTCTGTGTGGGCATCACATCCTTAGGGGTATCGGGTGGGCCAGCCACTGGGTCTGGGGCACCCCAGCCGGGTCTCAGGGGTCTCATCCCCTTCCCTGAGCACAGACGAGGTGGTGAACGATGGTTGAACCCCTTCTCAAAGCGCTGCGTCCCGGGTGGGTGCCCGGTTATTGGCGGGGGGCGAGGCGATGAGGACAACCCAGGGCCACCCCTCGCCTCCAGCGGGATTCCCGGGCTGACACCTACGTTCTCCCCGCAGAGGCAGCCGGTGTAGCGCCCGCGGGCAGCCGCCCCGCCGCCAGCGAGGGACCGGCAGAGGAGACAGCGCCTGGAGGAGAGCGGGGCCGGGCCGGGCCGTACCGGGGACCCCCCGCTGCCCGTGAGCGCCCCGGGACCCCCCGAGCCCGCTCCGGGCGGGCGGAGCCAGCGCCGGGCTTTCCCTCCCGCCGGGTCCCGGTAAAACCCGGTCTGGATACGCGGGGAACGGATCGGGATCTCCCACCCGCGATGGCTGCACAGGGGGGCGGGGGGGGTGTCCGTGTACAAGGGGGGGGTCCCGGCGATGTTGTCTTACTGTGGGGCCGCCGGACCCTCCGTGGGTCCCGGCTCTCAATATCACACTGATCTGATCTGAGATGTTGCCTTCAGCAAACCTCATGGTGTCTGTATATAGTTCAGCGAAGAAGAGGATTAAAAAAAAAAAAAAAGACAAAAAAAGACCAGAAAAAAAAAAAAGAGAAAAATGAGAAAAAAAAAAAAAAAAAAAAAAGGCAAACAACAGCCTGCTGTTTGAAACACCACTCTGCTTTTTCCGTTTTGTTCTTCCATCTCCTGTTTGCCCCCACCCACACCCAGGGTGCTGGGAGGCTAAGGGTGCTTGGCCAGGCTGGTGGGCACCCACCAGGCTGCCCCAGCTCCACTCCCAAACCCCAAACCCTGACTCATTGTACCCCCCACCCTCCCACTCCATGCGGCGCTGGCACTGCTGGGCTGGGGACACCTGGTCCTGCTGTCCAGGACCCCCCAAAACCCACCCTCCTGCCTGTGCTTGGCCTCACCAGCACCCCTTCTGTGGCTCCTCTTGTGGGGGCTTTGCTCCCTGTGCTTGTGCTGAACCCCACAGCTCTGCGTGCTGAACTGGAGGAGGAGGAGGAGGAGGCATTTGCTTCCTCCCTCCCCATGGGCCTGGCTCACCCCTCACTGCCCTGGGTTTGCTCAGCTCCCTCGGCTTTTGCTTCCTGGCCACCCCAGTGGAGCTGGGGGAGTGCCCAACACTTCGGTGACCCCTGCCCACATCCCCAGGCTCCACAGCCCATCTTTGTGTCACGCACACCCCGACACAGGTAGCAACCAGCCCAGGGTGAACCAACTCCAAATCTCACCCTAAAAACAGCCACTGGCTGTCCCCTGACCTCTGCAGCATCCTGCAAAGGGGGGCACGCTGCTGCTCCCACCCATGTCCCCCGCAGAGCCAGCGCCCCATGTCCCCACCACCTCTCGTGTCCCCTCCATCCCACCCACCCCAAGGTTTGCTGGCCACACAATGTCTGTTGTTTCAGCAGCTGCCTCGGACACAGGAGTGAAAAACAAAAAGAGGAGGTGAGAAAAAAAAAAATTTTAAAAAGGTAGAAATAATAATAATAATAATAATAAAATTAATTTAAAGAAAAAAAAAAGAAAAAACAACCCCTCGTGTCCTTGGCAGTGTTGCCTGAAATCTGGCTATTTTTAGTGACATCTTGTACATATGACTGTAAAATGGTAAACCGTGTGTATTATATATTGCCTCATTATATAGTGTATATATATGTATACATATACATATATATAATATATATGAAGACTGTAAATGTTAAGACTAGTGTTCTTATTAGTATATTGCTTCACACTGAAGATTGTGTGTAACAAGCTGTTTCTAAAAGATGTTTATTTTCCTTAAGAGTAAAAAAACAGGTCATTGCATTCAGAGCGTCAATAAAGATACAACGATTGTTTTGGAAGTACGTGGCGCCCTGCTCGTGGCCTCTCTTTATCCTTGGGGGGCTGCTGGGGTCCCCCCCCCGGGATGTGACAGCCCCTGCCTCGTCCTTTGTCCCCAGGGGTCTCGCTGGAGGGGAGGGGCTATGGGGACAGCACCCATGGGACACCACGGGGTAAAGAGGGGGAGGTTTGGGGTCCGTCAGCACCCAGTGTCCCCATCCCTGCCACCCGTGTCCCCCCCTCCCGTGCAGCCCTGTGGGGGGCCCCTTGCCCCCCACTTTTAAGTGTCAGTCCCCCTCCAATCCAGCACACACCAGTATAAATAATCAGCTTTAATTGTCTGTACAAAACTCTCCGACTATGAAAATACCGTTTAAAAAGGGAAAAGGGGAGTGGGGGGAGGCGAGGGGAGGGGTCTATGTACAAGAGGGGGTGAAGCAAGGACACAGGGGCACCCACCAGCCCCCCAGGAGCCCCGTGCCACCCTGCCATCCCTTCTCCCAAAGCCTGTCCGTGCTCCGGGGTGGTGGCAGCTCTTAATGCGGGGGGGATCGGGATCAGTGCTGGGGAGGAGAGGACAGGGTGGGGGTCCCCTCTTGCCTACCATGGGCATGGCTGGGCAGGGGGCACCTCCCCGCTGCCATGGGGCCGCACCTCCAGAAGCAAGCCCCAAACCCAAGGGGGTCCTGCAGCGGTGGGACCCACGGGGGGCCGCGCAGAGACCCCAGGAGGGGCCCCCACCGTGTGCACGGAGGTGACACCGGGGCGGATGCGGGTGGCACTGGGGGGGGGGTCGGGTGGCACCGGGGGTCGCTGCCGCGCCTGCCGGTGCCCTGCAATACTGCGACAGTGTCACTAGAGGGCCCCACGCCCCGTGCCCCACGCGGGCTGGGGACACGGGCACGGCCGTGGCGGGGGGACCCCCCCCCCAGGGTACCCCCACGTGTGGCTGCCCCACGCTGGGACCTCCACCCCGCACCCGTCAGGCATCACCCGACCCCTCCCCACCCACCCCTTCACCCCCAAAACCGCCGCCTAACATCACCCTGCGGGGAAACTGAGGCACGGCCCCCTGCCACCCCACATTCCGCACCCGCGGGGGTGGCAGGGGGCCGGCGGCCCCTTCCCCACCTATCCCGACGTGACGGTGGTGCCGCTGCCCAGCTTGATGATCATCTGCTGGCAGTCGTGCAGCGTCCGGCGGTCGCCCAGCTTGTCCAGCGTGCGGGCGGCCTCGGCCAGCATCCCCACGCGCTGGCCCGGGCCCGCCAGGAAGCTGGGCGGGAGGTAGCAGCAGGCCAGCAGCAGCGCCTCGGCGTGTTCCCGGGGCGTGGCGTGGCTTTCTGGCTCGCCAGCTGCAGGGGACAGAGCCAAGGTCAGCACCGAGGGCGCCCGTGGAAGTCACTGAATAAATCCCAGGGGGATCAGCACGGGGATGGGGTTATTTGCCCACCCTGGAGCTGGTGCCACCACCGAGGGAGGGGCTGGGAGCTCGCGTGTCCCAGCTCTTGGGGTGCTGCAGGTGGGGTGTCCCACCCGATGACCCACCATCTGTGCTGCTGGAGTGCTGCAGGTGGGAAAGGGGTGCCCCACCCTATGCCTCACCCCAAATCCCATCATCCAAGGTTGGTGGGGTGCTGTGGGTGCAGCACGGGGTTTCCCACTCTGTGTCCCACCACCCAACACTTGTAAGGGCTGCTGTAGGTGTGGAGCAGGGTGCCCCACCCCATTTCCCATCCTCCAAGGTGGTGACAAAGGTATCCCACCCCATGTCCCACCACCCAACGTGCTGGCGTACTGTGGGCGCACAGCGACGTGTCCCATCCCTGTCCCACCACAAATCCCACACCCAAGGCTGCTGGGGTGCTGCAGGTGAGGAGTGAGGTGTCCCACCCTGTGTCCCACCCTGTGTCCCACCCCGTGCCCACCTGTTTTGCTGCCCTGCACCCCTCTCCTCCGCAGGCTGCGGTCCAGCAGCTGGTGGGTGCGCGTGGGGCTGGCCCGGGCCATCAGCCTGGCAGTGGCTTCGTGCAGGAACACCTGGATTGGGGGGACAGTGAGCACAGGCAGGTGCAGGGCACCAGGGGACCCAGCAGGTGACAGTTTGGGGGGCTCACCCGGCGCATGGCGGGGCGCAGGGTCTGTGCCAGGCGCCGCAGGCTGCTGAGGTCCTGCTGGAAGCCGCGGAGCTCCAGGGCGGATGCCTGGTAGAGGCAGCTGCGCTGCTGGCTCGCCCCCATCTGCTGCTGCCACAGGTTGGTGCGGGTGACCAGCAGCAGGTCACAGAGCAGGAGCTGGACCGCCTGCAGGGACAAGGGGATCGGGGTGAGCAGGGGGCGGGACAGATGGACGGGGGTGCCGAGGAGGTCGCTGCGGGCAGGCGCTGCTGCGCGGGACCCCCGCCGGGCTGCACGGCAGGGGCATTGCACTCCCAGTCTGACACATGCAATGCAACTACAATGCACCCCCGCGAGGGTCGGGGGCACCTCCCGCCAGGGCTGGGGGCTCGCGGCCGCCTCGTCCCTCCCCGGCCCAGCTCACCTTGTCGATGGTGCCCTTGGGGGGGCTGCCCAGCTCCAGGCTCTCCCGCAGGCAGCTGCTGGCCTTCTCACAGTGGCCCAGGGTGGCCTGGCTCCCATCCTGTTTGCTCAGCAAGGCACGGACAGCTCGGAAAGAGTGCAGGGCAGCACGGGGAAGGGGCTTCCTGCAAGGTGGAGGGGACATGGTCACTGCAGAGCCCTCGCTGTGCACAGCTGCACCCCTCCTGAATACACACCATGTGCTCCAAGTGTGTTCAGAGAGGCTGTGCCAGTCTAAGGGGGATGAGAGGCAGGCAATGAGGTGCCACCCTTGTCCCCGATGTCCCCAGCACTCACTCAGAGCTCTGCAGTGCCCGGGGCATGGTCTCCACCAGCGGGTAGAGGCGCTCAGCCCCCTCCTCATCTCCCTGCAGCCAGTGGATAACGATGCCAATGAAGGACGCCCACCACTTGGACACGGGGTCAGTGCCTGCAGGGTAGGAGGGACGCAGGAGCAGGGTGTTCCCACTCCCATGGCCCCCCCACGTGAAGTGACCCCAACGGGGGACACGCCAGCCTCACCTGTGACAGCCGCCAAGCCGGAGGTGATGGAGGGTGTGGGGCCAGGTGTGCCACTGACATCGGAGCAGCCGTTGAGCAGCTGGAGGTACTCGAGGGCATCGGAGAACCGCCTGTGGAATGGGGTTGTGAGGGGGCTGGCCCCACGCCAGGCAGGGGGAGAAGGTGCCCAGCGCGGCACTCACCCCTCTCCCTGGGCAGTGGGACGGCCGGGCTCAGGCATGGCCACGCAGCACAGCGCCTTCTCCAGGAGGTGCTCACGGAAGAGCTGGGTCACCTGTGCCAGCGGGTCCACTGGGGCACAGAGATGGGGTCAGCAGGTACACCACACCCCAAAACGGGGGGTGCGGGGTTCGGGAGCTTGGGGTCACCTGGGTTGCCGGCGGAGCTGTAGATGGTTTCCCTGGGGACACCCTTGACCGCCCAGTCCCCGTCGACAAAGAAGCGGTGGCCCAAGGGGTGGCAGAGCCACTGCATGGCGGGGGGCACGGCCCCGCCGTGGGACAGGGCCACGCGCCGGGCGCTGCAGAGGAAGGGGCGCTGCGGGGAGAGCAGGGGGTCAGCAAGGATCTGAGACCCCAGTCCCAGGGGACACAGGGGACACCCCGGTGCCCCCACACTCACCGCCAGGAAGTGGAAGCAGCGGTGCAGGCTGGCCTTGATCCGCAGGGCAGCCGCCACGTAGATCTCGGCCAGCGCTGCCACGGAGATGGCGTCACCAGCGCACTCAGCCAGGTTGACAGCGCTCAGTGCCAGGTTGATGGCTAGCAGATGTCCCCCTGCCTGCTTCCCTATAAGAATGGGGACGGGAGGCTCAGGCGTGGGGTCGGGGGTTGTGGGGACACGCAGGGCACAGGGGTCCTGTCCCTCAGCCCCCATGGCGCGGGGCCGTACCGGCGAGGTGGAGCTGGTGCAGGCGGTGATAAGCCATGGCAGCGTCGCGGGCACTCTGGCGGACGTGGGCAGGGGGCGGGGGGTCCGGGCGCAGCCCCCCGGCGCGGGCAGCCAGCCAGCGGCCCACCCAGAGGCGCTGGAGCAGGTGGCGCAGGAGCGTCCAGAGCAGGCTGCAGGCCAGGTCCCCGTGGGAGGCCGGCAGCGGCCGCCCCAGCGCCCCGAGCGCCGTCCGCAGGTGCTGGGCCCCCTGCGCGAAGTCTCCCTGCGGCCCGGAGAGACGGGGTCGGTGCGGGCAGGACGAGGGGACAGGGCAGGTGGGGCAGGGGACATGGCGCACGGTGGGACGTACCCGGTCGAGGTCGAGGTCGGCCTGCCGGCGGTGCCGCCAGAAGAGGATGGAGGGCTCGGAGTGGGGGCGAGTGACGGGCTCCCCGCAGACGAAGAGCCGCACCACCGCACCCAGCACCAGCGCCACGTTCAGTGCCCAGAAGGCCAGTGTGGGCCACAGCCACTGCGTCCACCCCCACGGGTCCTCTGTGCAGGGATGGGGTCAGCAACACCCCACCAATGCTGCCCTGTGCCCACCCCAGGGTCTCCATCCGGTGGCCTTCATCCCATGTCCACTGAAGAGCCTCCACCCAATCGTGTCCACCCCAACAGATTCCACCCCAAAGGTCTCTGCCTCACACACACCCCAGGATATCCATACTGGTGGCCTTCACCCTGTGCCCATCCCAGCAGCATCCACCCAATGGCCTCTGCCCCATTGTCCACCCCAATCATCTCCCATCTCAGACCTACCCAGGGACTCCCCTCCTGATGGCCTTCACCCCATGTCTACCATGATCACCTCCACTGTGATGGTCACCACTCTGATGCCCCCCATCCCAACAGTCTTCACCTCATGCTGACCCCGACAGCCTCAGGCCAGGTAGCTCCTACCATACACCCACCCCAACATCCTGCCCCTTGATGGTCTTCACCTCAACAGCCTCTAGCCCATGCCCACCCTGACAGCCTCCATCCCACACCCATCCCAACAATCTCCATTCCAGGACCTCCCACCCCACACCAGAACTTACCCAAAGTGCCAGACTCAGCCATGATGCTCCTGCCGGGACCAGCGGTGTCCTGGCTCCCCAAGGGGGCTGGGGAGCCAGAACCCCGGAGGAGGGAGGCCAGGGGGTTGAAGGAGAGGCAGAGGAAGACGAAGGTGCAGAGGGCCATGCGGGAGCGGTCCAGCATTCCCTGGCTGCTGGGCGAGGGCGGTGGGTGCTCCTGCTTCACCTGCACGGGCAGAGCTGCTGTGAGTCTGGGACACGGGCATGGACATGGGGTGGTGGGCACAGGCATGGGATATAGGGCATGGGATATAGGGCATGGCATCCAGAGCATGGGGTACATGGCATGGAATATAGGGTGTGGTGATGGGGGACGGGCATGGGATATAGGCAATGGGATATAGGATATAGGGCAGGGGGTACAGGGCATGGTGATGAGGCACAGGTTGAAGTACAGGGGCACACATTTCAGGGTATAGGCATGGGGCACTGAGCACATTTTAGGGTAGAACAAAACTGCCTCCACGCCCAACCCCAAATCATGTGAGGAGCAGCCTCAGAGAACAAGACCAGGGCTCTCAGCTCTGTCCCCATCTGGTACACTTTGCCCTTGGCACCTCCTACATGAAGCAGCAGAAACCCTGCCCCACTCAGGGCAAGGAGACCCCCCCCAGCCCTCCCTCACCTTGCCATGGGCACAGAGGGGGCTGTCGGGCTCCGAGTCGCTGCTGCTGTTGCTGCTGCTGCCGCCGCTGAGCGAGAGTGGGCTGCTGTGGGACGGCGAGCCCACGTCTGAGGGTGGCGGTGTCAGCATCTCCATCACCTCCGCCTTCACCACCTCCATGGGGGCCTCTGCCTTGGCGCTCCGGCTGCAGTGGGTGCCCGGGTCCTTCACAGGCTCTGCAGGAAGCAGAGTAAGCTGATGGCTGCTTGGGGGCATGGAGCTGAGCCCCTCACCCCAAGAGCTGCCCTTCCACTCACGGTTCTTCTGCATGGCCATCTTCAGGGCGAGGTTCTCCTGCTTCAGCTTCTGGTTGCTCTGCTGCAGGAAGCGGATGTACTCGATAGCCTTCCTCAGGATCGCAGACTTGTTGAGCTGCCAGTGGGCAGGGACGGTTCAGCCCGAATTCCGGGCAAAGCCCCCCGACTGCCGGGCCCTGCCCCACCAACCCCTGCTCCCACCTTGGCCTCGGTGCCCACCACCAGGTCCTTGAGCTCCACGATCTTGTCGTTGATGGAGGAGCGGTAGCGCTTCTCGATGGCGTTGTGGGCCGTGCGCTTCTCGCCCCGGCTCTGCACCAGCGCCGGCTTCCCGCTGGGCGCCAGCCGGTTGATGGGCAGCTTCTCTGCGTCCACCACCAGCGGCACCGTGGCCAGGATGGTCCCTCCGCTCACCAGCGCCTGCGGGGGTGCAGGGTGGGGTCAGTGGCGGTCCTGAAGCATCTCCCCACCTTGCGGCTCCCGGCGGGGGCACCTACCGGCACCTGGAGCGGGGTGGCAGAGCCGCTGGCACTGGTGGCCAGGGAGGCGATGGTGGAAGTCTTGGCGCTGCTGGCGTCTGTCTTGACGGCCGTCAGCAGCAGGGAGTCAGCCTTGATGAAATGGGGCTGCAGGAGAACCTGAGGGGCAGCGGGGGTCAGCGGGGCTGTGGGGGTCATCGGGACCCCCTCACCCCTGGCCCTGGGCTTACCGGCACTGACTGGATCTGTGGCGACACAGACTGGGTGGTGGGGGCGGCGGGGGCCAGGAGCTGCTGGGGTGCCACATTCTGCACGGGGCCGGGCAGTGTCACGGGCTGGCTGGGTTGTGGGGTGGGCAGAGGGCTTGGCAGGGTCTGCCCCGCACTCCCAGGCTGCACAGCTGGGCATGGAGCAGAGGACAGCGTTAAGAGAGCCCCTGGCACCAGCCCACCCCGCACAGCCCCACCCTGCAGGGACACATCCCCCCTCCAGCAAGACCTTCACCCTGGGAGCCCCGATCCCCTGCTGCACCCCCAAATCCTCACCAGAGAAGCTGTGCTGGTTCTGGTAGCCCACCAAGGGCTGGGGATTGAACGGGCTGGGGGACGCAGGGACGAAGCTGGGGGCCAGCATGACGCCGGGCTGGGGCTGGGGCTGGCTGCTGGGCACCACGGATGGCTCCTCCTTGATACCCAGGGATGGCCCCGGCAGGAGCGGGGCCGGGGGCGGCGGGGTGAAGGTGGCCATCCCGGGGGGCCCCGCGTAGGCGCTGCCGGAGGGGGCGGCGGGGGGCGGCTTGCTGGGACCCAGGAAGGTGTTGAGGGTGCCCGGCGTGGAGGGAAGCCCCGGGGGCACGGCGCTGGCCGGGGCACTGAACGGTGAGTCGAACAACCCCGAGAAGTCATTGTCCGGCGTGTTGATCAGCTGCAGCATGTCTGTAAAACACACCCCCCCCCCGTGCCGTCAGCTGCAGCCCCCACCTCCCAAGGTGGGCCTGGGCTGGTCCCGTCCTGCCCTCCCCACAGAGTAGCATTTAGGGGGCAGATCCCCATAATCTAGAGGCAAAATTCCCTGAGAGCCCATGAATCTGCTGTGCTCTGTTCCTCTCAGCCTCCTACCCATGTGACATTGGGGAAACTGAGGCACTGCACTCAAAACGGGGTGTCAGGGCTTGGCCAACAGCAGTCAGCGTTTTTCAGCCTGGTCTGGGAGTGGCAGGGCACATCTCAGCGTGTCTTTGATATTGAGGGGGGCTTGTGCCAGCTCATTCATTCATTTATTCTGTACTGGGAACCCCAGGAATCCTCAAATCAGCCCTTGTATTAAGGGGAGGGGGTACTCAGACTGGGACAGGGGGGTGGCATCCCGGGATGTGCCAGAGCCAGTGCCAGGTGTGTTTGATCACAACAGCCCTCAGGAGGGCAGCTGGGCAAGCACAGGGCTCAAACAGCCCGAGCGGGGTCTGTCCCATCAATGGCACCTGGGCACCCTGGGCTGCCCCACAGACACATCGGGGGTCTCTGTGTCCTCCACTGAGGTGTCCAGGGATGCTCCCACCACGCAGGGATGTCCCCATCCCGGTACCCCCAGGCGCATCCCGCCGGGGGCACACAGACCCCAGGATACCCCACACTCCGGTACCCCCAGGCTCACCCCCCCCTGCACGCACAGACCCCGGGATACCCCCAGGGCACCTCCCCACGCACACACCCCCGGGATGTCCCCGCCGAGCCACACAGCCCCCGGACACCGCCCTCCCCATGGGCTGCAGGCTCCGAGAGGGACCACGGCGGTGACCCCGCCAGAGGAGGAGGAGGAGGAGGAGGAGGAGGCGGCTGCCGAGGCGGGGGTACCTTCAAAGGTGCACTCCATGGAGGTGGAAGCGGAGGGGTCTCCAGGAGGAGGTTGCAGCCCCCGCTCAGCCCCGTGCCCGGCAGCGAAGAGGCCCCGGGATATTTTAAAGCCATGTTCTCGCCTCCTCCCCGGCGCCCTCCCCGCGCTGCCCGCGCCAGGGCTGGAGCGCGGCCGGCGATGGGGTGATGCGACTCCGCCAATCGCCGCCTGCGCGCCCGCCGGCCGCCCCCGGACAGCCCCCGGCGCCCAAGGTGAGCCCGGCACCGGGTTACTCGCGGGCACTGGCCGCAAGCCGCCCGCGGTTACTGGTGGTCACACTCCGTTAACCCCCTTGCCCGTGCCCCATCGCCCCCCCCCCGCCCCCAGCCCGGTGTGACCCCCCCGCACTCATTGCCCAGGAGTCACCCCGCAATGATCGGGGTCTGCACACAGCACTGTTACACCCCAAAAAAACATCCAGCCCTCGGCATGCTGCCCTGTGCAGGTGGGTGTCCTTCCGGGGGGCTCCCAGCCCCCTCCTTCCACTCAAGAGACCCCTCCTCCACCCAAGGCTCCCTCGTGGTCCAGAGCAAAGTCTAGGGTTGCAGAGAGGACGTGCTCCCTCCTGTCCCCCCTCACACTTCCTCCTGCCCAGCCTGGGGGTGGGCACGGCTGTCCCACCCTCCTGGCACCTTCCAGGTGTTTCTATCCTGTGGCACCCGCTGCCAAACACATCATCAGCAGGACATGGGGCACCCACCAGTGCCACCTCCACCCCCACCGTGGGAACCTGTGGGGCAGACCCACTCGTCTGTGGGTCCTGGCAGATCCCAGCAGGCTCAGGGCACCCACATCCGTGGGCAGACATCCCACATCACCCTAGGGTTGGTCCAGGGATGAGGGACAAGCCGTGGCCAACCAGGGACCGGTGGCAAGCCCTCTTTGGGGAGCTGTGGGGTACGAGGTGGCCCCGCTGGCTGTGATACAAAGGAGCATGGCAAAACCCCACAGCGGGAAAACCTCATCCCATACGGCACCACTCAGCCCTGGCACAGCTCCTGCTTCCCTGCCCACGCCAAAACCTCGCCAAGAAAAGCAGGTGGCACCTGGATCTGCTTTGATCCACCCCGACAGCCACTGGGATCAACCTGCAGACCTGGGATGCCATCTCCACCCCAGACCTCGGAGGAGAGACCACGGACCACACAGTGGGGCAGGTGTTGGAAGTCCCGTGCCCGCCTTGCCGCGTGTTCCACCGGCTGCGCTGGATGGCGTGGATCGACAGAGCTGCTGGAGCACGTGGCAAGGCGGGTGCGGGGCTGGCCGAGAGCTGGGATCCCAAATTTTTTGAGATCTTCGATTTTTTGGGATCCCCAATTTTTTCCTACAGCCTTGAAACACTGAACTCGGCACACGTGGTGCTATGACGGTGAGAAGTGGGTCCCCTCGAGGAATGTGTCCCTTTGGGAAGTGGGTTCCCTCCGGGAACGGCTTCCCTTGGAGCATGGCCATCTCACGGAGCCCAAACCGGCGGGGAGGTGGGTGTTGGCGGGTGCCAGCCCCGGGGCTGGAGCAGAGCCGCCCCATCTCACCGCACGCCGGTTGGATGGGTTGGGAGAGCCCGGGCGTCCTGGAGGGAACGACCGAGAGTAACCCCGCCGGTGACGTCACGGGGGGCGGGGCTACCCGCGACACGATGCTGTGACCGGGAACGGGGGGGATCGTCGGGGCTGTCCCGGCAGCGGCACCTCCAGCCCGGGGGTCCCGGTGTCCCCTGTTCCCCCACCCCGAGCCCCCCGCTATGGGCCAGCCCCCGGTAACGGAGCCAGAGCGGTTCTGCACCGACTCCGCGCTCCAGCAGCTCGGTGTCCCCCCCTCCCCACGCCGGGCCCGGCACCGAGCCCGGTCCGCAGGCCATGCACCGAGTCCTGGTTATACACCGATCCCGCTGTCCCGGCCAAATGCCGGTACCAAGTTCCCTGACCGTGCACCGAGCCTAGACCCTCCGGGCACGGCCATGCACCGAGCGCGCCCGCCCATTCACCGAGCCCCGGTTATACCCCCAGCCCGGTACCGGCCACGCTCCGAGCCCCGATCATGCCTCCAGCTCGGTCCTGACCTTGCACCGAGCCTGGTTACACCCCCAGCCCGGTCCCGGTTGTGCCCCAAGCCCCGGTCATACCCCCAGCCATGTCCCGACCATGCTCCAAGAGCCGGTACCGCACCGTGCCCAGCCCCCGGCCGTGCACCGAGCCTGGTTTTCCCCCAGCCCGGTCCCGGCCGTGCCACAGCCCGGTGCCGGTCATGCACCGAGCCCCAGGACCGCACCGGGCCCGGAGCCCCACCGTGCACCGAGCCCCGGTTATACCCCCAGCCCGGTCCCGGTCATGCCCCACGCCGCGGCCATGCCGGGCCCCGTCCCCGCCGGTCCGCACCGTCGATGTCGCTGAGGAGGGCCGTGTCGATGTCGCTGGCCCCGGAGAGGCCGAGGGACGGTGCCAGCCCCTCCAGGGCCGCGTCGTCGAAGGCGAGAGCGCTCATCCCGGCGGCTCCGGTGGCTCCCGTGGCTCTCGGTGGCTCCGGTGGCTCCGGCAGCTCGGGCGGCTCTAGGGGTGGCGGGGCCGCCCGCCCGCCATGGCCGCGCTGGCCCGGGCACAGGCACCACGGGGACGAGCCGCCAAGTTGCTCCCGCGAACCGTGCCCGGAGCTGCCACCGGGCGGGGAGGGCGGGGGGGGGGGATGGATGGAGGCGGAGCCGCCGCCGCGTCCCGCCCCGCGCCGCCTCTCCGCGCCGCCCCGCCGCACCGGGGACCCCCGGCGGCACCGAGCGGGGACCCTCGGGGACACCGGGCAGGGACCCCGCGGCACCGGGCTGGGTGCTGGTCTACCACGAGCTGGGCCGGGGGAAGCGCGGGCTGCGACCCCTGAGCAGGACACCGTCCTCTGGGGATGTCACTGACCCCAAGGGATGGGCACCGAGCCCTAGGAGCAGACACTGAGCTCGGGGAAATCATCGATCCCTGGGGTTGTCACTGAGCCCTGGGGACGTCATTCACTCCTGGGGACAGGCACACACTCCTGGGGACAGGCACCAAACCCTAAGGACAGACACCAGATCCCTGGGTTGGGCTCTAAACACCTGGGCTGGGCACTGAGCCCCCTCAGTTCCAGACGGGGCATGCAGGGAGCAGGTCAGGGAGCCCGTGTGGGCAGGGGATGGCCGTGGCTGCAGAAACATCTGCACGGCGGACTCCACGTGCCAGGGCGAGGTTGGGCCACTGAACCAACCCTCTCAAGGGCCCTGGGCCTTCTCTGTCCCAGCTCCAGGGCTCATAGCACGTCCCACCTGTGCTGCCTGCCCATGGCATGGCCCAGGGTGGGAGAAGCTCTCACCCCCCTGGTTAGGGACACACCAGTGCTGCCCTGTGAGCCTCAGCTGAGCCCATGCACCCTCCTGGCGACCATCAGTTGTGGGATCCAGGAAAAATGCTGGTGCCATTGGGATCAGTGCTGTGGCTGCTGCCCAGGCGTGGTAGGTCTCAGTGTGGGAGTCTTGTGCCAGGAAAATGCCATGCCCTGTGCCCTGCAGAGCTCCATGGTCTGTCCTGCTGCTGGGATTCATTTAGGACTAGAAAATGTGCTGCAACATCAGCTCTCTGGAAGTTTGCCCTCTCCTCTTCTGTGCCACCAAACACAATCTGAGGCTATCTGGAAATTCATTAAACCTGGGTGCAGCTTAGAAATTTCCCTTTGGCTTCACTGGCTCCCACATGGTGGCACAGCTGGCACCCCTCTGCAATACAGGGACCCCCCCTGTGTGGCACGGAGCACCCCAGGGGACCACACAGAGCGGGGCAGCAGAGCTGGAGCTGCAGAGCTGGAGCTGCACAGCCCTGCTTGCCTCCCCTGCACCCTCACCCCTCTCCAGCCTCCTCAATCCGGGGACACTGACCTGTGCCCGAGCTGGGGACGAGCCCAGGGAATCCTGGCTCAGCTCTGTGCCAGCAGCTGGGGCAGCATCAGCCGCTCGGACATCCCTGACCCAGAGCAAACATCACTGGGGGAACAGCGATCACATGATCGGGAGAGCCGTGACCTGCCTTGGGGCATGCAGGGAGCCTTGTGCTTCCCCCCGTTTTTATTGGGGTCACTGCGGAGAAGCCAGGCTCTGTGGTGACGGCGTTTCCCTTTCCTTGGTGCAGTCCCTGTGCTGTGGGAGGAGAGGGCAGGTTTCCAGGGCTGGGGAGATGGATGTGCTGTGGTCCCCATGGATTTAGAGCAGCCTTGTGCAAGCATGGAGGTCACAGCCCTTTAATAACCCATGCAAGATCCGGGGCACAGCCTTCCCTGAGGGACATAGAGGGACAAACCCACACAAACGCAGAAGGGCAAAGTCACACATAAACATGGAAGGGGGAAATAACGCACATAAACACAGCTTAACTTTTGCACAAGTTGTGTGCAAAGCTGGATTTTGCCAGGCCCCACCCCGGATCCCGATCCAGAGGGTCCGAGGACGCCGGGAGCCCACACGTGAAGCTGTCCCTGCCCCTGGGTTTCCCCCAGCGGACAGCAGCATCCTCCACGCACCGGGGAAGGAGGAAGCTTTGGGGCCGGTGGATTCCACGCGGGGTGGGGCTCCCGGGGGTGCGCTGGGTTGCGGAGCAGGGAAAACCCCGCCCGTAGGACCAGGGCCACGCAGCCAATGAGCGCGGCGGCCGTGAGTGGAGTGATTCTACATCACGGCTCAGGGCCCGCGATTACATCATGTCAGTCCTGCGGGGATGGCGGCCGGGACACGTGGTCGCTCCCGAGTCGCTGAGACGTTTTCCTGAGCGCAGGCTGGGAGGAAACCGCAGGATGAGAAAGAAAACAAACCGGCCACGGCATGGTTGGGCTCTCGCCACCGGGCTACCGAGCCGGCCGGGCAGGCTGGTGCGGCTCCGCGGGGCTGTGGAGCATCTCCCCGAGCGGCAGCAGCAGCTCCGGGCGTGCTGAGCCTGAACGCGGCAGCTCCAGAACGGAGCATCCCCCGTCCTGCTGGCCCCTCGCTCAGCCAGCTGGGCTCTCCCAGAGCGAGCCCCCGGCTGTTTCCCACCTGCCAGCCCAGCTTAGCCCGCGCTGGAAGCAGCGTGCCATGCTCCATGCCCAGCCTCTGGCATCCTGCCTGCCCCGGGGCTTGTTTTGCTCTGGCA
Organism: Vidua chalybeata; assembly: GCF_026979565.1. NCBI lineage: Eukaryota > Metazoa > Chordata > Aves > Passeriformes > Viduidae > Vidua > Vidua chalybeata. The sequence continues at coordinate 14,123,756 of NC_071545.1, forward strand.
GAGCGCGGCGTTAATCATTAATTTGTGTCGCAAACAGATTCAAAAGCTTCTTCTCTCCTTTACTGCGTGTAACTCGGCTTTGCCAACTGTCCCTTCCTGAACCACAGCTCGGGGAGGCACAGCCAGGTTTGGTGGCACTCCAGTGCAGCCCCCACTCCGGGTTTACTTACCCTCGGGTGAAATGGGGAAAGGTAAATGACCTGTGGTCATTTCCTATTTGCACTGGCATCCAAACCTGCTGCCCAATGTCAGAAAGCAGCGACACTCAGCTTGCCCGAGGCTCTGCCCATATGGGGCTCGGTGCCGTGCTTGGCAGCCCACGGTGGAGGGCAGTGAAGTGTGGAAGCCCCCAGCCCATGGTGGGAGTTTGCACGGTCGCTGTGGGAGCAGGCTGGGAGAAGAGAACTCCATCAGGGTTCACAAACCTGGGGAAGCCCTGCTCAGTTTGGGGAGTTGGATCACCAGAGGCTGGAGGGGCACACGTGGGACAGGCAAGTGCTTGTGCTGCTCTTACACTCTTCCCTTTGCATCCACTCTGGCCCCTGCTGGAGGCAGAATTTGGGGTTAGAGGGGATCTTTCCTTCCCGAGTGTAACTGTGGGGCTGCAGAGGACAATGTGGTGAAGCCCCTGGAAGGAGCAGCCCCCTGCTCCCACATCCCCCACTCCCACAGCCCCTCCTGCACAGCGCTGGACATTTCTGACCCGGTGACTTTTGTGCGATTCTGCCCTGTCAGGGCAGTAGCAGCTCCACACCTTTCCCAACAGATCCAGGCCAGGAGCCTCCCTGAATGTATCCCACATTGAGCCAGGCACATGATCAGTCAGGGGTAAACAAGCTGGGGCAGGGCTGTTTAATGCTAATATGTAGCTACAGGGAGGGGAAACCCTGTAGCTATTCCAGCTATTCCACACACCCTTACCCAGATTTAAACAATCAGGGTGAATCTCCACGTGCAGAACACAGGGCACCATTCAGCCAGCCTGGTTCGGTTTTGGCCAATGCCACTTCTCTGGGGTTCCTAAGCTGGTGCTCTTCCTTCCCTGTCTATCAAACCCACCATCATAGTGGGGATGTTGGAACAAATTCCTGGCTGATGAGTCAGGAAAGTGGCCCTTGGATGGGCTGGGAGCATCACCCATCTCTTTCCAGGTCACCAGGGTGGTGACCCACAGTTGCCCACTAAGGACTATCAGTTAAGCCCTGCCAGGTGGGCAGGCATCCCACCGAGCACCCAGGTTGTCACTCATGCATCTGCCTGATGCCACCCTCAGAAATGTGCCAGAATTTAGTGGGACACGAATTTAGCAGCACTGGCAACACAGCACCGAGGGCAGCACGAGCCATACAAAGACACAAAGAGCAACTGCTGGGGACAAGCCTTCTCCCAGTGGGAATACCCAGGTTCTGTCTCCTGGAGGAGAACGAGGACTCCCAGTTTTGACATCTGGTGGGTACCCAAGGGCTGCACATGTCCCCTGTGCTCAGGCCAGGCAGTGGAGCCAAGCGAATCCCCAGCTGAGAGACAGACGATAGCACCCCCAGCTCACACTAACAGTGTATTTATTGGAATATCTCACATGCAGGAACCAAGGAGATGATTTCTGGAGCAAGTTAAACAATGGCAGATTAATACAGTTGTCTCGTCCTTAACGGAAACACCTTCTACTTGAATACAGTGATGTTTTAGTGTTGGGTTTCTCTGCTTCTTGTGTATTTTGTTTCTCTTTACATAGTCAATCTCTTTAAACAGTTATGTCCCCTTTCTCCCCCTACCCCATTCCCAAACAAAAAAATATCCAGTATCTTCAGTAAATAAATATTATCCACTTTTATCTGGAAAGCCTACAGCTGTAATATACAGAGAAGCTATTACACAGGTTACGTTTGTAGGGTTAACAACAGCTCATAGGAACATGTAGGGAATGAGGAGCTTGTACTCATAAAAACACAGAGCAGGGTGGGAATTTTGGAGTAGTGCGTTTGCCATGGCCTAAAGAGAACCAGCACCAGAGCTCGGTGCTGCTCAAGGCCAGCTGGCTCTTGGTGAAACACAGCCTCACCTCTCTCCAGGTGAGGAGGAGGTGTGTGGAACCTGGGGCTGGAGCAGGCAGGCACAGCCTGCTCCTGAGGCTGTGGTTTGGGATGGATGGGTGGGAGGTGCTGTGTGGGCACCTCGTCTCCTTGGCTGGTGGGAACCCACAGCAGCGGAAGGGTTACCTCCAACACAGCTCTAAATCCACTCACTGCTTCACTGTTTCCATAAAAATAACTGTTCTGAGCTGGTTTTTTCCAGGGGAGGCTCTGCAAGGCTTGTGGTCAGCCCTGAGGAGGTAAACAATGACGGAGCTGGATGGGGATGGACGGGAATGGAGATAGCACAAGCAGTTCCCACTCCAGGGCTCCCAGCCGCCGCAGGAGACTCAACAACTCACTGGATGAAACAGTGTGTTGGAAATCCATCTTGTTTGCTCTCCTGGGCTGCACATCCTGTCCCTGTAGGTGACATCAGGAGAGCAGGGCACAGAGGAGCAGGGACAGGCTGTGCTGGCTGGGAGCTCCTGCACAGAGGGACCATCACCCCTGCCCTGGGCCTGAAACCACGGCCCAGATCTGTTCTTCCACCACTGGAGGGAAACATCTCGCCACCACAGCCAGCTCCCAGTCCTCCATTTCAAAGTGGAAACAGCCAATGTATCCCATCGAAAAATGCTGAATGAAGTCAAACAAACAGAAATCCTCACAAAAAAAAAAATCCTTCAGCTTGGAGGTGCAAGACCAGCCTTGGGAATGACAGAGCTGGTTTGATCAGCACATCCTAGAGATGGAGGCTGTGATAATAAGAAGGGAAAAGGTATGTTGGAGGCTACGTGAGGGTCCCAGTATGGACCAGTCTCACCATTTATGCTGTTCCCTTTAAGAGACACCATGCTACGTTTTTATGAGTAGTTCTCCTATGAGCCTTACCTACACCCTAAACACCCTAAATGTCTGTACAGCACATTGTTATCTATTACACCTGCTGAAGATGCAGCTGAAATCTACACAGAACAATTAAAAAAAAACCAAAACCCAAAGAACATATTTAAATAGAAACCATTGATTCCTTACATCTCAGCACATGAAGAGTTAACAGAAGAGGTTAAAAAACACACTGGAAAGAAAATATATAGACAAAATAAATATTTTAACCTAGAACAGGGTGCGATTAGACCTTACAAAGGACCCCGAGAATAATTTAGTGTCATTGAGTGTCAAGCTGTGATTCCTAATATGCCTAGAAAGCGCTGGGATGTTATTTCTTATGGAAAGTGGATCAGGCTGCAGCTCCATCCCTGTTCTCCCAAGTGTTGGAGCCACGCGAGTCCTCTGCCCACCTGCACAGAGGAAGCACTTAAAGAGTGAAAGCGGAGGAAGGGTAAATCGAGAAGTTGGTCTCCTGAAGTGAAAAACCCCTTCCCTTTCCCTCAAACAGTTCCCACCGCTCTGGTTTTCAGCAGACCACAAGAGGACAGGGAAGATGAGAGATCCTGATACAGGACATTTGGGAAGCTCTAGCATAGCTCTTGTATTTGTTAAAGAAGGTTTGGGCTAAACCACCTGTTCTGCCACGCTCTGTTCCCTTTGGTGCTTCCAGCCCTGAGAGCCAAGCGCGGTGGATTTGGGCTCCAGATCCATCCCGGGTCTTTCCAAAAGTACATTTCCTCCCTAGGAAGACATCTCCTGGGAGCTGCCCTACTTCCAGCAAAGCCACCACTTGTGCTGGTGGCACCTGCCACTCCCTGCAAGCAGTGCCACGGCTTTCCAGAGGATAATGCGGAGTGTCAGCAGGGACCACGGGTTGCCTGGGGCTGCACACACCTAAAAAGCCCCCTGAGCTCTGCCAACACACGCTCTGTATTTTCCCCCCAGCCCCAGCCTTCTCATTCCACCTCTTTTCCTCCCAGCTGGAGAGAGCAATCACCGACAGCTCTGCAGAATCTTCCAGAAAGGGACCAGATTTCCCCTAAAGCAACACCTTGGAGGTCCCAGGACAGGTTTAGCGTGACAGAAAAAAAGCATTAAAAGCACTGTCCCCCAGCACCTTTTGGCTGAGGGGTAGGGGATGAAGGGCCAGCACAGCTGCAGCAGTGGGACACTGCGGGGGCTTGGTGACAGTGACATCTGTGCCACTCTGCACCATCTGACAGTGTCCCCATGCCTGAGCAATGAGATTATCTCCTCTGGCTTGGCAGGGAAGCTGGATTAACATGCTTAGAATCACCTGATGTGGCCATTTACAGGGTCAATGTGTTTCAAGGATTTAGAAGAGAAAATACACACTTAAAACACCCACGGAGCTTTCTGCATTGACAGGAATACCAGCAATTCATTCTGTGCTGGCGAGACTGCTCGGGCGATCACCAGACGCTGTCTGAAATCAAATCAGCGTTGCCACAGAAGTTTCCTCAGGTTTCTGGGAGATGGTGGCCATATCTGACATGTTGCAGCAAGCTGGCAGTGCCAATCCCTGAGCATTGGGCTCACCTTGTGTTGAGCAGTGAGGGCAGTGGGTGAGAGCAGGAGGGTGCAATGCAGCCAAGGCAGACTGTTCCATTAGCCACGGAGATGGAATGGGAGAAAGCCTCTGCAGACCCACACAGAAGGGCTTCAAGTGGAGAGAGGGCCAGCAAGTGGGGAGAAAAGCTTGATCCCCAAGTTATCTCCATCCTTAAACTGGTTTTGCCTGTCCATTTGTAAGCCGTGCCACACAGAGCAGTGATGAGGTGCCACACCAGCACAGAGGGGTGGCAGGACAGCCCTGCCTGGGCCCAGCTACATATGCAGGGATCCTGGAAGAGGCTACAGGCAGGGCAGGACAGAGAAGACGATGAGCAGGGAGAGCACAGAGTGAAACCTGACCTGGGACGGCCTGGAAATCCTGCACCAAACAACATTTCCCTTCAAAGATTAATGTGTCCGCTGTCAAAGTCCATCAGCGCTGCAATCAGGCATTTGGTAACAGGCTTTGTGTGTCACAGAGTCCCAAAGGGGGTGGTCCTCAGAGAGTATGGTATGGGCTGATAAAAAATGCTATGCTCAGATAAAAGCTTCTATCACTTGGCCTAGAACAACTTTCAAGAGAGCTTGACACACATCAGCATCCTGGGAAGCTCAGACATGTCAGGTCAGAAGGAGACTGCCTAAGCCAAGGAACACCCTGAGGAAGAGGGGCTGGAGCCTGCTGCCTGCACGGGCTTTTAGCTGATAAAGTGCCTCTCTGTCAGGATGGGAGATTCTTCTGCCATGCACTGCTCAGCTCTCTCTTTGATCCTGCCATCCTGCACGACTGGATTCCTCCCAAGGAACGTGCTGGGGGACGCGGCAATGGCTGGAGCTGCCTGCTCCAGCTCTGCCTGTCAGCCCAGCAAGGCAGGCACACATGCTGGAATCCCTGCTGGCAGCCCCAGAGGAGAAGGAATCCTGGCCATGCCTCTGGCAAGCAAGGGAATATGTTTGTTTGCACAGAGACTGCAGCCCCGTAGGAGCCGGGAGTTAATGAAGGGCAGAGGGATCAAAGGACATTCCAAAAATTACAAATAGCACGCTCACAATCACTTCAAGACTTTCTCAGGCCTAAAACTGGAAGGAAATGAGGAGTTTCACCTCCAGCACAGGCTGGCACAGCTAATCCCTCCATGGTAACCACTTCCCTCAGCGTTCCATACAAACCTCTGAGGTTTGCTCTTTTCCTCATCCCTACCCCCAAGAACCAGCATATCTGTCCTACCAGGCATGGCAGGGAATCCAGGAAGCTCAGTTCACACCCAATCCATGAGCAAGTCCCATCCATCTGCATGGATGTTTACATCAAATGCAGAGCTCTAGAGTCACCAAAGAAGGGATCTAAGGTAAGGAGAAAATAACTAAGCTATTTTAAAAGGCAAACACACCAGGAAAATTCCTGTGTGAGAATGGTCTCCCAAAGAGCGAGGTGCTTCCTGTGCCATCGTTACAGCATCCATTTAGCCCAGCATTTTCCATCCTTATCAACTGCCAGAGCTACTGGACATGGCCAACAGACTGCTTCAAATTAGAGCAAGCCCAGATAAAACACAAGGCAAAAAATACCCTGTGAGATTTAGAAATGAAACGCCACAGAAAGTGGGGAAAAGGGACGACCATATGGTACCAGGAGATGTGTGAGTGGGAGAGTAAAGGATTTTAACTTGTGAAGCACATGTTGAAAGGGGAACAGTTGTTCCTTGCTGTCGAATCCAACACGAAAGCCAATACATTAACATTTTATCTAAAAATAAAGACACACTCCTCCTGAACATTCCAGCTCAGTCAATTACATGCTGATTGACAGAGCCGTCTACTTGGCAGGACCTGCCTACAGAAGAGGATGATCCCTACATAAATTGAAGGGCAAGGCTGCTCTCTTCCCCCGGGCTTTTGTTTCAGCCCAGTGTGACGTACTCGTGCATTCTGAAGGGGTTTTCAGCATCAAGAGCTGGTTTTGTGCAGCTGGGACAGGAAGGAGGGGATTAAGCGAGTGCTGGAGAATCGTGGTCTGGCAGGAATAGTGTTGGATTTAAATAGAAAGAGTCAGCTTGTGGGGGTGGATCATTTGGGGAGGGAGGGAAGGAGAAGCAAACTATGGAATGAGGGGGACGGGAGTCGTTGTTAGCCAAGGACTGTGGGAGGACAAAGTGGCCGTGCGGCGACATTGGCCGGCGGAGCACAGGGGCGGGAGGGAGGCGGCTCCGCGCCACCTTCACAGTGCAAAGAGGGCGTCCTCGGAGCGCTCCTGCTTTTTCCTGCTGGAAGGATTTGTCGGAGGGGTGGGGGCTTCCAGAGGAGGGGATGGCAGATTGGGAACCATCTCCGCCGCTTTGGCTCGCTCTTCTAAAAATTTGTCAAACTCTGCAATGTAAAAACAGAAGGAAGACAGGTGAGAATGGGGGCCGTGGGTTTGGCCCCAGGGACAAAGGTTGGCAGGGGCTGAAATTCCAGGGCCTGGCATCCTGTCGGGCTGTGTTTGTAGGCACAAATAGTGGTACAGCCTGACTTCCTCGGGAAAGGGTACAGCCGTCCTTGGAGACACCCGAGCTCAGGCAGCAGCTGGAATCAAACCCACACTATGCCACCGGCTGTGACAGAACCAGGGAAACATCATTCCAAAGGGCTGAGCAGCTTGGGGACACATTCCTGCTGGCACAAACACAGAGCACAGCCAAGGAAGATGGCAGGGAAGCATTACAGTGAGGAGGGCTCCCCACACCATAAATATGAACCTTTTGCTGTGAAATGCTCTGCTCCTGCCTTTCTGAGCATGGAAGCATTTGCTGGGGAACATCAGGCTGGGAGAAGGCAGCATCTCAGCAGGGATCAAAGCAAATTCCATCTGAGCACTAACCTGAGAATGGCTCAAAGCCAGGGGCATCTCTGCTTACCTTCACTGGTCACTCCTTCTTCCAGTTCGTTGCCTTTCTGCAATGGGAACAAAAAGGCACGTGAGCACAGGCAGTGCTTCCCTTTCCCTGTCATCCCCTCCACCTTTAATACAACTGGACAGTTTCCACCACTTGTTTCCACATATTAACCACGGGAGCAGGGCGACCTGGGGAAATCACAGGGCTCCCACCTCGGGAGGCCAGTGGGGACTGACATTTCACTGTGCTGCAGAGCAGGAGGATGAGCACTGAGGTGCTTCTGAAGATTGCTGCTGGACAGCTGAGCTTTCCCTGTTGGATCTGAATGTCAGTCCAGTGCTGTTTCCCCTTCAGACAGTAATTCTGGTCCAAATCTGAGCTGTGTGAGTCACACACACACTGTACCAGATGGCATCTTTTCTGTCACACAGTCCTTTAAAAAGTCAGGACTGTGGTTTGCATTATGTCTTCAAGTAAAATGCCCTTTTAGCTGACAAAGGACACGTGCAAAATTGTATGGGGTCAACATTCCTCCTGTGAGAGTTCGTTTTAGGTTTCAAACAAAAATATAGCAGCTTTCCTGTGCCCATGCTGCACAAAGACCAGACCAGGGTGAGCTGGATGAAGGATACTGACAGCAGTTAGTGTTTGTCCATCACAATCAAAGGCTGCGAATGCCACAGGGTCACTGCATTTCCACCAGTTTGTGCATTTCAATGTGTGTGTCATTTGTGCTTTTCAAATAATGAAATTAGAAGTCCAGGGACAGGCATCCTTGTCAATCTATCAGGATGTTTAAGATGGGTAAAAACACTGGTTGAAAATCTCATGTTGAAACTGCTTTGAAAAAGTAAAGTATTTGTCTGTACTTGGCTTCTCTACCAGGAGTGGGAACGTACTGACTGGACTCACATTTTGGAGCCTGAGCATCTCCTGGCTTCCTACTGCTCTGAGGTTTCCAAAGGTTCACACAGCAGCCTCTTCACAGGCAGAGCTGCTGTTTGTCCCAGTGCACCCCAAAAAGGGTAAAGAAATACCAATTATCTAACCTAACCTGCAGCTTCCTCGCCTGGGAAGTAGAGAATTGAAATGAGCTGTTAACAAGACAAGGAGGAAGGGACCCAGAGTAAAAACAAAAATCCAGTCCAAATTTTCACAGGCTTCTCTCTGCTGCACCCACATAGGGTTGGGATGGGGACCCAGGGACATCCCCAGGCTTGCTCAGGCATTTCCAGGACACTTCTCTGCTTTGTTCCTTTTGAGCAAGTCTGTGCTGAGGATGACAGATGCACAGAGCTACCTCCATATCTCTCCATCAGATCTTCTCTCCTTCTAAATTAATTTAAATGGCAAAGACAAAAGTTTATTGGTTAAGCAGAGTGGACATGCTACATTTACTGCATTTCTTTAACAAAATGAGGCCAGTTGGTAATTAAATTTGAAAGTGACTCCTGTACCGAGGCCTGACAAACCTACCTGCAGCTGGAACCCAGTGACATTTCAGAGCCAGCCAGTCAGTCTGCCAAAATCAAACACTGAACCTGGAATCTGTTTAAGCATTTCAGGCACCTCGGGAGAGCTGGAGAATTTTCTTCCTTCCAGTACAGCCAGCTCCTGCAGTGCCAGAGCACAGGGCTGACGTGCCAGAGCATGCCTGCAGCTCTGCTGAATCCCACAGCTCCCAGCTGGGAGCTGAGCAGGCAGCAGCAGGGGGCTGGGGGAGACCCTAAGGAGTTGGGAGTTTTCTGCCTCAAGCTGGAGGAATGGAACCAGATGATCCTTGGGGATATGGTGAGTGCAAGTTGAGTTCACTAAAACCATGTTTAAAAGAACAGTGTGGACACAACCCACCACCCCCCCCCCAAAATGCACTTGGTTGATTTGAGTCATATGCTTACACTGAAAAAAACCAAAACAGGCTAAATGTGTACTAGTTTATACTGCTTAAACCAAATGTGTGTTGGGACAGCAAAACAAACTCCAGGGTGAAGGCAAAGCTACTTTTAGTTCTGCTTTCTGTTTGTTTGTTTAGTAATTACTAGACAATAATCATTTAGGAGAAAGTTATAAACATTGAAGAGAGACTGTTATAAATTTTTATTATTACTATTATGAAACATGTCAAGATTGCCTGCCAGTTTAACAAAGACATCTTGATTTGAAAGGAATCTACGCCCTGATCCAGCATCTCTTAAAAGCATGCCTCAACATAAGCATGAACTTACATCCTGTCTAAATAATGAAGCTTTAAACATGGACTTTAAGTCTGGTGCAAAAAAATTCAGCCCATGTTTAATGCTTCCCTATTTGAGGATCAGAATCCCACATTTTCTGGAACATGTGCTATTCTGTGATGTTCACATGGAGAAGGGAAAATAAAACAGCTCAGACAAAAAGTGTTTTGATTGAATTGCTGAACATGACCCTGACTCCTCCTGCTCAGATATTCCCTTCAAAGGGAACCAAACTCTCTGCTTGGGAAGTTTCACTGCTTCCTGCTATGAGAAGTACCAGGAACTCAGCAATGCATTGAAAGTTACCCGTGCAAGTGAAAAATGAAAATATAAAGAGTCTCACCAAGTCGGTACTGAGCCACTCCTCAATGTCATCCATGACAGAGGACTGTGCAACAGGGATCTAGGGAGTGCAGCGAGAGAACAGCAAGGCAGGCAAAAACCAAAACACATCCACAATCATGGCCACAGAGCGATGGAAAACGCCAGAAATAAGATTAAAAACAAAACAAAAACAAAGATGTAAGATGTGCTGGAAAAAAAAAAAAAAGGCAACAAAATATAAATGGCATTTCAAATAAAGAAACAACTTGGAAAGGAAATTATGAACAACAAGGCTAAAAAAAACAGGAGAAAGATTATGGGGAATGACGTGACTGGATGCCAGTGTAAGATGAGTAACTTCTCGACCACATATTAAAACCATCAAGATGGACTGATGATTCTAATCTTGATCGTGAAATGCTTTTAAGGGTAGAATACTGGATATCAGTTAGGTTTTGAAATGTTAAATTTACACCTCTTGTTTTTTAAAATGGGTATTAGCCGCAGTGAAGGGTTAGAAAAAAAGAGGGGCTCAAAGTCTTTAGGCAACACTCCTATGAAAATAAATTGGTTTTCTGCGCAGGTGGAGAAGTCAGAGCCCAGGGTACAGTCATGCTTCCTCCCAGATCCTCCTCCCACCACACCACCAAGCCCTGGCAAGCCTTGGCACAAGGGTTTAAAGCAAAACTGTCCCAGCTCCCAGTTCCCACTCCTCTGCCAAAGGTGACCCTCGGCAGCAGAGCCCAGCATGTGCCAAAGGTGGGGGAGGAAGAGGATGGGGCAGAGGAGAAGAGGACAGCCCCAGAGCTGCAGCAGGGCTCTCCAGAGCAGGTCAGGCTCCAGGGATAGTTTAACACTCAGGTTTGGAAGGTTTGGCTCTGCCCCTGCAGTGGAACTGGTCACGATACCGGTGTGATTACTACAGGCAGCGCAGAGGCAGCTGAAGGGCAGCGATTTCACACAGTGCTAAGGGAACTGGGTCAGCAAAGGGACATTACTGAGTATTAGGTGTAGAATTTCCTGACTTAACTACACTGCTTAAATACAACAGAGGCCTGCCGAGGTAAACAGGAAAACACCACAATAGATCTGGTAAGGACAACATGAAAAATAGTTGGAAAACAATGTCAGACATGCGAGTTCCAGGCCAGGGCATGGCAGCCGAGCAGCAGGGCTGGCAGGGAGGAGACCTGGCACTGTTAGAGGGACTCTCCTAGGCAGAAAAGGTGTCAGGGGCTATCCACAGCTTTGCCTGAAACCTCTCACAGAAATTGCCCACCCTGGAAGTGATAAAAAACCCTGTGGATGTGGTGCTTTGAGACATGGCTTAGTTGTGGCCTTGGCAGCGGTGGGTTAATGGTTGGACTTGATGGTCTTGGAGGACTTTTCCAACCTTAATGCCTCTGTGATTCAATAAGAGCTGGAAGAGGCTCTGCAGACACATTTCCTGGGAAATGTAGTTTTCTCAGGCACTTCTAGCAGGGGAAGATGGATAGATGCTGGACCACAGAGGCTGAGGCTGTTTAGCAAAGCTCCTCAGGAATTTTTTTTATAGAATCAAGTGGCCCTTTGTACTGAGGAGACCAGTTAAGCCCTTGCTTGAGGTGAGGTGTGCTAAAGTGGGTTAGTTGTGTCCAAGAACTGGAAATCCAGAACTCAATCCAAAGCATCTCCCCCAAAGAGCAGCACCAGGAAGGTGGCTGGGCTCTGACTTGACAAGTTGCTGGACAAAGTGACAGTTCCTGGCATCAGAGGTACAAGGTGCCATTTTCCTTCCAGTGAATTCATAAAGATCCCAAACAGAAAATAAATTTCTGCAGTTTCCTCTGGAATGGGCCAGGTTTAGGATAACTGTTCCTTTCTGATTTCCTTAATCATGCACACACAACACTACCACAGTGAGCTGAAGCTGCTGCGAGCTGGCCCAGATGGCCACTCACAAGGGAAGAGCTCTAAGCACCTTCCAACACGTTCCTTCCCAAGGACAAGTTGCAACTTGTAAAACTGTCTCCTTGGTTTAACAGCTTTATAAAAGACTAGCTTCAGATATATAAATTAATGATTTTATTCAGCCTACAGCAACCTAAAAACTACTGCAGAAGTTGCACTGCTGCCTCTCTCCTGCATTGTTTAACACTGTGGAAGGTGCAGCCTCTGAGCTGTTAGTTGGCTGCAGCTCAGAAAGGTGCTCATGTTTTTCTAAGGATAAGAACATGTGCATGGAAGGGAGGAGGAAAACAGCTGGTTTATTTTTCCTTTTCGGTGAATAAAATTTACAGGAACTCAGGGGGCTCCAAGAAAGTTGGAGGGGGATTTTGGATAAAGGCCTGCAGTGACAGGACAAGGAGGAATGGCTTTAAGCTGAAAAAGGGTGGATTTAGATTAGATATTAGAAGAGATTATTCCCTGTGAGGGTGGGGAGGTCCTGGCACAGGTTGCCAGAGAAGGGTTGTGGCTGCCCCATCCCTGGAAGTGTTCCAGGCCAGGCTGGATGGGGCTTGGAGCAACCTGGGAGAGTGGAAGGTGTCCCTGCCCATGGCAGGAGGTTGGAATGAGATGACCTTTTTTTTTCCAACCCAAACCATTCCAAGATTTTATGATTTTATGATTATAAGAGCAGCTGTTCTAAAAAGTGTGGCAGTACTGTGCCCCTGTATTAGAAGGAACAGCAGCTCAAATCTTGATTATCCTGAAAACATGGCAGATGACTGATCAAGTACTGAGAATCACAGGACTCTTGAATTTGCAGAAGTCCTCGAAGAACAGCTCAGCAGCACAAGGGTTTGTGCTGTAGCGTTTCGTAAGAATTTTAAAAAATTAAAAAAAAAAAGGCAAATAAAGGAATTCTATTTTCAGCTAGAGCTACTTATAACAAACAAACAAAGCCCTCAGAAGTGCAAGAGCACTTCTTGCAGAGAAGCAGACAAAGCTGTAAGATAAACATCTGAGTGTGTCAGCCGTTTGCTATTCAGCACTGACCTTTTAAAAGCTTTCCCTGTCTCCCAGCACACCCAGAGATGTGTTGAGGGTTGGTATCTATTGCTCCTTCCATGCACAAACTTCCAGTTTACTTTCCTAAGACTCTGAGCCCCATTTCCTCATAAAACATGGGTTACATGTGTCAGGTTTAATTTGTTCAAGAATAAAGAGGGAGGAAACTCAAAAAGAGCAACTGGAAGTTTTAAATTATTTTAACGATAACATTGTACCATTTATTTTTCATTTTAAACTGAGAAGAGAACATACAGAGAAGCTCAGTTTTTGCCAGTCAGTTGGGTACTTGGCAAATCTTCCCCTTTCAGAAGCCCTAAACTGAAAAATGTGCAGGGGAATTTTGTTATAACTAACCCCTAAATCAGAGGAAATGTAAAAATGAATTAACTAGTTTACACATTAAAAAAAAAAGACAACAGTTTCTGGGAACAAGCAGCAGTGGCAGCCACAGACTACATGGAAAAAACTCTGGAATGGGACACTGTCTTGTTGATATTTTGATTATGCAAACTTCCATGGTCTAGTGAAGCTTTCAGTCTTGGCAAGAGAGCTCCCCAGATAGCACAGGCTGCAAGAGCTGTTTGTATAAAGATATTGTGATTTTTTTTTTTTTTTTGAGTCTATACTTACAGTAAATGGAAATTAAGTCACAAAATATTTTTGGGTACTTCAAGTAACTGGCTTTAATTAAAAGCTGGTCTGATTGTTTAAATTCCTTTTTTATTTAGTCTTTGGAAAATCCTACAAATGGGATCATCTGAACAGTCCTGAAAGAGAAATAGAAAAGGAAGGCTGGGAGAACAAAAGTAAGTGTTCAATCCCACAAAACCCACAGGAACCTGGAATTCAAGTTCTTACTTATCTAAGCTAGATTGTGTTGATGTTCTCACTAGCAATCAAAAGCCAAAGAGTATTGCCAATATTTTTCCTCAGAAGTCATAAAATCCAATATTCTACCCTTAAAAAGACAGTTTAAGGTTATTATTATCACATTTTATTTCTATTAAAAATGATCCCACTGGAAAAGAAGCAGGTATGAAATGACAATTCAGGTCTCTAGGTGAGCTCATTAATGTTCTTAAAATGTTTAACAAGGTTTATGCTAATTGTTGCTAGACTACTGCCTTGTAATAGCTTAGTTAATTCCACTTCTTTCTAGATGTTTAACAAAGCTGACACCAGTTCTTGGTTAGTTGCTACTCACTCCCCCTTGCTGGTTAGCAGTAGTAAAGGTCTGTCACTCCTACAGCAGCACTAGGAGCTAGGCTACTAGCAGGCTACTCCAGCTTACTACTACAGCATTACCATCTATTTAAAGCTGTTGTGATCTTGAAATAGCTGCTTGGCCTCAGTATTAGCCCAGGCTTGACTTTACGTGTAAGGAGTAAATGAACTCCTTGGTTACTCGTAACTGTGCTCGCACACTGCAGGGCCGGGCAGGCAGGAGCTGGGCTGCAGCTGCTCCCCAGCAGAGCCTGCTGTGCCCAGGCTCTGACAGGTTGTACAACAACCAGCCCATCTATCTGCATGTGACAGGCATGTCCAGGCAGTGCCAGCCCTCAGTGACAGTGACACCAGGGACTGGGCTGTGCTTGCACAGTGCTCTGAAAACACCACAGCTGGCTAAGGAGACCCCCGTGGTCCTCGGGTAAGGGGAAGCACCTGCTTGCCTTCAACAGGGAGAGGGGTCCCACCACATGGAAGAAATGAGATCTTCACGTGTCTGGTTTTGGGTTTATCCACTATTCAAGCACTTCAGTCTCCAAGATGATGATGTTATTCAACAGTCTCACGTTACCCAAGTCATTTCCACATCTCAGATCCTATCTCTCTCTTGAAGGCACATAGCGGCATCCCACTTGGTTACTAATTAACAGAGGTTTCATTTAATCTTTACTCACCTATCTTTCCTACAAAGAGGGCTCTCCTCTCTAGCCAGGCATGCTGCTAGCAGTCAAGATAGAATGTTGAGTGGTGTTCATATCAATTTCTGTGAATTCTGGTTCAGTTTCATCCTTCCCCTGCCACTGTCCCAGTTAATGTCCTGACACGGTGGCTTAAGCAACACCTACCTCTCACTTTCATAACAAATAACCCATTTGGTATGTGAGTGGGTTGACAGATTACTCTAAGAAAGGAATATATTAATGCAAATCTCAGTAGCTGTCCAATCTCATGAGAAGGGAACTGAGACTACCTGCACTAAAACGTGGCTCTGTGGTAAAGCCTGTGCCTAATTGCTGCTGATATGGAGCCCTGTGTGAGACCTGCAAAACCCTGACCTCACACTGCAGACAGATCTGTCACTGAACTGCTCACCTCCCATCCCTCAGCCATATAAAAACCAGAAATATTTTCTGCCAATGTCATTTTATCTACTTTAGTTTTGTAGGTAGAGCTGGGATGGATAAAAGTGTGGCTTTGTGTCTGTCTCCACGGTTCTGGCATCGTCTTGATGGCAGAACTGAGCCACAGGTTAACTGGAAACAAGAATAACACTGCCAAATTCATTTGGAGAGGAGAGCCAGAGACTGCAAAAGTGTGTGGTGAACTGGGATGCAGAGAAATGGAGTGGGAAGGACTAAGCCCAAAGCTGAAATGTATCACATTCTGCTTGTACAGAACAATGCCACGTCGTGAGGGATGTGAGAACCACTCTGCCAGGTGGAGAATTCCTTCCAAGTGGTCTCAGTGTTGTACAGGCTCAGGGAACAGCAGTGTCAGCTCAGCCCTGTCCTCCTCAGCAAAGTACAGAAAGTACCCCACAGAGTGGGCACATCTAGTTCATACCTGGGATTCTAGTTATCCACTGGCATTGTAAATGCTACAGGTCGTATTAATAAATACTGTTAAGAACTACAGCCAGTTAAGAGAGAAACAGAGTTAATGATTAGTTTAGTTTTATTGTAGGTATTTCTCTCTTGTATTTAGCAAACAAACAAGGTGACAGGCTTGTAAGAGCAGTGACTGGTTGGACAGCCAGGCCCCCTTCCCTCCCCAAATCCATATGCCTCCATGAATGCTGCAGTATCCTTTTTCCAGACTGAATAACCACAAGCCAATGAAGGAATATGCTGTTTGCTTTTTTAATAAAGCAGTGGTGTGAGTGGTGTGAACAGCAGGGGTGCTGATTTCATGCTTCCCCGCTCTTGTAAACAGTGGAAAGGCAAAGAAGAAGAACTAACTCAATCACTGGATTATTCATTATGGATGAACATCCAACAGTGGCACAGCACATCCCTGGCTGCAACAGAGCCACTGAACAGCAAGAGCCTCTGTGAGCCACAGCCAACAGCATCAGAGGCAAAGCTGATACTGCTGCTCATTTTATAGCTTTTCACCCTCACCTTGTAAGCTGGGGGTGTCTGACAGCACCAAAATGACATTCTGGCTCCCAGGGACAGGTACCCACAGTGGGCTTATCCACATGTGTGAGCAGGCACGGAGCTGCTTTTGGGCAGGCAGATACAGCACCTGTCCCATCACTGTGTGTGCACCAGCTGTGCAAAATTCTGCCAAACTTCCAAGCTGGCCCTGAGAAATAATCTGAGTTACCCCTAAATCCAGAAGAATAAATGCAAGTGTTTCACAGATACTGCACACTCTGGATTTTCTAAACGTTAAGCTTTCTGGGATGTTTCTCTTTTTTAAATACTTGGCAGCTTAGTCTGGGACATTCAGGGCTCTCCCTGGAGTGAGACATTCCTGTTCCTGGTGCCCAGCCCCACATGCTGCACTGCCAGCACACCCCAGAGCAAAGGGAATTCTCTCCCTGCACCTCTCTGAACTCAGCTGCAGCCAGAACTGTCTCAGGAGGATTTTCTACAGTTAGGTCACATTATTGGTACTAAACTCAAACACTTAAAATGATGGATTACATTGTCCAAAAAAAAAAAATGGTCTTAGAACTTGGCTTTAAGGCATAGCTGAGGGTATTTTTCCCTTCCTCTGGCTTCTGCACCTAAAGCAAGCTTTGAACTGCTCTCTGCAAGCACATTGATGAAGGACAACTTCAAACAAGGTCAGAATGTGCACAGGTTCAGTGATCTTCAGAAGCCTGATTTTATCAAGGCACTGGCATCACCAGACATAGGAATTAAATCCTTAAAGCCAGAAACACTGTTGTACCTTTTGGAGTCTGATTCCTAATGCCAGTGGGGTTGAAGATGTCAATCTGGGCAGCAGTTCTCCCACTCCCTTCCTTGCATAAAGAATGATCCCTACATTACTCAATTCAACTACATATGATCCTACAATTCCCTATGTTTATTCCAGACCATGAAGCTAAGCACTACCAGAAAAGGCTGCTTTACAATCAGATAGCAAGTGTCCTCTTTGTGAATAAGATCCATGAGACTTGTGTTTATCCCTCGAAAAGTGGATACTGCATAAATAAATCAAGACAGTAGAAGGAACCAATTGGATCCCCAGGCCTCTTCTGAAGGTGACGTGGGATCCTATAAATGATTCAGTGATTTACAGGTCTTTGTGCTGTAAAAACCAGAAATTGGTGCAAATCTTTCCCTTTGCCCCAGGTAATGATGCAGGTGGGAAATAAACTCCTTGTACTGTCCGATTTCAAGCGGTTCAATAGGGCAGGACGAGAGGTGAATGGAGGATGGTTATTCTAGGTCAGGGACTGGGGTGGGCAGTAGGAATTGCTTCACTGGTGAAATCCTCACCATTCCTTGTGTAATTAGCCACTTGTCTATGGGCTCCATGTCTGAGTTCCCACCTTTACCTCTCCTCTGTGTTGAGAACAGAAAGGTCCATAAAGAGAGAAACCACAGCAACAACCCGTGATAAAGTAATAAAACAGTTAAAAACTTCACATACACAGACACACATCCACACACAGAGTTGCCTACAGTAGCTTCTGGCAGCAGCTGTGTCCCCCTCTGCCTATAAGGGGACAGACCTCACCCAGAATTCTGCACTTCCTACAGACAGTTCACAACATTTTAGCACTCCCTCCGTGATGTCCTTAAAAATAAAAATAATAATAATAAAATAAAGCAATCACTGGCTGGTAGTGAGGCTGATGTTTGTCATCTTCTTAGAAGAAGGAAAAGTGAGGCTGTACAAACTACTGCAGTCAGTGAGGCTGCGCTGGAAACTCTCGTGCCACACTCTGTGGAATCCCCCTTGTTTATGAAGCTGTGGGTTGCAGCACACCCTGCTCATGTCCTTGACCTCAGCAGACAGACTGTGCCCCACACAGACAGCACAGCAGCTCTGCAATGGTGTTGAGTGCAGGGAAGTCAGGGCAGTTTGCTGCAGTGTCCTGGCAGCCTTTCAAACTGCCCCTCTTGAAAAGCGCAGAGGTTAAAGGACTGCTGATGCATCCAGCTCCCCTGAGCAGGCTGCAGACTGCATGGCACAGCACCACAAACACTCTAAGATGGTTTTGTGTCCTTCAGCATCTCCTCCCTGAGCCAGGGTGGGATGCAGAGCCATCTCCAGCTCTGGAAGGGCTTGTTTGGGCTCAGCAGAGTGCAGTGGCTCCAGCCCAGAACTGGGTGAGCTCAGCAGAGAGCCACTGGTGGTTATGTACATCCACACAGATATCTGCACACAAAGGACACCTCTCCTGTCCTTATTAACACAGGTAATGGAGAATCAGCTGCAATCTTTTATGTCTCATTTTATAAGGGGAAAAAAAATAAAGGGAAATCATTCCAATTTCATCTACTCTCTGTGTAACACTGGAGAATTGTTTCTTGGACACCTCTCCTCCCAGTTGTGATCATGCAACAACTCAGTGGCAACAAAAGCAATTCCCAACATGGAAAAGCAATATTAAGAAAACAGTGTATTTTTAGCTCATCTTGTTTCCAGCTGCTAAATCACATTAAAAGACAGCTAATGCCACGTGATCAGCCCCATCTCTGCAGACCATTCCGAGAATGACTGCATTAGAAACGTCGGATGTGCTGAATTCTACCACTGGACAACTGTGCTGGAACGAGACGTGTGTGAAGAATGTGTTGCAAAGCTCTTGGCTCCTCCCCAGAGCTGTTCTTAAATTAGCTCTACCCAAATTAAAGCCTGTCTTTTCATTTACTGAGCACTGCCAGTTTTTTGCTACACACGCTGGGGCTGGTAACTTTAGGAGAGTTTAATTTTTATTTCCTTTAAGAAGAGACACCCACAAGCCTCACAACAGTTGAGAAAAAGTGCTTACCAATTACAGAGTGATTGCATTTCAAAACAAGCTCTTATGATTACACATTACAGTCTCCAGGACCTTTGAAAAGAGGCTGAAAGTCTCAACATCTCATAGCCTCAAGTTCCACATGAGGCATTTACCCCAAAAAACTTTGACCCTCAGATGAGCTTAGCCACAGTCCTTTGAACTGACAGCACTTGGGGCAGAGCAGCAGCTCTGCTGGTGTGGATGACACGTTGTGCTGGTGCCTAAAGCAGAACTGGCTGGGAACAAAAGTGTTAATAAATAAAGACATGACCCTGAGGCCACTGGGGGAATTCAGCCCCCTTGACCAGTTAAATGCAAGCCCCTTGCATTTGGTTAGCCAGGAACAAAGAGCAGAATCTCAAATCCTTCCCCAGGTCCTGCCAATAACAGCTCAGTGATACTGGGGGCTTGGGATGTCACACTGGATTCAGGAATTCCTGGGAAGGAATATTTCTGCCCCTGCCTCCTCATGCTTCCCCTTTTCCCTCAGTACTGTTGCCATGAGTTTTTGTGGGGCTGAGCTCCAGCTGGTCATGGGGCTGACCCGAGTTATAAACTGCCCTTCCTGCAGGAGGACAGGGACAGGAAGAAGCAGGTAGGTTTGTGTGGTGGGGGATGCTCTGTAGGAGCTGAGGGCCTGCTCCCACTGAATGATGGCCTGGGCAGACAGGCAGCTGTGATCTGACCCCAGCTGGCTCCCAACACAAATCCTCCCTGGCTTGGAGCACAAGCTGCCAGGCATGCCAGCTGCCCAGAGCACTCCCACTTCATGAAAGAACCAGGGTGGATCAGCCAAGGCATGGGGAGGCAATTCTCCCCAGTGAGAGGCATGTGCACACTGCATTGGCTCTCCCATGCTATGCTGGCTCTGCCGTGCTCCCTAGCGGTCATCACAGCCCAAAATTGGACTGGGAAAGGCTCTGAACCTGCTCCGCCCTCTAAAAACTTACACACAGCTGCCTACAAAAGAGCAGCAGAGTTTCTAAAAGCAGGGTGGTAGAAAGGGGTCAAGGGATGATCTGAGAGCTCCTTCATTTCTGCCTTCACCGAGGGATGCAGACAAAGCTGCCCAAGCTCTCTCACCCGTGTTTTAAGTGTCAGCTGCTGCGAGGTGACAGCACATGGGGCTCTTCTGCCCACAGAAGAGAGCAAAAGCCTGCCCTGGGCAGACAGAACAGGCTGCAAGCGAGGGCAGTTATGGCAAAGAACGTAAAGCATTAGAAGTCTGCATCATTTCTCTCTGTAACTTGCTCGTGTATCCACGCACTTGGAGCAAAGTCTAGTCAGTAGATTAAGACTTTCACAAGCAAAAGCAAACCAAGCCAATGCACATCAGTGTTCACAGGACATTCCCCACTTGATTCTTCTCAGCAGTGATTCCAGCCAAAGAGCTGGACTCCCCAGACAAACTGCAAGGACACAGGAGAATTTACCCACTATGATTCTGAAGTCTTTTAGACTGAAGGGCAGCATCCCTTTAGACATCATTACTGAGCAAGTACTTGCTCTCAGATATCAATTTCAAAATAGCCATTACTACCACGTTGCTGGAATCCAGAATGAGAAGCTCAAAGCAGCTGCCTCCAGCTCGGATTCCACGTGGATAACAAAACACAGAGCTGTGACCTACCCCTCCTGTGTTCTGTTTCCGAACATCCAGGGCAGATGCCAATCCTTTGACAGCCTGCGGATCCTCGTACGTCACGCTGGAAGAGAAGAACAAACCACACAGCTAGCAAGAAAGTCCAGCAGTCATCCATGGGAAATCATGGAATCATAGGAAGGCCTGGGTTGGAAGGGGTGTTAAAAGATCATATCATTCCACTCCTGCCATGGCAAGGACACCTTCCACTATCTCAGGCTGCTCCAAATTCTGTCCAATCTGGCCTTGGACACTTCGAGGCATGAGACAGCCACAGCTTCTCTGGTCAACCTGTGCCAGTGCTTCACCACCCTCACAAGGAAGAATTTCTTCCCAATATTCAATCTGGCCCTTCAAACTCAGTTTGAAGCCATTCCCCTTTGTCCTGTCACTCCAGACCCTTGTAAATAGCCTCTTCTCATCTTTCCTGTAGGCTCCCTTCAGGTACTGGAATTAGGTCACCCCAATCCCTTCTCTTTTCCAGGCTGAACAATCCCAATTCTCCCAGCCTTTCCTCACAGGAGAACAATACTGTGGATACCCTGATTTGCTCCCCTGGGAACCAGAAAGCACATTCTTTTTCTTAACAAGACTTGCAGGGTTCTGTGTGTACCCCAAGAAGAGGAGCTTGCTCTGTACAAAGGCCACCCATCAGTTTTGAAAAGCACCTTGAAGCAAAGAGAGTAAGATCAGCATTATGAAAGGCAGGCAAACAGGTCATGAGGCACCTTAAGAATGTCCAAGAGCAAGTGGGGGACTGTGAAAAGAGGCCTGATTGCAGATTATGTTTAACAAAGATTTGGAGATGACATCTGGAAGCCTGACCTTGCTGTGTGCATGCAGGGGAGAGGCAGAGCGAGACTCAACGAGAGGTGAAATTATGCAACTGCAGTGAAGCAGACAAAGAAATGCACTATTTACAAAGCTGTTAAAAGCTTCTTAAATTGCAATGCAAAAGGGACATGTAGCAGTCAGGTGACAGAGGCAGCAGCGGCATCTCACAGAGCACAGCATGAGCTGCAGCAGACACAAACACGTGCCCGTAAATCAGCTCCTGGGAGGGGCTGCCTGAGCAGGGGGAGCCCTCTCTCCTCCCCTCCTCATGCTGGCTTCTCCCAAGCTGTGAGCACAGCACCCAGAGCTCTCACACCCAGAGCTGTCACCTACACACCACAGCAAGTCACACTCATGCCTTTCCTCCTCCCTGCTGCTCTGTTTATACAGTGCACAATCCAAGGAAGACAGAGCAATCCTCCCTTGTGAAATCATGGATGATCTGTGCTCCTTGTTCCATTAGGTACGGTGTGGGAAGAGTAGTTTTGTGCTTCATTTAGCACAAGATACAGAGGGACCTTGATTAGATCTCTCCTGCAATGCATCTCCTTTCTAACTGTACATTAAGGCTCTCAGCCCAAAATCTCCAGTGGTGGCTTATCCCTCTACATGACAGAATTTCTTCTCAGCACTGATACCATAGCTGAGGCAGTACCAATAGCTATATTGATAACTGCAAATAAAAGAGTCCAATAAATTTGTAGGCTCACGTTTTCTAAATTTTTGATAAACTATTTAACAGCATTTCTTAGGTTGAGACAAGATAGACTACTTCCTCTAATGTCTGAAGCCAGAAGGCAAGAAATAATATATGAAAGAAAAATACCTGAGTGTGTCTTTTATTGAATATCACCTGACAGGGATCAAAGGATTTCTTAATAAGTGCATAGATTTCTTTTACATTAAAATAATTTGACCTGTTAAATGCCCTTGAAAGTGTCAGATTTGCAGCTCTAGAGATGCAAGCCCTATGCATATAAACAAATTAGGGATAGCATGAAGCCAGGCAGGCTACACTGCCTTGACAGCATGTGAGAGTCTGACTGGGGCCAAAAGGAGAGTTAACTGGATGGTAATTCTGTTTCCAAGCCTTTGATGACAGTAATTCAGTCACAAAAGTACATCCATGACCTTCAGGTGAAGGACCCTTCTGCTCCTGTATCTCAAACACAGGTGGATGGGATGACAAGCCTTTAGGAGAAGGCAGAAGTACAGGCAAGCACATTTGCAAGTTTCCAGTGAGCTCATTAACTAAGACAGTCAGTACCCAGCCAGTCTGCTCTGTCCAGCAGCAGGAACCTCTCCACTTGCTCATATTAATAACAACCAAAAGGATAGGGATTGGATTAAAAGCAAGAAAACATACACCAAAACTAGTTTTTCAGTCTGAAGTCAAGAAGTTTCAGATTTATGCCCTTAGAAAACAGCAGTGCCATGACTCAGTGCTGAAGATAAACTCCAACTTACTTCTTTCGCTGCTCAGCCAAGGAGCTGCCTCTTGTCTGTGCAAACATGTCAAAGTCATCACGAGGATTACTGTGCTGGAGGGAGCTGAGTGTGCCACTGACACTGTTTGTGCCCAAGTCTGCAACCAGAGGAGAAAAAATAGTGAACCAGCGAAATAACAAACCATATTGCAAACACCACCATCATTAACAGCTGCAGCACTGAGGACAGTTTTGTTCAGGAAAGGCTGGAGGATGCTAATCATGTGCTCTTAAAAGAAAAATGTAGAGATGATCTAATTCATCCTGGAAGCAGCACTCCATAAATGTTCCTCATCAAGAAGCCAGCATTTGGGAATTGGTGTGAACCTGCTGCCAATATCCTGAGACATTCAGTGGTCACTAACACAGTCCAAAATTCTGGGCATGGACAATAGTTTTCTCCACAATGTTCTCTCTCAGTTACTGACTGTGAAAGCAACACTTTCAAACAAAGGGATATGGTATTGGTGCAGTGCTGAAAGAGGTGGAGAACCTTCAGTCAAACCCAGTGATCCAATCACACAATCTTTGGTTTGATTTAATGCAAACCACCTAAGAGTTTCATAAAACCTTTCACCCAAAGGTTTCAAATATTATTTGTAGAAGGGGAATCAAGAACATCACCAGGCTGATTTCACAAAGAATTATAACTAAGCAGAAACAGAAGTAGTAGTACAAGTTCTGCCATGAACAACACCTGCACCCTCTCCATCAGTCTTCCCTCTGATTAATAAAGCCCTCCCTTTGTGCCAGGCTGGCTCTCACAGGGCAGGAGAGTGGGAATGCCTTCTAATCCTCCTGTAAACCAAATACCCAAACCTTTTGGAGGCCACATGGCAACATTAATAGGTAGAGGAGAGCATGATCTAGATCAGGCACTCACCAAGCCCTGCAAGCTGTGAAGAAAGTGAAGATGGAGGTGCTGAGTTTCCGACCATTGGGCTCACCACAGCTGGAGAGCCAGGACCCAAATCTATTAAATTATCTTCTGTCACCTCATTCAGTACCTGTCAGGACACAAGAAACACAGAAGTTACACATCCCAGAAATTTCTTCTTGCATTGCAACATTAAACATCACAATTTTCCACATTAGGTATAAACTGCTTTCAGAAAGAAAACTTCTTTGTTGTGACTAAAGTGTCAATATAGTCTTTGCTGAAGTTTGCATCACACTGCAGAAGTGGTAAAGCACAGTAAACAGAGGAAATAGTTATGAATGCAGAATAGAAAACATAATAGAAGTAAAGATTCATCATGAACTCAGACCTTGAACACTATAAAACAACTACAAAAGAGTTTCTATTTAAAGAATAATTAGAACTCTTCAGCTTGGAAAGGGGCTGCTTAAATAGGAGATGAGAGTGGTTCTTAAAATTATGATTGGCAGGAAGAAAATTAACCTGAACAGTGGTATGTAAGACATGGTGAAGAAAAATTAGGTGAAGCAAACAAAAATCATTAAGTGACTTGATCAAATGTAAACAAAATATTTGTTATATATAAATGCAAAATAAATATGTAAAAATGTATAGTGAAACTGTGGAACTTATTGCTTAAGGACATTGTGAACTCCTAAAGTCTACACAGACTCAAAAGCAATCAAAAAAGTTAATAGAGGAATGAAAATCCATCACGGATTGTAAACACAGAGATGTTTTCCCGTGAAGTGACTTCCTGAGCTAAAAGCTGTCCCTTGGGATTTGCCACATTCTTACTTTTCCTGGCATCCACCATTAGCCAGTACAGGGAGAACACAGAGCTGGGCAGCTAAAGGGTGTGATACTACTGATAGTACTACAGCTGGTATGAGAGAATCAATGGAGTGAGGTACTTACTCCATTGCTGGCGTTCTGTGTTGAGCGTCCCGATCTGTATCGTTCAAATCTGTTCAGGGGAAAAAAAAAACAACATGGACTATCAAAGCCACCAATAAATAATAAAAAACATGAGTTTATAACTAAGCCATGACATGCTTGCCACTGAACTTAAGTTTTCTCTGGCTCCAAAGGGAAGCCTGAAAGCTTTAACTCCAAACCAGGACAAAGACAGGATTGCTGAGAAGTTGCACTCTTGGCAGAGGTAGATTTTAAGTTGACTAATCTGATCTTGCAGCTCAAACATGCTTGAAAAACACTGCAGGATTTGTCTTTTGGTTGGGGGGGTTTTTAATCATTAAGTGCTTTGTGACAGACTGTTGTGTGAGCCAAGGGACAGGAGGAACTGTAGCAAGATTGATGCTCACAGCTCAACAAGCCAAGCACTGCAGCTCATCTCGCTCCCACTTACCAGCTCCCTCTTGCTGCAATAATGTAAATGAGGAGCCATATGTGTGTGGCACAGCCCAAGTCAGGCACATGTGGCATGAGGGACAATGAACAGCAGATTCACTGCTTAAAACATCCTGAGTCCACTCAAAGATGGTCACGGCCTATGCTCAAATAGGTTGGTACTTTCCAACAAGGAAAAGCAATGATGTTGGATTAAACCTTCATACTTCTAAGGAGAAGTCGGGTTAGTCAAGCTCTGATCTCTTCTTTACTCCGTGCATCTGGGGCCACAAACCTAAACCCAGCTTTCATGAAAGTCTTCAAGGCCAGGCTGGATGCAGCTCTGAGCAACCTGGTCTAATGGAAGGTGTCCTCACCCATGGCAGGGGAGGGGATTAGATGAGTTTTGAGGTCACTTCCAACCCAAACCATTCTGTGATTCTTTGAACTCAAAACAGCAGGAGAACTATGTGCTCCCATGGCCTGTCTGAGGCCAGTCTGATCTCCTTCCTTACCATGGAAAAGCACCATGATTTCTTGGAGGTTTGAAATTTTCAAAGTAGTTTCAGAAGTAGTCTCTCTTTCCAGCAAAAAGCCAAAAATGCTCATATAATCCTTTGGGTTTTCTCCCAGATGGACAAAATAAAACAGGGAATGTCAAGCAAATAAAAATGTTTTCTTAATGTAACAGAGGAAAATGCAGACTTAAAAGGCAGCAAAACCAATTTCAGGCCCAAATTTCAATTTTAGGAAACTGTGGGTGTTTGCTATTACTGGAAATCCAACTCCCTTTGCTGGAAACCTAAGACACCTCCCACCTCATTTCTCACCAAAAGGCTTCTGTTCATTTACATCCCAAGGCTTCACAGCAAAGGCCAGAGCTCCTGCTTGAGTCACTGACAGAGCTTGGTCCCTGTGCTAGAAATCAGCATGATGGATGTGGAGCTTTAAGAATAGCAGAGGAGGAACTGGAATTTATTGAAGGCTCAGACCAGTGCAGCTATTCCACCACAAATGGCTTGCTAAAATCACTCAGCTCCCCTTTCATGAATAATGACTACAAACACATCAGCCACAGTCAGCAAAGTCGCAGATGGGGGGAAATAGAAAAAATATTAAGGGTGACCAGACTAAACCTCAGTGATAGTAACACTCTGCCACTTGTAGAACCCTGCTTGTGCATGAAACACACACCATTTCACACAAAAAGCCAGCGTTTGTTTCAAAGTTTGCTCCATCTCCTCTGAACGATGAAATCAAAGGCAAAATCGAGGGCACCGAGTCGTCTTTGCAGCCTTTGCCGTGACAACACAAATTCACAGATCTAGAGTCTAATTTATTTTTCAAGGCTTGAGAAACAAAGCCCTGTGCTAAGAGCAAGGAACAAAGGGTACTCTTTGGTGCCTCGCTCCCCAGGCCTGTCATTAAGGGGAAGATTAAACTTTCCCAAGACTGCAGCATCACGTGTCACCTCCTGCAGCAGATGTGCCTGACAGCGCCTTTGTCTGACATGTCGAAAGTTCTGTGCCCCAAGTCCTGTCCCTGGGGATGATTCCTGCAGACCAGCTCTTCGAAACATTAGCTCTGCACAAGACAGGCTTTTTTTGTTTTTCAGGATTTTAAGTGTTACTTAAAAACAAACCCTTTGCATGCACGATGCTCCCGCCCACCTCAGGCAGCTCCCCTTGCACCAGCACTGGGACTGGAAAGCTCAGAGATCAGAGGGCAGAGAGAGCTCACAGGAGCCTCCTTAAACCAGGAAGCAGCACAGAGATTTGTGCAGAGCCTGGGCTAGCAGGGGAAGTAGTGACTGTGGCTGTGCTATTTTTGGTCCCAAGTCCCTACACCTGTACAGCCCTGCACAACAGGGACTCGCAGACTCAATCATTTTCACAAGGTTGCATTGCAGTTTATGGATATTACCCACAAAAATTCAATACATAGTAAAAAAAATCATAGTATTAAAAGAATCAACTGAAACAGGAATGTTACCATAAAAGGCCATAAAAATACTGTGTAAATTGTTCCTGTGGTTTGGTTCTCTGTGTCATGTTAGACCCTTGGCCCAGAAGGGTCTGACCTATTTTATTCTTATGTGAAAACCCTGAATGAATGCAAATGCTTGCTGGGAGAGATGCCCCACCTTTCATATCGGAGGAAGACGTTATTTAAATCATCATTCACGTGCAGCAGCTCCTCTGTGACTTCTTCATTGGACACTCGTGAGATAAGCTCCACAATTCTCTGCTGCATGGCTCTGCAGGTTCGGTTCAGTTCCTAGGAGGAAAGCATTGTGCACACACATTCAGATAAGCAACAAGCAATAAGTAGATTTAGTTGAGCTCTGTTCACAGCCAAACATATCCCCCAGCTGAGAAACACTAAGACAAGTTTATCTTTGCATGATTAAATGTCACCCAAAAGCACATCTAATCAAATGCCCTTCAAGAGATGATGGCATAAAACCTTGAGAGCCTATTCACAATTCAACTTCCTGATTCTTCTTTAACTCTGAGCACTTCAGAAAATAAATATCTGTATTTTAGTCATCTGTTTTAAGAATAAAACATGTTAATACAACACCTTCCCAGAAGAAAGCTTTCAAGGAAAATTCAATCTGCTCTTTCTGGCAGTATCATCCTTAAAAACTAAATTATGTGGATGCTGGAACATGTGGGGGAAAAAAAGGTTCATCAGGGCTACCACAAATACTAAGTGTGTGCTAGGATGAGAACTTACCAACTTTAGAGAACATGAGGGTAAAGACAAACCAAGGAGCAGGAGCACGAAAAGGTGAGTGTTCCACACACCCCCCAGCACTGAGACACACAGAAATGTTCCCTTCCACTGAGCAAGTTCACAGACAAGAGACTGCACAAAGGCAATGGGGAGTTTCAGAAGAATATTTTAAGGAATGCAGAGGGAGGGCATTTATTTTAAAAGCCTCTCATCAAGAATTCTAGATTTTAGTTTGTCTAGACCAGCAGCTTTCATGCTTCCAGGACATCTCTTCCATCACCAAATACTTAGTAGAATTCTGTAGTCCTGAAAGGCCTCAAGACCAAAGGCCAAACTGGTCTGCTGAGGAGAACAGCAAGAAGAAACATGACGTATGGCAGGGTGCCTCTGATCAGGCCAACGGTTTTACTTCAATAAGTACTGACATTCCAGCTAAAGCATGTCCCTCTGTCATCTTCCACTCCTCCCAGCTCCACTTCACAGCAAGAATTCAGCACTAAACAAGGATGACTTGTTGGTACACAGCCTTCAGGATGAAAGCAAAAATGTGTTTGTTTTCCTTGCATGGTCTGACAACCTAAGCTCTGGATAAATTTCACCTAGTGCAATCCAGCTGCCTTAACAGCTTGAGGAATGTGTTCTCCAATGTCAGTTTTGATCCCATCACTTTCGAAGCAGATTGTGACATTTCAGAGGTTTGTTTGCTGCCTTTCCGAGAGGGCTGACAGTACCTATCTATTCTGCTCAGAGCTGGCTCTCTCGCAGGCTGTTTACATTTGATTGTTGGAGAAAATGTCAGGAATTATTTAAGGAGGTGGGCTATATAAACCTCAAAGCAAGGAGTCCTTGCATGCAGCACCCAGCTCAGAGCTCTCAAAAGGCTAACCATCCTTTGTGATCAAAAACGGGTTCTCCCCAGCTCTGTGATTCAGATTTAGGCTGCATCAGTCACAGAAGGGAACCAGCTGGAATAAAGAATCATTGCTGTCACTCCATTTTATGATCAAGTTCTTTCACCTTAAAGCTGTGCTCTAAGGTCAGGCTGTCAAGATGCTGGTGGTTGTTTCTCAGTGTAAGCAAACTGTTCGATTTCGGCCTGTCATGGTTTCCTGGAAGCTGCTTTTGTTTTGAGCAGTTCGACCCAAATGGGCAGTGACTGAAAGGCTCTTTATTGCAAAGCCTCTCATCAGCTGCCATGATGGCTCTGAGACAAACACACAATGCCACTGCATGGGAGAGACCAGTTTTTGGATGGATTTCAAACTCTGATGTATCACAGAGAGCAATTCCCTGCCTTCCTCCAAACGGATTGCTGTGGGAGCTCATCCTCCCCGCTGGAGGATCAAAACAGAAGGCTATTGCTGAAGCTCTGGAAAGGCAAATCCCACCTTAAGGGCAGCAGCTGGAACGTCAGATCACAATGCTCCTGGTCTGTGGGTCTCTGTGACTTTCCTCAGCCACAAGGCCACCCCATGACCACTAGCCTTGGGAAATCGGTATGAAGCCTGAGACAAGAGCTCAATTTATACTGTTTTCCCTCTTGAGATGCACAGTGCTGCATTGCATTGAGATTTTCCAGCAGAGAAATCCCTCCTGATTACACAGTCTAGCCCTCTGAACTTAGCACAGAACTCCACCAGAGCACCTGCCCTAAGATACCACCCCTTCAGGAAAACACATCTTCTGGAAAGACAATTAGCTCATAGATAAGATTTCAAGAGGCAGAGGATCCACAGACCCTTAACATTCTTTAGTCCAGATGGAAATATGGAGTGCTTTTTCCTGCCTAGTGACTGGGAATGCTTTGACACTGTACAAGTGGTGATGGGGGGTGTACAAGAAGCAGGAATGCTCAGGGCTTACAGAACCTGTGGCAATTCTGAGCTGCTTAGTGGTAAAGGAGACCTGATACTCAACACTGGGGAAAATTTCTAGCTACACAAAGAGGAAAGCACTGGAACAAGTTTCAAGGGAAGTCAGGAAATCCTTGTCACTGGAAGCTTTAACAAACGAAGAAAATCAAGTGACGGCACTTGCCAGGGTCAGGCACAGCCCAGATCCATTATGAATCCAAGCATGGGCTGTGAAATGAGCTACAACAAAACACACCCCCCAGAGAAACACAAGCACAGGAAGGATCAGAATCATATTTCCTAGGAAACTTACCTGGAGTAACTCAAGGTCTGAGGAATCCTCTTGTCCAGGTACCATTTCTGTCAGCATTTCAGACATCACTTTAGTATTCCCACGAACAATATCCAGCTCACTGCGCAGCCGGGCAATCTAAATTGGGGTAACAAGACAGCAAAACACTGCATAATCTTTTAGTTGAAGCAGTTCATTTTCAAGAACTGACTTTGAGATATCTCTGGTTCTGTCTGACTTGATATCTCAGGCTCCAGACATTCTAGCAGGGAAAAAACCAAATAAGATAAAAAGTTTACCCAGGAGAAAAGGAAGAGAAAAAGAGAAAATTATCATCACAAATCCAGATGTGCTGTGTCTGTATGGAAGGGAAGCAATTACAAACAGCACCTAAAGCCAGACTTTGGCTGTGGTGCCTCATTCCAGTGTGGGGAAAGTTGTACACATTTTAAGTAGAATCTTTGTCCCTGAAGTTATCATTTTGCAAGGAGAAAAAAAATCCTGTATTAGGGCATTTGCAAGAGCTTGACTTCCTGCATCTGTGACATTCTGTGCCTTGAAAGGAGAGGGGCTAATGGGAATAACTGCTAAAATACTGCTGAGAAGGCTGGACCAGCAGATTGTGCTGCCATTACCAGGCCACAGAGACACATCCAAAGCCCAGATTTTACAGTATAACAAGAAGAAAGATTACTAAGTAGAGCCAGACCTAGCAGACAAATTCCAAAGAGTTAAAATGAAAAGTTCCTCTGCAAATTAATTTCTAATTTTATTTGCTGCAAGAGTCTCACTCGAAAGAATCAACATGCCAATACCTGTTCAGAATTAGCAGTGATGGGACCAGTCACATTCAAGGCTGGGGCCTGAGGAGCAGAATACGCCGTTGGAGAGGACGAAGAGTAAGAACTGCTGCTCATCCTTTGCTGAGACTGGGAATTGTGCATATTTGCTGCAGGATCAACTTCAGGAACACTCTGCCACATCAGAAAGACAGGAGTTCAAAAGCTGAGCTGGGACAGCACTTGCTTTGTCAGCAACCTCAGGCCAAACAGGCTCAAATATAGAACATAATTGCACCTTGTGGGAAAGGTCAGTACAGCTAGAAAAGACTGGCAGCTCCAAAAATCCTCCATGCCCATCTATTTTGACCCAACCCACAAGCATTTAAGTCCATTTAGTTTTACAAGAAAAGTGAGAAGCAAAATAAAAACAAGTGCCAAAGAGAAATAGTTATAAATTACTTTAAACTAGGAATTAAGTTGCAAGCTTCCAAAAAATGATGTGATACGTAGATACTGAATTTAATTAACCTTGACACAAGAATTGTAATCTCTCAGTCCTTGATCACTTGCATTTGCTGCTTCAAAGATTCATTAACTTCAGTTTTCAGAGTGAATAATCAGAACACCTGTGATCATTAAGCTACTTCCAAGCAGCAGTTCTGTCGACTTTCCAGACCTAACTTTCCAGACTTGTAAAGTTCTCACATTACTGTGGGATCAGAGAGATTCAGACTCTATCCCTAATAGACAGGCAGACCTTGGCTCAGGGTTATCCCCAACAGAAGCAACCACACTTTTGAACAAAAGAATTAAATCTCAGTCATAAATTCTGCTGGGCTCTCTTTGAACAAATTAGTTGCATTTGTTTGGTGGTCTTATGGTACAAGATTAAATGTAACAATTTACAACTTCTCAGACTGATGATTGACTCAAGGGAGGAGATAGCTTATCAGCCTGTATTATGCCTCTTACATGCCCTTTCACTATTAAAATGTCCTTCCAGGAGTGAGAAAATGAGCCAAATTCAGAGAAGTGGGAGGGGAAAAACGAGTACTTATCCAACTGTTTAGACATCCTGGGAAAACACACGCGGAATTGCAAGGCTGTAGCGTACCCTCTGTGGTGTGTGTATTGGAGACAGAGCATCAAGATCTGCCATGGGAAACTCGATGCCTTTCCTCTTGAGTTCTTCATAAATATGCACTACTCCAGTTAAATCGGGGCTACTTCGGAAGGCATCGGCCCAAGCCTGGAAAACACAAGGGATTATCCAGAAACCTTCCAAATGAAGCTCCAGCCCCACCCTGACCTCAGATACTGACTCTAAAAGCTTGCAGAGATTTCAGCTTCAAAGGAAAGCTGGAATCATCAGACCTGGCCTAAAAGGTCCTGCAAGTATTAAGACAGTCACCTATGCATTTTATTCAGATATAAAACAGACAGGAACCCAATGCAGAGTAGCTGTGAGTAGCTCCTGACATCATCAAAATCCATGAACATACATTAAAGTCTCTTCCCATCTCCTCTCCTCAGCAGTGATTGATGCTGATATTTTCTGGCATATTGTACAGCAAATGACCCACCAGAAAAGGTCTGTGTGAAAGATTCAACAGATCTAACCAAAATTCACAAAGCTGTAAAATCATCTTAAGTAATCTCCATTCACTTTGTGAAACATCCTCATTTGTTGCCAGAGGAAAAGCACAGCCACCAAGTTGTATTATTTGGACCAGACTTAAATTTTAAAAAGTTCCTTTCTGAGGTTCTTGTCTTGTGAAAGAGACAGTCCCCTGAGCAGCAGAACTAACGACGCCTGGGTTCTGACAGAGCATATCCAACACTCAAGACACCCCAGTGTGACACAAAGGACGAGTTTAAAAGAGAGAAATTCCCACAGCCAGAACATTCATTATGTCTCTCCTGCATGAACTCTCTGGTGTCTAAAAAGACTTCAATTCACATTTGAGCTTCTCCTTCAGTGGGAGCACTAAGTGCTTCTCTTGGCTGGCCAGCCTCCTGCACTCACGAAGCTGTTGGGAGAAAAGGATGCTAAAAGCCTCAACCCCTTTCACTTGTGTTGGAAATGAACCAAATATTAAAAAGGTAGAGGAAGGAAAAACTGAAATATTATGACTCAATTAAAAAATGAAGCATTCCACAAACCCCCACATGTGTGGAGCAGGGTATCAGTGTGCTGGATCCAGAACTACTGCGAGACGCATGTGGGCTCAGAACTTAATTCATTTAGTCATCACTTTTACACTAGTTCTTTGACTATTTTTACTTTAAAAGCTCTTTGAACCATTTTGTATATTTGAGAGGACAGAAATCCAAGACAGCAAAGTAAGACAAGAAATAATATTAACTTTTAACTTGCATTCCTATCCTGTTCAATTCTAAGAAAGAGCATTTCCTACCATCCGTGCCCAGGAGACAATCCATTATCAGGTGCAAGCAGACAACCCTGGGTTTGCTTCTCAGCTTTGTTAAGAGTAAATTAACTGCATCAACTGTTCTGATGCTGTGCAAGTCCAAACAGCCCTGCTTGAGCCAGAGAAAACAGTTCTGACAGCACACAGCCATTGTTTCCTTGGAACTGACCTTCCAAAACATCCCCAATTCTGATGGAGGTTTTGACTGCACAAGTAACTCCACCTTTGCCATCTCACTGCCTTTTCAATTTACATCAGAAGCCATCTGAATGATGCTTCTACATAACGGTGTTCACCACTTCAACTCTATTTGCAAGCAAAAGTGAAAAGTGTTAGGCAAGGGATGTTCTATTTAATAATCATCACTTGAAAGAAACTTAGAGGGAAAAATATGCTGCATTCTGTCCCCAGTTTTTAGTGAAGCTTGTTTGTCCAGGAAGATGTACTAATGCATCCCCTCTTTCATTGGCTTCCTGTGGATTTTGCAAAATGATCTCATTTCATCTGCACTCCACCTTTTAAAAATATTCTCTCTTCTGCAATTCTCTTCCCTGGAGAAAGGAGACACTTCCATTTGTATTCTTCTTCACCTGAGCTGGGAGCATTATCTACATTAGTGTGTCTCAGAGGTCACAAGCAGGACAGGCACTATTGTCCTAAGTGCTGTCTACACACATTGTAAGACAATCCCTGTCCCAGACAGCTTACAACCCAACTAGGCAGCTGCAATATTAGCTCTGCTTTATGGATAAGGAGCTACACTAGAGCTTAGGAGACCTGCCCATTGTCCCCATGTGTAGGACAGAGGGGAATTCAGAGCTTCTATAACTTTGGGCAAATGTAGATACTTCAGGATAAATCCCATGGATCCTCAGTGTGCCCAAACAGATCACATAAATACCATTGTAAATCCAGCCCCTAAATCGGGGACCATCCCAGTGTGTGGACACTGGGTGACAGGCCAGCTCTTACCAGGGCACAGTGACAAGGAATATTTGCAAGGCCTCCTAGCAAGGTGAAGGAGGAAGGATAAGCACTATGTAAAGTATGCTAATTCACATACATTGGGAAATAGGTTGAGAAAGTGAGACACAAGATGCTCAACATCTCAAAACAAGTCTCTAGATAAGAAACTGGATGGCAGCTTTATCTACCCTTGTTATGGAAAGGCCCATGAATTTCACAGCTGTGTGCCTGAAGACGTGTGCTGTTTGTACAGTTCTCTTCCAAGTCTGGGCTATTAATCCTCATTCCCGTTCTTCTTAATTCTCCAATTAAAAAAACCCTGGATATAGAAAGGGATAAATACAATGTTGGTAGGGCAAAGCTGAGATCAGCCCTCTGGGACGGGGTTAACTCCAACCCCAGGGAGTTCTACAGAGCACAGCCTAAGCTGAGTGAAGCTGTCACGGGGTATTTTGGGGGTGTGTGTCCATAGGGCACCTGGGATGAGTGACTGCTATCACTCTTCCAAACTTGTCAGGCAATCTGGAAAACAAAGTCCTCTACCACCTCCAGCTAAAGAGACACGAACAGAACCCACCCACAGGCAACCTTCATAATTTTCAGGTTTTTTATATCAAAAGGCATTTAGTACCCAGAGTGAGGCTTTTAGCTCTACTGCACTAAGTCTCCTCAGATAAAGCTCTGTTTAATACACTGAGGCAATGACTGTGGCTTTCTGATTATGTTACAAACACTCCCATCTTAGCTGCATTCATGATTGGGAATCCATTTAATCCCAGAGCCCAGCAAAACCAACATTCCCTGAAACAACATGGAAACACACCCAGTTTGTCTTTATGGGACAGTTTTTAACCTCATCTCTTGGTCACTGCATGCATCTACTCTCCCACCAAAGCAGGCAGAAACCTGAGGGCTCAGTCAGATGCACAAGAATTGCTTTTAATAATTTCATTAATTTTGTGCTGCTTTTTTTTTTTAAGCCACAAAATCATATACCAGAAATAAAGGGACCCCACAGATCTCAACACAATGCCCGCTAATTCCACCACCCTACCTATTTCCTATTCAAAAATCACTTATTCACATTGTCATGCTCTAAGGATGCCCTATCCCTGTATCCAAATAAGAAATAAAGCAGCAGAAATCCAAGTGCATGCTTTGCCATAAAAATCAGAAGTATATCTGGCAAATGATGCTGTGCATTTGTAAATACCTCCCCACAAGGAACACTGCAGCAGGTTTATATCATTTTAAATACGCAGTGTCTTTTAGTCTCTGGTGTATGCAGTAGCCTGTGGAAGCTTAGTGATAAAGCTTCCTATAATTGTCAGATTTCCTCCAGGCAGGCACCAATGTTTCCTCATGTGTGGCTAATGGTTTGTGGAATTAACACGGCTGTTTATTGTTGTGCTGCACAGAAAGAGAAGTGGCAGACAGGCCCATGTCTGAACTTCCCACTGCAGGCAAGGATCTGACAGTGTGCTTTTACTGCACAATAACCACAGAAAAGACACCAAAACCATTTTAATTTCTATATGGTCATTTACTCTTCTATAACCATCTCTGAAAGGAATGCAGAATGCTTTCAAATGGAGGGAAACAGCTCCATTTTCCAGTCAGGGAAACAGACACAGAAAGGCAAGTGTTCTGCAGCTGACACCAAAAGCACAATCCTCTGAAATCGCCTGGCCTCAGATGACAAGCTCATCACCGAGGCAACTCTCCAGCTTCTAGATATGACTGTTAAATTGCAAAAGCATCCATTTACCTTTTATTAAATCCTCCTGTTTTAGCGTGGTACCTCTCTTAACTAGAATCCAGACAGTTCTCCCTGGATAAAATATCTATGTGTGTTCATGTCTGCTTTTCCCCATCAATCTGGATATATTGTTTGAGTTTATATATAAAAAACTTGCCACATTTTTAACGATGACAGCATGTTTAGTGATGCGTAGCATCAAAGCAGACAGTCCTTATTTCAGGCAGCAACATATGGAAGCAGAGACAAGCTGTGTACCTGAATCAGTGCTAGGACTTTATCCTGTACTATAGTGGGGGGGTTGTTCTTGGGTGAGATGATTTTCACCAGAACTCCATCGATGAAGTCACGGTTTGCCACCAAGACGTGGAAGCGATGGCCACAGTTCTTCACACAGGTCTCCAACACCTACACACACAGAAAAACCCAACATTCATTGTTGGAGCAAAGCTTGATCATACATACAGCAACAGATTTTAAAATTGATTTTAGATTTTTTGATAGGAGGGTGAGGAGATAGAAGGGAGATTACACTTTTACTACTTCTCTTCTTCCCCAGTTTTGCAAAAAAAACTTCTCTACACACACATTCAGCTGTAGCTCACCCACTGTTAACATATTGGACATTTTTCTGTTTTCAAGGTAAAGAAATAGGAACTTTCTTTGTCTTCAAAGCAGAACTTTCCAGCCAGTGCAGCTGAACAGCCAAGTACCCAGCAGCACATCAGGAGCAGGTAAGACAGAGGACATCCTGTCACAGTGAGATATTATCGTGCTGTGCCACTCCACCATTTTCTATGTGCCTGGAACACAGCTGGACCCAGTTGCTCCGAGCTATAAGCCATGTTTTAGAGTTGGGAATTCAGGTGAATGATCTTCACTCATTCAAAACACTCCCCTGTGAATGCTCTGACAGGTTATACTTTGACACATTTTCCCCCTGCAACCTAGCTGGAGGCACCTTCCACTTGCCATTCAACTGCCATGGAAGAACAGCTGTTGATTTCTCTCTGAAGAACATGATTAGCATGGAGATAAATCCAATGCGTCACTTCTCCTTACAGCCATGCCTAATAACCACTGCGACTCTGTACCGAGGAATCTGTAATTACTCTCCTCCTTCAGCTACTTTCATCAGCCATGATGACACGGGCTCATTGCTGATGGATTTTGCTCTTTCCTGCACAATGGATAATCTCATGGTTTGGACTTTGGTAATCTGTCAAAATGACAATCCAGGATAAGAAATGGCAAGACAGAAAGTACGGTTACGCCTCGTCGGGGAGATGCAACAAGAGCTCTGTGAAAGAATCATGCACATCACCTCCCCACAGCAGGATAACTCGATCTAGTTACTGCCTCAGCCAGCCCAGCACCCCACTCAGGAGGGCTGCACTACCCAGGAAACCTCCAGCTAAAGCCATCAGCAGGAAAGGTCACTGCTAAATTATCCCACACCTTAGCAGTGCTGTCCAAATGCACAGAATATAATTTACACTTTATTGAGTGAAATTAGATCAGCATAAATTAATGCGTTGTCTCCTACAGAGATTCATTCACAAGGGAAATTGTGCATCAGCTACTTAGGAAGCTGAAAATATGGCAAGTTCATCATCCTCACTTGCAGATATGTCCACAGCTGTTGCCTTGGAGTGGAGGAATGGTTGGACACAGGGAAATGAGAGTAGGAAGGAAAACCTCAAAGAGTAACAGACCCATTTGAACCACTTTAACTTTCCTCAGTCAGTCCTTGGGATGAATAAGAGCCACAAAAAGAAGCAGAAATCAATTGAGTTGGAAAACCGCTATGCAAAGCTTCCAGCAGCTCTCCCCAAGGAAGTGAGGAGGCAATTGGAGAGAAGAAAAGGGCAGAGCAGTAGCTGTTAAAGGAAATAGTGTGTACATTCAAGAGAGTGCCAGGAAGAGGAAAATGACAAAAGGATTCTGCCCTTTGAGGCATTCCAGCCTGCCCCCACTCACCGTCAGTGCCAGCATGACCTCTCTGTAATTTTTGTTTCCATTCAGCCTCTTCTTCAGTGCTCGAATGGCATCCTTGGGCCTGAAGGAGAAACACACCATTTTAATAGACTGCTCAGACAGGCTTTTCACATCCCATAAACTGTGGGAAAATGAATCCTTTGCCATTTTCAGCTGGACATAAGCATGTGAATTAACTTCAGATCATCTGACTACAACCAAATCAGGGTTATGGAGAAATATGTGAGGAGACAAGGTACCACAGAAGTCAAGACTGGAGAAATGCCCCAAGTCTCCAAAAATTCAGGCTGTTGATTAGGCAGGGAAGACTGACAGCCACTCTGACAAGCCCAGGGAATAAGAGCAGTGATCAGTTCTCCTGCAGACTGCAAGCAGCAAAGCTTTCTGGTGCTGGAGGTGTGTCAGAAAAGCTATTTACACAAATAGCTGAAATTAAAGGCATTGCAAAGAGAAACACCTACTGAAAAACAAAGGTGGCACCCTCTCCAAAAAGTTTTTCATGCCAGCCCTCCCAAGCAGTGACTGACCACAGAAAGTATCACAGAATCATTTGGGTTGGAAAGGCCCTCTTAGATCATTGAGTCCAGCCACTAAGTCCACCACTATACCGCGTCCCAAAATGCCACATCCACGTGTTTTTTGAATGCTTCCAGGAATGGTGGTTCCACCACTTCCCTGGGCAGCCTGACCCAGTGCCTGACCACCTTTTCAGTGAAGAATTTTTGCCTAATATGTCATCTAAGTAAGTTGCTCTCCTGGCACAACTTGAGGCCATTTCCTCTTGCCCTGAATCCTACAGGTAGTGCATCATACAGTATTTTCTGAGAGCAGGCGAGGTCTAAGGAGCAGGAAAACCAAGCAACTGATCTGCAAACTGCATTCAAACCACGAGCATCTGCCCCCAGCCTCGCTGCACCTCCTCACATGCTGAGTACAGCTAGAGGAAGATTGTGTTCAGGGACCTTTCCAAGTCTGCTGAAATAGCACATACCCTTCTTCTGTCTCGTTGATAATGTCACAGATCTCCATGTTAAGTGTCCAGTCTTCACTCTGCAAAGAGCCATCTGTGGCCTTTTCTGTAAAGTAAAGAAAAATAAATCTTTTCACATCTTCCTGATTAGGTCTATACCTCAATCCATCTTCAGTTACTCTGAGCTGAAACTATTCAGTAACAGACAGAAAAAAACCAAATCCCTGCTGGCAGTAAACAATGTCAATCCTTCCATCCTGGTTTTAGGGATCAGCATAGAGGTTTCCAGACAGAATCAATTATCCCTCCAGCCCACATAGATGGGCTGTTCTTCAAAGACTCCTGAATTCCTGGGAGAGTAGGAAAATGTCAGCTAATTCCAATTTAAACTCTTCAGATGCTGCATTGCTGGTAAGTTATGAGCTAGGAAAATATCCTCCCAAACCAGCATGACCTCCTCCCTGTTTCAGCAGATAATACCACCACATGAATTGAGAGAAGAAAAATAGCAACCTGGAGACAGAATTCAAGGAATTTCAGCATGAAAAGACCCACCAGCACGTGAAAACATTTGGCACATAACAGTTCAGGTCATGCTATCATGACATCTGTCCCATGCTATGTCCCTCTCCATGCTGGGGTTCTGTACACACCTCCCAAGCTCTGCCTTCCTCCCAAATCTTCCCTCACTATTTGTGTGGCAGGTTAAGTCACTCTGGCATCACTCAATTCCCAGGGAAGGATGACCTATAGCACTGTGA
Organism: Vidua chalybeata; assembly: GCF_026979565.1. Taxonomy (NCBI): domain Eukaryota; kingdom Metazoa; phylum Chordata; class Aves; order Passeriformes; family Viduidae; genus Vidua; species Vidua chalybeata. The sequence continues at coordinate 14,163,705 of NC_071545.1, forward strand.
CAGTGGCAGATGCCAACTGTTGGCAGTTTAATTTATAGAAGTCTGCAGGAGTAGCATAACCATAACTTGTAGTAATCAGTTGACAAGAACTATTTCCTCCTTGGGATTTCCTCCTAAATCAATATAGTTCTGTCTAGCAGTGCCTGGAACATCCCTGGAATTTTTCACACTCCTCACTTGCAGCATTCAAATCCTATCTGCTACCCGCAGTCAGGAATGATGTCAAGTTGAATGTAAAGCCTGTCACTAGAAGGATCTAAAAAGGAGACCTTTGAGCCAAGCATGACCTTCTCTAAATTACTCTGGGTTTTTCTACAGATCCCTGGCATCCAATGCTGGAAGGCAAAGAGGGTAAGAAACCCACTTTTAAACATTTCAAAGCAGAAACAAAACCACAGGTACCATCTTCTCCAACTATCCTTCTGTCTACATCTAACCCCAATCTGTACCCCAGGACAAGGCAGATTTTGTTTGGAAAGACCAGGCTCCAAGGACTTCACACATCTCTTTTGTTTAGCAATAGTGGTTTTTTTTCCTATTAATATTTCCATCATTGTGACTGAGGATACAGATGCCCACAGGCCATAATTATGGGACATTATTTGGAGAAAGACTGTGCCTGGGTAATTCAATTTTTAGTGACTTGTCTACACCAAAATCATGGTTTAAAGCAGCTCCACCAAGGACAGCAATTACAGAAGTTTGAGACAAACCAGACAGCTATGAAAAACCCCAGAAGGGAGAGCTGAACAGAAGGGAGAGGACATCATGGAAAAGGAGATTATGGAACAGGAAAACATTTGTTACAGACCTCACTTCTCATTCTGAGAAGCAGCACTGCAATGTACCCATTGGGGAGGGAATGGAGGCTGAAAATCTCCCAGCTGGATCTTTTTCAGCCATCATCCCCTCATGGTAAAGTTCACTTTGGTCAATGAAAATTCTTTATGCTTGAGAGATGCACAGCTTCCATAATATCCAATAAATACTGGACAGGTTACTGAGTATTTTTAATTTACTGCATTTACAGTGCAGCCAGAGCTATTTAATGTTTTCTAGGACACAGGAATTTATCTTTGTGCAAAGCTACTTGCAAGAAGCACTTCTGTTAGTTGCTTTGTGTTCTTACAGTCTACATAAGGTTTTATTGCTACAGAATGTGATCTGCTTTCACCTCCATATAGTCCTTATAGCTTAAGAAAACATTTTATTCAACATTAGAAAAAACCCCTTAACACTCAGAGATAAAAAACCCCATGACTACATCTGATCTGCTAGAGAAGGTGATCCCCAGAGCTGCAAAGGATTTACAAGCCAAATGCTCCAAAATAAGAGATTGTGCCTTAAATAGAGAGTATTCCTTAAGCTGGGCACATCATTTGTTTCCTTAATCTTAAACTATATTAACAAATTTGTGTGTTCTTGACAGTATTTGGCATCAGGCAGCAACTTAGCAATGTTCAGTCTCTCTGGTCTGCTATAATCACTTTTTATATGATTTTGGAAAATGCTGATCCTGCACAAAGTTGTGCTGGCAGCCAATTCACTCGCTAGTCTTGTAAAACCCATGGATTTAAGGTTTATTTTGACAAAATGTGGATATGGCAGCACTCAATAGGTAAAAAAAGTGGTATTTTGAAGATAGCAGAGTAAAGAGATGCTATCTCTTTACTGTACAGAGCACTGTACAGAGGTTAGCACTAGAATGCTCAACTGTGGTCCCTGATAACCTTGGTCATATTCCCTTTTTGAGATACTCCAGGGAAAACAAAATCCCCTTTCTCCCAAAAAGCTTGGTTACTACCTTTTTATTTTTGCATTTCTGCATACACAGCTGAGACTGTGTGGGTTTAAGACATAACAGTTGCCTTCTTGAGAATTAGTTCTTTTCCCCTTGGGTAATTTTTAATTCGAGTAAGAGTCAGAAGCTAATTTTAGTCTCTTCTTCAGCAACAGAGAGCACACGAGCACTTGTCATCTGGAGTTGTGCGTCCTTTGTAGGGTGTGTGACCCAGATTTGCTGCTGCAGTGCTCTCTCAGCTGTACAAAGGAGCTCACTGGCCGCAGCGAAGGTTTGGGTGGGATTTGCCTGAAGAGCAGTATTGTGCTGCGACGAGCTGAGAGCCTGCAGAGCTCTTCTGGAACCAAAACACAGCAGGTTGTAGTTCTGGATTTCTAGTGAAACAGCTCTGCCTGCACTCAGCTGTAGGAGAATCCCTACCCAACACAGCCAAAATGCAGGAAATTAAAAATATTCAATAACCTGTCCAGTATTTCATGGACATTTTGGAAGGCTCCTCCTCAAATAGCACCCAGACACGATTGACAAGATTAAACAGATTTTGGAAACTAACACAGGACAGCAAAGGAATGGCATGCAAATCATGCAAATCCCCTTTGGAAGAGTAATCAGTTCCTCAACCTCTTTCACACCCGTTAAAAGGCACCAGCTCATTCACACATGAACTCTGGAATGTGACCAGAGGATTCCAGGGTGCAATAAGAAATGTTAAGAGGGAAGGTGATGAGGAGAAGTTTGCCCTGAACTGAAGAGTTTATGGTATAGTTTAATTGCATCACAGAAGGGATGGCAGCTCCCAGCCTGGTGCCAAGGGCTCCTTGCACAGCTCCTGACTCTGGGAGCAGCTCTGAGCACTGGGATAATGCCGGGTTTGTGTCTCACACAGAGACACGATACCACCAGTGAGATTATCAGAAAGTCTCTCTCTGAAACAAGATGCTATCAGTTCCTACCACGTGTCCCAAATTAAAGCATAAATGTTCTGGTGGGAAGAAAGACAATCTGACACTCCACGCCTGACACACAGCAGACCTTGGGCACTGCATATGCACACACAGCATCAGCTTATCTGTAATCTGTGAGGAAAAGGAGAAAAAATGGTGCTATTTTCTTCATTCACACCTTCCCTCTGAGATCCAACTCTTGTGGCCGCATTTCCACGCTCTGCCAAACAGCAATATCAGCATTTCCCTGCTCATGCTGAAATCCTCTATCATTTACAGCACTCAGGGGGTTCAGCAGTGTAAAGCTCCCAGTACAAACAGTCTCGGTGCACACTCCCCCAGCCAAACCTCTGCCCAAACAACCTGCTCTGACCTGAAGTGTCACCACAAGGAAACCAGGTTAGAAATTCCTGTACAATCACCACGTAACAAACAGGTTATGCAGGGCAGGACAGGAATTAGCTTCTAAATGCAGGAAGAAAACAGAACAACTTTTATCACCCATCCTGAAACCAGGTCAAAAGCGGCCTCACAGAGAAACACTAACACTGGTTATCCTCAAGAAGCTCTTCTCTGCTCTCTTCAATCCATACCACTGCTCCATGTGCTTGTTTGTACAGCTGAGATTGGTATTCTGACTGCTGGAAGCACTGAGAGCAGCTATTCCAACCTGAATGATGACAGCACCAGGGTAAAAATCTCTCCAAAAGTCCATCTATAAGTACCAGTCTTTATGGTGCTGTAGAATGATCTTGGGATAAAAGGCAAAAGGGAAAGTTAAATGTGGCACTTGCTAGAAATAACATTAAATGGAAAGGACACAACTGCAGTTTTCTGTTTGAATATCAGAATCTCATGAATGAACAGATCTTTATGTTCAGAAAACTCACAGTTTTCTCTCTTGGGTCTTCTCCAGATGTTGCTTCAGAGACTCTCAATTCATACATTTGGGATGAACTACACACACCAAATCACCTTCTATTTATGCAAGAAACACGCACACAAGTGCACTGTGATAGAGAGATCCAAAACCAAGAAAGCTCCAAGTCCAAACTTCTCCCCTTCCCTCCAACAGTGTTCGGTGTTCAAATAGCATAAAACATCTTAGGGTTTGCAGTTGTTTTTTCTTTTTTTGCTTGCAAGTTCATAAGATTGCAGATCTTAGATCTTTGTCTTGTCTCTTAACAGTCCACCTGCCTGCCAGCTGTGCTCCACCACTGAAATTAGCAAATCAAACAGTCAGATATGTTATATTTCACTCTGCATAACAGGGATCAGAAGGAGCCACAGTTATCAGCAGGTTTTTGCCTCCATCCTGTTGGCTCCCCTCACTTCAATGCAGCATTGCTCTCTCAGAAGTGAGGGGCATCAGCTGAGGGTAAAAGCAAAATGCTTTTACAGACTGGGCTTTCAGGAAAATAGCAAGAGTTTTGCAAGGCTATGCAAACCAGACAAGATTGCTCGAATGAACAGGACAATGACATCTCTGAGCTGTAGCCTATAGAACTGTTTCACACTTCAAAGCACCATTACATTTTGTGACTGCAGCTGTCTCTCTTGGATTCAATCATCAATGACCCCCACAGCACCATCAATAAGATCCAGGGAAAGACCATAGAGAGGCCATAGAAACATATTTCAGCTGTCCAAGCAAAATGAAGATAAGACCAAAGACCTCCAGCACTCACAACGCTGCTGAGTTCAAGGCATCTCACTTGGGAAACAGACACACTCAAATAACACACTTGGATACTCCTGGACCTAACAGTCTATTCTTGTTTCTCTATATTTGCTTTTAAAAAGACAGTCACGGCCACTTAGACATTATGGTAACCAACAGGAGGATTGTTCCTTTTTATCAAAACGCTCCTATTAAAATATAAATGTGACTCATTCAAAATTCAAGATCAAAACTCAGCTCTGGAGTGACTTACTCATAAAACCCTGCCAGCTTCTTTGTTAGAGCCCGCAGCTCCAAGAGCATTTTTCAATTAGCCACCTCACTGCTCCAAGTCCTTTTTCTACATTCCTTATTTCACACTGCTCTGAAAATGCTGAGCTTCACACTTCCAAGGAAAAAGCCAGTCAGCTAGAACAAACGGGCTCAATCTGAACGGCAAAGCACTACAGAAAATGTGATTTGGGTTGGACTACTGCAGCACCGGCCATCCACTTGTCATGACCACTGTGATTTTTCACTTGGTTTTTAGCTATGCTCACACTAAAATTCTTTGGGATCAAATAATTTATCTTCCATTCATTGTTTTGCCAAAGTTTCTGGTGCTGAATAAATGAATAGTTGGTAATGGCTGGAGAGTCTATGTTAAAATAAAATAAAGAGACACTGTGGACATGCACACATGCAATGCTAAAGAGCATTTAGCTTGAGTGCTGTTGGAAAGCACAGCAGTAAACTGGGAACTGTCATTTTCTCCAATTAACTTTCAGGTTTTCTTCTTTTTGAAGGTGCCACCCAAATGCCAAACTTCCTCCAACCTGCTTTCCAGATCACACGTACCTGCAATCATGAATATATAGTATGTAATTACTGTGCCTTTTTAAGGACCTCATGGTACTCACAGTCATGCTACAACACTCTCGTGATTTAGATTTGCTGCAGAAAAAACATCACCCACAAATTCAGCCTCTCAGGTGCAGGAAACTCCAGGTGATTAACTGAGCATAGCTGCACTGCAGGTTCAGAAGCAGAGCAAGGTGAATGGATTAATACATATTAAACAAATATTAACAGCTGTACAACAAAGACGACTTTTCTTTCATACTCAGATCAGAGTTTCACCTGAACAGAAAGAAAACCAAAACAGAAAGCCTTATAATAACATCAGAGCAGGCAAGGGAGCAGATGAGCATGGCTCACTTAGTTTATCTCATCTCAAAGGTATTGATTCATTTGCAGGGTGTAAAACCAGTCAGACTTTCCCAGCTGCAATTGTGTTGCACAAAAAAGGCCTGGCAGGACAACCTGGTCCAGGCAGCTTCTGTACTCAGATGTCTCTCATCTCAGGCATAAATGGTAGTTTAGTCACAGTCCTTAAAAGCATTTGGAAGCTGGATCCCAAGCAGAACGGTGTGTTTCTATACAATAAAGACTTTTGTTATCAATCTTCTCCCTGAAGTTCCCCCATCAGCAGAAATTGTTGCTGCTGACAGCAAACTCCACTGAATGACATGTGTATGTGAGTTGCTCTCTTCCAAAACAGATGGCAGAGAGACACTACTGCTTCTTTAAAACACAGTGAAATCCATCTGACTTCTCCATTCTACGCAGCTTTAGAAACAAAGCACAGAAAGCCACCTTCCTCCCATGCCCTGACACTCATCAGAGCTCACATGTTGACCCATGTACTCTAAATAGCCGTCCTTCAGAGCGAGGTCATACACAAGCAGCTCCCAGCTCATCAAGCCATTTGCATGATTCAGAGACACTTTTCCCCAAAATTCAGCCTTCACTGCACGTTTCCTCATCTCTTTTAGCAGTGACCTTGGGTAGATTCCCACCTCGCTGCCAACCCACGATTTTCAGATGATGGTGCTACTTTCTGATTGACAAACAGGGACCTGCTCACGTCAAGGAATCGATACGCCCAGGCCTTCAATCAGAAATGTCAAAGCAGTTTTAAAATCTGCACCCTGTATTAATGGCTTTTAATGGATTTGAATGGAGATATTTGATTTACAGTAGGGGAGCAACAAATCAATGATCCTTTATGACATGTCACATCTCGTGACAGTGTCCCCTCGTCCCGCTGTGTCGGGGGGATGATGACTTGCCACTCCACAGACATCTGTGATCTATTAGGCAACACTTCCAGCAGTTTAATATCATCCCAATCTGAGTGTCCATCTTTCTTCTCTGGATGAGAGGCATGGAAGCATAAATTAAAATCTCCTGGGTGATGAAATGGTCTCCTTCAGATTCGCCTTTTCTAAATTTAACTGCGACTGCTGCGACGTGTCCGTACGATTCTGTGTGGGAGAATTTATCAGCATGGTGCTGTTTTAACAGGTCAGTGCATCAGGATGGGTACCCAAATCTCCTCCTCCTTTGAACACTGTCCAGCAGCCAGTGTTTGATAACAAGATCACCAACATTTAGTCATTTCCATAGCCAGAATTTAGATTGTAGCCCATCACTTGCCAAAGAGTTTTCGTCCTGTTTTGGTTTCTCCATGGAATTTGGATGGTTGGAGGGGCTACCTCATTCTTTAACTTGGGCTATCAGTTCCTTAACTGAGAATCTCAGGTATTAAAGCACTGCCATACTGGATGAATAACATCTGTTGATTAACACTAGAATTACCTAAATTTTAAATTTTCTAACAATTTTGGCTCTCCAAAAAAAACCCCAAAAATAAACAAAGAAGCTGAAAAAAAAAAAAAAATCATCATTTTCCAAACACCCATTAGTAGCTGAGAACTACTCATACAGACAACCCCAAAAATCCAAAACCAATGACTGCATTAATTTTTCCGAATGCCAAAAAAAACAACGGCTAAAAAAAAAGAGCAGACTCCATTCATTTTATGAGCTTAATTATGAATCTCAGAGAAAGGGGCAGCTGAAAGCAGGAAAAGTAGGCTGAGAGGTATCACAATTCCATCTCCCAGCAGCACAACACTCTGTAATCACCATCAAGAGTAAGGAGGTGTCCTGATGTGTGACTATCTGCCCCATTCAGGACTTCAACAGCATCCAGTAATTACTGGTGAGCCCAAAAAAATGACTTTCTGGAAAGTTATGGATGATCAGTGTGTCAGTGAGCTATATTTGAAATCTATCAGCTCTTGATGGCCAATTTTGTACTACATGAGTAAAGCAAGTTCTAATAACTCACTTGGGACTTCACTCCAGTACTTACAAGCTACGTGCTTTTCATATTCATAAAACAAAACTAATTGCCTTTCATGGATGAAATGCTCTAAGAATTTTTAATCCATGTCAGCTGCAAACTCTAAAAATCCATCCCCATATATTTCAAAATCTCCCTCCCACCTGCTCACTTGTAACATGCTTGCTGCAAACAAACTATGAGGCAGAAAGAATCACCACGCTCCTACATTGGAATTATTTGTATTATTTTTTACAGGTTACTCCTAAAATCACTTGCCAACATTTTCACATGCTTAAAATAAACTGAAAATACTATTGACTGAGGGGAAAAAATAGGTAAAATCACTCATTCCTACAAGAACAGGTTTGCTGCTTTGCTGCAGCATGCTACACAGAATTTTTAAGCGAATGTTCACATGTGATAATTAAAATGTGTTACAAGTGAAATGCAACAACTCTTGCAGTAACTATTCCAAGTGGATGTTCCCACCCCAGCTCTCCTACATCTAGGAAGGTAAGAGCTGCATCCTCTGGAAAACCACAATTGCCCACATGTAGAGTGACCTAGACAGACGAGTCTGCAGCTTTTGAGAGTTGATGGGTTGTGTTTTCTTGTGTGAAAGCTTCAGTTTGCATTTCAGTTTTTCAGCCTTCCCTTGCACCGCTCTACAGAACAACAACAGGCCTGTGCAAGAGGCAGCAAGCTCCAACCTCATCCCAATTCTCCAAAATCTCCACGGCTTGAGGATCAGCATCTGGAATACTCTAAGTGTTTCACCAGGGGAGGAGGGAAGAGCTGGCTCCTCTTCCACGAGGTGACAGGAATTATTACTTTTGCCAATGCTGTGGTGACTGAAAGGCTCCACTGCCAGCTGCCCATTCTGCTTGCTATTCCTGCAGAAGCTTAGCAGATAAACACTCCCAAGCAATCTCCTCAGGAAACCCGAGTGCAAATCAGGCAACAGCAATAACAAGATACGTATGTGCAATCCCATCTTGGGGGCTGAGAAATGTGGATTTCTTGGTCTCTAATAACCCTACTAAAAATTCTGTTCCATTTTTACAGCCCTGTTTTCTCATGTGCCAGTGCTGTAGATAAGCCTGAAAAAGACTGATAAATAGAAAATGTAAATACCAGAAGTTTAGGTCAAGTATGCAAATGCCTATTTCTGAGACTGTCATTTTAATTTCCCCTTAAGTCCCCATTCACCAACTTGTGCTATCTAGGCATACAATTTTGTAAATTCTTCAGGCCGGGAGCTGTCCCAATCCATTTCAAGTTCCACTGCAATTGCCTCTATTACATCATACCATTAGTGTGGCAAAATTAATAAAAATGTAAATGTATCAGGGGACTGCAGTGTAATTTTGGAAAATAACTCTACTGGTTTAACTGTTTTGGACAGTTAAAATTCTAAGTAGAACACAAATTTTGAGCAAGGCTTACAAACAGTTTGGCTTATTTAACACGTGCAGCAGGGAAGCAAAGCCCAGCAATTAAGCAGGCTGATCTGGTGCAAAGTATGGATGGGAGGATAACCTTCCCAGTGTGAACATGTGCAGTCTTTTGGAATCTGCAGAGAACCAGCTCCTCACGCTTGGGAAAGCCATGAGGATGAGCAGCCTGCCCTGTCCACTGTGACCAGCTCCGGCCAAGGTCAGCCTCTCCTGGGCATTCCCTCCTGTTTCTGGGTGAATCACAACTTTCTCCACTTCCTTTGGGTTTAATGCTCATGCACAATGTGCACATCCTTCCTCTGAGCCCAGCAGCAGCTCCCTAAGCATCCAACAACTGCAAAATGCTGCCTCCAATGAAAGGGAGCCTTTAGAGGTGCAAAGGCTGAGCCAGGATACACTGCCCCAGCTCCCTCCTGGTGATCACCACAGCCAGGAGATGATTCTGCATCCAAACTGAGCTTTGCTTTAAGGAATGCTACACGTGAAATACCTCATTTCCCACAGCAAGACTCCAGGCCAATACCCATTAAGGAACCTGGTAGGAAAAAGGGGTTTTTCTACTCATTGGCTATGCCAAGTCATTGGCACGGATGGGGATTTAAAAGGCAGTTTTAATTACAGTAGGTAAAACCCACAGATGATCAAGCTGCAGTGTCAGAAAACCATCAGAACTGAACACTGACCCATTTGGGTTGTTTGCTGAACTTTAATCACTTTCCAAGTCTGACAGCTGCTCAAACTTAATTGCTCATTACACTTGTAAATAAAAACTGATCTCACTCTCTGATTAGCCAACCATCTTATAGTTGCCATAACAACTCCTTGTCTAATAAGTGATTTCAGATTTACCATTATTTGTACTAGCAGAAAATTTCACAAAGGTCTGAGTTCGCTCTTTTCAGCAAAATACCCTTCTAATTAAAACCACTGAAAATCAGTAGAGAAAGGGCAGCTCAAAGATAATGGAAAAAAACCAAGCTATTTACTACAACAGCTTAAATGTGAGCTCAGGGTAACACAAACCCAAATACATGCTGCATCCAGCCCAACCTCTACATCCCACTATCAATCATCTTATTATCATACCTATATCCCATAACAACTGCTCGGGAAAATACCAGACAGAATTCAGGAAATAACTCCGGTCACAGTGTGGAGACGGATTTCAAGACTCACTCCAGATGAAATATTCCAATAAAATTTGCGTATTTTCTCTCCTAATCCTTCAATTAGGAACCAATTAACTGGTGAAATTCCTTAACACTCTGTTAACTAAGCAGAGAGCTTTTTGGTGAAAACTGAGGAATTAAGATCCTCAACAACTTAAGTAAAAGAGGGGAAAGTGTTGAGCCCAACACATTGCAATCAACGAGGTTTTGGAGGAAAAGCTACAACATAGTATCTCATTTCTGGATCATCTTAGTCAAAACCTTAAGCAGGACTTCTTGGACAAAACTACTAATTAAAGCCTTGCAGATATTCTTAAAAAAAAAATTATCTGTACTTCAGTATGTGTTTGGTCACCAAAGCTTAAGTAAAATGCTTCTATTTAATATACAGATATATTTATTAGTCTCAAAAGACAAAGCTATGAAATATCTCTCACTTGTAGGCTCAAATTATCATAAAACTTTACAAAATTTGCTGGCAAAGCTGCTGAAGCTTGCAATTTATTTAATATGCTCAAGGTAGCTTTTTGTGTTTATGGGCAAGGAAAGGCAAGGTAAAATACATGCAGAAAGCTATAATTGAGACAAAATAAAAGTTTTTTAAAAAGTCAGGAAATACCAGATTTTTAAAAGGGATTTTTTGCATTTATTAAGCTAGGCAAAAATGGGATTGTTGTTGTTGTTGTTATTTGGGTCAAAGAGGAAACAAGTCATATTTCTTGCAGTAAATGTATCCCATGAAAATAAAGAGGACGCAACATGTTCAAGTTAACATCTTCAACATTCCTGACCACATTTGGGATGAAACAAAGTCTTTCCTGCCTTAAAAACATGAAACCAATGCTCTGAAAAATTCTTGGTATTCAATCACAGTTTAAACAGCTTACAACACAAGTCTGTGCCTTCACTTTGTGTATGTTTTCTTTGATCTGAATTTGAAAAAAGAATTTCTTCCCAAGCTAATTTAACCCAGAAGGTTTCCCAGGTCCAGCTGGGGAACAGGCTGCCCTACTCTCAAGGAATAAGCAGGCTACAAGGTAACCAACTTATTCAACATGTTTTCTCTGAGTATCTCCTCATTTTTGAGTCTCCTGATGCTCCCTGAGACTACACTGAGCTGCCAAATGCTGTGAACCAAGCAATACAGGAGCATGGGTAAATAGTCCAAACACAGCCATGCCAGGAATTGCTCAAACACAGACAAGGCATGGATTTTTTTACATCCTTAATCCTTGATTTTGAAATGAGTTACTGCATTGTGGAGCCCACCTTAAAATTCTGGCAGGTAGAGAACAATCGTGGAGAGTATATTTAATTTTAAAGACAATGCTGCCAATAAGAGACAGGCTGGATTTATTTGCATCTCCCCTTCCTGAGCAGTGGGAAATGTTACCTATAGCTGGAAGATCTGACTCCCTGGGTTGTGTGAAAACATGAAAGGAGCTGCTCCTAAGGGAAGAGAGACCCAGCTCTAGCAAAGCTTTTCGACCAGTATCTTTTGTACTGAAGAATCATCAATTTTAAAAGAGCCTTTTGCCACTGGCAGTAATTGAAATGATGGGGCAGAACCACCAATAGAATAACTACACAAATACAGAAGATAAGGCTTATCTATCCTTGGTGGGATTTTTATGCTCAGCAACAAATTTCTTTTACATAGAAAACTAGGAATTCCCCAGGCAGATGCAAATGAGAAGGAGGAAAACTTCTGGATGATCTGTGCAGACTCATTGCTGTGTTTCACAGGCTGGGTTTTTGGGTCATTCCCTCACTTCACAGGGCTCCCACAACATCCTTTCTCCCTGTGCTCTTATCCCCTACCCACTGTACAGATTTTAAACCCAAACACAGAGGATGAAATTACTTTTGGTCAAGGAGGAAACACCAGATGAGGAGGGAAGTTGCTCAAAGAGCCCCAGCCCTGCAGGCATCAGGCAGCACCTTCCCAGGCAAGGATCATCTCACCAAAACTTCTGCAAGAGCTGTTGTTTTCCCTCCACTGATCACTGTCACTGAGAATGCCACAAATGCTTTCAACACCTTCAAAAATTGTTAACTGAAAACTCAACATAGTGTATGAAATCATAGGAAAGTCTGCCTACCTTAAAACTGTTCCTCACTAAGCAAAACACAGAGTACTTTTTTGGGGAGAAAATTGTTTTAGATGAAATATTACATCAGTTGGAAGGGTTTGTGGGGATTTTCTGTGGTTTTTAGGCAAGGATATTTTAAATATGCAGTCTAAAAAATCTGCTGAGTTCATGAACAGAGCAGTACCAAACTGGGAACAAGCTGTCCTCACTCTCACATATAGATGGCTATTAGAAGCATATGGAATATACATTTAAGTGTACCAGGCTAAAAGAGATAAAACAGCATTACCCAAAAATACATGTTCTAATACCTTCATGAACTACAATCTGCTTTTGTGCCTATAAAATAAATCCAGTCTTAGTAACCCAGTATTAAATGGCATTATACTAATTACCCAGCTTCACACGTGTACGTAGTTTCTCCAAGTTGCCAGATTCATGACTCAGTATTTATTTGCTCCTTTAAAGAGCAAAGATATCCATTTTCATATTTCATGGAGATTTTCCTTACAACATAATCCATTGTCATGAAGTGAAAGCAGATCCAAATAATCTTATAAAACTAAAAGCACTTTATCAGGCTCTTTTTGCATGACAAGCACAATTCTCAATGAGCAGTGGGGGGCTGGATTCCTAAAAACTGACCAGCTACAGGAGTACCTAGAAAAGTACTTCAGCTCTGAGGAGAGAACTTCTTGTGCCCTTTTCACTGCAGGCAAAGGCAAAATTCATCTTTTTGATACAGCAAGAGAAGTTACTGCCACCTTGTATGGAGAAAAGCTTCCCTTAGAATAAGGGACAATGCTTCCATGGCTGTGGGTAAATGCAAAGGACTTTTTATTTCATTATAAGGCAATGAATTATGAGAGAGAAGATTCAGAGCCCAACAGCACACTGCAAAAATGATATTTTATGTGAACCACATCCTAAGATTATGGTGTACACTTTAAACACTGATTTCTAGCACTGGGGGAAGGCTCATCTATTAAAAAAAATGTTTCACAGCACAGCAAAGTAGTAAGTTTACTCTGAAGGGAACTTAGGGAAATTGTGGACAAGAAAGCCTGGATTAATGCCTCCCACGGGACCACCATGGGCTGCTGGCTCTAATGCATTTCTCTGTTCCTACATGTAGTCATCAACTCATTTATTTAGGAACTGGTTTTATTCTAAGAATCATAAAAATCTTAGAGATATAAGAAACCTGAAGAAAGGGCTCAAGTTCTTCTTATGGAAGGGAAAATAAAAGGTGTTTTAAACCCCCTGAAGCACTTTCCCATTAAAAAGGAAAAAAAAAAAAGGAAAAAAAAAAGGGGGGGGGAACAAAACAGCAGCTCTGAAAACAGCCTGTATCCACCATATATATTATCAATTTAACAGCCTTGAATGGAAACTGCAAGTGCTTTGATAAAAATCAATTGAGAAGCTGTCTGCCTCACTGTTGCTTCAATAAAGTGCCTCTGTATCTTTTGCTGAAACCTTGTTTTTGTAGCCTCCTTAAATCACCACACTGTTTCTCCTCCAAAAACAGACTCCAAGTGCCTAGACCAGCACTGTGCATTGAAACTTCCTCTCAGCAACAGGCACCAGGGGTGTAAACCAGCAGCACCTGATCCCCACTTCCAGCTACACAGGACAACTTTATTTCTATATAACTATAACAACCATAGTGTTAAAAATTAACTTTCAAGTCTTGCTGCACTTAATTGCTGAACTTCACTCCCAGAGGCCTTTGGCTCTGGGTCAGGCAGATTTTGGGGCTGCTGTGAGAAGAGCTCAGTTCAGCAGCACACACAGCCCTGACCAGAGCCTGACCAAAAGTGACCTTGATGCCCCTGTCCAGCACCTGGTGAGGAGCCCATTTCACACCTCACTGCCCCAGGTCAGCCCTCTGCACCTGCATGAGGGGGCAGCAGCAAGGTTTGGTTTGGATTCAAACAAAGAGGCACTTTCCTGAAGCCTTTGCAATGTCTCCAGAGTAAAATAAACAAACAAACAAACGAAAAAATTAAACCAGGCTTCCCTCTGTCCTCATGTGTAAGCCATATGGCCACTATCAAATAAGCAGAATGGCCAAAAGAAAGTCACCAGCACTCCACATTCTTGTAATTCAATCAGCTTTAATCATCGAAGATGTTTTTGCTAACCTGCAGCAAGGGTATTTGTTCTAATAACCTTGAATTGAGTGGTGACACTTTAAAGATGGCTCCATTGAACAAAGAAAGATAAAAAAGCAATTTATGGCAGGATGGTGAATCTCAAGGCAAATTCCCACTACTGTAAATTGCAGCTTTTTCTCCAGACCAATCCCTCTCCACATAGCAAGCACTCTGTCAGAGCTGCTTTACTACACATCTTCCTGCTCTTCTGCTCCTCACTGGTCAGGGCATTCTTCAAGATAGTATTTACAGTGGTGATTGGAAAAAATAAACAGTTCAGCTGTAAGAACTGGGCCAGCACCCAGTGCAACAAAGGATCTTGTTAACCTTGATGTACTTGGCAGCCTATGAAACCCATGGCACCCAATTCCACTCTCTAGACTCTCACCAGCCTTCACAAAGACCTTCTGAAAAACACCTCACAAAACCTTTGGGAAGTATTGGATTCTGCTAGAAAATCCTGGGTGAGATTTTTGGTTTATACATAAAATGATGCTATAAGCTCCCTTCACAGCAACCTCCAGGTAAAATGCAAAATGGAATTAAAATGTTTTTTTTTGAGTTCAGGAATCTCCCAGGTACAGCTGCCTGCCTTCCACACAGCCCCACCAAAAACCAACCACTCTTCTCAGGAGAGGACTTTGTTGGAGACACAAGGTCAGCTGAGTGTCCACAGGACAATCAAAGTATTATAGCAAAATTAGGTGAGGTTTGTAATTAGCAGCCATGGTGGTGGCTTATATTGTTTCTGCTATGTCACCACTGGGAATTAAATAGAGGGTACCATATAAGACAGTCCAAAAATCATGTAAGTTTCAGCCATGAGGAACCTGGCTGCCGTTTCAACTGGCACTTTAGATGCAGGAGACTCTATCCATCTCCATTAC
The DNA here is from genome assembly GCF_026979565.1 of Vidua chalybeata. NCBI lineage: Eukaryota > Metazoa > Chordata > Aves > Passeriformes > Viduidae > Vidua > Vidua chalybeata. The sequence continues at coordinate 14,179,068 of NC_071545.1, forward strand.
AAATCCTCTGAGCTCATCCTAGCATTACTTTCCCACATTAAGCAAAAGAGTTAACATAAAAAGCCTGCCTAGCTTCAGACATTATCCAGATAAAGAGGAGAAAAGAGAAAATCCCTTGTATTACCTCTCTCAGCTCTCCCCAAACCTTTTCTGACATCTTTGTTCTTTCAGACCTGGCATTTATCTGCAGATATTATAGAGCCCTAATTAAATCTTCTCGTGAACTTCTGCTACTTCCTGGCAGAGAACACACATTCTTGGTGTGCTGATGGACCTACAGGATTTTCTGCACTTCTCCCTTATGGTGAGTGTTAGGCCTTGCTTGAAAACATCACAACTGTGTACAACACAATATGTTTAAACAGAAATACAAAATTATTCCATTTCTTTCAAAGAATGAAGAGAAGCATAAGTGAAAATTATATTCCACAAGCTCATTGGAAAAACAAACTGTGGAAGCACTGGGCAAATAGCAGTGTCTGAGAACAAGGCATGCTTTTGTTTTACTGCTGTCTCAGAAAGGGATAACTGGCAGCGATAGGAGAAGCAGAAAAATTTGTCTTCCAAAATAAAATCTGCAGTTATCTCTTCCCCCTGGGAGTAAAGAAAAACATTCTGAAAGTGCAGCTGAATTTTGCATTAAGGGAAGCTGCACACCTAACCTTATCTGATGGAAGCAGCTCAGCGTTCAAAGCCTCGAAGTTGGCAGCGGCCGCTTGCTCAGCGAGCGAAGGGATGGGAGAGCTGTGGAAACCTTTGCACTCTGGAGTTAAACAGGCAGAAAGCTAAAAAAGCAGATTTTACCACTCCTCCCTCCCTGCCCTCCCCCCCAACAATTCTTCAGTTCCTTCAAACCACTGACTGATGCTAAAAGAAGCTGCCAATGAAGAGAGGAGAAATTGCTGCCGGCCCTCCCCAGGCTGACGGCAGAGGCCTGGCCCAGCAGCAGCTGGCCTGGCAAGGGTGCTCTGATGGCCAAACACAACAAAGCCCATTCACTCTAAAATCACCTCTCTCTTGAGCTGTTCTCGCTATTCCCCTCTGATTCCCGGCACTTCTCTCCCTCAGCAGAGGAAATAAACAGCCCAGATGGCTGAGGATAAACAGCAAGTTATACATATGCTCCCTATAGCCTGACAAAGAGAGCCCAGCCCTGCTCAAAGCACGGCGTGAGACTCACCCATGCAAGGGCCTTTCACCTCGACCACGGGGTGTCCCTGCACGTGGGGATGAGGAAAGGACTAGAAAAGAGCTTTGAGGCCGTGAGCTGATGCTCTGCAAAGTTTTCTCCACTATGATTTTCAAAGATTTCCATCATCCCATAAGTCAACGTAGAATAGCTATAGGTTAGACTATGCATAGGTGTATGTTATAGAACCACAAAGTGGTTTGGGTGGGAAGGGACATTAAAGATCATCTCATTCCATCCCTGCCATGGCAGGGACACCTTCCCAGGGTGCTCCAAGCTCTAACCTAACCTGGCTTGGAACACTCCCAGGCATGGGGCAGACACAGCTTCTCTGGAAAACCCATACCAGGGCCTCCCCACCCTCACAGGGAAGGATTTCTTCCCAATATTCCATCTATCCCCACTCTCTTGTCAGTTTGAAGCCATTCTCCCTTGCCCTGTCACTCCAGAGCCTCTCTCTTCATCTTTCCTGCAGGTTCCCTTCAGATATGGGAAGGCCACAATTAGCTCACCCCAAAGCTTCTCTTTTCCAGGCTGAACAATCCCAATTCTCCCAGCCTTGCCTCGCAGGAGACGTGCTCAACTGAGCATCACCTTGGCTTTGGGACTGCCTGCAGGAACCTGAGCCAGCCTGCTCCTTCCCACCGCAATGTCAGAGATCTTAAATTTCTCCAGGGCCCAACAGAGGAAAGCAGGAGGCACCGAGAGCCCACTCAGCTGAGGTGAAAACTCAGAGTTACCAAACTCTGCACGAACGATGCCCAGGCTTTCTCCTTTTTCTTCTTTGCCCCAGCCATGGCAACCCAGACCAAAACATGAAAGAACACATCTGTGGGAGGGAGCGAGCAGCCACAGCAGCCCAGGGAGGCCTTGACTGGCCATGCAGTGAAAGCTGGCTCAGAAAAAGCTCCTAATGGCACCAAAGCGTTACCAAAACCACGACTCAGCCTCCAGGCTGAAAAACGACCACTTATTTGTGTCTCTAAACCACATCACCAAGAGGTACAGGGAGGTTTTAGTACTTTGGGAAAGAGTGTATCAATGACAGGGCGGTCTGGAAGAAGGCACTCAACTTCAGGAAAAGGAGTTGGGGGATGCAACAACTTTCCTGCATCCACCTCGACGTGCAGTCAGTCTCTTCCCATGGACAGCAGCCTGTTCCCCAGGCCTTCTCTGCCCTCTGATCTCTCCACGCCCCCCACTAACCCCAGAGTCCCGCACTGAGGCCTCCAGCACTCCCCAAGCCCCCACCACCCCTGGAATCCCTGCTCCCCAGAGACCCTCCCACACCTCCAGAGGCCCCCGAGAGCCCCCAGAGCAGCCTCACCGCCCCCAGACCCCCCCATCAACCCGCACTGATCCCCACAACCCCCAAACACCTCCGCTAAGCCCCAGAGCCCCTTACCGAGCCCAGATTTCCCTCATGGGCTCTCACAGACTCTCCGCCCACCGCTCCCCCAGCTCCTCACAGACCCCCCAGAGCCCCCACAGCCCCTCGCCGACCCCCAGAACCCCCCGCTGCCTCCAGCCCCGCCCGCTGGCCGAAGCCCCCGCTGTCTCCCCGGGCTCCCCAGGGCCCCTCCGCGCTCCCCAGGCCGCCGTACCGAGGCTCTGCCCCACCGGGGTGCTGAACGGGTTCCCCAGCAGAAACTCCATCTTGGGATGACAACAAACAGCGGCCCAGCGCCCACCCCTCCCGCACCGCGCCCTGAGCGACAGCCGCGCGCACCAACCAGAGCGCGCTCTGGCGGCTGAGTCCCGCCTCCCTGCGTCCAATTGGACAGCCGCAGGACGCGCAGCAAAACTATTGGTTAAAGAGCGTGTCCATCACTGTCAAGAGAGGGGCCCGCCCCCGGGGTAGTCCCGCCTCTTTCCCCGCCCTCCCTTTGATGGACAGCGAGGACAATGAGACTGCCATTCCCTATTGGGCAAGGCCCGAAATTATTTGTAATATTATTGGGCAAAGGGAACGTCAATCATCAGAGCCCTCTCCGCCCCGAGGGCACGGTCCCAGCGCTGATTGGCTGACACGGATTTCTCTCGCTCTGATTGGTCTCTGACCTCCCCACCCACTCCACGCCCATTGGCGGCTGAGCCGGTCACGTGCCGCCCTTAGCAACGCACCCGGGCTTCCTTAGCGACGGGCGCTGAGGCGCGGGTGGGAACCGGGAACCGGGAACCGGGAACCGGGAACCGGGAACCGGGAACCGGGAACCGACCCAGACCCCAGGGAACCTGCGGGTGAGAGGCCTGATGGGCCGGGATCTGATCCTCAGTGGGCCCTGGGAGCGAGAGGCGGCGGGCAGGGGTGCTTGGAACCGGCCGAAGAGACGCTGGACAAGCGCACATCCCTGGGAGTGCCCGAGGCCAGGCTGGGGCTTGGAGCAACCTGGGCTAGTGGAAGGTGTCCATGGCAGGGCTGCAACAAGATGAGCTTTAAGATCCCTCCCAACCCATACAAGAAAGAGAGAGAGGAAGGTGAAGGATGGATAAATCCAGGGCCTGCTGCTCCTCGGTCTGTACTGCGCACAGCCACAGAGAGGTTTGGTTTGTTAATGAAATGCCATAAAGAGAGCAGACCTCTCTAAACCCCGGCATTTATCATCACTGTCCCATGCAAAAATAAATCAGAACTTACCCTGTAATTATAAACATCTTACACAAGCAAAAGTTTGAAGATTCAAGTCCTTCGCAGCGATTCATTAACTCTGCACAGTTTGAAAAAGACAAATAGTCTCGTTGCCTCCAGGGCAACATTAGGGATATTTAAATTTCCATGAAAAAATTCTTCACTGAGAGGGTTGTCAAGCATTGGAACAGGCTGACAAGAGAAGTTGTGGATTCCCCTTCCCTGGAAGTGTCCAAGGCCAGGCTGGATGGGGCTTGGAGCAACCTGGGATAGTGGGATCCATGGCAGAGGATGGAATGAGATGATCTTTAAGGTTCCTTCCTACCCAAAATATTCTGGGATTCTATGACTGCTGGAAAGAGTAGCCAGGCAGTGATTTAATTTATTTTCTTTTCTGTCCTTTAAGGCTGATTTTGTCTCACAATGAGTCAGTTTTTCAAGAATATTGAGCCAAACATTATTGATGATGAAATGCTTCAGAAAGCCATTGAAGAGAAGTGTCCAGAGGACCTTGGAGATATTGCCAGAGAAGAAAGTATTAATGTTAAGGTCGTGACAGAGCTACAATTTAGTTTTAAAAGTGAGTATCAGAATATATACATATTTTGCCTCTTCTTTTGCTAGAAGGTAATAGAATAAGTGGGTAGCTGGCAATTAAGCAAACATTATTAACTTGGATTTATTATGTGAAAATTAACATCTGGACTTGGACTTTAGCTCACACCTGTACGAAGGAGCTTCATCAGAGGGAGCTTTTGCTGATGGGCGACTCCAAAACTGCTTCACTTCCCTCTCTTATTGTCACTGCTGTTCTCATTTAACATTTATATTGTGGTGACACCTACAGGCCACAGGCCTGTTGGGCCCCTCAGTTCGTGGCCAAATCCAACCCTGGGCAGGCTCTGCCGCGGCTGGTGATTGTGTGAGAGCTGTTTGGGAGATTCTGGTGATTACAGTCCAATCTGATGGCATTCTCTGGTCATCCATAGCATTACCATGGCTTGCCTCTTACTGTCAAACCTGTCGTAAACTTGCACTCAAAAAAATGAAGAGGAAGAACATTTGGCTCAATATTTGAGTATTTTAGGGAGGGGGGTAATTTCAGTTGATTATTCTTTGTGTGCTCCAGTAAAATAACGTGTGTATGAGTTGATTTTCTTAGAAAATACTCCCTTGACCTGATCCTGCATAGATTTGTTTGCAAATAAAAAATCCAGAGCTGTGTGAATATTTTCCTCAGTTTATGGTGCCCTCACTAAATAAGGATAGCAGGACAGCAGATTAAATCTTCTAGGAAGCCATTGCAGGGGAAAGAGAAAAGGGAGTGAGAATGTTCTGTATTTCCTGTCACCTTGGTCCTGATACTTTGCTGTGGTGACTAACGGCCTGCCCTTGTGATTCTGTTTTTGGAGGAAACTAAATGCAGGGATATTGATTAGTTCTAAACTGCAGCCTTCACAGAAAAAGTAGACTCCAACTTCCTCTCCTGTGCTGAGAATCCCAGGAGCAGGAGAGTCATTTACAAAAGCAGGAGCTGGGCACTGCTAGACTGCAAATGCAGAGGAAAGCAGAGTCTCATCCCAAACCTCCTGCTTGGAGCTGGAGAGGAAAATGAAGGTCAAGGCCTCCTAGTAGTGGATTCATAAAGCCACTGGAGTGCAGGGCCATAGTCAGCACCCCCTGCACGCCTCGTTGGCCTCGCTGATGAGCAGCGTGCGCTGGTGCAGGACACTGAGGTTAAGTGGGCTGTTTCATTGAAATCTCGTCCAGCCAGTGCACCTCTGAGCTCTCCAGGGCACTCATCACATGCTGAAAACCCTTCTGGAGGCAAGACTGGACGTGTTTTCCTTGTGCAAGGCAGTGTGTCTGCTAAAACAAAGCTGGCTCACGTGAAAAGCAATTTTCTTTTTCTTTCCTTTTTTTTTTTTTTTTTTCCTGTGGCTTTAGACATCCTGCAGATTGATAATCTGTGGCCATTAGAGAATCTGACTAAACTGCAGCTGGACAACAACATCATTGAGAAGATAGAAGGTCTGGAGACTCTGGTTCACCTTGTATGGCTTGGTGAGATACAGACAGAGGAGGGTGGATGCCTTTGCAGGTGCAAAGCAATCTGTGATAAACCAGGATGTCACCTTCCTTCTCAAACACGACTGATAGGAGCTTACCCTGGGAAGGCTGTCAGCTGTCTGTGTGTCTCCTTATTTGACTGTCAAATGTCAAAATGCCTGAGTATCAGAGCTGCAAAACAATCCTTCAAATATTTAAAAACTGAGTTTAATACATTTGATGTGGCAGGAACAGGAAACTGAGGTTTCAAGGTTGTTTCCAAGGTTTGTATTGTGTTTAGGGGTGACTTTCAGGAATATTTATGGAAACACCTCTGTGATTTAGAAGCCTGCATTCTGTTTCCAAAGCTGCTGCAGGCATTCCAAAGCCTACAGCCCCTATATCCTTAAGGGCTTGGTGTCACCCTTGTCCCAAGGAGTGCCCATCCTTGTAGCCTTATGTGCCTGCTTGCAGCTACACAGATGCACAGCTTAGAGCATTCCCTGGAACTGCAGCCACGTTGCTGGCTGGAATTCTAAATATATCCTCAGCATGCAGGGCTTGAACTCATAAGCATGTTGTGAAATGTCTAATGGGTTCTTCCACCCAGTTGTTTGCACTGTGCTGCTCCACAGATGACTGAGGCACTCGTGAATCACCAACTGATCAGGGTAAGCACAGTGTTTTGGAGCACACTCGCTTATTTTGTTTGCCCAAAGGCTGCAGTGGCTCAGCTGCTGCTGTACAAGTGTCTCAGCCACCCAAGAGACCTCATAAACTGTTTTTGGACTCTTGGCTTGCTCAGTACTAGTCCAAAGGCAAATCCTGCCCTTAGTCATGGTGAGCGTAGGTGTTAGGAGAGATGTTCTGGCAGGGGAAGAGGACATTTCAATAAGTGAAACAGCTAAAGTGAGCCTTTGCATAACTCCACTGACATGGAACTGCCTTATCTTGGTCCTGTGGGAGAGACCACAACTGTGGCATTGGTGTGGCAGGACAGAGTCTGCAAGAAACAAGACAGTGTCAGATTCATCACAAAAATTCCCCTCTAAAGGCATTTTCTCACCTCTTGTTTTGTGTTTCCCCATAAGGCAGAAGTCCCTTTCAGGCTGTGTATGTGGACTCTGCATGGACTAACTTCAGCTTTTCCTCTCCTTTAAAAGTTGCACAGACAATTGCAAGAAGGAGATGGGAATAAAGGATGATTTAATGCTGAGCATTTCCTGTGGGACCTGGACCACCCCTGAGAAAAATCTGTACATAAACTCCTACATCTAGAACTAAAGGGCAGAATCAGGGTGTTCTGCAAGAAATAATTTAATGTTTGATTTGTAAATTCTTCTCCAGACCTGTCCTTCAACAATATTGAAGTAATTGAGGGCCTGGATACTCTTGTCAAACTGAAGGACCTCAGTCTCTACAATAACAGAATATCTAAAATTGAGCACATGGACACATTGCAAGAGCTGCAGATTTTCTCCATAGGGAAGAATAACCTGACCATTCTGAAAGATGTGAGTGTTCCCTGGCTTTGCAAATATTCCCTGCTGAAGGAGCAGATATTCTAAAACTGGCATTTGCCATTGTGTCCAAGCCCCTCCTTAGGTGATAAAATTCTTCTTAGGACTTCTAAGTAGTCTGAGCTATGGTTTTGGTCCTCTGGTGTTAAATGCTTACTGCAGCCATTTTTCTTTTAGATTATCGACTCATGGCCCAGTTCTGTGACTGCTCTCAGCTATGGCAAAATTCCTATTGGCCCCCATGAAAGCTAGAAAAGGAATAAGTGGCTGCACATGAGAAAAGGGGGGAGACTAGGATTTATTTGGGGTTCTTTTGAGGGCATCTTACCAATTTAGGACCTGTGATTTGTGCACCCCATCTGCCTTCTCTCTCCACCCATTGTCTAGATACTGCCAGCATGAATTTAAGTATTTCCTTTCCCAAAACCATTAGAAACTCATAATTGACTGTCGTGTGAATTTGGCAGCGGAGCAGAATACATATTGCAGCTCAACTGTAATAAAAGCAATAAATTCCAAGGCTGTGTTTCCCCAGCACTGGGAAATACAGAGCTCTTTCCCTTTGGCACAGGTTATCTATCTCAGGAGGTTAAAAAGCTTACAGACACTGAACCTCAGTGGGAACCCTTTCTGCAGTGAAGAGCACTACAGGCTGTTTGTTGTTGCTCATCTTCCAAGCCTGGTGTACTTGGACTTCAAGCTCGTGAGAAACTCCACGGTGAGATTTCTGCACTCCCTGATTGGGAAATCAGGCAACAGCATCTTACAGAGCCTTTGCTTTGTTGGTGTGCCAGCAATATTCCAGCACTGGGGGCAGGTTCCCTGCAGAAATCAGGCTCACAGAAACACACAGTGTTTATTCTGCTTCCACATAGCAGCTGTGAACCTGTAGGCCAAATTCTGTCAAATCTGACAGAGAGGTAGAGGTGTCAGAAGCATGATGTCTTCACAGATTTTGTGAAAATCAGCAGCTGTGTGTGGGAGAGGGGCCTGGTTCATGTTGCCACAGAGAGGCTGCAGTGTGAGTGCAAGTCTTCTTAGAGAATCTCAGAGGAAATCAGTCTGGAGACATGGATCCAGGGGGAAGGAGCCTTGGTGGTCCTGCTGCTCACAGAGTGATTTGTTTCAGTAGCAAACTGACAATCCAGGCAAGCAGGTGCCTGGATGCACTTCCCACTTTTGATTTCTGAGAGAAAGACTCTTCCTCCTCAGCAGTAACCTGTGGAGCTGCTTTATCATCCCAGGGCTCAAAGGAACAAAGACGGGGATTTTTGTTCAGGGTTTGAGGTTTTTTTTTTAGTAACCAAAGAACATGATTAATTGTAAATTTGCTTGTCACAGAGCAGGACCTGTACTTGGAATGTACAATGCTCTTACCATAGGACTGGTAGTGCATTCCAGGTCATGGAATGCAGTCCCTGCTCATCAGGGACGTCTGAGAATTGCATAGTTAAATTTGTCAAGCTTCAGTTTCAAGCTAATGAGGTTCTTGCCCCTGGTACTACCTCGACATCCACTCCTCCAAAGAACCTTCTCCTCCCTAGAAAATGTATTAACCTCGCTGACTGATCAAATTGGAGCTCAAATTCTAGAAGTCAAAATAGAACTTCCTGCTAAAAGAGAAAAAAAAAAAACCAACTTTAAAGATGAGAAAATGGAGAGAGAAAAGCTTCCTGTGACTGAATTATCTCAGATGCACTGAATGCAGAAACAGAGCAATATGCCAGCAAAAAATGGGATGAGGATTAGATTAGAAACTTCATAAGTAGTTTAATAAAAAGCCCATGAGGAAATGGAGAGGCAGATGTCACTCTGGTGCATGTTCTGGAAAGATCAGTTGCTTACGCCCTGATTCATTGAGCAATACTGGATAATCTAATACAAATATTTTATTTATATTTCTCAGAGAGAAGCTGCAGCTTTAAAGTATCAAGATCTTACAAAGCCGTTGGAGCAAGAAGAGGCTCGGGTCCTTGCTCTGCAGGAGGTAAAAGATGCAAAGCAGAAAGAGCTGGAGTACCACCAGGTAAGTTTTCTTTGGCTGGTTGTGTATTGTCTCAGGAGAAAGGAGCACAACAAGACAAGACATTGACTTGTCTTCTCCCTGCTTGAAGATTTAATGAGAGGTTAACATCAATGCTGCTAAAACTAAGGCTCAGATTAATCTCTGTGATCTCTGAATCTTATCTTTTGGATGGAAACAGGAGCTGCTGTGGAATACACATGACGTGGGGGAACATAATTCTTTGAGCTGAACAATGAAACTACAGATAGAGACCCTGCAAAGCTAAATAGTAAATCATACCCAGGGAGCTTATCAGCCTGATGTGAGATTAGGAAAATTACAGGTCTGAGGGAAATGTTAACGTTTTCATAGTGAAGTGACTTTTTTTTTTTTTCTCCTTCACACTAAGTCAAGCTTTTCATTAGTTTTATGGTTAAAGTCTCCAGGACTTTTGGAGATCCAGTCCTTTGAACGGGCTGAAAGCAAGATGAGGTGGAATGGTGCTTTCAGTTGTAGCCTGGCTCTGTATTCCAGACCTCTAGAAGATCAGAGTGGCTTAAGTTGAGTGCTTAGTGCCAGGGAGGATGCTGCAACTCTTCCCTTTGTCCCTCCCCAAAGTTCACCAACTCCTTATCTGAAAGGCTAAATAGCCTTGCAATAAGTGTTTGTATGTGGTAATGTCTCAAACTGGCAACTGGCACAGGTTACCCAGAGAAACTGTGGCTGTCCCATCCCTGAAGAGTTCCTGGCCAGACTGGATGGGCCTTGGAGCAACCTAGGAAAGTGGAAGGTGTCTCTGCCCATGGCAGGGGGTGTGACTGGATGATCTTTAATGTCCCTTCCAACCCAAACCATTTTATGATTTGGTGATCTGCTACAAGATGAAGCAGTGTTTTCTATCCTTAGGCTACAGAGCTGTAGCAGCAGCTACAGCTGCTGGGATGGGTTTCACTCCAGTTGCAAGGTGCTTTCATGGCTTGCTTGGAGTTTCTGCTGTGTTCATGTAACTGTCTCTGCACCCATATTCTGCTGCTGCTGAGTTGCTTATAGGAGAGACACATCCTGAGGACTGGCAGCAGGCTGGCGTCTCTATTTTACTTATTTTGCTCTGTTTCTCTTCAAAGGCAGCCTTTGTTGAGTACCTGAATGGATCATTCCTGTTTGACAGTCTGCATGCAGAGGATACAGAAGCTGCCAAACTGGCTTCCCTCCCTGGAGTGGGGGACCTGCTGCAGGCATATCCTTCCTGGGTTTGGAATACCTACAGCTAACAGGTAATGCCTTGAGTTAAGAAGGAAGTGCATCCACAGGGACTCTTCATCCGTTGCTTTTGTCCAGAGCTGAAAGCACACATTGATCTAAGATCTGAGGCAGTCTGTGTTCAATTTTGGAACTGTACCAAAAGTTACACTACAAGGCTGTGAGACCACTGACAGCTTTAAGGCATGATATCTTGTGAAATATGAGGGCTCCAAACAAATGGTTTATATTACTGACAAGCTGGCCAGCCCAGCTTGAGACATCCCATTTGTAAAACCACTCGTTTCTATCCCCAACAGGTCATGAGATCCCAGCATTTTAAATTCTCACCGCTGTAATTACCATATTCCTATTCCTTCCCTTGAATCAAACACAATTTTGGTAGCCTCCTTTTCTGACCCTTCAAGAATCAAGACTTTGTACTTTCTTTAAGTCTGGAATCCACTTAAAGTTTAAAATGAGCTGGAAGATAAATCTCTGTCGGTTGGATTATAAGAGCACAGTTGCTAAAATCATGTTGAAATTGAAGTGGTAGGAGATAGGAACAGACTAATCAGAATGATACAAGTCGCATATCTCACAACCTGCCACAACTGGCAACGTGAAGTTTCCAGGCCAGCACATTTTTCTGATCATTGCTCCTACACGGGGGAGCAGAAAGCAGACACTTTTTTTTCTTTTTTCTTTTCTCATTCAGATTAATAGAGTATTGTCAAGGCCAGTAACTTGACCTTCCTTAAAATTGCATTACACTGTTGGGGAAAAATGCATCATGGCTTAACTACAATAGACTCCAGAAACAATTCCATTGCCAAGATAATAGCAGAAGAAAAATTGACGTTATTTTTGTGATGCTACCAAGTCAGTAGTTTATTCTGTGCTCTGGCTGTGGGCTCCAGAGCTGTATTTATTAACTACACAGGCACTGTATTCACACTTGTGAAGACAGATAGGGTTGTAGGTTTCCTTCTGCTGCTGTGTCAGAAGAGTCAGACAAGTGAATGTATTTTCTTCTCTTCCTCAAGCCTTTTTCCCCTCTCAAGTTGCCATAGCTTTCTCCATACCTTTAAGGCAGCAAAACGTGAATGGGTGACCCAGACCTGCCCCAGACAGAATATTTGGCAGCTCCCAGCACAAACCACAGAGTTTACATAAAAGTAGCTCGTAGCTCTTGTTGCTCAGATTTGCAGAGGCAGAAGGAACATAATGTGTTGCTCCGCTGAACAAGCAAAAGACCTTGACTCTGCTGTCACATACAAGAAGGAGTTTGTCTTAGTTTGTGAGAACCTGTATAACTATGGACTGGAAGAGTATGAAAAACGAGAAGCTGAAGTCTCTAAATTCTACAAAAGACTCCATGAAATTCTGGCAGTCAACCAGCAAGAGAGCAAGAGAATAATCTCAGACTTTGAGAGTCGGAACCAAAGGGTAATGTTATATTTTTGTTTGTTTGATACATGATTTCCCTGCATCCTATACCAGCTTTTAATTTTGCTCAAAATGGGGGTAACTCCATTAAAATTAGGAAAATTATTCTGGATTGACAATGCTGTAATGGAAATTAAAACTTGATCCCTAATGACAGAATCACAGAGTGGTTGAGGGTGGAAGGGATCTCTGGAAGTCATCTGGTTCTGGTCAAGGAGGACCACTCACAGCAGGCTGCCCAGGACTGTGAATATCTCCAAGGATGGAGACTCCACAGCCTCTCTGGGAAAAATCTTCCAGTGCTCACTCACTGATATTTCCTTATGTGTTTCTTACATCATAAATTTATACAAAGAAAAATTGGTTTATTAGCTAATATAATGTCATTGACATAATGTGAAAAGTTTTTTAATACTTTATGTAGGGAAAAAAAATGGGGATTGAAATTTCTACCCTTTGGGCAAACTATAACCAGCTAACACAGCCTTTATATATACTGGGAATTCAGTGTAGAACAAAATTAATATGTCATTATGTTATCATATATAAAGGTAAAAGTCCTTCAAGGGTTTACAAAAAATGTGGCTAAACAGGGTGGAGTTTTTTACTTTTTTTTTTCCCATCCAGAAAAGTCACCAATATTTAAGAAAATGGAAATGCTCTACCTTCCTTTTAGTTTAAATATTTCTACAAAGTTGATTTTTAAGATAGATAGATAGATAGATAGATAGATAGATAGATAGATGTTTACTGCTACTCCCTTTCCATTTGAAGCCTCCAATAGCTCTTCCTTCATTGAAAAACCAGGAAGAAAAGGAAGGAAATTGCAGGGTATTCAGTTTATTTTCAAGTAATTTTCTGCTTCAGTTCATTTTCTCAAAAACAGCTCAAAGAACTATAACCCAAAAAAATTAGAGAAAGTTATTTTAATGTATTTCTAGTCCTTTAAAGCAGAAACTCTCTCTTTTCATTCTGCTCAACTACAGCCACCCATTGTGGCTGCTCAGGGCGTAGCTTCTAGCTGGATCCTTTTCTAACCATGTATAATAGATGGATCATGATTTTGTTTCCACAGGAAAAAAAAAAAAAAAAAAGGGAGGGCTAAAGCCTGGTAACACTGTCAGCTGAGAGAGCAAGTCCCTGACAAGTGACACCAGCAGAGTCACAAGCGCTGGCTCCTGCTGGAAACCAGGTCACTTTTATTTCAGTGCCTGTCACTGGCTGACAGCTGCTGAGTCACTCTGCTCCGGGGCCTTGAACCTTGCTGACTCACATTGGAAATCTGCATCCAGCAGCTCTAGGGGCTGGCAGCACTACCAGAGTCACAGAGCTGCAGAATGGTTTGGGTTGGAAGGGACCTAAAAGATCATCTCGTTCCAACCAGAAGTTTGATTTGGGTATTCAGTTAAGTTGTGCTTGAATTCTTACTGTGTCTTCCATGAGAAAAGCCTAAACCAGCAAAACAAACCCTGCAAAACCTACAATAACAAAGAAACAACAACAAAACCCAAAGATACACAGCTGAGGCTAGATTTTACCCCTTCACCTCTGTCAGGCTCAGCTATGGATTGGGCTGCAAGGGGTGACAAGAGGGATTAGCCTTAAGCTAAAGGAGGGGTGGCTTAGATGGAATATTAGGAAGAAATTAGATTAAATATTAGGAAGAAATCCTTCCCTGTGAGGGTGGTGAGGCCCTGGCACAGATTCCCACAGAAGCTGTGGCTGCCCCATCCCTGGAAGTGTCCAAGGCCAGGTTGGACAGGGCTTGGAGCCACCTGGGATAGTGGAAGGTGTCCCTGCCCATGGCAGGGGGTGTGACTGGATGATCTTTAAGGTCTTTCTCAACCCAAACCATTCTGGGATTCTGTGATTCTCTACAAACAGGACCCAGGGTTCAGCATGCCAGTTTTCATATAAATATTAGAGGAGTTTGTATCAAAACTGGACACAGTGTTTTAACATCATTTCCCCATCGTTTAAAATTGCTGGAGGAGTTTAAAAGGCACTGAGGTCCCAGCAGACTGCAGTCTGTGAGCTGTTCTTAGGCTGTTTGTCTGTCTGTAATCCTTTCATGTAAACTTGGGTAACCTGTAAAATCACTGTGCTCTCTGAAGTTGGTTACGGAGGATTAAAGGCCTTGAACTTTGAAGTTATTGCTCCCAGAGGTGCAGCTTGAGTGGCTCTGGAGCCTTTTGAGCTTTCTAACTTGTTTACATTAGAAAAGAAGACACCTTGCTCTCCCCTTCCCCCTTTAAACTGCAGAGTTTGGGTAATCCACCCCATTTCCAAACACAAGCCTTGGCAGGGGTTTTTAACAGAATTCTTTATTTCACCCCATTCCATTCCCTCTCTGGAGAAGTGGATTAGACATAATAAAACATATATATTTTTCCTCCTTTTTTAAGCAGTTGATTGTTAACTGATTTTAAACAGACTTGAAAATAACACATTCAGCACAAGAGGATTTTTTTTTTATCCAAGCAAACATAAATCTTGCCTGATACAAAAGTGACATCAATACATAATTCTGAAGGGCAATAAATCCTTGCTGTAAGAGGAAGGCAGGCAATGATAGGTATTCCATATTCAGAATACTAAATCCTGACCCTACTGGAAGTCAGTCAAGATTCTCCTTGGCAGGAAGTGGATCAGAATTTACACCTGCCTTTCTTTCTCTGAACCAATTGTTAATTTCTTCTTCACAGCCAGCAATGTCAAGAATTAAATGTTTTTTGTTTTTTTGTTTTTTTGTTTTTTTCTTGAAATGAGGGAGAACCAAAATTGGAAGTATAGAAGGAGCAAAGTCGTCTGTTGAGTGGAGGATGAGGAAGAGTTTTCCCAATCCCCCTGCAGTAGCAAACCTCAGCACTGTTGACTACCCACTATGTAAATCTGGAGACTTCCCTGAATCATCACATTTCATTTCAGCTAATCAGCAGCAGGAACTTTTCTCACACATGTAACAAGTTCATTAAATTGCAATGGAGTGCTGAACACTAATTCATGTATCTCTGTGTTTAGAGGCTGGATGAGATTTCTCAGGCCAGGAGTGGTGAAATTGCTGAGTCTAAACGAGCCCAGGGTAAGGAGGACATTAATCAGCTGTGGGGTGCACTCATGACCTTGGAAGCACTGGTGTCGAACGACCTGGAGGTGAGATCCAAGCTCCCACCTGTGGGACCTCACAGCCAGAACGTTGTGGGGTCAGTTCTCTGGCTCTGCAGCCCTGTGTAGCAGCTTACTCACAAAGAGGGAGGCACAGGACTTCCACTCAGGAAAATGTTTTGTCCCCATCTTATTCTTTCTCTGTTCAAAGTTGATGGGAGTGAGATCAGGACACTGGTACCTTACAGCAGATTTCTGTTTCTCAGAGCAGAACACAATATGTCCATCCCATCTATCCAAGCTGGTTTCCCACACTTCAGAGGCAGGGAGGTTGTGCAATCACGTTATAGGTCTGCACAAGTTGCTGCATAGCATGGGGTATGCATTTGGAATTCTAGAGGTATCGTTCTTTGAAGCTGATCTTTGCTGTAAGATTATACACATTCCTGCTCAGCTTGCTGCATTTGCTTGCATAATAGCTGCCTTTTCCTCCCCAGACTTTTCCTCAAAAACTAGGGCAGGGCTGCTGATGAGCATCTTCATCGAAGGAAAAAAACCCAAAGTAATCTGTTTAAAAATGAGCAGGCAGGAGCTGTGGCCTGTGTGCAGCAGTTTAGTTTTGTGAGCAGGAATGGTAGGAAGCAGCAGCTCAAAAGAAATCCTCACTGCATCAGGATTGTGCCTTTTTAATTTCAGTTTTCTGAGTTGGCCCTTACACATCTGCAATCACTGATGGGATGAGCAGAAACATTCCTCCCTCTGTGCCCTGCTGGATGTGCAGGATTCAGGTACCAAGACATCTAAGTGCAACACTTCACAGATTCTCCATCAGCCATCTCTGAAAGAGGGAACTGGCAGCTGCAATTTTAATTTCTGAGGACTAAACCAAGAGCTGCAGTAAAGCCCAGGCAGGTGTTGTGCTTCTGACAAGAGGCTCTTCATACAGACAAGGACAAGGAGGCTGCAGTAAGGCAGGGTATGGGAGTCCAGCCCTCTCCAGGCACTGCTTAGGTGAGGGTAACAAAGCATCCCCTGGCTTACTCCAGACACTGGGTAAAGGTAGTATTCAGTCAACTTCCCTCCAATAAACTGATTCTGATTTTCTGTCCCTGAAGAAGGGAATGAAATCTTGAAAACACTTTAAATGCTTGAGGCAGTTCAGTTTCTGACTGTGCTAATAACAGCAGTGAGTCCAAATTACAATGAGTTGTAGATTCCTCCTAGACTCTCTGACTCCCTGTTATGTTTGTGCAAGTTTTCATTGTGATATTTCCTCTTTTTCCCCTCTTTTAAGGAACTGTTACAGGATTTTAAAAGAAGCATTGATGTCCTAGCATCAACATTCACTGAAAACATTCAAGGGATATATCCTTTTCACAGTAGGTTGGCCTGGACCTCCCAGTCATGCACCTACACTTCACCTCTAAATCCAAAAATGAGCCTCCAGTATAAAAACTTTTTTTTTTTTTTTTAATCAATAGAAAATATCTTTTCCCAGCCTTGAGGAATGGTCATTTAAGATGCCCAGCTTCTTTATGTGGAGACTCTGGAGAGCACAGAAAGATCTAAATTCTACTGTGCTGAAAGTCTGTAGGATTTAGGCAGCTTTCACCCGGTTGGGAATCTTCCTTTCTTCTCCATGCAGAGAAGACAAAACAGAGGGAAGATCTGGTTAGACTGCTGTTTAGGTACCTTCCTGCCATAGCAGTAAGTGAAATATCTACAATTCTGGTTGAATGCTCTTTAAATGGTGTCCATTTTTGTATTTTTGATGTGTGCTGAAAAAAGTTATATGAGAATACTGAAGTGCTTGAGTGTCAGGTCACGCTGCTTTAAATCTAGAAATCTGATGGCCTGGTGCAAATAATTGCACTGCATTCAGAGCTTAGCTTTCACCTGCAGGCCTCTTCCAATTTCCCTGGCAGCTCCAGGTCCTCTCTCACTCCTCTGTCATATTTGGCAGTAAAGATGAGGCTCAGTGTGTGATTAAGAACTGAAAGTGTGTATCCTGATATCCTGACACCACAGCAGCTTCTGGGAGCAGCCAGGCTCATTTCTGCAGAATCCCCCTGTGCAGACACTTGGTCCCTAAAGGACCAAGGTCATTTAATCTCCATAGATGAGTGGTGTGGTCATCTTTTTCCTCAACCATGTTCTGTACGTTTAGCCAGTGCCGGGACCTGGAAAATCAACACCATGAAAAGCTGATGGAGATTGTCATGGCCACCCTGAAGAAATTGGACCACTATGAGCTTGAAGAGGATTTTCCAGATGATCTTCAAAGGGTGAGGTCACCAAAACCATTAATCTCTGTGAGAGAATAGGCAAGAAAATGAGGCCATAGCCTCTTCTCTGAAGGGACAGAATTTCCAGGAGGCTCAGTGCTGCCAGAGCCATACCTGAACCACAGCATAACCTCCTTCCTAGAGGGTCCAGCTGCTTGGCTAAACTGTGGTGCCTCTGAACATCTCCACTGACTAGGACAGGGGATAACTGCACTGCAGGTTTCTCTGGGCACTGCCAGAGCTGGTGGCAGCAGCCCAGGAGAGGTGCTGAGGAAATCTCTCTCCTGCCTCCAGCACAACTCAGTGCTCTGGCTGATTTCCAGGCACTCAGGCAGCATCTTTGCTGCACTCCCTCGTGGCTGGTTTTGTTCAGACTCTCCCTGCTCCCTCAGCAGAATCCCAACACTGCTCTGAATTTCTTACACCAGGGCTCTGTTTGCTTCAGTGATTTCAAAATCCCTTCCTGGAGCTCCTGAGCCCTTGAGCTGATCTGGAGGCAGGACATGACACTTTAAATGGAGCCTTCCACCAAGCCCTCAGTCTTGCTGTGCAAGCAAAGATCCCAGGAGCCTTTCCAAAAGCACCAACATCGTTGCAGTGCTCCACTCAGCAACACTGCTGCCCTTTTTGCCTCCATAATTCCTTCATTTAGTGGCTAAATTACTTGAATTTGCATTAGCTGCGGTTTTGCTCTGTCCAGATTATCCCAGCCCCCTGTCAGTCCAGGTAATCACGAGCTGACAGACACAAACCAGAGCCCTGAGCCCCAGGGGAGCTGCTGCTTTATGGCCTGTGCAGATGGTGGCAGTTCCGCACCACTGCCGTGCACCCATTTTGCTTCACTGCCATCCATTCCCATGGAGAAGGGAATTCATTTGCCCAACAGCTGCACTTGGCTGCAGGAGGAGACTCATTATGGGTTAGTGAAGCCACCCTCTATTTAGAGCCACAAGGGAAGTCACCGCTTCCATTAGAAGCTGGGACTCTCCAAAAATGAAGATTTACAGCCAGTGCCAGCAGTGCAGGAATCCCTTCCAAGTGCGATTTTCCATTTCCAGGCATGCTGGAGCATATACAGCCTTTCTTCCACACCAGCTGCACAGCAGCCCTGCTTGCACTGATCTCCCCATTTCAGCACGTGGGGCCAAGGGTGCTGCCTCTGTTTCCCCACCTGTGTTAGGGATAATGCCCCATTACACCGCAGCAAGGCCAAGGGTAGAGCCCTGGATTCATCCCGATGAGTAGGGATTTGCCAGGTTGAGACAGAGAGTTTCTCCCTCTGAGCACTGCTGTGCTGCTCCTTCATTGTGTGCTCACCCCTCCTCTCATCCGGTCACGTTACCTCCCAGCTCTTTGAGGACAAAAACACCATTGTCAACATCATCAGCATGTCCCACAGCATCCGCCTGCGGAAGATTGATAAGCGAGAGAGCGACATGCTCTGCAACACCTACCAGTGGCAGATCTCAGTGACAGGAAAGGTAAGAGACCCTCACACTCAGGGGGATGGGGCACAGACAGGTCTGGCCCAAGTGGCAGGGACACTGTGAGGGGAGACACTCCCAGATCTTTGCTGGACCTTGACACGCCTGCAGATTCACTGCTTGGTTTCAATCTGTCCAGGCTTTCCAAACCGAGAGTGACAGAAACCGCGCCTGTATCGAAAAGATCATTTGCTTCATCAACACTCTGCAGAAGGAGCTGGATAGCACAGTGATCCTGGAGCCTACAGAATAGGGCTGGGGAGCTGCCTCAGCTGGGGCACACAGGACAGCCCCCAGCAGGAGCAGCTGCCTCTCTATGGCCAAGCTGCCTGGGACATTTCAGACCAAATGCATACTTCTTCCATCCACCATAAACTGCAAATAAAAGCTACTTCTTGACTCTGGAAAAGCATCCAAAGCCCTGTCTCTTCCATCATATTGGCACAAAGCCCGTGCAGACAACTCAGACCTGGTCACAAGGGGTTATGGATCAGCTGTGAGCTGATTGAACCAAATCATAGCAGCATATCATGCCTGAAAGCTTCGGTACCTGTGAGCTCGGTGGCAGGAACCTGTGAGCTGCTGGCACGAGGCAGCAGCTCAGGAGAGGAACACTCTCCATCAAACCACCCCCGAGATAACAGCAGGTTTCCAGCTCAGCGAGCACAAGGCTGGCGGGGGCTCCGTATGCCTGGGAGCCTCATCTTCTCACCCCTTCTCGCAATCGGCTTTCTGCAGCGTGAGCAGAGCAGCCCCCAGCCAGCAGGAAGGGAAATCAATGGTTCCACAGGAGCTCACGCGCCGCTGCTCGCGACAGCCAAGTGAGGAGTCATTAATTCCCCTCCTTGCTCGGTGACAGGCGCTGCCACGCTCGCTTGTGGGCAGCTTCTGAGGAACGGTGCTGGCCGGGGCGGTGCTGCTCCAGGCAGGCAGCAAGGAGAAGGTGGGAAGGTTAAACGAGAGGGTGGCTGTGTGTGCTCGCCAGGGGCAGAGCAGGTCTCAGAAAACCCCGTGGCTGCTGCTGCCTGTCAAACACAGATTCAGCTCATCATGCTCTGTGCTTCTGAAGATGGCTGGAGCCCTGGTTTTACCCCTCTTGCTCCACGACTATACAGTTGTCTCCTTGCTACCTCCTCAGCTGCATGGAGTGGTTCACACAGTAGTTAGTGTCTGCTCTGGCCTGTGATTTTTAATACCTGGAGCCATCCCAGCACCTGTCCACAACGTGGCAGCTCAGGACCCACCCCACAGTTTGGTGATTAAAACAAAGACACACAGCTTTTGGTACCTCACAGGGGCGAGTCTTTAATGGAACACAGAGACCCTGGTGTTACAGACAGGCACGCCGAGGGATGAACAACAGATGCAGTGGAGTCTGTTTTCAGATTTCCATAACAAGTGTGTGTCAGGAGCTGGCAGCTATGAAGACATGTGGCATATGCTGGGTATGTCTGTGCCGTGCCCTGCCCAGGAAGCTGTTTCTTCTGTGGGAGCTCCTCTGATGAGTTACAGACACCAGGAAAGGACAGAGCTGCTGGCTTGGGGATTCAGAGGAAACTCACCTTGACCTCTCCTCCTTGTGTGATGCACTGCAGCAGGCAATCCAAGTGAAGAGTTGCCCACAAAACCACAGCACATGAAGCTGATCCCAGGAAAAGTGGAATGGCAGGAAGGTGGCTACCATCCACTGTGGTCAGGCCAGCAATTCCCAGCTGGACGTTTTCTTTCTGTGCCCTGCCCAGCTGCCTCAGTCCTGCAACAGCTTGTGTTTTACAGTTGAGCTCTCTGAGCAGAGGTGAACAAAGAGAGTCCCAGCTGCCGTGCGAGCACGCAGCTCACACAGGTCGTAGTCATGGGCCCACTCCACGTTGCCCCAGCGCCGAATCTGAAGGAGAGGAGGAACAGAGATTATACTCAAAGCAACTCTCAGCTTCCCTTCTGATGTTTGTGAAGCACAGGTAACCCCCCCTACCCCCAGGAACTGAGATGATCCTCGACTGCTGAGGCAGGGATATCTCAAGATCAGGATGTGCTTCATCTGTACTGGGGTCTGAGGCAAAGCCTCTTAACGGGAGGATGAAAAGATTCCCAACTTCAGCTACTTTTGGGACAAGGAGAGCTTCACACCAAGCTAATTTCCAGCAAGCTTGCTATCTTGGTGTCTACCAAAGCCTCCAGGCTGGATAACCCTCAGCAGGAGAAGTCAGCCACAACTTTGCACTTCAGATTAGAGAGGGAGAAAAGCAGCCATCTGGGCTCTGTGAAAAGAAACTGGCAGCCCTGGGAGCACTCTGGGCTGGTGTGCCCGTGGTGTTGCTCTGCAGCAGCACGCACCAAACGCTCTCAGACACAGAGACTGGTGGAGTGGAACGTCTCCTGCTATAGCAGGCACTTCCCCTGCCAGTTATTTGTGGTGGGGGATGCATTTGTCATGCTGAGATTATTGCTATTTGAATTATAGGGCTGTTTTGTAACATAATTTACCTGGTATTCTTCCTCCAGGCGAGACAGAAGCACAGCTTTCTCTACTGTAATGTGCCTGTCAATCAGGCTCATGGACAGAATCAGCGATTTCAGCTGGGTGATTACAAATTCTATACCTGGAAGGGAATAAGCCAAACCAAACAAGATTCATGGCTGTTTTCTGCAGCATTACAGCAGCATCTTCACATCTGCCTGAAGAGACAGGCAGGCTGTGGTACCCCCTCAGGGAGGGCCAGTGATCCTCCCACCTGTACCTGGGCACTCAGATCTGTGGCTAACACCAGGCACAGAGCATTGTGCTGGCCCTGCCACTGCAGTGACAAAGGCCATGCCCTGGACACCACCTCCTTTTATTCTGCCACAACCTTTCCCTGTGCAAAGGGAAGAGATATCCACCCAAGCTCGAGAATTCTGTGGGTGTCACTGCCTGCTGCTCATTCAGGTCTGGAGCAAAGCAAACCTCCCTTCATTTCTTTATCTTTCGGTGTCATTCAGATGATTCAGGCAAGATTAAGTGGGATATAAGGATAAAAAAGTGAGGACAGTGCACAGTGTGGGCACTTTGGAGTACTAAGCCTGATTTCTTTTCCTGGTAACAACAGATAGGGATTAAATCATTAGAAGGTTTGGCATTAAAGAAGTTATTTCTGCTAAGGTGGAGCAAGCAGCTCATGGGACAGCACAGTCAGATCCTGAACACCAGTGGCACTGAAGAGAATCCCTGCCTGTGACAAAAGCAGGTCAGGGCCTGGCCTGCAGATTTAAAACATAAACCTCCACACCTGGAGCAGGAGAAGGAAATCATTCCTGTCACTCTCCTGCCCCGTGGAGAGGAACCACCTCCTCACTGGCCCAGCCCTGCTCACCTTGCAGGGCCCACATGTTGTAGGATGCCAGATGGCTGACAAAGGTCTCCTTGGTGCTGGCTGGAATGTTTGGCCCCAGGATGCTGGTCGAGGAGCCAATTGTCACATTGTACCTGGAATGATCACCCAAACCCTTAGTAAAGCCCAGGGGAAAGGCCCAGGGCTCATGGAGCCTGTGGCCTTGGCACTTCTAAGCACCAGAGCCCCTGGGCTCAGCAGGGCAGGGCCTTAAGCAGCAAAGGAACCCTTTGAGCTCTCACCTTTTCTCAGCCCAGGCGACCACAGGATCCCATTCGTTCTTCTGTAGTTCTGCCAAGGCTGGAGGCTCCTCCACACGATAGCTGGGACATCACAGAACAAAACCACGCTGGATGGTCACTCCCAGGCTGGGACACACCTCTGGGAAGGACACTGACCCCACCAGACCCACAGCAAGTGGAACAGGGACCTGCTGTCCACCCAGGCAGCAGTGACAGGGAACAATCCCCCAACTTTTCCCTAAATTCAATGCTTTTTGTTATTCCAGGAAGGACAATTCTGTCTTACTACAAAACAGAGCAGTGAACCAGCCAGCTGAAAACTGCAGGCAGCCCCAAGCCACAGACTGAAGTGAGGTTTAGCAGTTAGAGGAGGGTACAAACCCCACTGCAACTCTCTGTGGGGCCACTCCTGCTTCTCCTTGCCCAGTGGCTCAGCTCAGCATTCCCTGCTCCCCCAGTCTGACCAAAGCCACAGGGCAGCTGGGGGAAGCCTGTTCCTTTCTCTCCACAGGAACTGTGCAGCTGCCAGTGGAGGCTGGGACAAGAGCCTGGGCATGAACAGGCTTGATCCTACAGCTCACAGGGACTTTAAGGAATGAAGGGCATTTTGGGACAGGTACAAGTAGTCTGAGCTATCTGTACTGGCAGGAATACCAGGGACTGGCTAAGAGATCCCCACAGGCCTTTCAAAGATGTTTTCTTTTCTCCAAGATCTTCATTTCCCACTGCTCTCACCCTTGCCCAGCAGGGAGGTGTCCAGAACAGAGCTCAACAGAGGACCAAATCCAGTGCTCCTTCTTTGGGTGCACAGACTCCAACTAGGTTTGCACATGCAGGACTGATCTAAACTAATTCAAACCCTCAGGCAAAAACAAGCACAGAGCCATGCCATGACTGGGTGAGTGCAGATGTTTTCCCTCACTTTACCCAACCCTCTTTCCAAAATCCAGCTGGGTCCCCATCTCATACCAGACTGTGTCTGTCTCCAGGAACTTCACAGCTGCTCGGATCAGCTGCGTTTTGTTTCGCTGCGTGGGATTGTCCAGCGCCGTGTTGCACAGAGTGGTCTGGGGATAAAAGCAGTTGAAACTGCTGTTATTCCAGCCTTGAAAAAGCAGCAACTTCCATGGTACAATGCCAAGAAGAAGCAGAGGGATCTGTGGCAAATGAACAACTGAGGGATGCAGGGTTATAAAATGGCTAATGTAATAGGTATCTTCTCAAATCTTTCAGAATCCCTGGAAACAGCTCATTAAGCAGCAGGGAAGAATTGGATTGCTCCAGAGCTCAGTTTCCTCCTGCTCCTCACTATTCCCAATAACACTGTCCAGCCCCTTCTCAAGTTCCACTAGTGACACAGATTCCCTCTAGACAGGCACCCAGCCAGCCCAGAGAAAGTCCTAACTTTCTGCTCATTAGGAGCAGGACAACCTGCTGCCTCCACATTCTGCATTTGGAGGTCTCAGCACTCCACCCTGCCGTGCTCACCAGGTGCATCGTGTAGAACTTGATGGTGTCTTTCTGGGAATCCCACTCTGTTGCCACTGCAATGGCCAAGGCCTCGCTGGGGACAGTGAAGAGCTTGGCCTGGGGCGTTTTCAGCTTTCGGTGGTCCAGGTTTATTTCAAAGCCTCCTGGGGAATCAGAGTAGAAATCCTGGGGAATCAAAGAGGAGCAGGCACTAAGGAACAACAGACAACCCCACAGCAGGAGCAGATTCAGAGCTGGAGCTGAGAGGAGCAAGAGACCAGGAATACTCAGGTTTCCCACCATCACTTGGATACACTTGGTCCTGGAAGCTGCTTCCCACCATGCAGCTTTGCTGTAGATGAGAAGGGGACACAGCAGCTGGTGACAAACCTGCCACTGACACAGCCTGGGCTGCAGGTGCTGACGTGGTGTGGGGTGATACACCTCTCCTAGGGATCAGCCATCCCATCCCATCCCATCCCATCCCATCCCATCCCATCCCATCCCATCCCATCCCTGTGGCCATACTCACCTTCCCCCTGTGAGATGCTCACATTCTGGTAGAACCTCTTCCTCTCTGGGGACAGAAACAGAAGGCAAAGAGAACATTCAGAGGGCAAACAGAGAATGTTCAGCCCCTTCCCCTGCTCCCCATCACAGCTCAGAACAGACAGAGCTTTGCTGCTGTCGAGGTGGCCTGGCCACAAAAATCCAGCCCTTCATCCACAGTTTCCAAGCTGTGAGCAGCAGGGAAGCACCAGGAGCAAAGAGAACCAGCTACAATCCTGCCAGGCTGGGGGCTCAGCTGCCTCAGGGTGTGGCAGGGCTGGTTTCCCAAGGAGGCCTGTCCCACCTCTCCTCAGGAGTTCTGCTTCAGGGTCAACCTTTCCAGATTCTACAATTACAGTCACACTGGACAAATTAATCCCCAAAGGACACTGCAGCCCAAACATCCCAGTCCAGCTCAGGAATATACCTGCTCCACCAACAAGATGAGCCTGAGGAAACTTCAGGTCTCATTTTAGGAGCAGTGTCCTTTGCTACCAGCACTCCTAACACTGTGAGAGCAGGATTACACCCACCCCAAAGGCTCACACCCCTCCCACAAGGCAGGAAGAATCCACGAGCCATTCCCCCGACAACAGCAACCAGGCTGTAAATCCCAAACCCATAAATCTGTCTCGTGAAGGGCACAGCAAACAGGTCAGGCTGCAGGTCTGCTGTTCCAGGCTAAAACCAGCACATTCCCACTGGGGAAATTGAAGGATTTGCTCAGGCTCAGCGACCTGTGAGCTTTGGGGCCTCAGGCACAGTTCTAAAAACAGATTAAAGTGTGTGTACCCCAGAGGATCCCCGAGGCTCATCAGTGACTCCCAAAACCTTGTCATGAGTCACCGCGACTCTGCAACCTCACCTCCGACAAAATGAGATTAATTTTACTGTTCTCAAACCAACGTGATTCCAGCAAAGTCTCTGGATAGGATACGTGGGCCAGAACGTACCTGAACCCCCTCGTCTGAGTCCCATTCCCTTAAAATCCCTAAAACCCAATAAAACACAAAACCAAGCGTAACAAACTGGTTCAGTGAGGGCTCGGCCGTGCTGCCAGCGAACCCTGCCCGCTCCAAACACACATTAACGCCAGGGAAAGGGCGCGGGGGACAGCCCCAGCCCCGGGGCCGCTCAGCGAGGCCGTGCCGATCCCAGCCCTGCCCTGGGTGACCCCGGCATGAGGGTCCCCAGGGAAGGATCCCCCTCCCCAAACGGGGCTGGAGCCGCCCCTGTGCTCCCTCACCTGTCGGCGGGGCATAGGCCCGGCGCCCACATGACCCCACCGGGCCGCTCCCAGCATCTGCAGGAGGCGGTCGGGGGAGCCGAGCGGGCGGGGAGTGGGCCCACCACAGCCGGCGACAGCCGCGCCACATCGCGACAGACGACATAGCAACCTCGTCCCCACCGCGCTCAGCGCCGCTCCCTGGGCGCCGCCATCTTGCCGGCGGCCGCAACCAATCCACGCCGCCTGGACGAAAAAAACTACATTTCCCAGCGGCGCCAGGTGGCAGCACAACCAATCAACGCCCCGGCGTCGTGACAGCAGCCAATCAGAGTCAGGGGGCGCCCCTCAGGCACGCGCGCGGGGGCCAATGGGAGCGCGCGGAGGCGCTGCCAGGAGGCCCCGACCCAGCGGCGGCCGCGGCGTGAGGGAGCGGAGCGGAGCGGAGCGGGCGGCGTCCCCCGGCCGCACCCCGGCCCCGGCCACGCTGGCGCCCGGGGACCCTCCCGAGATGCCGGTTCGGAGCGAGAGGCGCCGCGCTGGAGGGGCGGGGGGCTCGGCCTCCTCCTCCCCTGCCACCGGAGCGGCCGCCAGCAGCCTAGTGCCGCCGCCCCCCATCAACACGGCGCAGCCTGGAGTGGCCACTTCGCTTCTCTACAGCGGGGCCAAGTTCCGCGGGCAGCAGCGCAGCAAAGGCAACGCCTACGAGGTGGAGGTCGTCATGCAGGTGAGGGGGTTGGCGGGGCGAGCCGGGCCCTGGCGGGGCGGGAACGGCCACCGCGGCCTGAGGCGAGCGGGGGGACCCGCTCGCCTCAGGCCGCGGTGGCCGTTCCCGCCCCGCCGGCCCCTTGCGACAGCACCCGCATCACCCTACCCCTCGATATTAAGAGGAATTTCTTCGCAGAAAAGGTCACTAAACATTGGAATGGGCTGCTTAGGCAGATGGTGAAGTCACCATCCCTGGAGGTGTTTAAGGAAAGCCTGGACGTGGCACACTCAGTGCTGCGGTCTGGTTGACAAGGTGGTGAATCAGTCACAGGACGGGCTGGATGATCTCAGCTCTCTTCCGACCTCAGTGGTTCTGTGATGATTCCAAGCCGGCGGGGTATTTTTATGTTCGTTTCCCCACGTTCCTGGTGGGATTTGTTGTGGTGGGGACATCCCATGGCTGCTCAGCTCCACTGCACGCTGTCACCTCGCAGGGGCTGGCTGTGGTTTTGTGCTTAAAAACGCTGCTTTTGTGCCGAAAACGTGGCTGTTTTGCATGTGTCAGCTGAGGAGAGGGGGCTGCCTGCTCTCCCTGTGCTGAGCACAGGGAAACGTTGCTGTCCTTTGATCACAGGTGGAGAAGATCCATCTTCTCTCGGGTGGAGGTTTTCACTTCCCTGAATAACTCACTGCGTGTTTTGAAAGCGGATCTAGAGATGTCGGGGAAAAGAAAAAAATCCCTTGGAAAATCCCTGCTTTTAAAGGAGCAGGCAAATCCTTGCCTAGTTTCTGCACAGCACAGGCAGAGAGATGCAACCTGATAACTCCAAATGCAGGTGGCATAAAAGCTTTAGATTTAGGAGAAAGGCCTGTAAAATGCTGGGGGTGTGGGTGATTCTTCCAGGGATGCTTTTTCTTGGAGAACACTGTGAGTCAGATCCCTTCCGGCTGGAAAGGGGATTTGCTTCCTGCTGGACAGTTCTGGGCAGAGGGTGTTTGTGTGTCTTGGGAGCAGGCCTGGGATGTGGAGGCTGCCAGAGGTGAGCTGGGCACCTGCAAATGATCTTTCCAGGTGGTTCTCATCATGGAAGAGTGCTGTGAATATAGGGCAGTGGGTGCCAGCTGGAGCTGAAATTATCTTTGGAAGGGTTAGAAACTGCTTTGGATCAAGCATGTACCTTCATACCTATTTTTATGGTTGGACTTTACACTCTTTTCCAGCATGTGGATATGGAAAACTCCTATCTCTGTGGATACTTGAAGATTAAAGGCCTTACAGAGGTGAGTGTTAACTGCAAAACAACACAAAAGGGGGCTCTGTGAAGGTTTTTTTTTTTCCCTGGTGGAGTGAGAGAAGCTGCTGCCAAAAATAGGAAGTGGAGAGGTTGAGCATGGTGTAGATTTGATCAAAGGGGATCAGCTGGAGAATGGTGCTGGCTGTAAATGTCACAGGTGATCATCCAGCTGGGAGCTCCATGGAATCATTTAGACTTGGAAAAGCCCTCTGATATCATTGAGTCCAACCACTGCCCCAGGACCCAGCCAGGTCCACCAGTTCCCTGGGCAGCCTGTTCCAACGTTTAACCACTCTTTTAAATTGTTCCTAATGTCCAATCTAAACCTCCCTTGGTGCGATTTGAGGACATTTCTTCTTGTCCTGTCCTTGTTCCCTGGGAGCAGAGCCTGACCCCCACCTGGCAGCCCCTTCAGCTGCTTGTGTTCCAAATCCTTCCCCACAGCCCAGCTCTGACATGGCTCCTGGCTTCATAAAGTGAAGAAAGGCTGGAATAAGAGCGTGGAGGAGTCAGCCTTGGAGAGATGTGGGGCAGGACGAGGGATGGGAGCAGCAGCCGCCTCAGATTGCCCAGAGCTCTCCCTGGGAGATGCTTTTTGCTGAGTGCATGGAGCTCTGTGTGC